>NC_050577.1:56415094-57015094 GCF_011100635.1 Trichosurus vulpecula
CAGCACCTCCCTGCCAAGTGCCTACACATTATGACAGATAAGAGATAAATACTGCTTTTATTATTCAACAGATGAGGCAAATTACCTAATTACCAAAAGGCAAATTGGCCAAATTACCCAGTTTGACGGCGACAAAACTGACACTAACATGCTTCCCATGTTTTCTACCCCAGGCCTCCAATGTCTAATTCAGGTGGGCTTTTATCCTCAATGGTCAGAAGATTTGTGGCCAAAAAAAAATCGTAGAAATGTACTCTTTAAGTGCAGACAATAAACAGTAGCCTGCTCCTTTGTTTCTGAAGTAAAATAAGCTGGAGCCCACTTCCAGTGGATTCTAATGCATTACCATGGGCCTGATAAAGTTGTTTGCAAATGTCTTACCTGATGAAGACGCAGTGTACGTAGCATGAAAACCCACAAAATTGATGTTGGCGTTAGAGATGAACTTCACGGTCAGGGAACTGCCGAAAGAGGTAACAGGAAGAGGCATATTTCTGCCGCAGTATCGGCCTAAGTAACAGGATGACAAGGAGAATGAAGCATGAGAGCACAGAGGGCTGGTGATTGAGCGAATTCTTGCAATCCTTCCTCACCCTGTCACCGGATTCAATTCTCCTAGAGAGGTCTGTAGACAGGTATCGGTTATCGGTTATGTGGACATTAGGACGGGCTTGGGAATAGCTAACAATGTGTAGATGCAACTTGCTGAAGGGGAGTTAGCAAATGAATATCCTGATACTGAGGATTCCCAGAGTGAATTAGCAACCCTAAATCCTATGAGGTTAGGAGGGTCAAAGAAGAATCAGAAACACATAGTGGGAAGGTGGAATATAGGAGAAAACATAGGCAAAGCTTTTTAAACCCATATAAATATGAGCAGCATAATCACAGAGAATGTTGCCTTTAAGGCGAGGTTCTAGAGTCTGTGTCCTTAGACTTGCTCATTTGGTGATCCGATTGGTGGGATAGAGAACGGCCTTGCTGAGGTTGCAGGGCCGGATTGGGGAGGCCGGGGTGGTAAGAACCTTAGGACACTGAACCAGAATTCAAAAGGACTTAAATCGAAAACTGGAATTCAATGGCTCAAATGGATCAATGGATCAAATGGATTCAATGGATCAAATGATCGGGAACAGTTTATGAGAATGGCAAGATGAGGGCCCACAACAAACAATGGGATGACTCTGAGTCTGGGGTGAAGCATTAAACACACAGGCATGTCCCTCACCTCCCTAAATAGGCCTGACGCTAGTCACTTAAAGAGACTAGTAACAAGTTCTTAATAATAATAGCTGGCATCTGTATAACACTTTAAGGTTTGCAAAACACTTAATAAATCTCATTTGATACTTATGACAACTCTGGAGGTGTTTCCTCATTATTATTAATTATCTACCATGTGAGGTAGATGCTCTTATTATCCTCATTTTATAGAGGAGGGACATGAGGCTGGGAGAAAAGTTAAATGACTTGTCCAGGGCCACACAGCTGGTAAATGTGACTTGAATTCGGATCTTCCTAACTCTAAGACTCACCAAGCTACCCAGCTGCCCCCTTTTGGTTGTATGCACACTATGAAAGAAGTGTAAGACTGAAGAGCTTGCAAAGTGACTAAGTTCTAGGGAATCACCATAGGAACCTGGAAGCAAAGCATCAGAGGCAAGGGAACAATCAACTTTGAGAATAAGAGAGTCTCTAATGCAGAGGATGGCAGACAGCAGTTTAGCCAGAAGAAACACATTGAAATATCGATGTAACAGCTAGAGGAGGGATTCCTGACAGGAATCTGTTCAAAACTGAACAGACATTTTTCCTTTTGCTAAGATGCTTACTAGCTTCTGTTTTGTGGCTTTTAAAAGCACAGCACAATGACTATATGCAAAGACAGCTAAATAGTCCATTTTGAACAGTCTCCAGGTTTTTAATTATCCTGTCTTAACTGTTATCTATCTTACCTGTTTATCTATCCATCCATCCCCAGGGTGGGGAACCTGCGGCCTCAAGGCCACATGTGGCCCTCTAGGTCTTCAAATGTGGCCCTTTGACTGAATCCAGACTTCACAGAACAAATCCCCAAAGGCCGCACTTGAGGATCTAGAGGCCGTACTTGAGGCCACAGGTTCTTCACTCCTGATTCTATCCTAATCTACCTATCCTAATTAGCCTAACTGTCCTGATCTTTGTGAGACCCACAGAAATCTTCCCAGTAAATTTTGCCCTGATACTGCAAATGGGAAATCCTATCCATTTTTGAGCAATTCTGTTTTTTTAAAACAAGTTCTGCATACCTCCAAGGCTTTTTCTTTTGTTGTTGTTTTTTTTTTTTAACTTGGTCTGATGCTCTCTATATCTTCGTGAAGGATTCTGGAAACTATCACCTTGAGAAACAAATGGATAAACAATTTTCCCAATAACAGCATAAAGTTAAAAGGATGCATTCATTACCTTGGAGAGGGGCATCATAATCATTTCCATCCAAAATTTCTACAAAGTCCCGTGAACAGTTGTGGCTGGATTCGAGTTCAAAGTGAGTAAATGAGAGGGTGATGTGACTGACTGTAAGAGAGAAGAGGAAAAAGTTAAAAGTTCCAGGAATCCTGTCCGGAACAAGAGGTCTCTGTAGACAGTCATGGTTGGGTGACCCTGTTTTATGGTAACATGGCACACACCAGAAGGATGGAACTGAACGGTTCTCTTTCGGTGGGGACTCCGTATCAGGTGCTCTTCAGAGCACAAAAAGGACCCATTATCTCCTCATGTGGATTAACCTTCTGCAGGGAGAAATCTCATGAGTTTGGTCTGTCCACACAGGGTTGAGAAAAAGGGAGGAGGTGGAAGAAAGGTATAACAGTAGATGGACTTCAGAATTTAGGTTCTCTTGGAAAGGGGAAGGCAGGGGACTATTTATTAGTCCATTTGTACACCCACTGGAAGATTCTATTGGATTAGGGGTGGGGGCGCTTTTGCTCTCAAGGCTTCTCTCACTAGCACTGGATCCTCTCACAGTGTTGGGTGTCTGTTTTATGGGGCAATGACTGTGCCAACAGGCTTCTCCTTGGAAAAAGAATACCCGTGCTGCTTCCAAAGTGTCTAGAGGAAAGTATAAGTGGGGGTCAGTCCCTCAGTAAAAGGGAGAAAAGAGTGAATTGTCAGGGAGAAAGCCTCAAGGAGGGCTGTGGGACTGCATTTCATCTATATGCTGATTAAGTTCAGACTTAGCATTTTTTCCACAGGCAATGGCTATCTATTTTTCCAGCAGGTATTTTGGTTAAGAATAGAAGGTCTTTCCTTATATTTTGATTCTGTGTATGTAAAAGAAAACATAATACCCTTCCTGTACTGGCACACACTGAACCACAGAGTTTTACTTCACTTCTAAAGAGAAGAACCAACGCCTGAAGGTTGAGAGCTTAATAAAGGGAGCTTTGAATCCCTCCCAGGACTCTATGTGCCTGGGTACATTCTCCTTTTGTTGTTTTTTTCAGGGGCTTTAATCTTCAGAGTGAGATCTCTTCCATTGACTTCCTTTTCTGGCTGTGCCCACAGCTAGGGTCAGGGAGGTCCTTAATCTAAATGGTTTGTAACTCACTGGAAAATAAATAACGGGCTGAAAAGACCCATGCTGGAGGCCCTGGCCTCCTTTATCTGAATGCCTGACTCTGGCCAGGGATTCTCTGAAGCTCCACCTTCCTGAGCACAGATTGGCTGAAGATTACATCACTTGCTCCCAGTTTACCCATGTCAATCAAGGTTCCTACAGAACTGTTAACCCTAAATATGCAACTGTAACAAGGAACTGATGTGAAAAGAGCCTGGACCTGGGTGTATGAAACCCTAGATTTTTAATTAGCTGATTTGGATTTAAGTTTTTCACTAGGGAAACTCACTGGTTAACTGCCCCACCTCACCTCGACTGGCAAGGCAACAGCAGTTGGACACAGTAGCCAGACTTTGGGTTAAAGGGATACTTCATAGGACTAGCTGACATCAGCCCACAGAAGGTATGCAGAGGGGTGATCTGTGCCATGCATAATGAAGCTCAGAAACAGCTTAGCAGTAAATATGGTGCCCAGACTATGGCCCTCCTGAGAAGACAGCAAGGAACTATGTGGAAATGAATGGAATGTCAATATCTAGGTCTGACTCCAGAAAAACTGGCCCTAGAAATACAGGCAGCACCTCTTCCTTTCTTGGACAAATGGTCAGTTTCTATGCTACATCTACAGCAACTCTGTGACTCATCCCATCATTGGGAACTTCATTCTCTTTTATGAAGGAGCCCAACATTTATATATTCTATATGTATTCTATATTATAACTAGTCCTCTATATTATAACTGGTTCTCTATAATATAACTAGTCCTAGGACTTTTGAAATCTCTCTGCTCCTCATTATTCTTCACTAGATCATCATCCATTTCTTGTGCTCTTAGTCTGGGCATTCCCAAGGGCTACAGCCTGAACTCCTCTTTTTTCTCTCTCAGAGATCCCATGAGTTCAAGTACCATTTCCGTGAAAAATGACTCTCAAGTCTCTCTCTGCAGCACTAATATATTTTCTGAATTCCAGTCACACATTACCAATACCTAGATTATAGTTCTTCCTAGATATCTTATTGACATCTCAAACTCAATTATATCCATAATAGAATTGTTATCTTCTCCCCTCAAACCCATCGCTCTACCAAGTCTCCCTATTTTCATCAAGGGCACCAACGTCTAAATGCTCTCATCTCCGATCTTGGAATCCCCGGCTGTATTCAAGGCTCAGACTCTTTCAAGAGGCCTTAACTGGTCCGCAGTTGTTGTTATGTCACTGTATTTGTTAGTATGTATCCTATATGTATCTGTCATAATTTTGTCTCACCTGGGCAGAATATAAGCTCTTCGAGGGCAGGAAATATCTTCCTTTTTTGTCTTTATAACCCTAACATCTAGCATACAGGTTGTTAATAAGTGCTTGTTAAATTGAATTAAAGATCTGCAGACCTAGAGTACTATATTCTCATTCTATATGCCCAGAATTTTCTAACTCCAGATATCTTTATCATTCTTCTACAGTTGTTTATTAAGTATCTATCACATGCTAGGATGTGTGCTTGGCATGCTTATCCAATGTTTTCTGTCAGATAACCTGCTACTAATGTGTGTGTGTGCGCATGTGTATACACACACACACACACACACACACACACACACACAATGTCCTCCCTGGCAGATTAGACCATTTTTGTTCTCTGCCTCATCAGGATGCAGGACTTGCTAAAGAAGCAGAGGAGGGATTTCTTATTGTTAGCACAGAGGAGATAAGGATATTAGTCATCTAGCTAACTTTCCCACAGACATGTTTTTGTGAGGTTTTTTTTTTTTTTTTTTACTTACATGGAGGTTGAGCTTGGATTATCCAGCTGCAGTTCTGGTTATTTTGGTACTTGGCCGGGTACAAAGGAGAGGAAATAGTACCAGTAGAATCAGTGACCAAGAAGCTTCCACAGGCTGAGAACAAAACACACACATTTTGATATATCGATATTATATATATATATATTCACATATAGATAGATAGGTTATAGATAGAAAGACAGAAACAGAAAGTATAGACAGAGAGATAAGACAGACAGAACAGATAGAAAGACAGAAAGGATATATAGAAAGACAGAAAAGATAGGATAAATAGAAAGACAGAGTAGATAGATAGATAGATAGACAGACAGACAGACAGACAGATAGATAGACAGATATGATAGACAGTTGCTACTGACTGACTGTATTTAAATCCCAGAGCCTGAGTGCTTTGGTGAGTGGAAACATGCAGAGATTATCCTGACTTCTGACGTATTTGCCAAAGGCCCTGTCAGCAAAGATAGTCTTCTTTTACAGCTTCACATTAGCCCAAGGGAAATTGGAAGAATAATTGGCATTTGTAATAGTATTCCTAAATACAGGAAGTGGGGAAGTGGAACAGAGTAATGGATTTGAAGGCGATCAATTGGCTGCATAATTTCCACAAAGGTCTGGCCTCGGTTGCCAAACTCTCCCCAATATAAAAAACATTGCTAGGAAGGGATTCACTTTATAAATAAGCTATTCCTTTAGGAAAGAGAGGGGAAAAACTAATTAGGTAATAACTGATGAAGATCTAAGTTATATCATTTTAGAAAAAATGTACTCCTTTTGTATTTCTACAAATGCACATATAACTATCTTTCTAGAACAACATAATAAATACCTTCATAGACTGAAAAGATATATGGAAGATGACCATATTTCCAAGTGGGAAAGGCCAAAGGCATGGCCAAGTCCAGTGACTTTACACAATATATCTTGTAATGAGATAGAATTGAAAGCATTTTGTCAGTCCACAGGGATTATTTCTGAAATGTCAATTTTTTTAAACATAGAGACCTCAAAAAAGAAATCAATGATTAAACTGCATCAGAATTCCGTTAATTTATTATTCTTTCTTAATACCAATGTCAAGCCAGATTTGGAGGCAAAACAAAGTGTATGACATTCTTTGGGGAAACCAAACATCCATCCACATGACGTGTCACATTCTCTCGGAAGTCCCTGAAATAAAGTCATACGGTTTTACAGCTAGAGGGAATTTTAGGAACCATCTACTACAACTAGATGTAACTGCAACTTTATAAGTAAAGAAATCTAGGCTGAGGTTACTTAAATGTTTGTTGAATTGAAGTAGTGCAAAGCCAGGACTAGAATCCAAATCCCCTTGATTTCTGGACTAGCACTCCTTCTGTGGGAAAACAACCCAAAACATAAAAGCATAAAAAGAGAACTGTAAATAAAACCATGACTTTCCAACCCAGAGAGCTTGCTTTAAAAATACATAATAAATACAACATTTTACTTTCAAAGCCATCTTGCTTGTCTGTGCTTCCTTTTAAACTTTTTCCTGTTCTCTCCTGTGCATTTAAACAAATGTTTCAATGGCCCTCTTTTTTTCCTTCTCTCATTTTTGCATTACCATTACTACTCTCTTTCTTCCAGCCACCCTCATTTAAAAAAAAAAAGAAAAATATTACAGCAAATAAGCACAGTTGAACAACAATCCATGCTGTGTCCATCTCTGAAAACGCGTGTCTCTTTCTGCACCTTGAACACATTGCTTCCCAGTCAGGAGATGGATAACATCATTCATCACAGGTTCTTTGGAAACATGATTGGTCACTGCTTTGATCAAGATTTTTAAGTATTTCAAAGTTGTTGTCTTTACAATGTTGTTGTTATATAGATTGTTCTTCTGGTTCTGCTCACTTCAATTTGAATCAGTTAAAACAAGTCTTCCCAAGATTCTATGAAACCATCTCTTTTCCAATTTCTTATAGTGCATTAATAATCCATAACATTCATATACCACACTTGGTTTGAGATCATGATTACTGCTTTCTAATCCAGTCTGCTGCCCTCTTCTGATTTTTTGGGTAAGTTTACATTCATGGTTAGGATTATTAATTGAGAAGTCCTCTCTATCATAACCTCTTACATTATTTCATTTCTTAGCACTAAGCTTCCTCTCTTTCCAAAAAAAAAAAATGTAGAAGTAAGGAGATCAGTGTCAGTGGCTTATAACTGGTATTCCATTACATAGATATTCAGTAATCTGATTCTGTTATACACACATATATGTATACACATGCACACACATACACATACAGGTACGCATGCACATGAACATGCCCGTAACCCCAGTTTCTCCCCTGACCTCCACTTCAGCATCTCTGTGCACCAGACATTTCAAACTGCGTATCTCAGAGCCATCTTAAATTCAACATGTCCCAAACTGAATTCATTCTCTTCCATCTGCCCTAAACAACAACAACAACAACAAGACTTCTCTTCTTCTGGGCTTCCCTCCTTCTCTCAAAGACACCACCATCCTTTCAGCCTCCCAAGTCCATGACCTTGGCATTATCTCGCGCTCTCCACTCTCCCTCACTCCATACACTCAATCAGTTGCTTTCACAGTGGCTCTCACATCTTACACCATCCCTATACTCACGCAGCTCCCTTAGTTCTGGCCCTTATCACCTCTCAATTTATTATTTCTTAGATTATTTCGATAGCCTCCTAATGAGTCTTTCTGCCTCAATTTCTCACCTCTCCAGGCTATCCTGAAGGTGCCTGCCAAAGTTCTTTTCCTAAACCCAGCTCTGACCATGTGATTGTCCTACTCAATTAATTCCTGTTTCCTATCACCTCTATGGTAAAATAGGAATGTCTGTATTTGGATTTGAAAGCACCATACAGTGAGGCCCCACTATCTTCCCAGCTACATTGGATGCTAGTCTGTCTGTTCTCAAACATCTCCTGTTCCTATCTATCTGCACTAGCCACACCCCATGCTGAGAATACAGTCCCTCCTTGCCTCTCTTCATTCTTAAGCCCCTATCTTCTTCAGGAAGACGTTCACCATCCTCTCAACTACCAGCAACCTCCTTCCACAAATACCTTGCATTTTACCACTTTTTATGTGTTTGTACTTATTTTATTCTTAGGCTGTACACACACACACACACACACACACACACACACACACATTGTCTCCCATTAGACTGATTATTTCTTTAAGTAGGAGTCACGTCATTCTTTGTCCCTGTATCCCCAGTACCCAGCACAGTGCCTGTAACATAGTAGGTGCTTAATAAAAACTTGATTGATTTATTTTATTCTATTGTCTCTTTTTGCTTCCCTTTGCCCACACTAGATCATGGGTTCTTACCTTTCCTTTTTTTTTCTTTTTTTGCCTTAACTCCCCCATTCAGTAAGCAGTCTCCTTACAATATCAATGTATTGCTTTTCCTTACAACTACTATGTATGTATATATATATATGCATATATATGCATTTATTAACTTTACATTCAAAAGACAAATGATCTAAGGAAATGAACAAATATTTCTCAAAGAAGATTAGCAAACTATTAATAATTCTATCTTGGGCAGCTAGGTGGTACAGTGGATAGAGAGCTGGGCTTGAGTCAGGAAGACTCATCTTCCTGAGTTCAAATCTGGCCTCAAACACTTAGTAGCTCTGTGATCCTGGGCAGGGCGCTTAATCCATTTGCCTCAGTTTCCTCATCTGTAAAGTGAGCTGGATGAGGAAGAGGCAAACCACTCCAGTATCTTTGCCACGAAAACCCCAAATGGGGTCACGAAAAGTAGGACATGACTGAAACAGTTGAACAACAAGAATAACTCAGTAACAGAATTGTCCAATTTTTGAACAATAAGAGAAATACAAATCAAAACAAATATGAAATTTCATCCCGTGTCCTGCAAATTGGCAAAAATAACAAAAGATGGGATTAGTCAGTGTTGAAGGGGGTAGAGAAAAATAGGCACACTGGTACATTGTTGGTAGAGCAGTGAATTAGTACAACCATTTTGGAAAGTGATTCGGAATCATGCAAATAATGTGACGAAAATGTCCATACCAGGGGTGGGGAACCTACAGTTTTGAGGCCACATGTAGCCTGCTAGGTCCTCAAGTGCAGCCCTTAGACTGAAACTAAACTTCCCAGAACAAATCCCTTTAATAAAAGGATTGGTTCTGTAAAACTTGGACTCAGTCAAAAGCTCGTACCCAAAGACCTAGAAGGCCACATGTGGCCTCTAAGCCACAGGTTCCCCACCCCTGATCCATACTCTTTGATCAAAAAATTCCATTACTGGACTATATGCAAAGGAGGGCAATGAAAAGAAGGAATCTCCTGTATATACCAAAATATTTACAGCAGTAATTTTTTGTGAGAGCAAAGAATTGGAAACAAAGTAGATGCCCACTGAACAAGGAATGGTTAAAAACAAAATGTGGCACATTAATAGAGAATATTACTGTGCTATAAGACATGATAAATGCTATGACTGAATGGAAAGATCAATATGAACTAATGCTGAATGAAGTAGGCAGGGCAAGAAAACAACAAACACAATGGTTACAAAAAATGTAAATGAACAAACAAAAAAATCAAAAGTGAATTTTGCAAAATTCTTTATGAATAATTATGAGTCAAAAGAAGAAATATGAGAAGATTCTATCCTATCCTTTTGGAGACATGGGTGGGCCACAAGTTTTTCAATTACATTCAGTAAACATTTATTAAGTACCTACTATGTGCCAAAAACTGTGCTAAGCGCTAGGGATACAAATAAGAAAACAACAGTCCCTGTCCTCAAGGAACTTACAATCTAATAGGGGAAGACAACATATGAACATGCTCTGGAAAGCAGGGAGGAGGAATAGGGGAAATGGGTACATTGCACATATTTTAGACTCTTTATGCACTGATCAATTATGTTGATTTTTAATTTTTTTCTTTTCTGTCTTTAAAAATTACTGTTTGTTACATGGGATGGCTGTTTGGGAGGAGGAAGAGAAGGATACAGGAGGATATTGTGGTGAAGTAAAAGAAAAACAAAAGAAAAGGATAAAAACTTATTTCAAAATAGAAGATATTTAATCATGAATAAAGCTATATATAGCATATATACATATACCTGTTGTATATATTTTGTATGTACTTATTATCTCTACCATTAGACTCTAATTTCGTTCAAGTAGTAAATGTTTTCATTCTTTGTACTTGTACTCTAGAACATTGTATGGCGTCTGGCATATAGTTGACATTTAATAAATACCCATTGAATGACTGATTGCTTCCCTTTCCCCTGCCTCTTAAAATTAAGGGAGTAGAACCAATTCACTCCAAGTTGTTTGTTTTATTTCATTTCTTAAATGTTCTTTGAAGATCTTGTATTTCTGAAGGAACATTTTTTTCTTCACCCATTAGAATATTAGCACATCATCGTCTTATACCTCCTTTACTTTTAACTCCTTCACTGACAGCTCAAATACATTTATTTTTCTAGGTTTCTCCAGAATGAATTTTGCATTTCGAAGTTTTCACTCAGCTTTGCTCTTTTCTTCAAGAATGCATGAAAGTGCTTTACTCCATTAAAGGTCCATCTTCCCCCTGTAGAATTATACTCAGCTCTTTGGGGTAAGTCATTCTTGGTCGTAAGCTTATATCTTTTTTTTCCCATTTAGAATAATGTATTCCAAGATCTCCTCATTTATAGTAGAGGCTACCAGGCTCTGTGTGATCCTGACTATGGTTTCTTGGCATTTAAACTTCTTTCTGATGGCTTGAAGTAATTTTTCTTTGATGTGAAAGCTCTGGATTTTGGCTATAACATTCCTGAGACCTTTCCTTTTGGGGTTTCTTTTAGGAGATGATTTCTGTACTCTCTATTTTTACTTCGCCCTCTAGTTCTAATAGATCTAGGAGGTTTTAATTTGTGATTTCTTGAAATAGAGTATCCAGGTTTATTTCTTATCATGCTTTTCAGGGAGTTTGATGATTTTCCAATTATCTCTCCTTGACCTGATTTCAATGTAAGTTGTTTTTGATAGCAGATACCTTATATTTTCTTCCATTTTAAAAAATTTTGTTCTAATATTTCTTATTGTTCCATGAAGTCACTGATTTCTGCTTGGTCTATTTTAATTTTCAAGGAGTCTGCTTCTTGGGTGTACTTTCTTTTCTAAGTTATTTATCAATCTTCTCTCTTTCCACTGGAGCTTTTACTTTGTTTTTTTCAGTCCCTCACTATCCTGGTTCCAATGAAGTCTGACTCACTAGATTTCACCATGAAGCCTCAATGGTCTTCTAATTCTGGAAGTTCCCTTGGCTTCTGGGACATCCCTCTACTCAGAATACTTCCTTGTCCCATTGGAGAGTTGCCCTCAGAACCTCTATTTTGAGGAAGGGCCCAAGCCTGACATCCTTCCTTCCTCTCCTCACTCTGCTTCTGTTGCTCTACATTCACCACTTTTTAGCCTCTTTCTCAGCATTCCCCTGTTGGGTATCTTGTCTTCCCCCATTATATGTAAACCCGAGGGCAGAGACTTTCTTTTTGCTAGCATTTGTATCTCAGTGCTTAACACTGTGCCTGGAACATAGTAAGTTTTGAATAAATGCTTGCTGGCTGACGTTCTATTGCTTCATTTCTTCCAGGTATTTATTCAGGCCTTGTGGAAAATTCATTTCCTCCTTGGAGTTTCTGCTTACAACTGTTATGTGGTTAATACTCTTCATCTAGGTTGGATTTAGGAGGGTGTCTAGATTTATAATGATTCTTGACCAAGGTTGTAGTACTGCTTACTTCTCAAGTCTTCGTTCCTGAACTGGGACTTTTTGCTAGGGCCCCCTTGCTTCCAAGGTCCATGTTGTGAATTTCAAACTACCCTGGGACTTTTTTTGGGGGGGCCTTTAACTCTTGTTGCCTCCAGATACAGAACCTCTGGCCCATTATGGCCAGAACAGACAGATTAAAGAGATTAACAGGGAGTGACACCAACTACCGAGTGCTCAGGAAACAAGAGAAATTAATGAGGAAAACTACACATATTTTACAAAACCACTAAAGTTGGTATTGAACTAAATTTCACAATTTTCTCTTTTAATTTACACTTAAGTTTCTTGTTTGAATAATCAGTTTTCTTAAAAAGTAAGAATTTGTGAAATTAGAGACATTTGGTTTTCTTTTCCATCAAAGTTCTCCTCTGCTGTCTCACTGAGCCATAAAGGTGACCTTGGTTTCTTGAAGGTTCTGCCAGGGGACAAGTTCTGTTGGGCCATAAGGGAGGCTAAGAGCAGAGCCTGGATGACTAACTGGTTGCCTTGCCTGGGAGAACCAGGCCAGCTGTTTGGGGAGGTTTATCACTGAGTTATTGCCCACAGGATAGATTTTTTTTGGGTTATGACAACCCCTGAAGACAATCTACTTAGATTTGTGTTGGCAGCAGGAGTACCCACAGTGACAAAATCAGAGACCTGTAATGTACTGAAGAAAGTATTGAATTATTTCTTATATGAAAAATTACTTTTCAATGACATTCTGAAACCATAGCTGAGCCATTACAAAGTATTTATTGGCCCATGAGATTAAGATAAAGATAATTATTAGAAAGGTTTTGCTTGATCTATCTAATATATCCTATCCAGCAAAGATGTAAGCTGACAGTAGAAACTAGAAGCCTCCAGATGAAAGAAGTGTGTTATAAGTATTAATAAGTCTTCCCCTCACCAATTTTTAATGATTTTATAGAAGTAACAAATCAAATGATTTGTAAACAAACAGTGTAAGGTGCTAATCATTCAAATAACAGAATCTTGCTCTCAATGTGCAAAGAAATACAATGAAAATAAGGGAATAATATGTCATAAAAATCAAAGAAAACATACGTAAAGGATTTTGCAAACCTTAAAGCACTATATAGATGTCAGATATTACTATTATTAATGCAATTATATAATGTATTATGCAATTAGACAAAATAGAATTAGACTTGAGTCAAAAACAAAGACAAAAAAGTAAACGAAAAGGGAATGGTAACAAGAATGAGGGAAAAGGAATCATTCTCATAAGATCACTGATTTCAAAGTGAAAGACACCTTAGAGGTCATCTAGTCCAATCCCTTATTTTACAGCTCAGAAAATTCAATCCCAATTATGATAATTAAGTGGCTTGCTCAAGGTCACAGAGATCATATGCAACAGAACTGAGTTTTGAACCCAGATTCTTTGCCTCCAAATATTTCCATTATGAAATGCTGCCTCAGCCTACATGGGGAGAATTTTGAGAAGGATGCCTCAGTAAGCAACTAAGAAGTACTCTGCTTTCGTACTACTATCAAATTCAATGAAGATAACCCAAATAAATTAGTTAGGATGTCCTTGCTCATCAACAATTTTTTTTGATCCATCCTGACTTCAGGTGAGCAACAAGATCAATCTCTAGGAAAAGGAGAGCCTGCAGGTCCAACAGTCCAAGGGGGCATCAGGATATCCACGCAGGACTTACCTTCTATGAAGTGAGCCCGGAAGCCTCTGCTCTGGCTGGCACTGGTGGACTGAAATCTCACAAAGAGGGTACTTCTTGAAGAGATGATGGGGACAGGTCGCTGTCTTCCACAAAGGTTGGCAAGGACAGCAGATGCTGCATCTGAACCATCGTGGACCTTCACAAAATTGAAACAGACAAGAAAGATGGTCAGAATTTTAGATTCAGCAATGTCGACAAATACTCCTACATAAGGCCCACCAACAGTAGACCATAAACAGTGTCAAGTAGATTGTTTCCACAATGAAAGAAGTCAGCGCAGTTGATCCCAATGGGCAGCAAGTAACAGTATACCTAGTGAGGGAATTGCATTCTCTTCAGTTGGGAAGCTGTCTATGGAAGCTGATAAACACAGAGTCAGAAACTGGGTTGGTACTTTTATAGGTTGGCCTATTATCCTTTGGTTGCAGAAATAATCGTCTTGGAAGTAAGTAGGGAGAATGTGAGTCAAGGAAGACCCCTTTATGACACAGTAGCACCTCTGTAAGACTAGTGTTTCTGAGAGGTTTTCTTTCTGTGTCTCTGAGGAAGCTTCGTGTACCAGACTGGGCTGTGAGCAGGCTGGGGTACTGAATGAAAAGAGAGCATCAAAGGTTTGGGGCAACGATGTCTCTGAGTCATGGGGTCTGCTATGCCCCTTAAAAGACTACTGAGCCCTTCCCTGTGCTAACAATTGAAAGGCCCTAATACAGGTGACAGACTTTGGGGAGCTAAAGAAGTTTCAGTGTTCTCATCTGTAAAATAAGGGGACTGGGTGAGATTATCTACCTGGTCGACTCCAGTTCTCAGACCTAGGAAGACAAGGTTGAAAAGAAATATATATTTTTCTTAGGATTTATCACAACTGGCTTTTTTCTTGTAATATTGCTACATTAATCTGTGATTACCAAAAGGGCTGGTGTGATTTTCTGAAGTCACTTCTAGCAGCTTACTGCTAGAGCTATTGTAGCTTCTATCAATGTTATCACCTTTGTCAGTACCTCTGCTCCTTCTAATCTGTTAATATGTCATACACAGTAGATCCTGAATGGATGAGTGATTGGATGGATGGATGGATTGATAGACGGATGGATGGATGGATGTATAAATGGAGAAGTATCCTTGGTTAGAATCACAGTCTTTCTGGAAGCCCATCTGGACCTTTCTTCCATCTTTTCTCTCTTCATGATATGTTGAACAAAAGAGAAGGGAAGTGGTAGAAAGAGAGCTACAATTTGCAGAGAATCTCAGGGATGTGAAGGTTAGTGTCTGGGTAGGAGCTTTATTCTATATCATTAGGAAAAATATCTACTTGTACCTTTTTATTGTATTGTCACTTTCTACCTTGTATTATAACTATATAATATGAATTCTATTATTATATTATATATTAATGATGTTATATTAATTATATATAACATCCCACAATTGGACATATCCTATTTTCCCATTAGATTGTAAGCTCCATAAGGACAACAAGTATTTCTTATTAATCTTTGTATCCCTTACAGCATATAGTGCAATGCTTCTGCGCATTAGACACTCAAAATACATTTGGTGGATTGGACTGAATGAACGGATAAGTGAATAAGTGACTGGTGGATCTCCCAGACTGTTGTTACAATCTTGTTTAATTTAAGATCACTCTCTTCTCGCACTGTATTTTAACAAAGGCATGTATAATCTAGAGGAAAGTGAGTTCCTTGATTTTGGATGCTAGTTTCATAAACTTATCCATTTAAATAAGGCAAGTAAGAAACCCATCAGGATAAAGGCAACTCAATCTCTAAAACCTTGGGTTAAAATTACAATTTTGAAATCATATTCCACTTGCCTATGTTTAAAGCAAGCTGCCACATATATTTCTTTTGAGGGAAGGGATCACTTTGTGTAAAACGCAAGCTGAATATTCCTAAAGTCACTCGATATTTAGTTCTAAGTATAACCGAGGTTGGCTCTCTGGAGCACATATATGAGAATGGGAATCGTTTTGATTCATACTGCAATACTGCTAAGAACCTGTGATATCATTGATTTGGATATCCCTCACAATGATACAGATCACAATGCATCCTATGTGGCTCTGGTCCATTTCTTCCTCTAAGTCATCACAGGGGTACACCCAAGTTTCTGGGGGCCTTCTTTGAGTTCTTTTGAACACAACAGAGATGCCAGTGGAGAACACGATCTGCCCTTTGGTTGTCCCTAGTTCCATGTGACTAGCCTATTTTCTTTTCCAATAATACATTTCTTTGATGATATCAAGATCTGCCATGGGGCAGCTGGGTAGTACAGTGGATAGAGTGCTGGGCTCATCTTTCTGAGTTCAAATTGGGCCTCAGATACTTATCAGCTGTGTAACCCTGGGAAAGTCACTTAACCTCATTTGCCTCAGTTTCCTCATCTGTAAAATGAGCTGGAGAAGGAGATGGCAAGTCACCCCACTATTTTTTACTAAGAAAACCCCAAATGGGGTCATGAAGAGTCAGACACGACAAAAACAACTGAACAGATCTGCCAATCTGAAGGAGAGAAGAAAGGGTAGAAATGGCTATTGACTATGATGGTTATTTGTGTGCAGCTTTGCAGGAAATTCAGAGTCAATTAGTCAGGGGCAATTTCTCACAGTGTTCAATTTTAGAGCACTGATTCCCTCCATGAAATCTAGGCTGACTCAAGTGAGTACCAATGTAGTTATAAAGGGACCTTCTCACACACAGTATGGGCTATACATTCTAGATGGCTTAGCTATCCCCTAAAGTTCAAAGGCCCAGCAATGGAAGATGGCTCATTCAGCTCTTACCAAGAGTTCCTGAGCTGAACATAAGCTGAATTCTTGAGACACTCCTCAAGTAACTGGTTTCCCTAGAAGCTCTCTGTAACTTCTCCCTTCCCAGGGGCTATCAAGCTTATCCAGGAGTATGTCTCCCATGAGAGATTCAGGCATATTTCATTAACCCGTCTCAGTGGAAAGAAGTCTGGCTCTGGAGTCAGAAGACCTGGGTTCAAATCCTGCTTCTGATGCTTGCTATTTGTGTAGCTTCAGGAGACATACATTCAGAATCTTCTCTGAAAGTGTGAAATCTCAGTCTGCCAAGGATGCTGAATGTGGGAAACATTGTTCCAATTTTTTTGTGACATGGGTGTCATTAGTATGTCAGTATTTATTTTTTATCTCCAGACTACATGGTACTTCCATATATATATATATATATATATACATATATATATATATATATATATATGTATATATATATATATATGTGTGTGTGTGTGTGTGTGTGTGTGTGTGTGTGTGTGTGTATCCAAAGATAACATATTAATGTATAGTCCAATACATTTGTTATTTTTATAAATTGTTAGTTTATAGAAAGCTTGATAAGAGACTTAGTTAATCAAGCCAACCAGCATATATTAAGCATCTACTATGTGCCAGTTACTGTGATAAACACTAGGAATGCAAAGATAGACAAAAACAGTCCCTGCTCTCAAGGCTATTTCTAAAGTGTCTAATGGTATCTGATGGATTAGCGTTAGGGTCTGATGGGCTGTTTCCAAATAGTGCCAAGAGCAGGATCAAACTAGGAGGCCACAAACCTATGAGAAATTGAAAAGATCTATCAAGAGTTCCATGCCAAACTCTTTACAGTAGAACTACTGGATGGCAGCAAGTTGGGCCAGTGGATAGAGAGCCTCAGATGCTTATAAGCTTTGTGACCCAGGGCAAGTCAATTAACCTGTCTGCCTCAGTTTCCTCAACATTGAAAAAGGGATAATAATAGCATTACTCCAAAGGTGGTTGTGAGGATCAAATGAAATATTTGCGAAGTGTTTAGCACAGCACCTGGCACTAGTAGGTGCTTAGTAAACGTCTATTCCCTTCTCCCTTCCCTTGGATGGCTCCATAAAGCATTGGGTACCTGCCCTGTAGAGAATTTACTGGAGAACATACATGGACAACAGGCAGAGACTGGAAAGTTGCAAGTTATACCATTGGAGGGAGCATCAACACTGATGACATCACACATCTAAAGAACTATCATCACTTGTTAGTGTGTATGCTTTACCTAGAACTCTGAATATAGATTTTTTCATATGGAGAAAAAACACTTGGGAGAGGGGTGGAACAGGTACAGTCTTGCCAGGAGAGGAGGTGGTCCAGCTCTTTCCCCACCCCAAGGCCCAATGGGAAAAGGTAAGCCCAGGACAGAGTTATCACAATACTAGAAAAGTGGGTCAGTTGAGGGAAAAGGGCAAAGGAAGGCAAAGTATGATGACTGGTGGCAGAGAAAGCTCACCCTTATGGAGCAGACATATACACTACACAATATTTATTCCCAGAGGCTAAGTGCCACTCATCCCATGCTAGCTAAAACTCTGCCTTTACAGGGATCAAAGGCCAAGTGTTTCTGGGTCTGGAGAAACATTTTTATACATATGTGATTTAAAAGGAAAAAGGCAGGGTAGAAGAATGGAAAGTTTTTCCACATGGCTCAGGGAATCAGTTTCTAGTTAGAAACACCAAAGAATTGTTTTTTGTTTTGTTTTGTTTTTAAGAAGAAAGCACAAAAGAGATAGCAGCCTGAAGTCCCCAGAGACTCAACTCTTGTAGACCCTGAAAAGGAAAGTAATCCTAGTGAAATGGGCATTTTCCTTTGGTCACTAGGAATTTGGCCTGCAGGAAATCAGTGGCTCCATATCTAGGGGAAGTACAGGGAGGAAAGCTCCCTTTGTGAAGAAGCACGGGATCTGAGATATCATCACGGGAAGAGGGGAGAAATGCTACAAGGTGTTACAATAAAAATGAACCTTGGGTGAAGTGATTTATCTGATCAAAAGCAAATGGCTAACATGGTACCCCACAAAAACAGCTTGGCAGGCTCAGAAAATGCTTTGTAGAGGAACACAGTGAAAGCCTCTGCAACTGGGCTTATCTGCGTCCATTCTTTCTGGGGTGTTTGTGTCAAGCTCTGGAACCTCAGATGGTGTGGAAGCCAGTGGGCTTCCTCTCTTTGAGAGAGCAGTGGGTGTAACTGAAGGCAAATGTCTAACAATCTAGCTTCTCCACATCCTTCCAAAAGAAGCCAATAGTCCCTGACTCTTTGACCTGCTAGTGAAGTTTGGCTCTGTGGCAACTCCATCAAGATACCTTACACAAGGGAGAGTGGCTTTTCTGACTGGCGGCCAGGGCCTCTCCCATTAGAGGTGCCCGCTTTCACAGCTTTTCTCATACTTTCTGCCCTCTTCTCTTTGCCTCTTCTTAGAGAGGCACAAGTGTATGGTGTGACACTGTATGCAAGTTAGCACTGTGCAGCAGAGGCAGTGGGGATATGGACACTGGGGGAAAGGGGCAGGGGTCACAGAACAGCACCCTGCTGGTTGGCTCTTGGTTTCCATGATTTTAGGGAAGGGACTAGAAAAGGCTTTCCTTCTCATTAAGCCTAGGGATGTCAGATGTGAGTCTGGGGCTGCAAACTAACAATAATAATAATAATTTCTCCTATCTACTGTTTACATGTCTTAAGGCTACTCAAATGGGTGATTGATGACTTAAACAGGCATCTTTCTGCAGAGCAAAATGCTCGTGATAAATCTGTCACCATAGAGAAGAGCACTGTGGGCACTAGAAAGAAAGAGAGAGAGAGAGAGAGAGAGAGACAGAGAGACAGACAGAGACAGAGAGACAGACAGAGAGACAGACAGAGAGACAGAGAGAGAAAGAGAGAGAGGAATGCAAGTGAGAAGCCTTGCATTCGTTTATCTATTCTTTTGAGCTGATATTCATGAATTAAACATTTTCCACTCTGTCATCTCCAGGAGGCCTCTGGTAAGAGAAGCTCAGGGGCTCGTAATATGAGAGAATGAAGGGGCCAAGGAAAGGGGGACCTTGGCAGCCTTCCCAAAATTTCCTTGTGCTAGCAAAGGTGGCATAGTTTAAAGTATTTATACATTTTAAGGTGTTATATAAGATGAATATGTATTTTTATATGTTTATATGAATGAATGTGTTTATATATAGAAAAAGAGAGAGACAAAAACAGAGAAAGGGAGGGAGGGAAGAGGGAGAGGAAAGAAGGAGAGGGGGGGAGAGGGGGGGAGAGGGAGGAGACAGTAAGGGAGGGAGGGAGGAGAGAGACAGGGAGAGGAAGGGAGGGAGGGAGGGAATTTTCTCCAGGAGGGTGATATTTGTAAGACTCTAACAGATCATCATAGTGTTGGTATGCTTACACCTTAAGCATGCTTCTTGTAAGGATTATTGAAATATAGAGGACTTCCGAGACATAATTAAAAAATAAATCAGAGAATGTTACAGTTGGTAGGGATCTTAAATATAGTGGAAAGAAGACATTTGGAGACAGAATACCCGAGTAAAAAAATGGCCCAGCAAGGCTGAGCGACTTCCCAGGCTCACCCAGTTCATAAATGGAAAAGCTGGGATGAGAACCAGGTCCAGTCCTATGCCCTCCCCACTGCACCTGCCACCTCTGTCTGTCCCACCTGTACCACTGCCTCACTGTCTGACCTTGGACAGAGGCTCCTGGGGAGGATCGAATGATGTAATGCATGTAATATACAATGTAGCCTCAAAGTGTTCATTGTCATTAACTAGTCCAACTGTCTCACTTTCCCAGCTGTGGGAACGGTGGCACGGAGCCAGGGAGGAGCATTAGCCCAGTAAAACAAGACAGTCAGTGGCAGAATTAAGACTTTAGCACCCAAAAGAGTACTAAGCTGTCTTGGCTGAGAGTAAGCTCCCTGTCTCTGAGGACCTTCAGGTTGATTCTGGCTGTGGGCATACTGCAGAAAAAACAGATACAATGCGTAAGGATTGAATTAGATGAACCTTGAGGTCTCCTAAAGCTAAGCCTATGATTCTAGCTTAAAAATTTTTAGTAAAGAGTCACAAGAGAAAGGGAACCAACCTAAAACCTATACTTTCAGCAAAGGCAGCATTGCTTAGAAGGGGGTGAATTCAAATCTTGCCTAAGACATTTATTGTATGACCTTGGGCAAGTCATTTTTCAACTTCTCTGAGACCATCTGTAAATGCTCATAACAACAGCACCTAACTCAAAGGGCTGTAGTGTGTACCAAGTAAGATTACTACTGATGCTGCTGCTGCTGCTACTAGGACTACCACTATCTCTACTACTACTACCACTACCACTTCTACTACTGCTGCTGCTACTATGACTACTACTACTACTACCACTACTACTACTACCACCACAACCACCATTAGTACTATTACTACTACTATTAATGATGATCACGGAGAGATGATAGATAGATAGATAGATAGATACATAGATACATAGATAGACAGACAGATATCATAAGGTTTGCAACGAGTTTTACAAATTCATCTCATTGAATCCTCAGAAAAGTCCTGCAAGGTAGGTGCAATGATTATCTCTATTTAATGTCAGGTGCTATCTATTTAATCTCACCTAAAGATTAAGTGAGAAAATTGATGGTCACACAGCTAGTATCTAAGGAAGGACTTGAACTCAGGTCTTCCGGACTCCCAGTCCAGCCCTCCATCTACTTCACAACCTAGTTGCCCCTAAATGTGAGTTGCTATTACTACCTAGTAGAGCAGCAGTTCTTAATCTCTCTTTTGTGTTATGGACCTCTTTGGTGGTCTGGTGAAGCCTATGAAGACCCTTTCTCACAATGATGTTTTTAAATAATTGAAGGAAATGCTATTTCAGTTAAAAGTTAGTTGAAAACAAGGATTTAATTTTTTCCTATCCAAGTTCATAGACCTCTTGAAATCTATCCATAGGCCCCTTGGGGACCTGTGGGACACAGGTTAAGAACCCCTGATTCGGAGCTAGTGGGGATTAGTAGTTCATCTAGGCCAGTCCCCTTATTTTAGGAAACTGATGACCAGAGAGATTATGAGACTTTCTACAGACCAGATGGGTAGCAAGCAGCAAAGCTAGGTTCTCTTCCTCCAAATCTACTGCTTTTTCCAATGTACCATATTGTTCTCTCTTTCGATTTCCACCTTTTAATTCTCTACAAATAAATGAAACTATATACCTTAGCTTCAGAGATAAGATCTTTGCACAGGCAAAATAAGAATCTATGTGACTATGATTACATTTTCATTTTTTAAAATTGGTCTTCTTAGCTGCACTCCAAATTTCCTGAAAATTAAGATCACCTGATTTTCACAAAAAAGAAAAAAATTCAAAGAGATTACACTGAATTTTTGTATGGATTCCATCACCAGACCTGTATTTGAAACCTCTCTAGGTTGGTAGAAACTATGAAAACTTGAAATCTTTTGGAATAACATTGGAGAACTTGGGATCACCTCCATGCCCCTGAGAATGATCAGAGTAGAATTTCTGATAATATCAACCAGAATACCTGGAATGTGTATAGCACTTTAAGGTGTGTAAAGCACTTTACACATATCTCATTTTATCTTCACAACTACCCTAGGAAGTAGATACTATTATTATCCCCACATTACAGATGAGGAAAAATAGATAATACTACATTTAAAAACTATGTGGTCCATAGGGATTTTTAGATATGGATTAGTGAACCCCATTTCTATTGGGCTTTGACATCCCTGGGCTGGATAAGGGCCAATGTCTCACAGCTCCAGATTCTATGACATTAAATTAGATTGACATATTTCCTTTTTTAAAAAAGACATTCATTGAAATAAATTAGATGACCCTTTTGGCTTCCTCTTTCAGATTTTAACTGTCACTTGATATCTAACCTAAATCTGCCCTGCTCTAATTCACATGCATTTCTTCTCATCTCAGCCTGTTCATAATTTTTGTAGTGTATTAAAAGCTTGGTGGTGGTGTTTCACTATTGCAAAGACTTATAAGCACCCACTAATTATAAGTGGATTAAGTGATCTACCTCAGCTAATGTGCATGATATTTTAAGTTTATGACGCTTACTGTGTGAAACCTTAACTGTTGCCCTTTCAGAAAGAAATAGCATGGCTGCAAGAACCTCTAGAGGTTCTGGGAACACAAAGATTAAATAACTGAAGGTTTTTAGTAATAGTTTTCAGGACCTACCTTGTTATAAGAATCAAATAAGACAATAATTGTGAAGTGCTTAGCACAGTGCCCGACACACAGTAAATGCCACATCAAAGTTGGTTGTTGCTGTTGGTGTTATAAAAGTGAAAAGAACTCTAAGCCAGGAGATAAGCATTAGTATAGATTTAATTGTTCACAGCCCAATTTAGAGATGAGAACTCTTTAAGATTATGTCATTATACATAATGTAAATGGTGTGTATGTGGTTAAATTAGTGCAGCAACTCCTGGAGTGGGAACTCCATTCACTGATGCAGATAGCAATCTATCTATAACTTAAAGTCTTAGAGAGTTAGTTCAGATTGGCCAAGTGACTTGCCCATGATCAAACAGTGAAAGAGTTGGAATTTGAACTCGGGGCTTTCTGACTTCAGGTACAGCACTCTATCTACAATGGCACACTGCTTCAAGGATAATAGAATTTTTAAAAATTCATATTAATTATGCTAAAACATATATTGTTGTGACTATTAATTATGTCATAAAAACATGATTACTATTAATGCTTGTTGCTTTTTAATAGCTAGATTTAGAAGCTATATGGCTTAGTTCTAGGGTCTCTTAGTGAATTTTACTGAGGAATTCACAGAGGTTGAGATTTCCCAAAGTGCACCGAAGCAACGATACACTTATGTTCCAGCTATGTTTATTAAAATCCCATTGGCACTGTCTCAGGACATAGCCCTGCTGCCCACTGCTTCTCCTTTTTCCCTTCCCCTGAAAACCTCAGCAAGATTAGATGACTCACAGTCACCTTACAGAGAGAGTGGTACAAACTTACTGAAGGCCTCAAAGCACATGGCTAAGAGCTTCCTCAGTCACATTTTATTTTAATCACACTACTCCCGAGTCTCCCTTTTCTGGGTCGCGGATTGTATGAAAAGCCATTGCGCTTGGCCCTTCACAGAATATCATCTTTCTTCATTCGTATTTACTGTGTTTCAGTTTGCAGAGGGGGGGAAGATAAACAACTTAGCATCGAGGTTAAAATTAGTATGGAGGAGAAAGTCCATTCACTTGAAGCCTGGTTACACCATCTCCTGACTTCCACCCTGTTATTTGCTCTAGACAAGAGGAACTCTGTCCACCTAAGCCTTTGAATCGAGCTTTGCATGCAGGAGAAATATGCCTGCAGAACACAGCTTCTGACCACATTTTCAAAAATGGTTATTTTCTTGCTCAGCCTCTTGCCGACTTTCAGGCAAAAAAAAAAAGGAAGGGAATTTCACTTTATTCATGAGCTAATAAAATCATGTTGAATTTTATATTAAAAATACTTAATAGTAATACATGGTTAATCTAGAGCCTTGTAGTTAACAACCTTGGACAAGTCATAAGGTTAGAGTTAGGAGGGACCTCAGAGGCCCCCTGGTCTAATTCCCTCACTCTACTAGACGAGGAAATTGAGGCCCAGGGCTGATTTGTGCAAGATCACATGGGTAGTAAGTGTCTGAGGAAGACTTTGAATCCAGATTCCCTGACTCCAGTCAGGATTCTTTCCCTTAAAAACTCAGTTTCTCCATCTGCAAAATGCAGGGCATGGCTGAGATGACTTAAAGCAGGGGTCCTTCACCTGGGTAGAATTGGCTTCCTTTGCAATCCTATGTATTGTATTTTATGCATTTAAAACCATTATTCTGAGAAAGGGTCCACAGGCTTCAGCAGATGGCCAGAGAGCTCCACATCGTCCAAGAGAAGAACCCTAAATCTGAGGCCCCTTCTAGCTCGCGATCCTGTTGTTAGATGTCCTACCACCTTTACATGCTTTCTTCCCTTTCAGTTGGGAGCCTATAGGAAAACTCCTTATCACCTCATCAGACTATGATTCCATGCTTTAAGTCCTTTTACAATATCTCTTTAATCTCACAAAGCCCAGAGAGGAAAATATTTGGCAAATTTGATTTCCTTTGCTTTAAGAGGGAGAAACAGAGGCAGTAAGAAGATGAGCTGGCTACTGTGGAAGACATAATGTCTTTGTATTCTCCTGTCCTCCATGCTAGGACATCATTCCCTAAGTAGCATTAAAATATTATTTAGTTGGATGTCAGGCAAATCTGTATACTGGACTCCTATAGATTTCAAATTGCATAATGCCTTCCCAAATTCCATTCAACTGAGCACATATGAGATTCCCAGCATGGTTGCTTCAGTGGAATGTGCAACAGACAGCATAATTTCTCAAATCAACAAATAAACCTCGAGTGTCCAGCCAGGGATCTTAACCTCAATCCTGCCCCAGGCTCAATGAGAGACCTCTCCTGGTCCTCTCTTTCTCGATTTCCCAGTCTTACCCACCTTCCCTCTAAGCTGTGATGGTTCTTTCGTGGCTAGCTCATACCTACCAGCATCCTGATCTCAGGATTAGTCCTGGCTAGGACTCCTAGCATTTCTAGCTCCATGGCCATGCATGCTCCTGCCCCTAGGGTTGCTTTAAAATTTACAGAAGAGAAGGAGGAAGGGAGTTGAGAATGTGCAGAGGAGGAAAGGTTGGATTCAATAAGCATTTAATTCAACAAACATTTATTAAGGGCCTCCTATGGGCAAAGCAAATAATGAATATCAGAGTGCAAAGTCACAGAAAATGAACACCCCCTGAAGTATGTGCAATTTCTATGTGACACTGCAGCTGCTATTGGACTCCACGTTCTGGCTAAACAATAAAGAAACATATTTTAAAAACCCAGCTGCTTCTGGATTCAGGAGAAAAGTGGTCATGGGTAGGGGAATCCTCTCAGGAAATGATCCAGCCTGTTAAAGTCATAAATCTAAGTGAGGAAGGACGGAAGCTAGTCCATTACTCATTATAGCAGCTTTTGCCAGATTGGGGGGAGCAGCCACTTTTTTAGGTCTTTATGCTTTCCTCCAACACTTGACCATTTTGAAATGAAATCTCTCCATTAAATTCACAGTCATGAAATATGGAGTCTGAATCCAGATCAAAGCATACTATTTGCTCTCTTTGTTTTGTTTTGTTCTGTTTTATTTTGTTTTTTCTCTCATGATTCCTCCCATTCTTTCTAATTCTTCTATACAATTGACTAATGTGAAAATTTGCTTAATAAGAATGTATATGTAGATTCTATATCGGACTGCAAGCTATCTTGGGGAGGGGGAGGTGAAGGAGGCAGAGAAAATTTAAAGCTTATGGAAGTGAATATTGAAAACTAAAAATAAATGTCAAAAAAATTTACAGTCACATGCTTGACTGTGAATCTGCATTTTCTCCTTTTCTTTCTCTATTCTTTCTATCCTCACCCAGGCCTTAACAGTCTAAGGAAAAGGCCAATCCAAATCATTTGCCATTTCGAGAGACCTTGAGCTTCCTCTGCCTCTCCTCCTCACCTGCACTCAGGGACAGATAATTTGCACCAGCAGCAGACAATGCAGCTGTCTGGAGGAAAGGAAAAACAATATAAAACTCTTCCCCTTCCCTTCAGTGCAAGTGAAACATTTGGCTTCCTTCCTCTGTGAGTGGCCTTCAAAGCCCGAAAAAGTCAACGCTGTTGACAGCAAGGCCTCAGAACCTTTGGAAGGATCTCCATTTTTGCCAGTATCTGCTTCCTCCCAATGAAGCCTCATCAAAGAGCAGAGGCGAGATGTGCACTGTGGTCCAGTTTGGGCCCATTCTGTCTCTGTTCTCTCCTAATTTGACACAAGGCAAACATTCCATTGTGCGGAACAAAGAGGATGCTGTGGTCCTCCTGGGACCTCTGCTCCTCTGCCAGCTTCTTCAATGATCTTCCCACACTGAGCTGAATGAATTTGGAAAGTAGGCAAAGATCTTTAATTAAACAGTGAGCTGGCAGCGAAGTCGTTTTCATACTTGAGCTCTGTGGAAGGAAAAACACTGGCCAACTATTTCTATGTGTTGATACGATGGATAATCCCCAACAAGTGGGTCTCATCACTCCTTGAGTCCAAAGGGCTTAAAATCATGCCATTAAAGATAGCCTGAGATTATTTGCATCCAACGTGGGAAAGCAGCCACCTCCTCCATGTCACAAAATCATTTTAAATCAGTGGAAACAAAGCTTTCTGATGCGTCCCCCAGATGGATAATCAGATCAATAACATTCAGGAAATGCACTTTCCTTATTTTAGTTTGTGAGATGTTGAGAACAAGGTATTTGTGTTCATGGAACCTCCTCCATAGTAAGAACTGGTTTGTTTTTATCTTTATATGCCCTGTACCTAGAGAAGGGGATTTCTGAGCCTCAGGCTACTCTCTGAAAGGTACCAACCACCTCCAAGAAAATGGAGGGAGTTCCCACACCTAATGAACCATAGATCTCTACAGCACCCACATAACACAACAACAACACTTAATAACCATTTGTGGAACCAGACTGCATTTGGATTCATCAAGTTCTCGGGGGACTGAAAACACTAAGGCCGAGTGAGCAAGAAGCACAATATCCACGCTATCCCATGTCTGACACCCTGACCCTTTCTTTTTTTCTTCCCTGACCCTTTCTTAAGAATAGAGCCACAGGAAACATAACCAAAGGTGACATGGGTGGAGAGGTGGTTCCAGAAGTGGCCTTTGTTTCAGGTTTCTTATCTCTGCAAATTTCCTTCATGTGCTCAACGTTCCTTTTATTTCCACAAGGCAAAAGGCAATTCAGGAAGGACTGCTGAGGTTGAGCTGACCTGAACTACGAACTATTTCAAATAACAGAATTTTGGAGCTGGAAGGATTCTTTTTTTTTTTTTTGGAGGCAATGGGGGTTAAGTGAGTTGCCCAGGGTTACACAGCTAGTATCTGAGGCTGGATTTGAACTCGGGTCCTCTTGACTCCAGGGCTGGTGCTCTTATCCACTGCACCGTTTAGCTGCCCCCAAGCTAGAAAGATTAAGAGATCATCTAGTCTGCTCCACATTTTATAGATGAGGAAACCGAGGACCAAGAAGGTTCTGTAACATGCCCCACATTTCTCTTGCTAGTTTTTGGCAGGGGCAGGACTAGAGACTAGGTTTCTTGATTGGCAGCCAGTGCTCTTTCATGTGAAATCTAAAATTATAGAATTTTTTTCTGATATGCAAAGAAGACTGCAATAACTAGTATTAGTGGTGGTAGTAGTAGTGGTAGTAGTGGTGGTGGTGGTGGTAGTGGTAATAGTGGTGGTGGTAGTAGTAGTAGCAGTAGTGATAGTAGTAGTGGTGGTGCTGGTAATAGTGCTAGTGGTAGTCATAGTAGTAGTAGTAAATACAAGCTAACACTTACATAGTCCTTTAAAGGTTTACAAAGTGTTGTACATAGAGCATCTCATTGGAGCCTCACAACAAGCTAAGTGGTGTAACGGATAGAGCCCTGAACCTGGTATAAGGAAAACCTCAGTTCTAATACTGCCTGAAAGCTACTGTCTGTGTGACTCTATACAAGTCACTTAATTTTTATCCACCTCAGTTTCCTTATTTGTAAAATGGGGATAACAATGGTGCCTCCCACACAGGGCCGTAGGGCTGATAATAATCACTATGGTATGATGATAATGACCCTTTACTATTTGCAACAACACGGTGTAATATCAATTAAGTTGGGTGTCTTTGATTGAGTCTTATTAGGTGCTAAACCCCAGGACCAAACCCCTATCTACTAGGTGCTAAGCCTATGTGGGTGTGAAGCCCTCAGGGTTCTAAGGGGAGTTGCTAAGACCAGAGCCAATAGTAGGAGCTTGAGTTCTGGTCGCTCAGATGTTTGATGACCGCTAAAGGTGTAAAAAAAAAGAGGACAGAGCTATTTGCGAAGGGCTCTCACTCTTGGCGGTGTGCTGATGTGGAGACTCTGGGCAGCTGCAGTTAAGAGCCCTCCAGCTTGTAAACCGGATGTTCAGACTTTGTTAAATGCTGGTAACTATGAATCGAGATTTGAATCAGACAAGGTCTGTCTGTTGATGTTTGTCATTTGTTTGTGTTTGCTCTGAAGTTCAGGGTGCTGGCTTTTTCCCCTGAACTAAGTGAATGATATTTGTATGCTGGATTAAACTAAGATTGTTAACCCCTTAATGTTGCTTTCCTTAGTAAAGCAGATCAAAAGAACCTGTGTTGGCAGCTTTCTGTGTGCTGCTTGTTGGTGGGTCTCACACCCCTTCAGCAGCTGCTAGCAGATTGTTGCAACACATGGTTTACATGTGTAACCTCATTTGAGATCACAACGACCTTGTGAGGCAGGGCTATTATTTATTATGCCCATTTTACAAATAAGGAAACCGAAGGTGAGAGAGGTTAAGTGACTTGGCTAAGGTCCCACAGCTACTAAGTGTCAGAGACTGGATTTGAACTTAGTTCTTCCTGACTCCAAATCCAATACTCTATCCACTGTGTTACCTGGCTGCCCAAGTGAGATAGTTGCCTTAAAGCAGTAAGTCTATAATAATAATAATAATTTTTATTGTAAAAATAAATATTATTATGGTGTAGTAGATAGAGAACTAGACTTGGAATCAGGAAGACCTGAGTTATAATCCTGCTTCAAACATTTCCTAGCAAGTCATTTAACCTCTGCCTCAGTTTCCCCATTGGTAAGATGAGCATAACAATAGCACCTACCTCACTGGGTTGTTGTGAGGACCAAATGAGATCCCATACGTAAATAATTCTGCATATCTTAAAGGACCACAAGCATGCCAGCTTTTGTTATTATCATTACTGATATTATCATAACAATCCTGAGAACTGGCATTACAGGTATTTTTTTCCTATTTTATAGATGAGAAAACCGAAGCTAAGAAATTTTAAGAGAATTGCTCACCTGAAATATGACTGATACTATTTCAGGATTCAGGCTTCAAAGTCATTGAGTTTTCTGGCTTTTACAGTGACTGACTGTGGATCCTAGAGTCACAAATTTCTGTGACACAGTTTACCTATCAAATTTGGACAATAATCCTTGCCACTAATTGCCCTCAGGTAAAGAAAGAACACCAGTGTCAAGCCACTTGTCAGTGATCTTGTGTTTTCATTCCCAACTATCCAAGCTGGCTTAAAAGTTATTTTTTTTTATTTCTGACATTCAGGACTTATTTACTATTAATAACGAACAGCTCAAATGAGCTACATTCAAAAAAATTTGGCAGTTTCACTGGTGTTTGACTATGATGGATCTTACTAAAGAATCTCACATTGACTGTCTAGGCAACAGGACCAAACAAGTCACTTGAAGGTACCCAAAATGAATGATTGGCTTCATCTACAGCCGATTACATAAATATTGTGAAAATTATTGGACTTTATTTGGTTTTTCACATCCAGAAGCCTAAGTTCAGGCCTTTTCCCAACATCCATCTGGCTCTGCAGAAATGAGGAGCGTCTCAATGTCTAGCTTTCTCCCTCTCTAGACAGCTAGAGAATAAACCAGCTATGATTTGAAGCCAGGCTTCCAACTGGGCCAGGATAGTCAACACAAAGGCTATCCTGGGGTCTGTTCCTAAGCTTTATGTATGAAGAAAAGATTCAACCCATGAACACAGGGGAGCTATGGTCTATCCACCTTTATGCCAGCGCTATGCTAAATCATGAAGCAGGATAAGTTTGTCTTTGCATGTTCCCATCTGCCCATTCAGATCAGTCGATAAGTGTTTAAACACCTACTATGTGCCAGACACTGTCCTAAGCAGTGGGGATACAAAGAAAGGCAAAAGACAGTCTACCCTCGAGGAGCTCAGTCTAAAGGGGGAGACAACAGGCAAACAGCTGTGTACAGACAAGGATAAATAGGAAATAATCCCCAGAAGGAAGGCACTAGAGTTAAGAGGAGTTAGGGAAGACTTCCTGCAGAAGATGGGATTTTAACTGGGACATGAAGGAAGGTAGGGCAACTGGGAGGCAGAGATGAGGAGGAAGAACATTCCAGGCATCAGGATCACCAGTGAAAATACCTGGAAGTGAGGGTGAAATATCTAGTCCAAGGAACAGAAAGGTAGCCAGTGTCACTGGATCGACAAGTACATGGAGTGTGTGAGGTGAAGAAGGCTGGAGAAGTGGTGGCTGGGATAGGTTATGAAGGGCTTTGGAGGCAGAGAGAAGATGTTAAATATCATCCTGAAAGTCACATGGAGCCACTGGCATTTACTGAGTAAAGGGATTACATGATGGCACCTGTGCTATAGGAAAATCACTTTGGCAGCTGAATGGAAGATGGGCTGCAGTGGGGCAGGCAGTTGTGGCAGGCAGCTGCACCAGCAGGCCAGTGCACTGATCCAGGAGGGAGGTGACAGGGGCTTGTACTGGGCTGGAGGTGATATCAAGGAAGAGAAAGGGGCATGTTTGAGAGTTATCACAAAGGTGAAATCAAGAGATTGATATGTAGTGGGGATGGGGGTGAGAGATAATATGGTGGTGCCCTTGACAAAAACAGGGAAGTCTGGATCGGGGGAGGGTTTGGAAAGGGGAAGATAATGAGTTCAATTTGGGACATGTTGAGTTTAAGATGTCTACAAGACACCCAGTGCAAGACATAGGTCTCTTTCCTACCTGGTTTTCCATCAAATACCAAGTTTCTTTGTGATAATATGAGCTACACCCCTTCCCCTAACTGGCCCCAATGAACTGTAGAATCTGAGCCCTGAAAGGGACATCTGTGACCAACCTTTGTGTGAGCAAGAATCCCCACTATAGCACTTTCAACAAGTTTTCACTCGAAGAGTTTCCCTGTCTCTAAAGCATTTCATTCATTTTTGCATATTTCTAAGCCAGGGAATTGCAACTTTTTTTGTGTAGGTCATGGACCCCTTTGGCAGTCTGGAGAAGCCAATGGACCCATTCTCAGAATAATATTTTAATGCATAAAATTAAATATATAAGATTATAAAGGAAATCAATTCTATCAAAATAGAGTTATCAAAATATTGAAAAAAATAAGATCATAGACCCCAAATTAAGAACTCTTGCTATAACTATTAGTCAATTCCTCTGACACTTACTAGATGTGTGACCCAGAGCAAGTCATTTAAACTGCCTGCCTCAGTTTCCCTAATTGTAAAATGGGGACAATAATAGCGCCTGCTTCTCAGGGTTGTTGTGAAGATCAAATGAGGTCATATTGGTAAAGCACCTAGCACAGTGTACGGCACAGAGCGGGAGCTGGATAAATGCTTGTTCCTTCTCTATCCCCACCCCCTTATAGCAAGCTTAAGTTTGCTATTCTACAAATTCTGCAATTCTTTTTGGCCAAGCAAGGTAAGTCAAATCTGACATCTACATGACAGCCACAATGACATATATTTGAACATAGCTATAATCATTATCTTTTCTCTACATGCTCCCGGTTCCATATCACTTTCACCTTCCTTTTAGTCATCAAAACCTGGCTTCAGATAGCACAGTGTTAAAAAAGGATATGATAAAATAATGTAAAGCGAGGGGCTATAGATCCATAATTGGTGCACTCTCTCTTCCTTCAATAATAACCATCTTCATGGAACCACAGAACCTCCGAAGGGGCCTCTTGAGGCCATTGGATCTAAGCCATGCTCTGCCATTGGAGACGGGTGGGCTACGTGGTCATCCAGCCTTCCCTTGAAGACCTTCCTGACCTCTTGAGGCAAACCACAGCATGTCTGAATAGCTCTGATCATCAGGAAATGTTTCCTTACCTCAAGCCAATTTACATCGATTCCTATTAAATGACATCTTATTGAATTAGACCAATGCCCTAGTTTGTCAGGACTGTTACAAAGCCTCACTTAGGCCAGAAATCCAGGTCAAATCCTCTTGCATGTAGCTTTATAACTCCATTTTCTTCCCTTTTTTTTGAAAGTTTGCATGGCATTTCCCCACCTTTGGTCCTGTAGTTGCTCCCCTGTTCTCTAGCATCTTCCCCATTTCCCTGCCGGGGGCTCAGCCATCACACCCATGCTTTCCTTCAGCACACGAGGAAATGGCTCCTCGGGACCTGGGGATGAGCCTGTCAAGAGTGTTTAGGTGCCATCCTTTATATCCCTTTACTTACCTTGGGTATCAACTCCCTATGAACAATATTTCTTCTGTCCTTCCTAGTACAAAAGTCCTCTTCCTTGGAAGAGAAATCAGAAATAAAGTAGAAAATGGAGCAGCTCTGCCTCTGCTCCTGGCCCTTCCTTCAGCCTCCTCTTTTCTCTAATCCAGCTCCACAGACCCCACCATCTTTGTTGTCCTTCACTTTCCTCATTAACTTCCACTTATCCTGAACCTTAGCATTCCGGACACTGTTTTTATAGGACCGGTCCATTTGTTGGCATTTGTCCTTTATTACTTCACCTTGTGTTTGTCTTTAAGTTGGTATGGGAAATCCCTGTGCATCCACATTATTTTTTTTAGATAATTTCTTTTCCTTCTCACAAGAATTGTTTCTCTTTGTGACTCCAAAATATAATTCAAGCAGCTCAGTGGTACAGAGTTGGATAAAGGGCCTAGACTCAGAAAGATATGAGTTCAAATTCAGCCTCAGACACTTGCTAGCTGTGTGACCCTGGGCAAGTCATTTAACCTCTGTTGGCTTCAATTTCCTCATCTGAAAAATGGGGATATTAATAGCACCTATCTCTCAGAGTTATTAAGGGGATAAAATGAGGTAATGTTTATAAAGAGCTTAGCAGAACACATGGTACATAATAAGCAATTAATCAATGCTTTTTCTCTCTTTCTCTTTCTGTCACTGTCTCATTCTGTATCTCTCTCTGTCTCTCTGTCTTTCTGTCTCCCTCCCTGCCCCCACCTTTCTCTCACTCTCTGTCTCTCTCTGTCTCTTTCTCTCTGTCTCTCTCCTCTTCTCCTCCTCCTCCTTCTTCTTCTTCTTCTTCTTCTTCTTCTTCTTCTTCTTCTTCTTCTTCTTCTTCTTCTTCTTCTTCTTCTTCTTCTTCTTCTTCTTCTTTTCTCTCTCTCTCTCTCTCTCTCTCTCTCTCTCTTTCTCTTTCCCTCCCTTCCTCCCTCCCTCCCTCCCTCATCTCTCCTAGATAACTTTCCCTTCTTCATTCAAAAGGTAAAGGAACCCATAAGGGAACATTATATTCTGGATCTGACTGTTACCAAGAAGGAAAAATTTATTGTTGGGGTGGAAATAATGGGAACCTTGGTGGAAATAACTTCTCAGTCTTAGAATTTGGGATAGTAAAGGCAAGAAAAAAATAGGAGCAGGCAGACATGAAACTCAGTTTTTAGAGAGCAGATTTCAAATGGTGCAGAAAAATCTAAGAATTGAAAGTATGGTAAAAAGTAAAAAGCACTCGGCCTATAACAAACAAACGAATGCAGTATATGTATGAAGATATGTAGAAGAAATCAGTCCACTTGTCACCATTAGTACTAGGATTTGTTGGGAGCATTTGCCACTTACAGTAATACAGGCATCTTGGAGTTCAAAGTCAATGTCTGTGAAGTTTAAGAGAATGTGATGGTTTCTGTCCACTTGAATAACCCAGGAACAGTCCGTGTTCCTCCTGTAAGAGCTGGGGTAGTTTGGAGAATGGATTTCTCCACTGGAAGCCTGGAAAATTCCACCACAACCTGTAGGACAGAAATCCAACCAATCCATGAGAAGAATATCCCATATTTAAACTTCTCTACTTTTCATCTCAGTCCTAGATGAACATGTCCCATTCCCTTGGTAATTAGAAAATCTCTTTCAAAATGTTATCCTACTGAACGTCCAATAAAGTGAATTTATGTGAATGATTTCCCACTCAATTCAATCTTTGCAAGAACATGAAAATAAAAAAACTGGAATGGCTTAAATACTGAAGGGAGAAGGGATAAAAATTATATCCAGTGAAGCTGTTTCTGTGATCTAAGTAAAATCTACTTTAATCAAACACTTCTTCAGTATTCTTTAATAATATGAAATATTCATACTAATTATTCTTTCTCCATAATCATGGATGGTTTAGATGTTCTCAGTCCTCCAGATTGGCCTAAGTACACTCATTTCAAAAGGAAATCAGACTTCTATAACTCAAATGCCCTCGTTGCCCCAACTCAATGCCACAGAGCCTGCCCTCACCTCACAGCTCAGTGATCATCTTCCCTTTGGAAGCTCACATACCACGTCGCTTTGGGACATCTGTGATATACATGTGGCACTCTGTAATTTAGGCAAGTGTGTTTTGTCACATAAACCTATTAAATTATAAGCTCTTTGAAGGTAGGGACTGTCTTTTGCCTCTTTTTGTATCCCCAGCACTTAGCACATGGTAGGCACCTAATCAATGTTTACTAAATTAGATATCATTTGCTGGTTCTTCATCTAGATAAGAGGTGCCTAACACATGGCTTGCTAAACCAGATTAAAATATAATTGGGAAATATTTAACAAAATAAATAAAAATACAGTAGAACATGGATAATGTTAATAGTATGGTTTTCCAAGTCAATATGTGGCCTGCAGGGATCATTACGTACAATTTAGTGACCCCATTTCTATTTGAGTTTGACACTCCTAATCCAGATCACATCCTCTAACAATGGGTGACCCTCAGATCTCTGTCTTGGATTCTCTTCTCCCTTAACTCTATACTAATTCACTTAATGACTGCATTACCTGCCATAGATTCAATTATGAAGATAATTCCCAGATCTAATCATCCAATCCTAGCTTCTCTTCTGAGTTACAGTTCCACACCACCAACTGCCTTTTGGACATGTCAAAGAGGATGTTCTGTAAGCATTACAATTCCACATGTCCACAACTGAACACATCATCTTCCCCTCCCCCCAACCCTCCACCATTTTATATCTTCCTTATTACTATCAAGAACACCACGGTTCTTCCAGTAGCCCAGATCTGCACCTTCAGCATCATCCTCAATTCCTCACTCTTACCTCACCCAATATAAATAAACCCGTTGTCAAATGTATTGTTTATACCTTCAAACTTTCTCTTGTATATGTTCCTTTTCTCCACTCTTCTTGCCCCGCCCTGCCCACATCCCCCCAGCTTAGGCTCTCCCAGTGTCTTGTGTGGATGACTAGTCCTAAGAGCCTTCTAGTTGGTCTCTGTGCCTCAGGCTTCTCCCTGCTCCAATCCATCCTACCCTCAGCTGCTAAGGTGATTTTTCTAAAGCATAGATCTGACCATGTCCTGGCAAAATCTCCTGTAAAATGAGCTCTACTGGCTCCCTATACCTCCGGGTTTAAGTGTAAACTGCTCTCTTTGGCACTTAAAGCTCTTCACAACCTGGCTCCTTCCTGCCTTTCCAGTCTTCCTACAATTATGGCTGTATGTTTATAGACATTTTATAATCAAGCTTCACTGATCTACTTGCTTTTTCTCTCCCATGATACCCCATTTCCTCTTTCCGCACTTTTGCACTGGCTGTGCCCCCCCAACTGGAATGTTCTCCCTCCTCACTTCTACTTCTTAGATTCCCCAGGGGTGGGGAACCTGCGCCTAGCTGCTTCAACTCTCATCATCTGCAAGAGGCCTTTCCCAGTCTCCCAGCTGATAATGCCTTCCTCTCTCAGACTACCTTCTACCTAGTCTCTCTTCACCTTCCTGGCTGCCCTCCTCAGGATGCCCTCTGGTTTGTCAGTGTCCTCAAGATATGGTGCCCAGAGCTGAACACAATATCTAAGTAGGAACTGACCAAGACAGTGGGACCATCATAGAATGAATTTTCATTATAGGGTTAGGCCCAGAACCCAGTTAATAGATTTCGTTTCTAATCCAAAATGAGGATTTCCTGTAAATTTCTGAACTAAACTCTAGTCTATGGCAAAATGTATAGCAGATAAACTATGTTGATTGCTTTTAGATCTGAGGTTGAGGGTGAGGAAGTGGAAAGTAGGACGTGGTACAATATTCTCCAATGACTATAAATGAGCTTTATTATTGAGCCTTTCATAAGTGCTTAGTTAGAGATCCTTAACTGGGCTTTTTGGAATTTTGATAGACTCACCTCCGGGGATCTCTTGCCACGAGGCATTGAAACCCCTCCCATTTATGCTGCTGTCTGTCTTGAATCTGATGGCCACTGAATTTCCAGCACTTGACACTTGCAGTGGGGTCTGTCTTGATGTGGAACACAACTGAGCCACCCTAGGAGAATGAAAATCAGGGCCACCGTATACCTGGAATGGATTACAGAAAGAAAAGGCTCAATTAAGTGATCCATTTAAGCAACTGCTGGCCATCCCTTGGTCTATTTGTATCAGCATCAGCTCCCAGGTCCTAATTCTGAGCCCTCTAGAAGCCTGAAGTCTCACTGGACTATTTTATTATCATTTTTTAAAAATCCCGAATGGATGAACTTTAAACAGGATTCCACATCTTCAAAGGCATTCCCTCTGCTCCAGAAACATACAAATTGACTGTATGAGAAACATGTGCTTTCCTAAACTAACTATTTAGGGATTGTCTTACCAGCATGAATGATAGGAATTACTTAAGAGGGATTCTTTTCCCAAATTAAGGGGAAAAATAGAGCTATAGAAAAGATTCTCTCTCTCCCTCCCTCCCTCCCTCCCTCTCTCTCTGTCTTCTCTCACTACAAAGCAGATAAAGAGGTCTGCTTTTCTAAGTCTTGGGCATATGGGTTTATATGTACGTTGTGCAATAGATATGTATGTGTATATATATGTGTATGCGTATATGTGTGTATACACACACACAAACATCCTCAGAAAGAGAATTCTATAGACAAAGCATTTGCAACCCATGAGTTTTCATTTTCTATTCAGTTTTTCTGAAACTGGAATATATCAGGAGATTTGTCTATTCGTAGGTATTTGCTGGTAAGAGGAAAGATAGTACAGAGTCTAAGGGTAGCTAACTTGGCACTTTGGATCTCCAGCTTTCGATATTTCATTAATTGCAGCAATCTTTAACCAATAGGTAGATACATAGGACCAGATGCTGCGCAAAACCGTCCATAAAGTAGGTGAGGTTGGTCTTCAGTGTAGGGGTTATTCTCCACCCTCCAAGTACCTCTGCCCCTGTGCTCCAAGGAGCCAGTGTCTGCATTCTGCTCTCTGGCTCCAAGGTCCCCACCTGTACACACTTTGGGTTCTATCCATCCCTGCTTTCATTTGTGCTCTATGATCCAAAGTTTCTCCCTTTAATTAATATTCCCATTGCCTCAATGCCTTAATATCAGCTAACTTATATAAGAAAAGAAGACTGATAAAATGAAATCATACAAAGGAATGAAGGTCTAATGCATGTTTGAAAGGTACACAGGGAGACAAGAGTAATTAGGTCGGATAATGGGGCCAACTCATAGAAGTTCATAATCAAGTGTTTAAATACAAGTAAATCAGCAACTGCAAGCCAAAGAAAACTTCAGAGATGGTTTCTATCAGTCGCGGGGTAAAACAAGATTTCAAATTCAGTGCTTTCACTGCTTGGGGTCAGAAACCAAAGAACCATCTTGCACTTTGACCTTAGAGTTCATCTACATATGAGAAAACTAAGATCCAGCTGTGAAGTGATGTGCCCAAAGTCACACAGGTTACAGAGTGACAAAGTCAGGGTGAGACTTCAAGTCCTTGGACTGAGTTGAGTGTTCTTTCCACTAGAAGATGCTGCCTCTGTATTAATAAGTCATTACTCCTATGTCCTTGAACTTCCTGGAAGATCCCGCTCCTGGTTTATTGAGAGCTAGGAAGAGTAACTCAGCTAGTATGTGCTGATAGATGAGAATTCAAAACAATGAGTGTGCTCTTGAGAAAGAGCGTCACTCAAATCTACAAGGGCTCCTTTGTCTCATCAATTCCTTCCAGTCCTTCTGGAAGGGCCCAGATGAATGAAGCTGCTGTTCCCATGAGAGCTCTGTGTAAGGACAGTCATGGCAGAGGAATGAGGCAGGCGTTCAGCTTGAAGCTCAGTTTCTTTAGAAGGAGTTGATGTTTGTGTGGCCTCCTGCATCCTATCAAAAGGCAAGCTCTGAAGAAAGGCAGGAGGGCTCATTTGGCCCTTCACATAGACATAGGTGTAAATGGTAGAAACAAGGCTGAAATGAGGCACCCCCCTCTTTGTTCAAAACACACCTTTCCACTTTCTGCGGGTGTCCTTCTGCTATAGGTAGGGATGGAAGGATGACTTTAAATTCACAGGCGTCTGCCCAAAGGACCAAAAGACCAAAAGGACCAGAGAAGTACAAGGGTAGCAGTCCTCGAAGAGCAGGGCAGAAAGTCCATATGGAGCTTAGTTTCATTAGGGAAAGCTGATGTCAGATTTTCAAGCAGAGATTGGATGGCCTCTTGAATGTTGTTGATGGGACTCTTACCCATGTGTGAGCCTCTGAGGTCCCTTCCAACTCTGAGATTCTATGACAGAATTAATTTCAACCAATACTTATTAAGCACCTACTATCTGCGAGGCACTGTGCCCCGCCCCCCACTCTGAACCACTGTTTTGCCCCTGGGGGATATAGCCCCTGCTAGGGCTGCCTGAGTGAACAGAAGAAACAAATACAACCTTCAATAGGTTTTTTCCCCAGGGAAGTTAGATGGCAAGAAAACAGGGAAGTATGCTCTGGCTCCCTCCCCCCCAGCCAGGAAAGCTAAATCCGTTCCTCGGGGTTCTAGAGTACTCTGAGGGGTCTGAGGGCATTTTTTCCTACTTCTATAGGCTGGAGCTCCCATAAACTGTGTTCTCTCCACTGTTAGATTCTGGTGACTACACCCCAGTTCCATTTAATCCCTTAACATCTTTTAGCTTTTACAGATGGATTTAGCTTTGATGTTATAGTAAGAACAAAGGTATAAATATTTCCCCCCAACAACCCCAGGGCATCCTTCGGGCTCAGTTCCTATGTAACCTTGGTCCCACCAATTTCATGTCCAGATCCACCCCGACTCAGCTGAGTGAGCCAAAGGACCCTGAAGGTCACTCCCAAAGCTCGTTCTTTGCTTTAAGGGGTGTTGATGCTAGACTGGCTGTAAACCTGGATGTTGGAGCAGGGACCCTCTTGACCTTTCAAAACTCACAAGATTGGAGGCTCCAAACTCTTCACTTAAAATGGAAAAAAAAACCCAAATATAGAAGTAAGGTCCTGAGATCCACTCACAGGATGACACCTCAGAGAAACACCCCAAGACCTTCCCCCTTACAGCCCTATTTCTTACTGAATGCTGTGAGTGAAGATGTCAACAAGATCCCCCAAGAACACTGAGACAGAGAATGAAAACATGTAGCTGACCCTGACAGCATTTTTGAAGATGCCCCCAGTTCCACTGATGTATTCCAATTGAAAAGGGGCTCCTCATAACTGTGTGGTAGATAGACCTGAACCAGTTACAGAATGACTGTGGAGGAGAGAATTGAGCTGACTCAGTCCTTTGAAAGATACTCCCAGTATTGGTTATGCAGCCAATCAGAAAAAGGCTCTTCCTGACCTCTGGGTTAGCAAACCTTGGTGAGCAGTCACAGAATGACTGCGTCCTCCACGATCATTCCAAGGCACTTACGTTCCACATCACTGTGTGGTGTCCCCCAGAACAGACCCCTCATGCTTTCCATGTGGGGGCCTTGTATCAACCAAGCAAGCGGATGGTCTGTGCATGTGCACCAGACCTTTGGTCCGTTCTTCCAGCCCTGAAGCATATGGTCAGTTCATCAGCTTCAGCTGAGAACTCTGAGTGCTTTTCTTTTAGACTGGTGTAAGGACCAGAAGTGTAAGGATGGTTTTAATTCTATTTCCTGCACCTCAGCTCTTGGCCTGCCCCCCTTGCCTTTCACTGGCTACTGAGCACAGTGAATGGAGTTAAACTGTAATGCCAGCCAATATTCCATTTTAACTGGCTACCTTCATCCTTAGCCTTCATCCACGGCCAGTTTGATGCTCAGAAATCAGTGTCATGGAAATGGTCGGTTGCTTCAATGACAACAGCCTCTTGGTTGCTCATAACATGGGAATGCTGACTTGATTGTAACAGTAAATGGAGCTAACAGAGCAGAAGCAAATGGTCAAAACAGACTAAAACCACAGGCTTTGAGATGGGCTGCATCCCAAGCCTTCAATCAAAACACATTTTTATCTCTGAAATCTTGTGCTCCCAGCAGCCTGGTTTTGTTTCTCTGTCTGCTATTTAGTCATATGCCAGAGTGCCCCATGGACCACACCCTGAAATTCTTTCCATCTTTTCCCCAGTTTTGAGAGTCATGTGTTAACTGTTGGTTGCATTTGTGGAGGCCAAAAGTAACACTTTATTGTTTTTGCCATGGAAACCCTCTGGCTTGTTTTTGTGAAAGCTGTGTGAAAAGTGGGCTGCGCTGGCATAGGGAAGGGAAGGAAATCCACCCCTAGGGGCAATAAACCAAGACAATGGCTTGTATTCTGGTCTCTACAATGACCATCTGTAAAGCAGACTGTCAGGATAAAGAAAACCCAAGGTCTCTCCTCCCCTCAAAAGAGCCAAGAAAATAATGTTCAAAACGGTGGTGTTTATCTTTCTGAAGCAAGAAAATGTGTTTTTATTATGTCTATGATCAGAAGGTGACCTGTATAAAGACAGCCTTCTCTACAGAAGACACATATGTCATTTTCATTGCAAAGTATATGGAACCAGAGAGCAGGTGAAATAGCCACTCTCCCACATTCCTACTCTCTGTAATCCCCCCAAAAAGAAATTATGCATCAGCTTTGGAGCACTTACAGCTGAATCCAAAGAATAAAGAAGAGGGAATACCAGGCAAGGTAAAATCTTTATGAACTGACAAGGGAGAAAGCACCTTTCACTTACCAGCCTCCAGTTACCCAAACGGAGGCACAAATTAGCCTGCAGTCTTGTGCTTGGGCCCCATATTGGGATCCCATCCCAAAGTATAAATACTTTGCTTGAGTAGTTCATTCCCACAAAAAGTAGCAAACAAACCCAAGATTTCACACAGAAAATTGGTAAAGATGAAAAAAGATGGGAACAGTCAATGTTGGAAGGATTAGGGAAATATGGGCATGCTAATGCAGTCTTGGTGGAATTGTGAATTGGTCCAACCATTCTGGAAAGAAACTTGTAATTATGTCATATAAATGACTAAAATGTTGATACCTTCTGATCTAGAAACTCCACTGTTAGACAAATACTCCAAGGAGGTTAAAGGAAAAAAAAAGAAAGACTATATATACACCAGAATACTAATAGAATCATTTTTTATAGTAGCAAAGAATTGAGAATAAAGTAGATACCTTTCCAATGACCAGGAAAATGTCTACAAAAATTTAAATAAGAAAAACGAACAATAAAACAATTGTAACTGAATGCTTAGAAATTGTAATGACCAAGCTTTGTCACAAAGAAGAAATATGAGAGGATGCCTAGCCTGCTTTTTGCAAAGGTGGGGGACCATTAGTGTGAAACACAGCTTATGAATGTCAGCATTTTAACATATTAAGCTTTTTCAACTTTACTTTCTTCCTCCTTTTAAAATTCTTTATTATGAGGAATGATTCTTTGAAAGGCAGGGAGGGAAAATGGGAACTAGAGATGATATAAAGGAAAATCTGGCTATACAAATGCATTTCCTTTTCTTTCCAAGTGTGTTTTGTCCATTAGACTTAGGCATGTTTTTGTTTTTAGGGACTAACCTAGGCCTGAGTATTCCAAATAAGGAGCATGAGTGTCCAGAGAGTACCATGAACCAGGCTAACAATCCCAGGGCTCTCGTCCAGGTCAGGGACATTCCTTCGGGCCTTTCAAAGGGAAAATGAAAAAACCCAGAACAAGATCTAGAGAGGCAACACAGTAGAGTAGAAAGAGCCCTGGATCTGAAATCAGAGGATCTGGGTTCAAATCCTCCTCCAACATGAAGTATCTTCACCTTGGCCCTGGTTTCTCCTCTGTCAAATGAGGGGCTAAGACTAGTGGAAGTCTGAGGTCCCTCCTAGTTCTCACTCTATGATCTTCTGTCCTAGCCCTTTGTACATGGGGCCCTGGCAAGAGTTTACAGCTGCAGGGTGCCCGAGCAGATGCCAACAGTGCAATGTATTGGGAGCCCACAGCCAAGACAACAGCAATAGTACCTTGTTTTCTCTTCAAAAACTGTTTGTTCCCACTAAAATGACTTGGCACCAACCATGTCCATAAAAACACTCCGGAATGTGATTTCTGACCTGGGGGCATTAATAGCTTTGGCCAGAATCTAGCTTAATTTTTACTGTTATAACTCTGTAATGTAGACTGGCTTCCAAGCCTGAGTGACTCTCTCCTGTTCCATAAGGAGTTGGGGATGTCACCAATGTTGGACATGGTTTAACATTACTATCTAATGGCTACTGCAAGCATAGTAGATAAAGTGCTGACCTTGGAGTCAGGAAGACCTGAGTTTGAACACAGCCTTACGTTCTAGCTATGTGACTGATCAAATCACTTAACCTCTCTGTGCCTCAGCTTCCTCATATGCAGAATGCGAAAAATAATAGCTCCTACCTTAAGGGGAATTATGAGGATGAAATGAGGTAATATATATATGTATGTGTGTATATATATACATACATATATATGTATGTATATGTATACATATACATACATATATATGTATGTGTGTATATATATGTATGTATGTATATACACATACGTAAAGCGCTTTGCAAACCTTAAGCACTACATAAAGGTTAACTATTTATGCTGGGACCGAAGTAATTATGTGGGTGTTTGTACATTTCTTTTTCATGACGAATTTAACAAACAGCAAACTGAATGGCTGTTTGCACCTATATCATATATGCATATATATTTACTTACATACATATATGTTACATACATTAGAACAGAAAAAGAAGACAGTACATGAAATTCCAGGTTGCTTAAGTACAAATGGTTTCTCTTTCTAAGTAGCTTTCAAACCTGTTTGCTTATGTATTTCTAAGCATAGACCATGTGTGATGGGAAGAAACATTTATTAAGCGCCCACTATGTATAAGACGTTGTGCTAAGCCCTCATAACAATCCTTCAAATCATGTGCTATTAATATGCCCATTTTACAGATAAGGAACCTATGGCAGACAAAGGTTAAATTGCTTGCCCGGGGTCACACAGGGTCTGAGGCTGTATTTGAACTCAGGTCTTCTAGACTCCAGGCCTAGAGTTCTACCACATTGCCTCTATGAACCGAGAGGCTCCCTCCAGAAAGACAGCATGCTTTCTCTGATCTACCTCCCTTTCATCTCCTATTAATGAAGTGTCTCTTGTCTATCTGGGAAACAGTTTAAAGTAATTTTAAAATTCAGAATCTAAGAAAGCTGTTAACATGCATGGGAATGTGTGTATGTGTAGCTCTGTATGCTTGTCAGTCACAATGACTGAATATATGTAATCAGAAGCTATTTTTCACAATCAATCAATAAACCAGCATTTATTAAGCCCTTACTGTGTGCCAGGCACTGGGGGTACACATACAGGAGTGAGGTGGTCACTTCCTTCAAGAAGCTCCTATTTTATTTGGGGGATATAACATGCTCCCGGACGAGTAAAAACAGGAGAAATATAAAATAAATTCTGAATGCTGGGGACGGGGAGGAGACAACTATCTGATTTTTGCGTTCCCTATTCCCTCCAGGACCAAATATAAAATCTACTGTTTGAAAGCTTTTTCTTACCTGGTGCCTTCTGACCTTGCAATCTCCTCACACCTTACTCCCCTTCACGCACAATCCAGTGACAACAGCTTTTTCATTGTTCCCCACACCAGACACCCCATTTCCTGACTCTGTGCATTTCCCTGGCTGTCCCTCGTGCACAAAATGCTTCATCATCTCTACCTCTTGGATTCCTTTAAATCTCAGCTAAAATCCACCTTCTCCCAAAAGCCCTTCACCATCCCTTATAATTCTACTACTGGGATTTTCTCCAATTTCTCTTGCACATGTCTTGTTTGTACACAGTAGTTTGCATGTTGTCTCCCCCATTAGATTGTGGCCTCCTTGCGAGCAGAAACTTTTTCTGCCTTTTTCTCCAGTGCCTGACACATACCTGTTGACTTGACAGACAGACAAGGGAGGTCTTTGGGCAGTGCCGAAAAAAAAAAGTTCCTACCTCAAGGACGTCATATCTGCAGCTTGCATGGTACTCCACATTGAAGTCTTCGATGGTGAGCTGAATACTGCTCCCTGGGGCTGTGCGGATGTACCAGATACACTCCTTGTTGGGTGGGTAGTTGTTTGGGTACTCAGGGCTAGTAAACGAGCCAGAAGGCCCAGTCAGCTCCCCACCACAACCTGTTAAAAATAGCATAGCTCTGGTCAGTTATATGTGTCCACGAGTGTCTAGAAAATGTTCAAAACCAATTGATAAAGTGAGGTATATGCAACAGTGAGATTGTGGTTTATCATACTTAGCTTGGTGGAAAATCAGAAATTCATAACAAAAAACCCTACAAATGCTAACCCCGCGATTTTAAAAAGTAGTGGAAAGTCATGAAAGTTGCTTTTAAAATTTGCTTACTTAAAGAAAGAATTGTGATGCTTCCATGGCACTAGATGCATTAATCTACAGGATGACCCTTATTTTCTTTGCAAGATGCAATGTTAATTTTTAAAAATTTTGTTCAGGATTTCTAATTTCATGTTCTGTGGATTTTCTAACAGATATTGAGTTAACAAGTGTGTCGCACAGCAGACAGAGCACTATGCTTGGAATCAGAAATACTTAGGTTCAAATTCTTCCTCAGAGACTCTCGATGTTACCCTGCTCAACTCACTTAACATCTCTGTGCATCGCTTTACTTCATCCATAAAATAAAAAGGTTGGATTGGATGGCTTCCCTTCCATCTCTGAATTTATGACTAGAACTTAATATTCACTGATGATCACTTATGTGCCCAGCATCATACAATATCTACGCAATAAACATTTAATCAAGGCCCTGCCACCTCAAAACCAGTGTGCTACCAGTGCTAGAAGAGAGAAAATTTAAATCCACAAAAGCCCTGCTCTTGTGAAGTTTAGAGTCCATCTGTCATTCACCACTGCTTCTCTCAGTTGATAAGTATTCATGGAGCTGTCTTCTGTGCCAGCTGCTGGGGACACAAACACAATGAATGAAGCAATCCTTAATCCTAAGGAGGTTACATTCTAATGGGAGACACTAAAAGGACATCTGTAAGTATATATAGAATAAAACTTGGAGCTGCTAGGTGGAGCAGTGGATAGAGCTCCAGGTCTGGAGTCAGGAAGACCCAAGTTCAAATCCAGGCTCAGACACTTACTAGCTGTGTGATCCTGGGCAAGTCACTTAACCCTGTTTGCCTCAGTTTCCTCATCTGTAAAATGAGCTAGAGAAAGGAATGGCAAACCCCTCCAGTATCTTTGCCAAGAAAACTCTAGATGGGGTCTCAAAGTAGGACATGACCAAAGTGACTGAACAGCAACAAGAAAAAAAGTTAGCAAATTTGAGATCATTGACAATTCCCAATACTGAAGGTCATATGTTAAAAAAGATGGTTATCAAATACGAAAAAAAAATCTTTGCAGACATTGCCTTCCATAGCTTTCACCGGATACATGCACTAACAGAATCTTTACTTTGCTTTTTTCTTAGAATCTTCCTTAGATCAGAAAAAGGACCCAGTGAAGATCTCAAGAATGAAGGTATAACACCCCCTGCACACACACACACACACACACACACACACACACACACACACACACACACACAATCTAGCCTGAAAATAGCTTTTAGTGCTCCTTGTCTTCCCAAACTGTCAATCTTCACAGCCCTGCTCATGGTTTTCTCTCCTTAAGCCCACAGCCTGGAGGTAATAGCTTCTCTGTAAATTGCCTACTATACTTCTGAATTTCAATAAATGCTAAATTATAAAAAAACAAGATCATAGCAGCATGAAAAGGCTAGTATAATTAGGTGTGCCAAAATTGTTTATGGCATGGGTTGAACATTTTTTAAAAAAACAGAAGGGCCATGAACAGATTAGAAAATATTCTTCCCATGAATCTAACACCAGAAGGAAAATAACCCTGATAATGAGCCAAGGTCAACATAACTCGCATCTATGGCACTATTTTTAATAAAAATTGGAACAGATCTCCTTGTTCTGTGGGTAGAAAAGGCTGTTCCTGGTGCTCTCTCTGGGTTTCAGCAGGGTACGCCATTTCCTTTGTCCGTGACAGCAGCCACATCATATGGACTGATCCGTACAGATAAACATCTGTGAGGAAGTAACATTGGCTGTTGGCACCAGGATGTAACATATGATAATAATAAGCTTTAAACTTTACAAAGTGCTTTACATATGTTAACTCATTTGAATCTCTTACCCTCTCCCTCCATTTCAGTCCATCAGAGAAGTTATGAAACCATTGTTAGTCGTCATTACAGCTAAGAATTTCATAATTGTTCCCTTGACCCATTGCATTCCCTCTCTGATTTCAGTGTCTTCATAAACAAATAACAGGGTCCCCGTGGCCACAGGCTGATTGGTGCAAATCAAAACAGTAATATCAGATTCCTGGCTCTCAGTGGTGCCTTTCTGACTATAGTGAAACATTTTAATTTGGAAACTCACAATGTGTTTTTTTTCCCCCTTGGCCCCCAAATGAGTAGTTTTTGTATTTTCTTGTGGCAGAAATGTGCCTTTTAGTAGTATTTCACACACAATACTCCAGGAGATTGAGTGACATCTCCAGGGTTCCAGGGTTGGCACATGTCAGACTTGGCGCCAGTACCTGAATCCAGGCCTTTTGCCTTCCAGTCCAGGGGCCTTTCCACTGTACCATACAGTCTCCCTACCTTCTGCCTTCTACCTCTTAATACCAAAAGCAATTTGTTGTTGTTGTTTAGTCATGTTTGTCTCTTTGTGACCCCATTTGGGGTTTTCTTGGCAGAGATACTAGACTGGTTTGCCATTTCCTTCTCCAGCTCATTTTACAGATGAGGAAACTGAGTCTCAGGATCACACAGGTATTAAGTGTCTGAGGCCAGATTTGAACTCAGGAAGATGAGTCTTACTGACTCCAGGCACAAGGCTCTACCCACTGTGCCACCTAGCTGCCCAAAAACAATTTAGTACAGACAAAATTAAGGACATGCTTATTGGGTAAAAACTAGCATTGGGGATGAGATATAAAGTTCATAAAATCATGATGAAATTTGACCTTTCATGGAGTGGAAGCATTATATCTTTGTCCTTCTGAGTTCTGATAGATCATGGAAATGCTCATTCCTAAAATCAGTAAGAACTATGCATTACTGCTGTAGTGGAAGTCAAATAGGCAGTCTAACAATTTGGTGTGAAGGCTCAATCTCTCCACCTCAATGCCAAACACTACTATGTGAATAGACTAGCTGTGAGTCATGGAAGTCATTTGGTTTTTCTCAATCTTTGACAATCAATTTCCCTGTTTTTATTGCATTAAAAAAATTCTTCTGAGTTTTTATTCGCTGAATCACAGAATCTCTGAATTAGAAAACCTTCAGAAGTTAACTGATTCAATGTATACCCGGACAGAAAAGTACTTTATAACACACCCAACATGTGGGCCTTCGTACTCCTAAAAACCTTCAGCGATTGTGAACACATTACTGGTCAAGGAAGCTCTTCCTCTCTGGCACACCTCTAACCAGGGATCTTGTTACGGTTGATGATATAATGAATCTAAAACACTTAGTAAACTTTTAAAAAATGCTACATAATTCCAGTTCCTATTATTGTTGTTGTTACTGTTATAATTATTACTACTATCCTAAGGTCAATAGGCCTCCAGTCTGGTGAGGACTTCAAACCCTGAGCTTTCTACTGTCCTCCTGCTGATCACAAACAATGCTGAGTAATATAGGAATGACTTTGTAAATAAATGTTTAACAACCCAGGCTATAAAAAAGTATGCACACACTTTTAAGTTTAATTGTCATTATTAAAACTTTCTTAAGTCTAGACCAGTCTAGACTTTTTCCACTCATGACCCCTTCAGCGTTTCTTAAACTATGGGCTGTAACCCTACATAGGGTTGCAACCCACAGTTTCAGAAGCGCTAAAGACAATCAACAAAACAATAAATCAAGCCCTGATTTCTAGGGATTGACTATTTTTAAGTACACAAGCTTTCCCTGAAAATTTAACGATGGATCTCAGGAGCTGGTGCCCAGAGTACCCCTGCCTCGAATTATTACCGAGTCAGAATTCTCCTTTTTTGTGATTTTCATCCATTAATCCTAGCTCTGCTCTCTAAGGCCACGTGGAGAAAGTCTAATCCCTCTTGCTCATGATAGTCTTTCTTGAAGATGCTTATCCAGTTCCTCATACATCTTTTCTTGGTTAAATATCATGATTCTTCCCATCCTTGTATGACATGGTGCCATGGACACCAAACACTGTGCAATGTGGACCAGGATGAGTCTCCTGACGAGTCATCCTAGGATGAGAATACCAGGATGTGTGAAGTTTAGTTTTGCCCTTAGGAATTCAATTATTAGTTATTTACAGTCCCAGATACAAGACGTGAGCTCCCTGATGTATGAATAATGGAGAGCCATACCAAAATTATACTATGACACCAAAGGATTCTAGAAGGTGACATACTAATTAATGGGGGTGGCGTGGGGTATAACAGAAATTCACTCAGCCTGCAGTGAGCAAACGATCAACTCTTGCCCCCACTAATGCTTGTGATTCAGAATTCCTGTCCAGCCAAGGGGAAAGTGCTCTTGCCCTGCACTCTCTGCCTGTCTCCTATTCCCAACCAGCTCAGCTCTACTCTTCTCCAGGCCCTGTCACCATCTATCCTGCCCTTACGTTTTTGTGCTCTTTGTAATCCCTGATCTTTTTTTAAACAAATTCTCCTTCAACATACTTGTTACCAGAGTAAAGAAAACAACATATATGGTGGCTACAACACTGTAAACCAAAAGAATAACCACCACGAAACAATAGAAAATGAGTGCTGAAGATACATAGAAGACAATCATGGATCCAAGAAGAGTGTCAGACTCCTACCTTTCCACTCTGTTGTAGAAGGAGTCTCTCAAATATGGAGCATTGCATATGTTTTCAATTTTTTTTTAGCTACATTGATCAGTTTTGCCACTTTCCCTTCCTCCTTTTTTTTTAACTAAAAAAATTGTTACAGGGCATGGGTTAGGGGAGGAATACAGGGGAGAGTTAGGCAATATAAAAACAAAAACCGTATACCAATAAAAACTTTTTTTAAAGAAATATCCTTCATCCTAGAACTCTTCTTCATAGTCTTGTTCTTCTCTTTCACTCACAGATACCTGGCCCTTTTCTGATGACACCATGATCTATGACCAAACTCCCTTCTGTGGGTTGTTCCTCCTCCCATGCCCCTTGATGCGCCTGGCCAAGGAAAGGAGTTTGTTTGTATCACTCAGCAATGTTTCTTTGGAAGACCAGCCCTTCTGTGTTTAGAACACTGGCCAGGTCTTCATTGCTGCAAAGTCTCCACATCATTCTCCCTCCTTCAATATCTGGCTCAGAGTCTTTCATTCCACCACAATCTCTGCCCTAAGACTTTGAGGCTTAAGTATATCCACAGATACACCTCAATGATCAAGTTTCCTTCTTCTATCTCAACCATCCATGGGGACGGTCATGCTGAGATCTCATCACGAGCCATCGACCAATTGATCAGCAAATATTCATTTAAGTACCTGTGGCATGCCAGGCACTATGTGGGCACCAGAGATAAAGAACTAAGCAGTCCCTATGGGTATCATATACCCCCCAGAGTGGAAGCTCCATGAGGGTGGAAGTATTTGTGTTTTACTGATCGTCATTTTTCCTCTAGTGTCTAAAATGGTGGTCATGCACATTAAGCATGATTGCTGTTTGATTTGTTTGGCAAATATTATAAACATGTTGTCCACTCCAGTAGACTGTAAGCTCCTTGAAGGCAAGGCTCATTTAGGGTTTTTGTCTTTATATCCTTAGTACAAAGCGCAGTGTCTGGCACATAATAATATGGATAAATTGTTGTTTATTGTTTGAAATACTTACTGATTAATTGAAACATATTTGATTAATTGAATTGAAAAATAAATTAAGATCCTTTCTTCAAAGTTCAGCATGTGTAGAATAAAATCTTGTCCATAAACAAATACCTGTACTGTTCAATTTTTAGTAGTTGGCCTTTGTAAAAGAAAATAGTACCAGTGACTAATCTTTAGTTGATTTTATTTTCATCCTAACTCTCAGTCAAAGGCACATGGATACAACTCTCTAGGTATGGAAGTATAGACTAGCAACCTGTTTCAGGAAGTAAAAAGGAATAAGCATTTAGGAATAAGAGCCCACTATGTGCCAGGCACTGTGCTAAGAGCATTACAAATACTATCTCATTTGAACCTCACAACAACCATGTGGGGTAGATGCTGTTATTATCCCCATTTTGCAACTGAGGAAACTGAGGCAAACAGAGGCTAAGTGATTTTCTCAGGATCACAGGGCTGGTAAGTGTCTGAGACCCAATTTGAACTCTGGTCCTCCTGACTCTAGGCAAAGTGGTCCATTCATTGTACCACCTAGCTCCTGAATAAGTAACTTCACAAGTTTATATAAGGACAATTTGCTTACAAAGTTCTGTCTTAGATAGCAAGAAAAAAAACACTGAGCTATGAACTGTAAAATTTCAAAGCTGCCCCCTACCAAATTTTCCACTTTCCCGTCCTATTCCGCAGCCTTATTTGAACGGATGGCTTCAGCACAGGCACAGGATGCCAAAAATAAAGATGTGCAGGAGTAGAGGCACAAGGGTTCAAAATACCTGCTGCAAGGAGCATAAATTCTCATAGAAAGGCTCCCCAGAAGCAGTGGTCTACACGTTCCTTTTGCATGTGGGTGAGGAGTCACATTCTGGAAGAAGAGGGGAGAGACCCCTGGGTTTTCCTGCAACTCTGATCCCACCAGTAACCAGGAAAAAGGCCTGTTTTATTTTTGCATCACTGAAAGCCCCAAGAGGATAGAAGGGGCAAAGAAGAAATGAAGGGCTTGAGGGGAGGAGTAGGGAGCATGGGCTCTGGATCTGTCCCTATCTGACCACACCCTGGCCCAAATCCCAGAAGAGGCAGGAACTTTCACAAAATGTGTAAGATAATTGAGCCAAAACAGATCTATCTATAGCTAGATAGAAAGATAGATATGTATATATACATATATTTACATAATGTATGTGTATATATGTACATACATACATATTTATATGAAGAAAAAATCTTTCAAAGCACTATAAATAAAGGCATACATGTGCTTTATTAAGATACCCTCTTCGATAATTTTTTCCAGTAACTTAAAAATGAAAACTGCTTCTACCATGGTCCCTTCAAATAGGCTTTTTAAGTAAGACTAATTTCCCTCCTTTGCACAGTGGGTGGCTCCAATCTGTGGGTGGCTTCTGACTGATTTATACCATGCACTAGCTGGTCTTGAGAGTTCACAGTTTTCTGGAGTAGCTGCTACAGGAGTTTAGATGGTACAATCTCTAAGGTCCATTCGGAGAAGGAATTCTACTAAACAGAAATGATTGCAGAAGAGTATGTTGTGTACTTATGTAGTTAAGGAGCACTGTGTGTGTTTATATGGATGTAAATAATAATATTATATATTAAGAGTGGAATATAATATGTAATGTTGCATATGTTATATATAATATGGAGACACATATTTGTGTCTGTGATACGGTGTGTATGTGTTTCTAGCCATGTGTGTATATGATAAATATACACAAATATTGTATGTATATGTGTATAACATATCTGTATATGTGTATATACATACATATACATATATGTCTATACATACACACGTGTGGTTTCATTGACATAGGGAACTCCCAATTGGGTAAACTTTCAAGGAAAGCAGGTCAGCACTTTCTCTGTAGCTTCAAGTCTTAAAGAGCTGCTTAGACCACCGAAAGGTGAGGTGACTTGTCACACAGCCAGTATGCGTCAGAGGTAGGGATTGAATGCAGGTCTTCTAAGCTCTGAGCATGGTACTCCATCCACCTCTCACCTTCCCCACACGTTAGACACACACACACACACACACACACACACACGGCAGTCAGTATGGTTGAATCCTTCCAAGGATGCAATTAGTACTACCATGCCCACATGTTGTGACCTCCAGTGTCAGTCAGTCACAAAAAATAATCACAACACAAGTATTTACTTAAAAGTCTGTTGGCAATACCTTATTTCCACTTATTTACTAATGGCGACAGAGGAGCTGCCATTACAGACCAGTATGGGATGGATGATGGGATCAGTGGGCCAAGATGACAAGAATACCTCATTTTTTGTGGCAATGATACAAATTCTGGGTCTGGCAAGAGCTTAACAATCAAGAATTTAGAATTGGGGATTGGTCAGACTTTAGGCAGGATGAGAAAGAAGTAAAGTAATTTGTTCAGAGGTCCTGATTCACATGCATAAAGGTAAAATTAGTAGATAGCAGGTCAACTGTTGACACTGTAAGAAAGAAAAGATGACGCTGGGAAGTGGGCCAGAAGAGGAAGAAGTTCCACAAGAATTGGTTTGGGTTTTGTATTCTTAATAATTAAGGGTGCTGTCTTCCTCACAGACTAGAAGTTTTGTCAGTCCACCACTGCATGACACACAATTGTGTCTGACTCAGAACCACAAAGATGGGCACTGAATTCCATGTTGAGATGAATTTGGAGGGAAGCTCTCTGTTTCTGGCATCGGAGAGAGAAAAGGGTGTGAGAAACTGGACTGACATTAACTCAATATATCTACTCTGTGGACAGGCACCATCAGCTCAGACAAATTTTGTTTATACCTAGATTATAATTTTTAAATTAAGGAAGGATTTCACAAAGAATGCGCCATATTAGGAATATCGTATCCATGTAATGCTCTGAACTATGCTGAATTACTACACTGTGGCTATCCTTCTCAATGACTAGAGAGAAATAAGACTGGTGGAGTCATCATTTAGCCCTATCAGTAAACTAAAATTTGATATTTTCTCCACATAAAGGGTTAAAGAATTCATCTTAGTCCAGAAAAAAGTAGCCGCTATATGAGTCTTTCCCTATAAATTTACTGCAGTTTCCCCTTTACTCTGCAAATTCTCCCCTCCTACCCAAAGGCTTCCCTTAAAATTCTTCAGGGAAAAAAATATGTTTCATTCATTTTGGACACCACTGAAGATTTCCCAAACCAACCATCGTGAAGTCTATCAGGGACTGCAGAAGCTACCAGTTATTTTATGAGACCAAAGGGAGTAACTGGGCTAATTTTCCCTGAAATAGGCAGCTATAACTCTGGTTCCGTTCTAAGCCTATTTCATGAGTCTCACGTAGATACTTGATGAAATCCCCCAAATTGGCAAAATTTGTAGAAGGGAAAAAAGGAACAACTTTCTTTTTAGAGGGCTTCCAGTTCAATGGTCACACTCTCATTCAGGATTACTCATTCTAAAGCTGTTTCCTTTCAACAGTCTTGGCAAAATATTTTCAGGGAAAGGGGCTGGTGAATCACCCCCAGGGGGACACTTAATTACCTGCTTCTCCCCCATTCCTCCTGTCTCCTTCCACCACACCCTCAGCCTTCCTCCCCCAGGAAGATTTACACAGCTTAATATACAACACTGCACGCTGGGAGTGACAATGACCATGACCTTTGGGACTTTGGGCCCCTCCTCTCTTAGCAACAAGGTTTTTAGTATGCTTGGTGCTCTCAGAGATGGGAACATGAGAGCATAGGAACATAGATTCAGATCTGAAAGCAGCCATACAGGTCCCCGGCAGTCCAACTCTTTCTTACAGATAAAGTAACCGGGCCCCAGTAAAATGATTTGTCCAAGGTCACACAGGTAAGTGGGCTTTGAACCTAGGTCCTCTGAATTCAGCTAAGTGGTGCAGCGGATAGAGAACCAGCTATAAATAGTGAAGACTCATCCTCATAAGTTTAAATCTAGCCTCAGACACTTTACCAGCTGGATGACCCTGGGCAAGTCACTTAACCCTGGTTGCCTCAATTTCCTCATCTGTAAAATGAGCTGGAGAAGGAAATGACAAACCACTCCTGGACCTTTGCCAAGAAAAACCCCCAAAAGTGTCAAATAGAGTCGGACGTGACTGAAACAACTCAATAGTAACAACATCTCTAAATTCAAATTCACCGCTCTTTCTACCACACCAGCAATCATTCGTCCTCCGTATAGTCCAGTTCCGTTCACTTCATAGTAGACCGGAAAGCTTCTGAGGCATGCTGGGACTGCTAGAAAAAAGGGCTCTGGCTTCAAATCCTAGCTCGCCACAGTCTATTCTTCTTCTCACCTCCACGCTGCCTGGCCCATTAGCTGTATGACCTTGGGCAACTCACCTGAAGTCTCCATGTCAGTTTCATCATTTGTAATACGTAGCTATTTAAAGTAGCTCTCTCACAGGGTTGTTGTGAGGGTCAAATTATACATATATACACGCATACACACATATACAGAAATGCTTCGCAAACCTTAAAGAGCTATATAAATGTTAACTCATATCACTACCTGAAAAAGTTCCACATTTTATTATACTTGATAGAATGCAATGTAGTTTTGAAAAGAAAGCTGGATTTGGAGATATAAAATCTGGGTTTGCATCTCAGTTCTGCCCGTTTACCTAGGCAATTCACTTAAGCCTTACGGACCAGAATTTCCTCATCTGTAAAATGAGAGAGAGAGGATATGATGTCTCAGGACCCTTCTAGGTCTAAATCTAGAATTCTATGATAATATGACCACAAAATTGCCCATGATGAGAACTGAGCCTCTTTCCGTTGCTATGTTCTCTGATGTTCATGGAAAGAAAGAAAAAAACATGGAAAAAGTAAGTTACTTCCTTAAGCAAAATGTTAACTTGATCAGTACACTAATCATTTAATTTAATTTAATTACCCTTCATCTACTCTCCTATGTAACATCTGGGACATTTTCATCATAATTAACCAAAAAAGTAGTCATTTGAATTAGAAGTAGCCAATTAATGCAAGGTTACTCTGGAAGTGACTGAATTTACAGTGGGATAAGTTTAATCAGAAGGAAGAAAACTATTATGTGATTATATATGTGTGTGTACATATGTATATATGTGTGTGTATATACACCCCCACACACAAACAATCACAATTAGAAACAGTGATACCTGGGCAATGATTTGATGGTTATTCTTCACTAAAGATTCATTACTGACTCACAAGCCAATGCCTGAGGAGAAAATTTAACTGATGCTCTTCACAGTTGCTGCAATTTATAACTGCTAGTTGTGTTTGGCATTGAATCTTTTTATTAAGTGATTGCAACCTATCACACACACACACCCTATGCCATTAGCAGGCAATGTGAGAAGTAAAAAACAAAAAAAAAAAACAACCGAACACAACTTTCAAAGGTTTCCCACAGCAATGCTTGGATCTGTGATATATCAATAAAATATGTATAGAGTGGGAAAAAGCAAACCCATTTGAATTGTAAATATCTACAATGAATCTGAGATTGGTTCACTATTCTCAATGGAACAATTTTTGGAAACTTTTGCTATAAATTGTGAAACTGTGAGAAAAAAAAATACTGTTGCTGTACTAGAAAAGCCTGGAATTCCCCCAGAAAGCATATGCAATGTCTATCACAGACGGAGTTGCTAGGTAACCAGGACACAAATAGAAAGGTCAAGAAACCTGTACAGACTGAACCTCTTCCTTTTGCCAGAATCGTAGGGGGTGCCACGAATGGAGCACTATGTATTTTAAGAAGGTGGGGGGAACCATGTGGAGGTTTGGTTATTGCTGTTCGTGATGTACTATTTCAAAGAGTGTTCTTGGAAATAGAATCCAGACTTTGGTGAAGAGTAGCCACCAGTGAATTGGGGATGATGAGTAACCTTTAAAAAACCTCATGCTCTTTCTGAGGCTCAGATTTGCTCAGCAATGAGTCCTAACCACATGCCAAAAAAATGAGGTTTTTTTCTCCCCAACATGAAATCAAGATGAAGTGTATGTACATTTAACAATAATATGTACTGTTGTAGTCAAGGATGTGAATAATATTAGACTTTGGATTTTTTTTAACTCACTCTGATCCTAAAGCTCAAGGAGGTTTCAAGATCTCATCAGTGTGGCTCCTCCCTCCTCCACTCCATGGGGGGACATTGCAAGCCATCCACACCTTCTCCTCCCAAATGCTAAGTACAAGAATCTTAGTGAGAAGAATATTTCTGATATAAAAATAGATAGACCACAGCATGCCTTCAGGAGAGGCAATATAGTATAGTGGACACAAGGGCTGGTCTGAGAGTCAGAAAGACCAGCGTCGTTGAGTCCCTTCTCTGATATAAACTGATTGCGTGTTCAGGGTCAAGTGAGGTACTTCAAGCAAAACTTGTTCTTGTTGTTCAGTCGTGTCTAACTCTTTGTGACCCCATTTGGGGTTTTCTTGGCAAAGATACTGGAGTGGTTTGCCATTTTCTTCTCCAGCTCATTTTACAGATGAGGAAACAGAGGTAAACAGGGTTAAGTGATTTGCCCAGGATCACACAGCTAATAAGTGTCCGAGGCAGATTTGAAATCAAGTCTTTGTGACTCCAGATCCAGCTTTCTATCCACTGTGCCGCCTAGCTGCTCCAGGCAATCTCCATTAAATTAAGGACAAGATGCAGAAATGCACTAGCAGAAGGAATTTTACCACCTCCCCCAAAAAATCTTTTTAGTAAATAATGCTTTCATTTTTTAAATTAGTGGCTTTTCAGTTGGTGGTGCCCTTCTCTTAAAGGCTAATATGAATAAAAATGTTCCATAAAAGAACTTAAACTGTCCAGATAATGGCTGGGAAAGCCAATGTTGTGATTAATAAGCTTTCAAATGACTTCAAACTCATTTTTAGCTACTGGAAGTCACAAACAACCAAACAGACCTAATCGGTTAACATAGGACATCCCAAGTCAAAGGAGTCCCAATCTAATTTCAAAAACACCAAATAGCTACATCCCAAATACCCATATATTATATACAGAACATACATAAACACAAATGTAAATGGTCGTTGGTGGGTTTTTTTAGCATGAGTACATTCTCTAGAAATAATCACTTTTAAAAGTCCTGCATTTTTTCTAACTTTTGAAATAAATTGAAATTTTTTAATCTTGGTTGGGTGCCTGTATGGGAGCAATAATGATCTGGGAGGTTTATATTCAGGGATCTTAGCCAGTTCAAACCAGCTCCTGAGAGCCAATTGTTATATTTTCAGTGTAAGCATTTACATTTCAGAAATCAAAATACACTACAAGTCAAGGCACGATTTAATATTTTGTTGATTGTCTAAACTTAAGAACATAATAAATAAGATATTTATAATTCAGATTAAACTTTAAAGTGTGCCTAGTATATATTTTTTCTTTTTCTTGGAGAGCTGGTTGTTAAACATTAACTAGCACACTGCTGCTCATATTTGTATTGATTTGTCATCTCTAAGAGGTTCCCTGAAGATTTCCTAAACAAAGGAAGTATTTTCACTAATGTCATATTTGAGGCAGAATGTGAGAAGTGGTGTAACAGTTTTCTATAACATTATGCTATAGCTCACCATTGGAAGGGAAGCCCAATATATAATTCAACTAAAACTGTGTAAGGAATTTAATTTGGGGCCATAATTAACTGACATTAGGCCTGGACAGCAAAATTAACTTCTAAAAACCCTTCTGAAACAGCCCTGGAATCCTTATTGGCCACAACTCATCAGAGATACCACACATTCATAAATGAAACAATATACCTTCAGTGTTGGGAATTTTTTTTCACGTTTTATATGATTGCTATTTGAAAGATGCTAATAGCTGCCATTCACATTGCTTTCTAAGGTTTGCAAAGTACTTTATCTACATTATCTCATTTGAGATAGCAACCAGCAGAACAATCATCATGACTTTCAAAAATTATGAAATACTTTTAAAATATAAAAATGTATTGACCTATTCAATCATAATTCCATTTTTCAAAATCATGTCTTTTTCAGTGCTACAGAAAAATAGACAAAGAAGTCAATCTAATTGTACCACGTTCCATTTTTTAACAGCATCTGGCTCAGTCTAAGAGTAGAGAAGTGAGGTTAGATTCTTCTCCTTACTCTAACTCCTTCCATCATTCTTCCATGACTTCTACATCCATTTCGGTAAATATTTACTGCATGTTCCCTCCATTCTATTGTTCCTCAGACCTCCATCCCCTCCCCCCTCCCCATACTTTAGCCATGTCCCTACACGGCTTCATTAACAGGAAGAATTAAGATGGCACTGGTCTTCATTATCCCAATGACAACACTGATCCGTCTCTGAATCTGCGTCAGCTCGCCTTGTCTCTAAATACATCCTTTACCTTTGCAGGACCTTCAATAAACCGACCCCTTCCACTTCAGCTAGTCCATTAGCTCTCTTTGGGCTCTGCTCAACTTTCTACCCTTGATTCAATAGAAAACTATTTCAGTGCACCCCCTCAAGGACCTCTTCCCCTCCCCCCATTTCATCCTGGTCCCCATACCCATACCCATACCCAACTGTGCATCACCTCCCTTGTCCGCTTTCTTTTTTCATACTCCTGTCAGAGAAAGAAGTTGTAGGCAGCCCTGGTCCATCTCAGACTCGAGATGTTTAGCTTTTACATGGCATTCCATGCTTCTCATTAATAACTTCATATATCGCATATTGTTCGTAATACAGGCGAAACAGTATTTTAAAAACTTGTTTTTGTATTCTTAGTACCTAGCAAAGGGTTTTGCACAGAGCAGAAAATGGAGCAGACCAAATTTTCATTTCTCCTTAAACATCCAACTCCTTTCTCCTGATTCTGTCATCTAACTTTGTGGGGGAAAATTTGACCATGAGCCCTCTCACATCCAACTCAACATATAACTGTCCCTGCATCTGTCTTCCCATTCTTCTTCCCAGCTGGAGTCATAACTAGGCAGGATGACTGGGGATTTGCCATAGGCTAGAAAACTGTCCCATTCCATCATGGCAGATTTTACTGATGGTAGTAATTTTATTCCTTCAAGGAGAAAAGGGAATAAATCCTGGCTAGTCAGGGGATATAGTGTCAGGATGCTGAGCACAGAGGAGGAATTCCTCACCAATGGAGGGATAGTCATTGTTCCTTGTTCTAAATGTTGGAGCCAGGACTCAGTCATTCTGTCTCTAAGACCCAGACTCTTTCCAATTCACTGTGTTGTCTCCCTTCATATCATCTTTAGCCTCTCACACTCGCCATGGAATCCTTCCCTTCCACCTTCAAACATGGTCAGGTCTCTCCATCTTAATAACAACAACCATGAAAAGACTCTACGTGATCCTCCTATCTAGTCCTCCATCCTTTTTTTTCCTTTTCACTACCAAATTTGCAGCTGCAGTCTAAAACCAATGTTTTCTAGCCCAAACTATCCTGTGGACATGCAAAATATCTGAATTGTCTACTATTAAATACTCAGCCCCTTGCCAGCTTTGGCACAACAGCTCTCAGTACCTGAGGGAGGCTGAGGCCAGGAACAAGGAGAGTGGAACAAACCAGAAATGAGAAGAGTAGGATGCAGGGAAAAAGAAAAGAAGGAGATGGAAGAATTACTTTTTTAAAGTTTGCATTTTTAAAGAAGCAAGTAAACTTTGGAAATAAAAATTCTATGGAGCAGTAAAAATGTTGTTAGAAATGAGTTTGTTTGTTTTTCTGGCCTGGTTATGGGAAATACTCTTCTGAAGATATTACCTTCATTTCCTTTCCATCCATTCGCCTCTGAATACTTCTCCAATCTAATTTCCATCTTCATAAGTCTGCTGAAATTATTCTCAAAAGTTACCAATTCACCACCACTGACACTTTCTGAAATGATTTTCTCCTCTTTTCCATGATTCATTCCATTTTTTCCTGATTCCTCTCATTTTTCTCTGATTATTTTTCTCTGTATTTTTGGGTGGGTCCTTCTCATCCTGTCACTCCCTAACTTTAGATAGTTCTCAAACATCTGTTATTTCTTCTTCAATATTCATTCCCCTCAGCTCTCAAATCTAAATAAACCTTTACCCCAGGTTCATACATTCAAATGACTACAGGAAATCCCCACTTGGATACCCTCTTTGTCACCTCAAAATCAAAGTTTCTAAAATTAAACTCATCAGCTTGCTCTTCAAACTAGCTCTCCCTTCCAACAATCCTTCTCTGTGACTTTTTTTCCAGTCATTACGGTTAGGAAATTTGGATTTATATTTGAATCACTCCTATTGATACTCCCAATATCCAATTTGTCATAAATTCTCGATATGTCTCCCTCTAAAATGATTTTCATATTCACCTTGCCCTCTTTAGTTCCACTGCCTGGCAAGAACTCTTGTTCTTCTAATTAATAGCATTGATTTATTTTATCCTCATCACACCCACACCCTGGAGGAACTGAGGACCTGCTCCCCTGATTGATGACTGACTCTCCTAGACTAATATTCCAGGAAATTCTCTGATCTATTTTACTTCACTACTTCCTCTCAGTCTGGGCAAACACTCAGTCTGCCTCATATGTACCCTTCTCCCTTTACCCTAACTACCACTGCTGGGACCATAAGCCATTATCGAAACAACTCTGCCAATTAAAAGTTACTGCAAAAATTAAAACAACCAGTTTCTCTTTTTAGCCAGCTTTTGGTCCTGCATTTGTTTAATTTTATATAATTGAAATTATCTCTTTATCTTTTATGATCCCTTCTATCACTCAATGCTTCTTTTCTGCACCAGCCTCCTCAACTAGTCTCCCCTTCCACCAGGCCTGAATTTTGCTCTCATATGAATCTTTCTAAAATACCACTTTCCATCACAAAAATCTGCAAAGATATGCCTACCGCATGAAATTCAAACTGGTCGGCTTTGCTTTCAAGGCTCTCCATGAGCTCTCTCCACCCTACCTATCCTAATAGTTCTCTACTGCTCCCTAGCTCTGAGCCAATCAGAAGTATCATCTCACCATTCCCTGTTTGCAGCATCTTTCTTTTCATAGCTGTATCTTTGTTCCGGTCATTCCACTAACCTAGAATAACCTGGTGTGGAGTAACAGAACTTCAGAGGAGGAAGGGCCCTCAAAGGGCAGCTAGTCCAGCCTGTATCTGATAAAGAAAGCCCCCCTGCCACATTCCTAACAAGTGAGTCTCTACAGCAGGGGGGTCTTAATCTTAACTTGTTGGGTTTTTTTAATAGTCTGATTATTGTATTTCAATACACTTGGTTTCCTTTGTAATCCTCTGTATTTCATTCTGTGCATTTAATGTCCTCATTCTGAGAAGTGGCCCATAGGCTTCCCCAGATACTGCCGAAGGGTTCCAGCACACAAAGTTGGCAATACGTCCACTAGAGTTTCGTCTGTCCACACCCTTAGCCCTTATTCATCTTCCAAAGCCTAACTTATAATGCCTTTTCCACAAAGATTTCACTAACTACTTCCCATTTTTAAACTCTAATTGGCCTCGCCAGGACCACACACTGGAGACTCAACAAGCCACACACAGTTGACATTCAACAAGCCTACAGCACAGTTAGGTGTTCAGTCAACACAATACAAACAAACAAAATAAAACCCTTCTACCAAGAAAGAAAAAAAAATCCAAACTAGATCTTTATCATCCTGTTTAAGACAGATGCCTTGAAGACAAAGATTGGATAACTGGAGGGCAAAGAAAACTGAAAAGATGGGCAATGAGAGAAACTGGCCCAGGATCATCCCAATAAGCTTCTTTTCCAGTGTAAAAAATGGGTTTAGGACAAAAGGGATGTGGCCTACCACCAGCAGATTCACAGGAGGCAAGAGCAAGAGCTGGCTGGTGCTTCTGCTGACCCAGGTTGCGGGTGGGGGGCACTGGGGGGCGCTGGGGGAAGGCACTTGCCAGGAAGATTTCTGTAAACTCCCGCTGCTTTAGAAAAATAACTTAAAAGGCCAGAGGGACGATAAAACGAAACCAGCACCCCTGTCTGGAGGCTGATGTCATCCTTCTTGACAAAGAAAAGGCTTTTCCTTTGTGAAGGTACAGGGTGACATCACTCGCCCCCCACATCCCTTCCCCCCTCCTCAACATCAGTCCTCCCTCCCCCGGTTCCCAGCTGAGGAGCTCACTCCTTTTGCATATGTGATTCTTTTACTCCCAAAGCTCCTTGACCTTGTTTGAATGCTGGATTCCACTCCCTGGTGAAAGAGAGGCCCTCTGGGAGCTGGCAGCCCAAAGAGAGGAGTGTCGAATGGGGCTGAGCCCCAGAGCGCCTATTCAGAGTCTGTCCAAAGCTGTACTCCCTTCAGCAGCACAGGCCGGCCGGGGCCTCAGATTCAGACACTGGACAATGCTGTCAGAACTGAATGGTGTGAACTGATTATCCACACAGAGCAACTGTGGCCTGGCCATTATTTTCAGGGTGGGACCGTCTTTGAGAGCCTGCATAATGACAGGGTCATAGGGCTTAATCTGCTCCTGCAATAGCACCTCTGTTAAAATGGGCCAACAGATAAAGCCCGTTAGGAGATCCATGTCCTCAGAGCAAAGTGAAGCCTTGTGTGGCTGACAAAAGAGGGGACATTTTTTAAAAAGTGTTTGTTTATTAATTGACTCACTCAGTAAAGAGGGGATATGGCTTCTCATCCTGCAGACAAACTCAGGAAATGATGTCACTGTTGTCCTCTAAGGGCCAAATGAGAAATACCATGGCATGGCTGTCATTGGAAAGGGGCAGGAGGGGCTGAAAGGAGATGTGATGCTGATGCAATGGAGACAAATGGGTGGGAGTAAAATGGAACATCCCTTCATCAACAGGGGAAAGGTTACATCTGGGCTGCCCTAATGTCTCAACCTAATTCTGATTCAAAGGAATCTTTTCTAAGGAGGATAAGTAATGCTTTTCCTATTCAGTTTTAGTCCATTACCATATTTCCAGGGAGTGGAAGGAGCCCTGGATTTTAATTCAGAAGACCTGAGTTTGAATCTTAGTTCTACTGCCCGTATGATCTGGGGCAAGTCACTTGACTTCCTCAGGCCTCAGTTTCCTCATTTGTAAAATGAGGAGGTTGGACCAGATGACTCTTATGCTCTAAATCCTATGCTATAATAATATGATTCCTTGAGGATCTCAAGTAGCACCAATTGCCTCATATACACATTCATATTCACATACATATACACATATACACATTGCCACATACACACATTCAACTACTAACTATTCCAGTTTAAAGGTAAGTTTTGAGTATGCTTAAACCTCTCAATTCTATCCAAGATATAATTATATAATTATAATAATAATTCTATCAAAAAAAATCACCCTGTCCCAGTGCTTCAGGAAAGACAACCTCTTTTAAGCCCTCTCCCCTGATTAATGCAAAGGCAGCTATAGAACAGAGGACAAAAAGTTGGCCTTAAAGTCAGGAAGACATGGGTCCAACTCTTGCCCACTGGTTACATGACCCTGAGCAAGCCCCTTAAGCTCCCAGAGATCCTAGGCAAGTCTCCAAGACTATAAGTTGCACAGTAAAAGTCACTTGGGAATGATAAAAGGTGTTTCCTCACTGGAAGTTCCCTAAGTCTGGTCTGGTCCAACATGTGAAAAAAATTCTGGATTAGACAACTTCCTAGCTGGAGCTGGAGCCCCAAACATCCATTAGTGTATCTTGTAGTTTCTCTCTTCTGACTCTATCCAAGGACAAAAAGAAGTAGGGTGATCTCATCCATTAAAGCATTTTTCTATTTCCACTCTTCTTTCCTGTTGATGCCCCCTTTTCCTCCTCCATTGACTGACATATGAAACACAGAAAATACAGATGTGTACCCAAAAACTTAACTTTGGTATGAGGTCTTTGCAGAGCTAGAAACTGTGTGTTTGGGATTGAAGTCTATTACAAGGACGATTCACGTTATTCAGTTAACTTTGAACATGGGTTTAAACCGCTAACAAATCCCTATGCCTACTCTCCTTTTGTCTGAAAGCTCCTTCCTTAAACTCTGACTTCTAGACATTTCTTGTTGAGTCTCCATTTCTCCCTGCTAGAGCTACTGTCCCACCTTTCCATTATTTTAATCCCTGAAAGAGTAAGTCCCATTCTTTAGGAGGTCCCATGTATACATACATACTCCTATCTGCCTTCTGGTTGAAAGTGTTTGTTCATTCAGTCCACCCTTGAAATGACCAGGTCCCACAAGGTTGATTAAGGGCGTGAGTGAGAAGGGGAAAATGATTTAGGATTTAGGAAGCATACCCCAAAGATCACTTAGTCTAACCCTCTCATTTTAATAAGTGGTGGATCAGGATTAGAACCAAGGCCTCTAACTCCAGACCCCATATTTTTTTTTCCACTAGGGAAGCACTCAGAGATGCCGTCTAAGATGCACCACTCACAAAACACAATCATTATGACCCAAACTCAGCTTAATTCAACTAACATATTAAGTATGTTATATGTGCAAGGTGCTAGGTGCTGGGAAGGCAGGCATACAAAAGCAAAAGTCTATTCTCAAGGAGTTTGCATTTTTAATTGGAAGCAAGGGAGGAACATAGCCTGTACACAGATAAGGTAATTTGAGAGGAAGAAATTACTGACACTGAGGACTGAGGCTGGGGTGGGGGGCTGATTAGTAAAGGTGATAGTTGACCTACACTCAACTTCTCACCATTCTCAACCCTCTAAAATATGAGTTCCTTGAGGGCACAAAAGAGTATAGTTTTTCCTTTATAACTAAGCACCAATCACCGAGTTGATTTGCTTGAACTCAGGTAATTCTGGTCTGCAGCTGCTACTTGCTGACCTCACGTTTTAGGTGCCTGGGCTTCCTTAAAGTGGCATTAAACCAACTTGACTGGTATTTCCCTGGTTATGAATGTAGAGATCCTTCTTCCTCTCCATTTCATCCCTTTAGCCTTGACATTAGTTCTCTTAAAATGGTCCCCAGACCATGCACAATTGTCCAGCCATGCTCTCTTTCTCCCCTCCTTTCCTTGCCTACGCTAGTATATCCAAGCAGCAGCCTGCTCCTTCTTCATTCTGCCCAACTGTCACATCCCCATTGATTCAGGGAGTCACAATTTATATGGACATACTAAAGAAAACTCCTAGCGCCTTCTGTTTAGTTTGAAAAACCAAAGGTAGCACATTTACACTGTTCCACATTTATATATACTCTCACAGTCACCAATTCAGAATCAAATTTTTAAGGTTGTTATTTTGCTGTGGCTTACAACAATATCCCAAAACTTCCAGAACTCATACATATTTTCATATGCACATAAGATAAAATGGAAAAATGCTCATCCAAAATTAATATTAATGTCATAAGAAACTATTACTTGGTCTCCTTCCAATCTCTCCACCTCTCTAGTATTTCTCTTACACGGTGGGTAAAATAATCTTCCTTATGAACTCTCAGAGGGTTATAAATCCAGAAATGGGAGGGACCTCAAAAGATATTGAATTTGACCTCTGTTTTTCAGATGAGGAAATGGAGGAGGTCTAGGAAGGTTAAAGCCAGAAGTGGGATTTGAACTCAGGACTTTTCGTTCCAGTGTCAATGTTCTTTCATTCCCCTACTCAAAAACTTCTACGGTTCCCTACTACCTAAAAGATTAAGTACAAACCCCTTAGACCGGCCCCAAGGACTCAGCTCCAACTGTTGTTTCTTCCTTTACTTCATATTAGTCTATTCTACATAATCCACTCAGCACAATGTTATGCTCCAGGAGGACAGCAGCACTATGCACTAGGACCTGACCTTGACAAGCTGGCTTTCCACTCTGTGTATTTGTACATGCCATCCCCACAGGTCCTGAAGCCTCCCTCTGCCTTTCATAGCTCACCTTGGGTATCATGGCCTCCAGAAAACCTTTGCTGATACTCCCTGGTGAAAGGGTGTTCTTCTTCCTCATCAACTTTTCCTTAAGCAGTCTGATTTTCTGCTTTGCCCCAGTGCACCCTATCATGCATTATACTTGTGTGCCTGTCACATTCCCCTTGAGGGCAGGGACTGGGTCATTTTCCTCTTCATATGACCAGTACTTGAAACAATGCCTTGTACCTAATGGTCACTTAAATATTTGTGGAATTGAATGTGCATTGTAATATTTCATAATATACATGAGAAGCAGGGTGACAAGAATAGCAAGAGAACTGGTCTTGGAGCCAGGAAGACCTGGTATCACATCTCCCAACTTACATGTGCTGGCTGTGTGACCTTGGGTGAGTCACTTGGCAAGTCTCTGGACCCTTGACAACTCACAAAGACTTTAAGTTGCAGAGAAAGCAGTGACCTACATTGGCAGAGGGAGCTTCCTCACCTTGTATTTCCTGTACTAATGAAATGACAAGTCCAATCCCTGGCTCTACTTTTAATATTCACATGATTTAAGAAATGGGCTGTGTGTTTGGAGAGAGGGCAAGGTTGATGGGCCGACTCCCAGAGGCAACAGGAGAGGATCAAAGCCTAAAGCAGAGGGGCTAGCAGCATCAGGCTGGACAAGCAGAAGGGCCACCTCTTCCCCAGAGCCTGGAGCAGAGGACAGCTGGGTATTTTTGGTCAGAGTTCTTGCACAAGGAGGGTTCCTACCCGTGGCATATGGAAGAAGGGGGAAGTAGGGAGGCTTAAAGTACAGCAGAATCGAGCGTGACTCCGACCTTACCATTGAGGTTCCAGTACATCTGGAATCCCTTTTCATTGTTGTCGAGCCCATCAGTGTAGAAGAGCACATGAAGCTTGGACCCTGTGGTATTTCCGGCAGGGGGGATTTCTGCTCCGCAGTAACGGGCTAGCAGGTGAGGTCCATCATACAGCTGAAATCAGAGGAGAAAGTCCCTATGAGAAGAACAACTTCGCAAGGTTGAGAACACAGGGTCTGCTGAACTAGACACCAAATGCAAAAGCCTGCCACCTACAGAATTCAGTTTTATTCAGAGGTAAGAGCAGGGAGTGGAGAAGGAACTGGTAAAAGAACTGGGAAAAACCCCACAACTATCTATAAGTTGATATTGGAATGCTCTATAGCAATGATAATCAGCTTTTGGGAAGTCATGCCACCCTCTTATTATTTGTTTTCATATGTGATATCCTATTATGGAAAAGTACCATGGTGTGGTCATTCAGTTGGTCAATAAACATTTACTGAGTGCTTACTATGTGCCAAACCCTCTGCTAAGTGCTGGGGACACAAAGGCCCCCAAGGAGCTCACAATCTAATGGGGAAAACAACACACAAACAACTATGAAGAAATGAGCTATATACAGTATAAATTGGAGATAATAAATAGAGAAAGCACTAGAATTAAGGGAGATCTGACAAGGCTTCTTGTAGAAGGTGGTATCTTGTCTGGGACTTGAAGGACGCCAGGGAAACTAGGAGACAGAGAATATTCTGGACTTGGGGACAGTCGGTGAAAATACCCAGTGTTTAGAGATGGGACATCTTGCTTGAGGAATAGAAAGGAGTCCAGTGTCCCTGGATCAAAGAATAGTTGGGGCTTGGAGGGAATGTATGGTGCAAGATGACTAGGAAAGGTAGTAGGGGGAGCAGGTTCTGAAGGGCTTTAAACACCAAATGAGGGTTTTGTATTTGATTCTAAAGGAGGTGATAAAGAGTGACGGCAGTTTATTAAGTAGAGGGCTAACATGATCCGAGCTGCACTTAAAGGAAGATCACTTTAATAGCCAAGAGGAATATAGATCGGAATGGGCAGAGAGACTAACAAACAGGCTATGTCGATAGTCCAGGAGAGGGAGAATGAAGGCCTACAACAAGGTAGAAGCAGTGTCGGGAGTGGGGGGCAAATTCAAGATATTGCAAAGATGAAATAACAGGCCCTAGCAATAGATTAGATGGGGAGGGGTCCCCTAGGGTTAGGTTGAGGGACTGAAGAGGGTGGTGCCCTTGACAGATAGGGATGGTAGGAAGAAGGGAAGATTTGTGGGGAAAGATGAGTCCATTTTTAGACATGTGGAGCTTAAGATATTTATGTGATATCCAGTTTGAGATGTCCAAGAGGTATTAGAGATGTTAGACTGAAGGTCAGTGGAGAGGTTAATACATTGGAGAATGATCAGCACAGAGGCGATAATTGTGTTGTGGAAAAAATAAAGGACTGGCAGTCATCTGCTCATAGAACTAGAGGTAGGAGTGACCTCAGAGGCCTTAACCCTCCTCACTTTACAGGTGAGAAAACTGAGGCCCAAAGAGGCTAACTGACTTACCCAAGGTCACAAAGGTAGTTAAGAGGCAGAGGGAGGATTTGAACTCAGGTCCTCTGACTCCAGAGTCATTGCTTTTTTCTATAAGATCATGCAGACCAGGATCAAATCTCATCTCTACTTCTTACTACCTGTGTGACTTTAGGCAAGTCACTTAGCCATTCTAGGCTTCAGATACTTATCTTTGAACTAAAGGGATCAGACTAGACGAATTCGAAGGTCCATTACGTCTTCAAGTGATCCTATGAGTTTACAGACATCTCTTAAAAGTTCTGAAATATAATTTGTAAAATTAAAATATTTGGTAGAGTTCAATATGCCCTTTTAGATCTCTTAAGACAAGCTTTGGCATTCTAAAACCACAAGAGATTGTTTCTTCTTTTAGTTCTGGAAAGTAGGACTAGGAACAATAGGTAGAAGTTTCAGAGATGTACATTTTGGCTCAATATATAGGAAAACGTCCTAAGAAACAGAATGGTCTAAAAAAATGAATCGAGCTTAGTTGGGGAGTAGTGAGTTCCCTGTCACTGGAGAGCTTCAGGCAGGTGTGAAATGAATCACTTGAGGAAGCTCTTAAAGAAGTGATTTGTACATTGAATAGAGATGTTGAATTAGATGACCTTTAAGCAGAGGTGTGCTGGAGCCAGCTCTAACCTTTCTGACAGTTCAATTTTCAGCACATTTATTCACACCTTGGCAACAGGCAAATGCTAAGGGCTTGATTTATTGTTTTGTTGATTGCCTAGACTTAAGAAAGTGATGGAGAAAATCTTGACAATGCAGATGCATGAATACATTGTTAATGCTAACAATTAAGCTCAATTAAACTTGAAACTGGGGGCAGGTTGTTCCCCCAGAGAGTCGACTGTTAAACATTTACCAGCATACCATTGCCTTTAAGACTTCTTTCAATGCTGAGATTCTAGGAATCAATGAGTAAATGAGCAAGTCTAATAAAATAGAAACCCGGGCTTTTAATATGCTTATTGCCCTGAGGAAGATAAGCTCATAGCATAAATTGGCCACAGGATGGGCCAATTCACAGAGTTGTTTAGTCAATCTTTTGTCCTACTTTTGTAGGGGAGAAAACAGAACCAGAGAGATCAGAGGACCTCTCTGTGGACATCCAGGTAAACGAATGACAGAGCTAGGACCTGAACCCAGCTCCTCTACCTCCAAATCCAGTATGTTTTCTACTTCCCCATCCTGATCTAATGAGACTTCCTTCCCTAAACAGGCTAATAATGTGGATATTGGGGTTTGACCACATTGCTCTTTGGGCTTGTGACTGATTTGACTTTCACTAGAACACATCCTTAAGGAGAAAAACAACAACAAAAAAAAGTTTAACAACTTTCTGGATCAAAAAAAAAAAAAACCTAGCTCAACAATGTTATTATGTTTGTGAGCCCTGCTCCCTAACCCAGAATCCTTGGTTTGCTACATTTCATCATTTCCCTAGATCCCTATCTCCTGACAAATCCTCATCTCAACCACATGCTCTCATGGCAAGAACATGATGAACCAGAAGGTTGGCACCCTCGTGATCTAGGCGATTCTGTATTCACTCCTTTTCAGAAGGTTCCATTTTTAAATCCAGCTGTGCTTGGACTAAACTTTCGGGAGCTGCAAAAGTGAGAAGTGTCTGGTGATGGTTTTTTTTTTTACATGTTCACTTATGAACACACACACTATACATCAAATCTTGTTGTGACTGGAGTTAGAATAGTGGGACATTTGGAGGGGAGGGGTGGGTTAAAATTTTGCTGTTTTAAATATTGTAGCAAGTATACCAGCTACCAGCAAGGGGTTATAAAACTTGAAAGCCTGATGACTGTACAGGATATGGTGTCTACTTTAATGAGACTTCATCAGTAATCATATCTGGATTTTATGTTGCTAGTGCCGCCACCATTGTCCTAAATCTCAACGTGTCCCTGGCAGGCAGGTATCTGACAACCTTATCAAGACTGCGGAGCCAGAGGAGGAGGGAAGAGCCCTAACCAAGGACATCACGAAGCCAGAGACAGAAGACATAATAAATCCCCAGATTCCTAAGGCTCATCCTGGCTGACATCAACTATTTGTGAGAGAATGTGAAGCTTGCCAGGCTTTGGGGAAGCTGGGGAAGATTTAAGGATGGTGGGCAGCCCAAGAGGCCTATTTAATCACTCTCCCTTCAAAACATTCTAAACATATAAATAAAAATGAGCTTAATTTATCACAGTTCTCTCTCCTACTTATTTCCCCCCACTGTTTCACTGAATGTGTATTCACTATCAAGTTTCTAAGGTTCTAGATGGATACTTTATAGGAAAATAAAAAAGGCTTTGTGGAAGAGAGCTAAAGGTGGAACAAGAAAAAAGGAAAGAGGAGGGTCAAGAGGCCTTTGCATCTCTTAGATGTGAAAAAAAGCAATGCCTGCCTGTGTGAGAAGCCCTGTCTCCTGCCACTTGGGAAGATTCTGAAGCACACTAGAAAGTTTTGCAGACTCAGAGTCCAAAGGCTCAGTCCAAATCCTGGTTCTGCCCAATTTAATTAGTTCTTTATGGGAGAGTTGTTGGGAGTCAGGGAAACCTGGGTTTGAATTCTGCCCCTGATGCTTAAGGGTAATGGAACCATGGGTGTGTCATTTAACTCCTTCTGGGTCTCAGTTTCTTCATCTGTAAAATGAAGAAGAAAATAATTGTATTGACTTCCTGGAAGGGTTTGTCATGAAGTTCTAATGAAATAATGCCTATAAAATACTTTGCAGACTTCAAATGTCATTCATGGTAGCCCCCTACACACACACACACACACACACGCACACCCCACAGAGCCTATGGTCTCTAGGATGAAATACAGTCTTCTGCTTGGCGTTTAAAGCCCTATCCAATCTGGCTCCACTCTGTCCTTCCAAATCTGTGCTCCAGCTGATCTGATCTTCCTACCTCAATGCCTTCACACATTCTGCCTTCCAAGCCTCTGATGGTTTTCTTTCTCACTTCTCTGTCTTAAAACCCTTCAAACCCCTAGAAGCCTAATGTGTCATCTCCTACAACAGACCTTTTCTAATTCTCCCAGGTGTTCCACCCCACCCCAAATCACTTCCTATTTATTGTGTATATAGCATATATTGACTTATCTATGGGCATCTATGCTTATCTAGTAGAAGGTATATAGTCTCATTTTGGTTTTTATGTTCCTAGTTCTGAGATATACCTAGAGTATCTAGGTGGTGCATTGGATAGAGTACTGAAACTAGATTCAGAAAGATTCAAGTTAGAATCCTGCCAGCCATGGTTGATTGGTTGGTTGTTGTCCATCTTCAGAGGACCAAAATGACATCCCTATGCCAGAGTCAAGTTACAGTATGTCCAACTTTGTCTGATCAGACCAGTAAGAGCTTGGAATGCTCTACCACAGGTCGGGCACAAACAGTCCATATGAACATTTGGGGTGGATTCTCTACATTTGCACATCTCACATTTCTTTTGAGTTACTTCAATTCTGCTTTACTCAAAGAGCATAGCACCTTCTCTGATGTGGGCACACTATGTTGGGCAGTCTCATGCCAGTGTCTCCCATGTCACACAATCAGTTCCAAAGTTCTTAAGAGAGACTTTGAGAGTGTCCTTATATTGTTTCTTCTGACCACCACTCGAGAGCCTGCCCTGTATGAATTCTCCATAAAATAGCAGGATAGTTCATCTTTCTCTAAGAAGGCAGCATTTATTTCCATCACAAGTAAAGTACAAGCAAAGCTTAGAGAGATACAGGATTCTTGGCTCAGTAAGAAGGCAGATGAAATTCAGTTTTATGCTGATAGTAACAATCCAAAGTGCTTTTATGATGCCCTGAAGGCTATTTATGGGCCAAAGATTTATGATGCATCTCAACTACTCAGGAGACACATTGATTAGTGATAAAGACACAATCCTGGAGAGGTAGGGTGAACACTTCCAATGTTCTCAACAGACCATCATCAATGCTGAAGCTACTGACCATTTACCTCAGGTTGAAGTCAATCCCTCCCTAGCCGAAGAGTACTGATAGAGTACTGAGCTAGATTCAGGAAGATTCAAGTTCAAATCCTTCCTCATACCTTTACCAGCCACATGAGCCTGGGCAAGTCACTTAACCTCTCTCTGCCTTAATTACCTCATTTGTAAAATCAGCATAATAATAGTACCTACCTCTCAGGGATTTTTTGAAGATTAAATGAGATTATTTATAAAGTACTTCACAAAGTTAAGGCATTATATAAATTCTAGCAATTGTTATCATCATTATTATTATTATTAGATGCTTAACAGATGCTTGTTGATTGATTGTTTTGACCTTGGTTAAGTCATTGGTCCTCAGTTTCATTACATATAAAATGGAAGAATCTCTGAGTCTCCTAGCTCTGATATTCTGTGGTTGCAGGATCCTAAAATACAAGTCAGAGTACATGAGGCTTGGGTATTCTCCAGGGTCTCCATTAAACATTAGGACATTTGCTCCAGGTTAGAGTCTCACTGAGCTTTTAATTAAGTATAGTGTTTATATATCCAAGGATCTTATCATGTAAACCTAAAATACTGCAAACTCAAAAATAGCAAATATAAAAATAAATGTAGTTATTTCTCAGGCTAAGTTGAACAAACAGAAAATCTCCTACTGCCCAAAAAAGGCTCCTTCTCAACTTTGGTACCAAAGGTTGAACTATTTCATCTGAATCCAAGATGGATGGGATGACAGACTTTTGCTGCTATGGCCAATGAAGAGATGTACCCTCCCGTAGCCCACTGCAGCAACATCAGATAACAATTTTGGGAGGAATCAGCAATCTGCTAAGTTCTTACTTCCAGAGCCAAGAACATATTATGTGCTACTTTTGATTCACGTTAAATTGGTCAAATGAAGTGGGTACTAGCCCTTCTCTTCTAGGGGCTAAGTTTTCCCTTCTTTCCCTGCATGGTTACTTCCCATTAGATGGAGGACACTCCATCAATTCCAGTCTTTCCCAGCATGCCAAGATTCTGGGTCAAGAGGACTAGCAATTAATAGGAGAAAATGAAATCTATATCCCATGCCTCTTTGGGCAAATGTTTAAAAATAGATGCTAATAAGGTCATCAACTGATGAACACAGTATAATTCCCAATGGATAATACAGAAACCACACCACTCCTGAAAAAAAAAATTAGTTTGAGCCTGCCTAATTTTCAGTGAGCAAAAGAAATGATCTTTTTGCCCCCATGCCGAGGGGCAAATGTTACCTCCTCCAGCTGTTCCCGCTCAAATTCACCACACAGAAATGAAACAAGTCATTTTTCAAAATATACAAATACTGGTTGCCATAGCAAACACTCGGGCAGTCTTGCTGGTTCTTCTTTCAGAGCCCAAAGTTAACCACAGGATATTCTAATGATCTGCCAACTATGACTCATCCAGACTAGGGGCAGGCCTGCTAGCTCCGTCAAGCTAAAACCACCAGGCTGTTTTCTCCACATTGTAGAGGGCCTGAAATGTCAGACAGATTATTGCTAGCCTCTTCATCATCATCATCATCAGAGCATTTATATATGATAGAGTGTACAAATGGTATTATTATCCCCGTTTTACAGATGAGGAAACTAAAGCAGAAGGCTGCTGATGGACTTGCCCAGGAATACATGGCTGGGGAACGTCTGGGGAAGGATTCATACTCAGGTCTTCCTGACTCCAGGGCCAACATTCTATCCACTACCCAACTTAATTTTGATTGGGAGTTCAGGTTAGCCTTGAGCCAACATGGAGGAACCTATTAGGCATAAGTGAGAAAGGCTATAGACTTGGTTTCCTTACTTTGAACCTCCAGGGCTGATGTTTATAACAATGGAGCCTGAAAATGCTGGGGGCAGGGGGAGAGGGAGAGGGGAGCGGGGAGGTGCGCGTGTGTGAGGCTCCATGTACCCAAAATGACGGTGCATTTTCAGTTCATACATTTCGATGTATTTTCAAAGAGGGTTTCTGCAAAAAATGGGAACAATCATGCTCTTGTATAATACTTCTTATTAAATACTGGGGTGTGGGTGTGGGGGGGTATGGGTGTGTGTTTCAATTAGCCCAACTATTTATTCTTAGGATACTTGAAGAGGAAGGAAATCTTTTGGCACTGACCATATTGACTGATTCCAATATACTTCCTCCGCCTGGATCAGAGAAGCTTGCATTGGTGATGTCCAAGCTCAGGTGAGGAGTAGAAGGGATTTTTGTGCTACTTATAAAGTCCTGTCTTCTATACAGAAATTGTGCAAAGTGAAGTATACAAACACATGATTTGTGCAGATAGGCTGAAAGTACTGATAGGTGTGCAACAAACCAAAGAGATATCAATGTTATCTGAGCTAGAGACAGCTGAGTAGGAAGAAAGAACAAAGCTTTTATAGATTTAGAGAAGCATTTCAAAGGAATCATTTGAATCCACAATTTGTATGGATGAAAGAGTCAGATTCAGCTGACATGAATCTAATATAGTTCCAAGTAAAGGGTGGAAAACAGTATTATGAATATATTGCAGTAGGTCCAAAAACAGACTTAAAACTCGTATTTATGGCTGTTGGTTCTTGTTTGAGAAGTTGCCCTGCCATGAGTTTAAAGCACTGTGTTTGAAATATATGTGTGTGTAAATGTATATATACATGTATTCCAAAAGTACAGAGTAAGTGGCCTCATTTTTGTATTCGAATCCCCGGCCCATAAATGGTTAACAAATGCTTGTTAGTTGATTATTTGACCTAGTTCCAAGCATTTGTGCCACCCCTGTCAAAATGAAGAAAAAGTCTTGTTCACTGCATTGTCAGGAAGAGAAACTGAGCCACAAGTTAACTGATTTTGCAGGGTTCACATTAGTGATTCAATGGTTGATATTAAAATAAAATTCAGTTTTGAGTTCTAGGCTATACTGTCAGTAAATACTGTTCTTGTAGTTTCTGTTTTTTGTATTTATAAAAATTGCATAATTTTTCAAATCATGTTTTACTTCATATTAAAAATGAAATGAAGAGGCTCTCTTTTTCCATGACAAATAGGAGGAAGCTAGATATGTCAGAGCTCTGCAAAATCTCATTTCTGCTGCTTGTTTCCATTTGAATAGATAACAAGAAATATTACATAGTTTCCCCTCCAAGGCTTCACCTTTGGTTACCTAAAACCATGAAGGGGACAAGGATTTGCATCTGATTGAACTCACAGACAGGAAATTTATCAAAGTAGCTTTAAGAGAGCATACTTCATTGGACTGAATATAGGTCACCTGTTGCATGTAGGCAACACTCCTAAAACGACATCTTTGGAATGGTACTCCAACACTTCACTCATTAAATACTGAAAATTATTTATGCAAAATGCCAGATAAAAACACTTACATACTTAGGAGAATCCTGTTATTTCTTTTTCTAAAAGCAAATATGATTTTGACACACGAAAATGCAAAGTCTCCATATCAAATTAAAAGGAAGACAGGGAAAGTGGGGAGATTTTAAAATGGCAAATAAACAGAAAATGAGGCACCTGAAAATATGGAAGAGAACATTTCAAAATTCCAAAATGTTTTAGCTCAAATGAAGTACTAACTTTACACTAAGAATTTTCAAGTTTGAAAAAAAATCCAGTTGCTACAGTTTCTAGGAGGATGCAGCTTCAGGCTTGAGCCTTGACCAACAGTAAACACATGGCAATGTTTGGGGTTTCCCAAATTCTGCCATCCTTAACTATATTTTGATCTAATATGTATGTGTAGAGGGAACACTCAAGCCATACATACACTACTAAAACAAAATTTTTAAAAAAGACAGAGAAAAGCAAACAAAACATAGCCACAAAACTGAAGAGAACTGGGAGCAGCTCTCCAGTTCTGTAGAGTTGGTCACTCTGGTCTATTAATGCAGATAATGAATTCCCTGAAGAGGTCCCATTATTTGAATTCACACTGCATATTTTCACTGGGCTGGAACCTATGACTATATTTTATGTAATTATAACTTCAAAGAGGGGGAATTTGAATGCCTGTGACTACTTCAGGGGCTTCATTATTCACATTAATCTGGACCCTAACTTTCAATTCTCATTTCTCTCCAAGACTAGCCTCCCAATGCTTCTGCCTCAGCAACACCTGAGCCACATCAAATGTAAAAACTGTGCTTCTGTGCTTCCAGTTGGGATTAACAGCCAACAACCAGGCAGCAGCAGGGTACAACAGAAAGAATGCTGATTTGGAGCAGGAGATGGTGAGTTTGAATCATGGCTCTGTCACTTACTACCTGGATGAGTTTACACTAGTCCAGTTGTTTCAGTCATGTCTGATTCTTTGTGACTCCATTTGGGGCTTTGTCAGCAAAGATACTGGAGTGGTTTGCCATTTCTTCTCCAGCTCATTTTACAGATGAGGAAACTGAGGCACACAAGGTTAAGTGACTTGCCCAGGGTCACAGCTAGTAAGTGTCTGAGGCTGGATTTGAACTCAGGAAGATGACTATCCACTGTGTCATCTATCTACTTTTAATTAGCCACTTTTTTGTCCTCTTTGATGTACTGAATATTTATATTGGTCAAATCATTAGTTTGATCAATATCTAGAGATTCACTTTAAGAAAGAAATGCCTCCCATTTTCCTGATGGTCATCATTTGTGACAGTGGAAAATCAGATTCTAATGAAGCCCGTCTTTCCATTTATGCTATGCTACCTTCACTCACATTTCTCTACTTAGCCATGAAAAATGGTGCAAACTTCCCTGCTTTCCCTCCGTACACCCCTCTTCCTAGATCCAGGTGTTCTGAAGGTTAATGACGTTGACATCTGGTACTTGCACTCACTTGAAAATTCTATTCCTTCTAAAGAGAGAATTTGTGGTCTCCAGAGCTTCAGTAGGCTTTTTGCAACTGAGGAAGAGACTAACTGAAATGTGAAGGGGAAGCAGGTTGGCATCATTGGAAGAGCACAGGATGAAGCAATCAGAAGACCTGGTCTTTGGGTCCTGGTTCTACTGGAAGCAAGTCTTTTTTTTTCTTTTTAACCTCTTTAGGTCTCTGTTTCTTCAACTGTTCAATGAGGGGATTGGACCAGATTACTGTAGGGTTTCAGGTTTATGTGTGCTGGTGGTGATGATACTGCTATTGCTGAGGAAATGAGCAAATTTTAAACTGTTACGATACTAAGGACTCAGCTCAAGCATCACCTTTTTCTGGAGGCCTTTCCTGGTTCCCCATCTTGCCCCCCAACTGCTCGAGTCTCCCCGTCTAAGGTTACCTTCCATCTACTAAATCCGTATCTTGTACATATCTATAGACTGACATGTTCTCTTCCAATCGGAATGTGGGTCCTTTGAGAGCTACTTTTTTTGCCTTTCTCTGTATCCTTAGCACTCTGAACAATGCCTGACACAGTAATCATTTAAATGCTTCCTGGTTGATTTGATTAAGCATAGGCCATACTCAGGTTTTATATAAGAAATCTGGAATGAAAGTACAGCCTATATTTGGATTAATACATGAATTTAAAACTGAAATATAACCGGAAGTCTGGCCTCTCTGACTAGCAAATGGAAAATTATTCCATTTTGGTTCCTTTCCTGAGGCACAAAGAGTCTAAAGGAAACCACCTCCATTGGCAGATAATGGATAACTAAATAAATCTCACATCCCCCTAGGGGGAAATCAAGGCATAGTAGAGAATCTCCTCTTCTGTTTGTGGAACAAAATTCAGGCTCAAAGCAGAGAATCCATCTAAGGAGCAAGAAACTGAATCAATGAGTTCTTGGTGGAGTTAAGAAGTCAATTTCAATAATAAAAGAATGTCTTTGCCTTGGGGATGGAGACAGTCATCAATGAGAGCCAATTACAAGTGTAATAGACCCACTAAAAGGCTAAAGTGAAAACAGTTTCCTGGAGCAATACACAAAAATTGTTCTGGGGCATTGATTAGAGCAGGAGGTGGGCCAGGGTGGGGAGAAGACCACGAGTGGTTGTCTGATAGGGCCCAGCAACTTAAACCAAGGAGTATACTCTGGTTGAAACCATTCCCCTCCAAAGCTTCACAGAAATCAATCCTAGCAGGTAGGACAACCAAAGAATCCTCCAAATGACCAGACAGAATAGAACACCATCATTTGGAATGTGCTGCTGTGACAAATTGGTTATTTATGGAGAGGACAGTCATTTGCGTGGTCCAGGGCCAATCCCCCAAAGTATACTGGAGGGATTCCTCTCCCCTGCCCAACATTTTTTATACTCATGAAATCTAATAATCTTGCATATCAAGGGCTGGAATGGGGAGAGGTTGTGGGAACATTTTTAAAAATAGCATCATCTAGGAGAAGGCACTGTATGCTTTGCCTCAGTGAGGAGAAGGCTGGGAGGACTTAACACATCTCAGCTAATTACATTCCATGCTGTTGGTGCCTCCAGTGCCCCCACCTCCTCCTCTTCCTCCTTTTTCTTTTCTCTTAGGCCCCTCAGAGTTCCTGCAACTTAGCTGCTTGGTTCCCAAAATGGGGTGGGGGAGAGGACAAAACCTGGAAGGCAGAGAGAAACACAGATTTACCAGAAGTTAAAACCACTTCAAAACAGGGAGATAATGGGACCTTGAGGGTGAGGTAATTCATTATTAGATGGTGAGCTCCCTGAGGGCAGGGCATCCCTTACTTTTCTATTTGTATCTCCGGGGCACAGAATAGTGCTGTGCACACAGTAAGTGCTTAATAAATGCTTTATTCATTTGTTCATCCCTTCATTCATCTTGTCCAAACTCCTGATTTTATAAATGAGGAAACTGAGATCCACAGGGGAGAAATCTTGTTAGTAGCAGAACTGGGATGAGGAACTGGGCCTTTGGACTTTACACTCTAGGAGATGCCTCTCAGCACCCCCACTCCACCTCCAAGTCAATATACATAGATGTTAGGGCTACGAGGCCGTGATAACCATTTGGGATTCCATTTGGGGTGTTTCTACAAAAATTCCCTTCATCTTGTCCAAGTTTTTTTAAGAGTATTGTGTCTGTTTTTAAGTAAAAAGACATTTTTTTTCCCATTTAACAATTGTAAAATCTATTCTGCTAACAGCACCTATGTGGGCTGGAGGGGTCCCACTAGAGGGCTCAAATAGGGCAGCCCCCAAGAGACAAATTGACGAGTTTGTCCATGCTTCTACTGACATCACTTTGTTAGCCACACAGCCCCTCACGGAGACACCAGTTTTCCCAAAGGCAAGGGAAAAGTCACATTACTATGTGCTGGCAGGGTGGGGCCAAAAAGCAGAGAACATGCAACACCAAACTAAAAATAAACAATTAGTCATTGATTCTGGGCCTCACGGGTCAGCAAGAAAACCAAGTGGAGACGGCCTTGGCAGTTGCTCATTGACTCTCTGAAGCTAAGCTCGGCCTCAAACACAGACCACAGGGTTAGTACCCGCTCCCATGTCTTTCAGTAGTGACTGAATTCCACTCCTATTCACACATTTTCATTTCTGCTTTCTCCAGATAATTCACATCTAGAAGCACAGACAGCTTCATGTTCCCTTTACGAAGAAAAGCTTCAGCCTTTGGGATCTGTGGAGAGAGAGCTAAGTACACACCCAGAGGAAGCTATCAGTTGGTTCCTGACATGCAGATGTTACTTGGCGATTTTCCTCTTTGGCCTCAGATTTTTATCATATTTCAGAAAGGAGGATGATCAGCTGACCTCCTACAATATTTATGCTGTATTTTATTACAGTCTTTTTTTAGTATCACAGAAATATCTGAGGAATATTGGTCCATTAAAAGGTAATTATTCAAAATACAGTTAATTTGCACCAGCATGAATTAAAAATATATTTTGGTCCTCTCTCCAATTTCTTTTTCTTTTTTTGGTTTTCCCTTAGCTTTTGTTATTTATGGAGAGTTAATCTCAAGGTCATTCCTATCTTGCCAATTTTTATGAAGGTAATTCTTATCAAGGTAATTCTCCATTAATAAATTATTTTTAAGGTACTAATAAGGACATCCTAAAAATAAATGTTGGGCAGTCATACTTGAGACATTAAGTGACTAAATCACTTTCTAGGGGTAAGGTGCTCAGAAAGGTCACCTTCCATGGAAAATACTAATTAATGAATATTTCCTTCTACAATGTGGTTTCTTTCCTACATCTAGTACACTAAGAGTAAAACACTAGCTTGTACTTTTATTAATCTGACTTCTTAAGAAACTAATTTACTGGTAAAGATTGATGGAGCCACAGATGTGAATAAGGCTCACAGGATGATATGCCCATGCATACTGTACATCTGAATCAGCATTGTCTTTGAATTATCCCCATGACAAATAGTCACATAATGGAGAAACATGGAAGCAATTGTGTAAATGTATGTGCAGAATAGGCAGAATTGCCACATGTTCACTGTTGGTGGACAAATACAAACACAAGAAGGCAACCCTCTAAGACGTCTTCAGGTGAACATTCAAGGGCAGAGCTGTTCTGGACCATGCTGCCTCACCGTCCCAGAAAATCACCAAAGTGATGACTCAACAACAAACTGGCCTACTGATCATGGAAAGCAGAGGGAAGATTTAGGGATGGATGCTGTCAGTGGCTTATCAGCTTACACTCCTTTAAGAATGAGGAAAAGTAAGTAAAAGGGAAGTTAAAGACGGAAGCTCTTGGCCTTTACCTACTTGGCCTCATCTGGGAGGCAGGGAGGGGAAGGGTAGTTTGTTGACTAAAAAACAGCAAGTTTAGAAGCTGAAGGATTCCTCTGGCTGGAGGGAAAGGATATGATTCCATTTCTCTGGAATGCTGCTACAGTTGAAGATTTCTCCCACTTCCTTGAAAGGAGATGAAATGAAGGGTTGAAAGCTTCAACTCTTCGAATCCTCAGAACAAATATGGGAAACACATTGTCCTTTCAGTCAGTGGCAGAAACTCTGAATATGACTGCTATCATTTTGTCTATGGAAACGAAGGTCAACATATGAAGGAATCAAGGACCACTGGGAAGGGAAAGAGTAGCACTGGTAATTAAAGGTGGAGAAAATGCAAGCTTTTGTGACTAATGGTCTTTTTGCTAGGCTAAAGAGTCTTCAAAACCATTTGCATGGTTGATTATGATTGGGTTTACTTTTATCCTCCCCTCTGGGAGAAAACTAGCATGGTGTGATGCTGGCCCATTGGATAAAGGAGGAGGTATGGCTAGCACACAACTTCCACAAAAGAATGCCATGTTGGACATCAGGCCAATTAAGTTTTCGCTGATGCCCTGTGCTACTCTCTGCCTAGTGATTTGACTGGCATCTTCTGTGTTGACATGTCTTCCAACTCAATTGTAGGCTTCCATTAGAACTTTTTCACAGCTCCTGCCTAGTACTTTATTTGCCTATCACCTTTACTAAATTAAGTTCTCCTTTTGTATTATTTATCTTTGTATGTTACCCATGTCTAGTATAATGCCTCACACATAGCAAGTGCTTAAAAACTTTTTTTTTTTAATTTAATGAAGTCAGCCTTGGCTTGAATTTCTCCAGTAATGAGAAACTGACTAATTTATGAGACAACTTGTCCCAATTTTGGCTGGCTCTTCCTCTTCCTTGAGCCACAAATAAGCCTCCTGATGATTTCCTTCCACTTGTACTACTTCTGCCCAAGGTAGTTAAAGTGTACTTCTTTGTCTATGTCTGTCTCTATCTATGTCTCTGTCCCTTTTTCCAAAGCACTTTGCCTGAAGTTCTTCCCACTCTCTCATTTTCTCTTGTGTTACATTTATTGGTGGTATATGTGCCTTTCTCCCATTATAGTGTAAGCTTCTTGAGAAGAGGATTTTTGATATCATAAGCAAATTAGGGGATCATGGAAAATTTTACCTGTCAGTTCTATGGCTAAGGGAAGAGTTTATGATCAAACAAGAGAAAGAAAGGATCAGGAGAAGTAAAATGCATAAATTTGATTACATGAAATTAAAAGGGGTTTTGCATAAACAAAACCAATGTATGCAAAATTAGAAGAAAAGAAGGAAATCAGGGAAAATTATAGCAAATTTCTCTGACAAAGGCCACATTTCTCAAATATATAGGGAACTGAATCAAATTTATAAAAAAAAAGAGCCATTCCCCAACGATAAATAAATAATATGAACAGATAGTTTTCAGAAGAAAAAATCAAAGCTATCTTGGTAAAATGCTCTAAATCACTATCAATTAGAGAAATGCAAATTAAAAACAACTCTGAGATACCACTTCACGTTTATCAGATTGGATAACACCATAGAAAAGGAAAATGACAAATGCTTGAGGGGAAAGGGCAAAAAGAGGATACTAATGCACAATGGCAAAGTTGTGAACTGGTCCAGCTATTCTGGGGAGCAATTTGGAACCGCGCCCAAAGGGCTATAAAACTATGCATACCCTTCAACACAGCAATACCACTACTACACTATATTTCAAAGAGATCAACGACAAAGGAAAAGGACCTGTAGTACAAAAATATTTAAACTAGCTTTTTTTATGCTGGCAAAGAATTGGAAATTCAAGTGATGCCTATCAATTGGGGAATGGCTAAACAAGCTGTGGCACATGATTGTGATGGAATGCTACTGTGCCAGAAGAAATGATGAGCAGGATGGTTTCAGAGAAACATGGGATGACCTATATGAATCGATGCAGAGTGAAGTGAGCAAAACCAAGAGATCACTGCACCCATTAACAGCAATGTTGAAATGATGAACAATGATGAGACCTTTGCTACTTGAATTAATACAATGATCCAAGACAATTCTGAAGGACTCATGATGAAAAATACTATCCACCTCCAGAGAGAGAACTGATGAACTCTGGGTGCGAATTCAAGAATAATTTTTAAACTTTTTTTATAACATGTCTTGTGTTATTTCACATGTATAATTGATATCCTATTGCTTGCCTTCTTAATTAAGGTGGTGAGGAGTTGGAGGAGGGGAGAGAATTTGGCACTCAAAAATTTTTTTAAATGAATGTTAATGAATTCAATAAAGTTAAACAGTTTATATCCTTATATGAAAAAAAGATACTTGTAACTCTTAAGAAATGCATCTCTCTTAGGGCAGTTAGAAGAAGTATACTTTCACAGAGGGTGTGCGTATAAGCTGACTTTGATGGCATGGTATAAAAAAACAGAAGAGGATTGCACTGGGAAAAGAGGGAAGGGAGAGGCAGAATAGGGTTAATTATTTCACATGAAGAGGTGAGGAAAAGTGGGGGTGAGCATTGTTTGAATCTTACTCTCATTAGAGTTGGCTCAAGGAGGTAATAACATAGACACTCACTGGGGTACAGAAATCTATCCCCCCAATGAGGAAGTAGGAGGTGAGGGAGACAAGAAAAGGGGGGGTCTGATAGAAGGGAGGGCAGATTGAGGGAGGCAGTGCTCATGAGCAGAATACTGATGGGGAGGGATAGAGTGAAAGGAGAGAGAGAAAAAAGTATGAAGAAGGGGGAAAACAGAATGGAGAGAAATACACAGTTAGTAATCATAACTGTGAATGTGAATGGGATGAATTCTTCCATAAAATGGAAGCAGATAGCAGAGTGGATTAAAAACCAGAATTCTACAATATGTTGTTTATAAGAAACAGATTTGAAACAGAGACACATACAGAGTAAAAGTAAAAGGCTGGAGCAGAAAATATGCCTCAGGTGAAATAAGAAAAGAGCAGGGGTAGCAATCATGATCTCAGACAAAGCAAAAGCAAAAATAGATCTAATTAAAAGAGACAAGGAAGGAAACTACATCTTGCTAAAAGGTACCAGAGGCACCAAATGGTATAACATCCAAATTTCCAAAGGAGAAATTAAATGAGTTACAGGAGGAAATGGACAATAAAACTATAATAGTGGGGTACCTCAACTTTCCTCTCACAGAACTAGATAAATCTAACAACAAAATAAACAAGAAAAAAGTTAAGGAGGTGAATAGAATTTTAGAAAAGTTAGATATGATAGACCTCTGAAGAAAATTAAATGTGGATAGACAGGAATATACCTTTTTCTCCACAGTACATGTCACCTACACAAAAACTGACCATCTATTAGGGCATAAAAATCTCACAATCAAATGCAGAAAGGCAGAAATACTAAATGCATTCTTTTCAGATCATGATGCAATAAAAATTACATTTAATAAAGGACCATCAAAATACAGATTAAAAATTAATTGGAAACTAAATAATCTAATCCTAAACAATGAGTGGGTTGAAACAACAAATCATGGAAACAACCAATAATTTCATCAAAGAGAATTATAATAATGAAACAACACACTAAAATTTATGGTATGCAGCCAAAGCAGTACTTAGGAGAAGGAACGGGAAATACTGAGTCTAGAGAAGAAAGGACTCAATGTGACCACTATTTCCAAGTGTGTGAAAGACTGTGAAAGTGGAAGAAGGAATAATAAAGACTTGTTTTGTGTGACCCCAGAAGACAGAAGCAATAACAGTGGGTAGAGGCTGTAAAGAAGCACAGTCTGATTTTCTAACAAGTCATGCTCTCCACAGACTTCCTTGGGAGCCAGTGGATCCTCCCTTACTGGAGGTCTTTAAGCAAGGGCTATTGGATCCCTTGTTGGGTATATTACAGTGAGGATTCTTATTGGGAGTCTGTGTTGGATTAGGTAGCTACTGACGTCTCTCCCACTCTGAAATTATGTGATTCTGTTTTCAAAAGGGAAGATGCTTCAACTACACCAATAAAAAAATCAATCAACAAGCATTTATTAAGTGCCTACTATGTGCTAGATACTCTATAGGGTTCTAAAAACTTAATGGCCTTCAGCTCCACATAGTCCATTCTTTGAAAGAAAGGAAGTGAACAAGTATTTATTAAATGCCTCCTATGTGCCAGATACCGTGCTAAGCACTTTACAAATTATATATCATTTGAATTTCTCAACAACCCTGTGGCGTAGGTGCTATTATTATCAGCTCCATCTTACAGTTGAGGAAACTGAGGCAGACAGGATCACATAACTAGTAAGATTCTGAGGTCACATTTGAACTCAGATCTTCCTGCCTCCAGGCCCAGCACTCTATCCACCGTGCCACCCACCTCTGATTCATAATGTTTTAGAGTTAGGGTGCTTACCTAGAGCTACTTACCTCTAAATATTCCAATGCACAGTTTTCATGATATTCCAATTCAAATGCTGAAAAAGTATAGTTTATTGTGTTGCCAGCTGTTACTTGGATGGTCCAGTTGCAACGCTCATTTGCAAAATAGGGATTTGGATAATTTATACTTTCTAGGATGCCATAAGTAAGATTAGCAATCACCACATCCTGGCAAGCTGGAAAAAATAATGATGAATAGCTAGCACCATGTGTTTCTTAGTAACATATATTCAGATATTCATACCTCACTTAATTACATCAAGATATGTACATGGGATCTCTCCTCCCAAGGACACATCTGTATTTTATAGCCTTTTAATAAATACTTGGCATGGCATTTTTACAGCAGAAAGATTCCCTGTCAGAATAAAACATGAAGAGTTGGCTTTAAATGAGTTCCAAATATTTTTTAAAGTCTCTTGCAGAATTAAAGAAGCGCATTGAAATATACTCTAAGTTCAAGTGTATTGGGAGGTGATTAGAATGGGTAAGCTTACCCCTCTTCTTGAATCACCATGACTTGCTGACTTGGAGAAATGAAGTCATTACTCAGTTTCAGCTCCCCAATCTTGAACATTCTCAAGTGAGGCTTCCAGTGCTAACCTTTTTTGTGTCCTGGACCCCTTGAGAAGTCTGATAAAGTTTATGAGGGCTTCTTCTCAGAATAATATTTTTAAATGCATAAAACAAAATATTTAGGATTTCAAAGAAAACTAATTATGATGAAATAGTTACCAATTTTTTTTTATGTTCACACACGCTAGATGAAGCACCATTGTTATGTAGAAATAGAAATGCTGACCTCCAGTCTAAACACTGAAAGCACAAGACGCTATGTGGTGCTAAAAGCTAAAGGTCATGATGTGACTTTGTCAAACACTATAAAGTCGGTGTTAAATTGATAATAATGGTGGAATGATTCATCTTTTTAGTCATCAAGCTGAATACCAGAAGAATGAAAGGGAGGGAAAGGCACAGAGGAAGACAAGGAAACAGCAAACAATCTATTCTGAACCAGAATCTGAATTTTTCTAATTAAGTCTCCAGCAAAACCATGGATAGGAAAGTGGCATAGGACATGTTTCCGGTTCTGCTGAGTTGCATAGATTTGGCCAAGTGACATATATTATATCATTTGTCCAAGGGGTCTTTCTCCATCTTCTCTTTATTGTCAGAATTAAATAGAGTAAAAGAGAATAAGGAGAACAAGCATACCACTGATCATGAAGTGTTTTCACTGTTGAAAATGAATGCACTCTCATAAGAACCCTGCTTTTCTAATATAAGTGCCTGGGGCTCCATCGATGGGCTTTGACACCCTGGGCAATTAGGGACATGGCAGCCAATTATGAGAAAGGATTGGAGCTTTTCTAAACTCGTGATTCCTGAGTAGTCCCTCAACCATTACTGTTAAAATCTGTTTTGGCCAGGGCTTTACAGCCAAAGAATCTGCAATCTGTGATTTTATTGTTTTACGTGAATGAACCATTTCCAGTTCATTACTATTAAGTATGCGATTTGTGTATGCCCAGCTGGTCGATGCGTAAACATGAAAGAACACAAGAGGCAAACAAAATGTGTCCTGATTGACTGAACTTGGATTTATCTTCCTTTCATATTATAAAAACCTTTTCCTCTAAAGATCTTCAAATTCAGATAGCAAATTATACTAGATTTTCTTGCTGGCATGCCCTGAGTTTGCTATCCAGAAACTATCACCTACACAAAAATGAATGGTTATCTCTATTCTTCCCTGTTCAGCCCTTAGGATTTGGTGTATGTATGGGATTAGAGACAAATCAAATGCCAGGGGAAAAAATGGATTGTAAATGAGCAACATGATGAGACAGTAGTTCCAGAGAAACAACCACAAAATGAGTGCAGTTCACCTTGAAGTTAAGAGCTGTGCACAGGCTGGTGTAAAAATTGGAAAAATTATCTGTTCACCTATAACATTAAGTTTTATCAGCATGCAACTAAAACCCAGGGTTCAAAAGTATCTCCGAGTATCTCTAGCCCCTATGGCTATATGAACGTGATGTCTGCAAATTCACACATTATCAAGAATAAACACCAAAAAAACTTTTAAAACTCCAAGATTTTCTGAAGAGCTTACATTCCGAATATTATTATAATGGTGACTTACAATGTCATTTTTAGATAAGATTAGTTTTAGCTGCTAAGTGAGCAATCCATACTGCCAGATGACTTTATTAATGTTAAAGTACAGACAATCCTCTTATAATGTAATCTGTTAGCACCTGGAATTTAGAATAATACAGGTTCACTAGACCAGAGCACCCACCCATCCAAGGAGGCTTTTTCTTGAAATGATAGAAAGATTTTGCCATAATACAGCTGTTGTCTATGACGCTAGTCTATAGCATACTCTGCAAGCGCTATTATAGTGGGAGTACAAGGCATAAATAATTGATGCTCAAGATTTTCCTTACACTGGAGGGATCTGAGGTGGCATAAAAGTAATTTCATTTCAGACTATTCTCTGTGTTTTGTATAGTTAGTATAGAACACCAAAAGTAAGGGCTTTCAGGCTAGCCAGGAATTTAAATTTACTTCATATTTCTAGAATTAAGATAAATCCAGAGGTAGGCCCTGAGGATTCATTTTTTAGCTCTTTTCAATATGAATGGCATCTTAAAATTAGTAGCCTTTAGAGGCCTTTAAAAGACAATGTGGTTTCTATAGAAGGGCTAAGTGATTCAATCAAAATGAAGAGAACTTGAAACGAACTTGAATTTCCTTGGCTTGTCTGATCTGCACTTTCCAGAGTTGCCAGAAACAATGTGACCATTTCTTTCAAAGCCGCAAGCAACCCATGAAGACTAGTAACCTGGGAGGGGGATTTTCTTTCAAGTTTTTCATTGAATTTTGAGTCAGATTATCTGAAGCCTAATGATTTTTCTTTAAACCTTCAATCCAGTTTTCAAGACACAGTCATGAAAATGTAAGTGATCCCCTGAATCAAAGATTTTTTTTAAATTGGGGGGTTCTTCAGTAAATATGACTCCAGAGAGGTAAAAATTCACATTAAAAGCTCAAAAGAAAATATTCCACCCAGGTAATGGCCTTTAGTGTTGATCCTGTGACCAAGGATATGATTATTATAATTACAGTAACTGTGTGAAGTACAGATAAAATGTTTATAATGTAGTTTTAAAAAATAGTGGCTTAAAAAAAAACAAAAAAAAAATAAAAAAAATAGTGGCTTGATAAGATGTGCTTGTTTTAAAAAAATACACACCAGAGAAAATACAGATCTCTAGAAAATACAGGTTGTCCCAAAAGTATTAGTGCAGTTTTAGCAGCACTAAGGTTTTGTGGACATCCTCAAACCTTTAAGTTTTTAATGAAACATAAAATGAAAGAACTTCAGAGCTGAAGCCATAAGCCAAAAAAAAAATTAAATAACTACCAAGATGACCAGCTCTAGAATGACATTGTAGAAAAAAAAACCAGAAGATGTGTAAACAGAGGACCTGGGTTCAAATCCTTGACTCCTGTCACTGTTTGATCCTGGGTGCAATATACCCTCTATGGGACTCAGTTTCTCCATTTGTAAAATGAGGGAGTTGGACTAGATACTCTTGAAGGTCCTTTCCAGTACATACAATCCTATTATACCAGCCATATGAAAACCCTGGCACAGAATGTTCTTTAACTTCATGAGATTTAACTTGATGAATGAGTATTTTATTCTTAAACGAGGCCAATCTCACTTCATCCCATAAATAAGAGGATAAGCAGACTCTGGGCATTGCCCTCAATGGCTTCTTTCTATTTCAGTTCAGGACAAGTATGTGAGCTTCACCAACTCTAGCACCAAACTACTGTTACTCACTCTGACGATACTGAGCTAGGAAACCACCGCCCTGCTGCTGTTCGTCTGTTCGCAGTTTTATGAATAGACTATCCCCACTAGATCGAATCAGTGGTGGTATCTCATTTCCACAAAGCTTGGCCAGGAGATGAGCATCCGTAGTCAGACCATCATAGACCTAAGATAGAAATGTTTTCAATGCTGGCAGACTCTGGACACAAACAGCCTCATTTCAACATTTGTTCACAGGTACAAATAAGAAAGTGTCAAGGAAGAAAAAAGAAGGAAGGTTCAAGATCCTTGGGAACTTGGGGAAGAGACAGAGGAATGGAAAGGGGAGGAGGAGAAGGGAAAGAGAAGGAGAGGGCAGAGGGAGAGGAAAAAAAAGGGCTGAGGGGAGAGAAAGGGAAAGGGGAAGAGAAAAAAATATCATTCTGAAAATCAATAAATTGAGAGTAGATGGATGTAGATGCCTATAGTAGGAAGCTTGCAAACTTGAGGTCAAACTGAGGAATGTAAATTGAAAAGAAAAAAAATCAAATAAAATGATTAAGGACAGAACTAGATAATCATTCAGGATTAATAGCAACAAAATATGAAAAGTAACAGCGGCAAAATACTGCCTAAAATGGAATGAAGAAAACGAGGATTAGAAAAAGATGTGGAAACACAAAGGATGGTTTCATTATGATTAAGTAGGCCAGTAGGTGAAGAATTTTTTTTCAGCCACAGCAACTCATGAAATCATCTACTAAGATATAAAGATTGTTACCTCCACCAGTAGAGAGAAAGGTCATGAAACTATGGTTCTTTTAAATCACTGAAAAAGTATAGTAAGAATCCCATTCATACTCATTCATTAGAAAGTCTCAGTTTTGTAAATATGTATGTGTGTGTGTGTGTGTGTGTGTGTGTGTATATACATATTATATATATCTAATTACATTTCAATTAAATTAAATATGAGATTATTTTTTGTCTTCATAGAAAAGTGAGTACTTTTCTAAATTTCAAAGATCAAAGACATAGATACATTATGGATCTAGAGTGAGAAGGAAGGACAGATAACGAAATTAAATACATACATCCAAATAATCTAAACTGCAATTTGGATGACTCTCTAAGTGGAAGTCTTCAAATGTGAGTTCAAACTGACTGCCTCTGCTGGACTTGAGCAACCAAAAGCATTCAGAACTGTGGTAGTATGGCATTGGATAATTGGGAGACATGAAGATGCCACTTGGAGTTGTCAGATTTCCGCCACAGCCTATGGGGGAAAAACAGAGGAAATAGCATTTATCTTTCTTTTTCAGGAAATAGTACATCTTTTTCTCAAGGTCAGAGGTTTCTACCATAACTCTTTCAAACAGAGAGGGACACAGGAGGCTACTGATCACATGGATGCAGTCCTCTGAAGAGGTCCCAGGTTGTCTACAATCTGACACCCCCAACTCTGTCAGGAATGCCCTGCTTTTTCTAAGACAAAAGTCATAGGACAAAAAGAGTCTAAAAAAGAGATGATCACATGATGTCATCATCTGTTAGGGGTATGATAAAAGGGACTGGGGTCAGGTCCAGATTAGAATAGATTACCCATGAAGTCTCTTTTAACTTGGACATCACGTGATCATTTCTCAAGATGGCAAAAGGACTGAAGAACATGACAGATGAGAACACCGCCAGCTAAGGGAATCTCACTTTTAGCCCATCCTATTTTTTTTTGATAGTCATAGCTGCTGGGGTGTCTTTCTAACATTTCTAATAAAAGTTTTACAAAACTCCTCCCAATGCCTTCCTTAATTGACTGAAATAATTGGACTCAACTCGCTCTGCTTTGCATCTGCCGCTGGCAGACCAGGTTTCAACTCTGCGGAACAAGAAACTTCCAGGTGACCCTGTGCCTTCCCCCCTTTCCTGCCTCCTTTGGTGTGTTGTTATATTAGATTATTAGCTCCTTGGGGGGAGGGCCTGTCTTATTTTTTATTACTCATATCCCCAGCCCTTAGCACAGTGCCTGGCACATAGCAGGTACTTAATAAATGTTGATTGCATTGAATTGGAAATCGCATCTTATTCAATCAGCCCTAAAGCCTAACACATTGAAATTTTCTGGGTTTCTGACTCATAAAGTATGTAAGCTAGCCCTCCGGGCTTCATGATGTTTGTAAAATATGACAAAAATGTCATCTGTACCTTGATCAAAGTAATTGATAAAAATGTTGAACATCCCAGGGACTAGGAAGGATCCCTGGAGTACTTTACTAGACACAATCTTTCACCTTGATATTAACTCAGTAATGACCACTCTTTGAATCTAGTAATTCAATGAGCTCGGAATTCACCTATTTTTAGTATCATCTGCCCCATATCTTTTCATTATCCAAAAGGATAGAAGAAACATGAGAAACTATCCCAAATGCTTTGCTGAGATCTGCATAAACTATCTACAGCATTCCCTTGATTTACCTCTAAAAAAAGAAAATTAGGTTAATTAGAGGTGGCCTATTCTTAATGAAGCCAAGATTACTTCTTCTCTTTTAAAGTCCTCACAAACTATATATAGTCTTTTTTGTAAAATTTTTTAAATTTAATATATTTAGTTTTCAGCATTGATTTTCACAAGAGTTTGAATTACAAATTTTCTCCCCATTTCTACCCTCCCCCCACTCCAAGATGGCATATATTCTGGTTGCACTGTTCCCCAGTCAGCCCTCCCTTCTGTCACCCCACTCCCCTCCCATCCCCTTTTCCCTTCCTTTCTTGTAGGGCAAGATAAATTTCTATACCCCATTGCCTGTGTATCTTATTTTCTAGTTACATGCAAAAACTTTTTTTTTTTGTTTTTGTTTTTGAACATCTGTTTTTAAAACTTTGAGTTCCAAATTCTCTCCCCTCTTCCCTTCCCACCCACCCTCCCTAAGAAGTCAAGCAATTCAACATAGGCCACATGCGTATCATTATGTATAACCCTTCTACAATATTCATGTTGTGAAAGACTCACTATATTTTGCTCCTTCCTAACCTATCCCCCTTTATTGAATTTTCTCCCTTGACCCTGTCCCCTTTCAAAAGTGTTTGTTTTTGATTACCTCCACCTCCATCTGCCCTCTCTTCTATCATCCCCCCTTTTTTTATCTTCTTCCTCCTTTCTCCCTGTGGGGTAAGACACCCAATTGAGTATGTATGGTATTCCCTCCTCAGGTCAAATCTGATGAGAGCAAGATTCACTCATTCCCCCCTCACCTGACTTCTCTTCCCTTCCTACAGAACTGCTTTTTCTTGCCACTTTTATGCAAGATAATTTACCCCATTCTATCTCTCCCTATCTCCCTCTTTCAATATATTCCTCTCTCATCCCTTAATTTTATTTTATTTCTTTTAGATATCTTCCCTTCATCTTCAACTCACCCTGTGCCGTCTCTCTCTCTCTCTCTCTCTCTCTCTCTCTCTCTCTCTCTCTCTATATATATATATATATATATATATATATATATATATACATATATGCATATATACACACTCATATATACATATATATATATACACATAAACATATATGCATATTCCCTTCAGCAACCCTAATACTGAGATCTCATGAATCATACACATCATCTTTCCATGTAGGAATGTAAACAAAACAGTTCAACTTTAGTAAGTCCCTTGCAATTTCTTTTTCTTGTTCTTTTTCTTAATTACCTTTTCATGCTTCTCTTGATTCTTGTGTTTGAAAGTCAAATTTTCTATTCAGCTCTGGTCTTTTCACTGAGAAAGCTTGAAAGTCCTCTATTTTATTGAAAGTCCTATTTTGCCTCGTATTCCAAGCCCTTTGATCTCTTAATGTAGAAGCTGCTAGATCTTGGGTTATTCTGATTGGGTTTCCACAATACTCAAATTGTTTCTTTCTGGCTGCTTGCAATATTTTCTCCTTGATCTGGGAGCTCTGGAATTTGGCGACAATATTCTTAGGAGATTTCTTTTTGGGATCTATTTGAGGAGGCGATCAATGGATTCTTTCAATTTCTATTTTGCCCTGTGGCCCTAGAATATCAGGGCAGTTCTCCTTGATAATTTCTTAAAAGATGATATCTAGGCTCTTTTTTTGATCATGGCTTTCAGGTAGTCCAATAATTTTTAAATTCTCTCTCCTGGATCTATTTTCCAGGTCAGTGGTTTTTCCAATGAGATATTTCACATTGTCTTCCATTTTTTCATTCCTTTGGTTCTGTTTTATAATATCTTGATTTCTCATCAAGTCACTAGCTTCCACTTGCTCTAATCTAATTTTTAAGGTAGTATTTTCTTCAGTGGTCCGTTGGACCTCCTTTTCCATTTGGGTAATTCTGCTTTTCAAGGCATTCTTCTCCTCATTGGCTTTTTGGAACTCTTTTGCCATTTGAGTTTGTCTATTTTTTAAGGTGTTGTTTTCTTCAGTGTATTTTTCAGTATTTTTTGGGGTCTCCTTTAGCAGGTCATTGACTTGTTTTTCATAGTTTTCTCGCATCCTTCTCATTTCTTGTCCCAATTTTTCCTCTACTTCTCTAACTTGCTTTTCCAAATCCTTTTTGAGCTCTTCCATGGCCTGGGACCAGTTCATGTTTTTCTTGGAGGCTTTTGGTGTGTAGGCTCTTTGACTTTGTTGACTTCTTTAGGCTGTATGTTTTGGTCCTCTTTGTCACCAAAGAAGGAATCCAAAGTCTGAGACTGAATCTGGGTGCATTTTCACTGCCTGGCCATGTTCCCAGCCAACTAACTTGACCCTTGAGTTTTTCAGCGGGGTATGACTGCTTGTAGAATTAAAAGAACTATGTTCCAAGCTTGGGGGGATGTGCCAGCTCTGCCACACCAGTACTCCTCCTTCCCCAAGAACCCCCAACCCGGACTGGACTTAGATCTTCAGCAGGTTCTTCACTCCTGCTCTGATCTGCCACTTAATTCCTCCCACCAGGTGGGCCTGGGGCCTGGAAGCAACTGCAGCTGTAGTTCTGTAGCTGCCCCACCTTGGCTGCCCCCGGGGCGGTAGCTGAACTGGAACTCCTTCCACTCCCGCAGCTTTTCCCACTAACCTTCTCTGTTGTCTTTGGTGTTTGTGGGTTGAGAAATCTGGTAACTGCTGCAGCTCACTGATTCAGGGTGCTAGGGCACGCTCCACCCCACTCCTTGTCTGGTTGGTCTGTGCCGCCCACACTGGGCTCTGCTCTGCTCGCTCCCAGCTCCATGTAGGATAGACCTCACCCAGAGACCATCTGGGCTGTCCTGGGCTGGAGCCCTGCTTCCCTCTGCTATTTTGTGGGTTCTGCAGTTCTAGAATTGGTTCAGAGCCATTTTTTATAGGTTTTTGGAGGGACTCAGAGGGGAGCTCATGCTAGTCCCTGCTTTCCAGCTGCCATCTTGGCTCCACCCCAAACTATATATAGTCTTAATAATGTGTTCTAGAATTTTGCCTAAGCTACCAACAATTTTCAAAACACAACACGGCTTAGGATAGTAAATCTCTTTGTTGTTACTCATAGCAATCGATGTCAAGATCCATTTTATCTATCAATAATAATAAATTAATTTTAGCTAGTTTTATCTATTAACCATTTTTCTGATCCAAGAGATTTTTAAAGGAGTTTATATAAGTTGGTCACATTTCATTTGTCTTTGTATCTATAGTATTTAATATCATTCCTGGTATGTAGTAGGGGCTTAATAGATCTGTTGAATTATTTAATAAATAAATTTGTTGAGTTGAATTTTTTTCTACCCTCCAAACCCCTGCTATAGGAGAGAATTCTCCTCGCCCTCTTCACCCTTTTTTTCTCCTCATTTCATCCCTGAAGCTTTTCTTCTGCTGGTTTGAATTCAGGTCTTCCTGATTCCAAGTCTTGTCTCTACTCACTTGCTTCAAGCAAGTACAGAGGACAAGGAGAAATTTTCCAGGGACCTGCAAAGAGTGTGTTGTATTTGCAAAGAGTCTGTTGTATTTGTGTTTCTACCTGTACCAAGTGACACGGGTACACAAAATATACATTGGTCCCCATCCTAGAGGAGAAATGAAAGAGCATCATTGCCCATGATAACTTCAAGAGTATGGAGCCATTCCTCCCGTCCTTTCACTCTGGGATGTAGACCAATGTGTATCATGTGAACCTGTATCATATGATATTGCTGGAAGCATAAATATTACAGACTCTTTTCAGGTCCCTGGAAGATTCTCCTCACCCTCTATACTTATATGAAGCAAGTAGGTAAAGTGCTAGACCTGGAGTCAGAAAGACCTGAATTCAAATCCCACCTCAGACACTTGTATGATGCTGACAAAATCATTTAACCTGTCAGCCTCAATTTCTTCATCTGTAAAATGGGATAATAATAGCACCTACCTCACAGAGTTGTTGTGAGGATCAAATACCTAAAGCACTTTGCAAAACTTAAAGCCCTATAGATAAATACTAGCTTTTAGTATTTTTATTGGTGGCAACAAAATTAATCCTCGTAGCTAACTGATGTGTTAAAATGTCTGTTTGTGAGAATAAAATCTATCCAACTCATTCCATCTTGCTGCTGATCTGCAGATAATCATTTCTTCCATTGATGTCAGAAAATTTATCCTCACTGGGGGAAAGGAAGAATGATTAATTCATTTGGCAGACACAAGGTCAAAAGATGAAATTCAATTAACTAATGATGTTGACCTACATCTTTTCACTTAGCTGCTGACCCCCAGAGAGTTCCCTCTATTTATCTGGACATTAGATTCTTTGCTCCTACTGTGGAGTAGCATAGTAGCAGGAAGAAGCAGGCAAGACACAAACACATGACACAAGGACCCAACAGATAACTGGATTAAATTTTCCAATAGGAGAGCCTGCTCACATTTTACCTGTTAATGATGCATCCCAATAGGCCAAGAATCCAGAATCTGATATTACTAAATCACTCTTAAATTTTATCCATAATTTGTTACTATGGGAGATTATCATTGGAGGCTTATCTGTTCCACAATATTTTCCCAGAGACGGTGAGTTTTCATGGCCTCCATCTCTATAATCAGATAGAAGAATAATCGTTTCAGTTAGACTATTAATACTGCTGTTTAAATATTTTATATAGATTTATGGACTGTGGTTGCAAACAAATCTGTTTCTATCAGTCCTCTCACAAGTCTCTAGTATATAAGCATAAAAGCATAATTTGCACTTCTGCCCAACTAATAATATTAAAATAACTTATTAAATAGTAACTAATAATGATATTTAGCAAATGAAAGTATGCACCTGTAATGACAAGCAAAGTGGGACTTTTTGCTGTTTTTTGTTTTAGAGTGCTTCCCAGCACTAAGGCAATTAAGTGCCTTTGATTGAGTCTTGCCTTGATTTGAATCAAGAGTCTTTGATTGAATCAAGAGTTTTTGATGACCTGCTTAAGTCACAAAAAAGCCTAAGTCACATGAGTTTGAGTCACATAGTTGTGATGCCCTCTGACCCTGAAGAAGTGTATATATACTCTGAGGTTAGCATTTTCCTTTGGGGCTCACTAACTGGAAGAGTGTTTCTGTGATTTGGCCAGAGGAGATTCTGGGTAGCCATTAAGGAGCCCCCCAGCTTTGAAAACACAAATGTTGGTGCTTCTCTCTCTCTCTGGTGACTATGTATGTATTGCTACGGACAGACAGTTAGAAGCCTTGTCTACTGATTTGTGTTATTTGCTCTGTTTATGTAATTTCTGCTTATAATTACTGTTTGTGTTTTCTCTGAAGTTCAGGGTGCTGACTTTTTTCCCCTAAACTAAGTGAATGATATATGTATGTTTAATTAAAGTGAGATTTTAAACCCCTTTAAGTTGCTTTCCTTCAGAAAAACAGATCAAAGAACCTGTGCTAGCAGCCCTCCTGTGTGCTGGTGTTGTTGGTTTTACACCTACACAGCTGCTGCTGGTAACATTGGTGTTCCAGCACCGCTATCTCAAATCATAACCAGCTTCAAACTGATATGATGCACTTCATTTTTACCCTCTGAAAGCAAAACATTTAGCAAGTGTAATAGCAAAAAATCTAGAAATACCCCAAGTACCCAACAGTAAAGGAACAGCTAAGCAGGTTGCAGTGCATAGATATAGGGGAGTACTCTGTTCTACAAGGAATAAGCAAAAACAATGACAATGTTTATCCATTTGGAAAAAATATATATTAAGTAATTAAAAGGGAGGAAGTTGAACTTGTAAAATTGTTTGCAGGACCAAAAAAGTTATAAATCAGTTATTTTTCAGTTGTTGATATCTGGATGTATATTTTCAATTTCAGAGTTGACTGAATAATACCATACATTTAACAAATAAAAATGAAGAATCTTGGAGCTAGGTTTGGGAGAGAATTGGAAGAAAAAGCTCTTATTTATTTATGAAACAACTAAAAGTGACATATTACTAGATAACTGAATTAAAAGAATCTAACTTGTGCCTCAATATGAAATGTGTCATAATTGCTCTTGAGTCTTCTTTAGTAATAAATTAGAAAATAACACCTTCAACTGACATTTACAGGGCCTTAAGTGTGGTTTACACTTAGCATATTTTTTAAGCTATAAAATAATAAAAAGTAAGTGATGAGAGCACACAATTACAGAAGATTTCATGCTTTCCAAAATGCTTTCTTCTCAATGACTCCCCGAGGTAGGTAATATTAATGTTATTATCCTCACTTTCTAAATGAAAGAAGCAAGGCTCAGAGAGCCTCTGTTGGTCAATGTCTTGACCAAATTTACCCAGGTAGTAAATATAAAAACAAGAATTGGAATGTAGGTAGTCTGACTCTAAACTTCTTTCTTCAGTGGAAAGAACCCTAGCTCTGGACTCAGAAGACCTGGGTCCAAATCCTGCCTCTGATGCTTATTACCTGCGTGACTTTGGCCAAAAATCCACCTCCCTAGTCCTTGGTCTCCTCATCTGCAAAATGAGGGGGTTGGACATTTAATTATCTTCTGAGATCTCTCCCAGCTCTATATCCTATAATTCTATGTTTCAGGACTGAATTGGTAGATATTTATTTTTGTGCTCTCCTGCAGACCTATAGCGAGTAATCATTTTAATACATTTTAGCATTTTATTTAGAAGCATAATTCATGTTATTTCTTTAAACATGATTATACTAGAAAGTAGTAAAACTGAATTTCTTTTAGAATTTTCTGCATCAGACTTTTCCCAAATGGAGCTATGTATTCTTCCAAGCATGCTATGAAAAGAAGGAAGAAGTCACCAGAATTGAAAAACTCAATTGTATCAAAAATATGATACAGTGATACACTTCACTACTTATTGATAAAGTATAAATTCAAATGCATGGAGTTTCACTGTGTATTTGAAGATGCCTGACTCAAACCAAACTCCAACTAGATGCCATTGGTCTATAAAGATCTAAAGGTATAAAACACTCCCTTGAGATCAAAACCTGCAAATGTGCTGACAACATCAAATATGTATTTTTTTTTTACAATTTATCTTGAAACTTCCAGAGAGAAAACAGGAAAAAAAAATACATGCTTTGTGCTGAGGTTGCATTTGCGTGTTTTAATTTTGATGGAACTCAAACTCTACTTGCGACTCTGACATTCAAATTGCCATTGTCTTTAATCTCTTATTGAAACAGAAGGTGGGATGGAATGTCCAAAAATGGAGTGAGTACTCAAAAATGTCCTGAACTTCATGTGAGTGTAATGGTCCATCCATTGACTCTGCACCAAATGAAATTCAAGTCCATCTCTGAACTTGTGAAAGTTCAGAAAAGTTCAAGGAGAAAGTACTGCAAAAGAATCTGCTAGCTGCGGATGATGTTTTCATAAACCCTCTGCTATGCTGGAATTTAATGGACAAACCTTATAATGACCCTTATAATCTTTGTAGAGTTACACATAGGCACTAAGTAAGGGCTTCTGCTCAGAAGACAAATTTTGCCATTTGAAAATAAATAACAGAGAGTAGTTAAAGAAAAGATGCTTACCTGATTTCAACATAGTCTGCAATGCAAGATGTACCTCCAACAGTCTCCAAGGAAAAGTTGGTGAAGTGCAATGCGATCTGATGGTCTCTTTCCACGGTGATCGTATAAATGCATTCCACATTGTTGGGGTAGTTACTGGGGAAGTTGGGGGAGTACAAATAGCCAAATTGATTTGTATGGTCTTCCAAGCACACTATGAAAAGAAAAGAGAAGTCACTAGGACTGAAAAACAGAATGGCACCAAAAATATTACTCAGTGACACATTTCATTACTTACTGATTTATTCATGCATTCAAATAAGATGAATTATAGTGATCAATATTTATGAACAGCTTTAATGTTTGGAAACTGCTAAATGTAAATTACATCATTTTATCCTCTATTTTATCCTCTACCCTATGAGGTAGGTAGTGCAGGTATTTCTCCTCTCCCTTCTCCCCTCCCCCATTTTACACATAAGGAAACTTAAACTAAGAAAAGTATGACACGGTCATAAAATTATTATAGAAGGCAGGTTTCCACTTCAGCTGTTTTCTTACTTCAAGTCCAACTTTCTTTTCACTGTCCCATGTTGTTGATATGATTATTGCTACCATTCTAATTAATATTATTATTATGATTACATTCCACCTTTTCATCATTTTACAGAATTAGTCTAGGGACAAGTCACCATCCTATTCGTTTGTATTTAAAATGACCTAAAGACTATTACACAGGTAGATAAAAGAACTATATTTTGTAACTGAATAAAACTATTAAGATGTAAACTCATCTAACGTAACTTCACTGAATGTATCTTTAATACAACTCAGTAGCCAACAGGACAACAGAGATGATATGTTCCCTCATGATTCTGATTACCTCTGCTATGTCTTTATATTTCAAAAACTTTTCACTCAATACAGCTTGGATAGACTGAGAATCTGATGTGATAATATCACCAAAAACATTTTTAAGTTCTTATGGATCAATGTGATAGGTAATTGCAGTTATCAGTTCCAGTATAGTTAATTGGTGGAGTCCTCAACCAAGAATCATAATGAGTTATCATCGTTATCATCATCATCATCATCATCATCACCATTCAGCAACTACTATGGGCAGAGCATTTTTTTCACCTGAAGATGTAACATTTAGACAAGTCGTGATTCTACTCTCAGGGATGAGGCATACAGATATCTACGATGCACAATATGACATGAAAATGCATCAGATAATCAGTTAAAAGAATCAAAAAGGAAATCTTTTACTGATCAAGGCAACCAGGGAAAGTTTACAGGAGGAGGCAGCTTTGAATTGAGCCATAATGATGGGCTAGAATACAACAATGAAGGGAACACACTTCAGGCACAGGAACCAGATGATAGGAGATTGATTACGTGATGCATTTTGGAGCTAAAGAGTAGATGAGTAAGTCTGAATTTAGAATGCATAGACAGTAGTAATATGCAATAACATTGGAAAAGATGGAGTGCTGCCAGATTATGGGAGGAATTGAATGCCAGGAAAAGGAATTTGAGTTTTGCTTGAAGAGAAATAGGGAACCAATGAGAAGTTTTGAACAGAGAAGTATCACAATAAGATTAACAGATAGGATAATTATTCTGACAACAACATGGAGGATGGACTATAGAGGGAAGAATGGAACTAAGGAAATTTATTGTAATCAATAATATGCTGCTGAAATCGTAAATGCATTCTTACATAGTTTTCTTAAAGCATGCTGCTTTGAATTAATAAATCTCTTTAAAAATTAAGTTATTAGGAAGCCATTATAATCAATCAACAAGCATTTATTAAAACTAATTAATCAATGACCCATGAAGGTGGTAAGGAGGATCTGTATTAGGCTGATATCAGTAGGAAGAGAGATGAAGTGATGGACACGAGATGTTGTAAGAGCAGGTAATTTATTAGATGTGGGAAGAAGGGAAGAGAGAAAAGTAAAAAATACGCAGTAGGCTGCAAAACAGAAGAGTGAGTGGATAGTGATGCCAGAAGAGATAGACACAATGTAATCAGAAAGAAGGATAACAAGTTCACTTTTAGATATGTTGAATTTGAGGGGTCAGTAGAATGTTCAGATGATTATATTCAGAGGATATTCAGGGCTGTTAATATAAGTTTGAATGTTATCTGCATAGAGATGATAGTTAAATCCAAGGGATTGGCAAGGGAAAGAGCAAAAAGAGAGAAGTAGGGCAAGAACAGATCTTGACGAACACCAGCATGAAGAGGTAGGAAAAAGAAAAAGAGCTAACAAAGTAGGCAGAGGAGTGGTTCTATAGAGAGAAAAAAAGGAAGCTCAAGTTATTAGAGGAGTCATCAATATTAACATAAGTAGTATATACATGGGAAATAAAATATATTTTTGTTGTTCTTCATTTGTTTAGTCATGTCCAACTATTCGTGATCCCATGGACCATCATGGCACACCAGGCCCTTCTATCCTCCACTATACCTATCCTATCCTCTGTTGTTCCCTTCTCTTTTGGGCTTCAATCCTTTCCAAAATTAGGGTCTTTTCCAATTAGTCCTGTCTTCTCATTATGTGGCCAAAGTATTTAAGCTTCAGCTTCAATATTTGTCCTTCCAATGAGAAGGCTAAATTAATTTCTTTAAGTATTGACTGATTTGATCTCCTTGCTGTCCAAGGGACTCTCAAAAATCTCCAACACTACAATTCAAGTGTCAATTCTCTGGTATTCAGCTTTCCTTACAGTCTAACTCACAGCCATACATTACTAGTGGAAAAACTATAACTTTGACTATACAGACTTTTGTCAACAAGGTGATGTCTTTGCTTTTTAGTATGCTGTCCTGACTTACAATAGCTTTCCTTCCAAGAAGCAAGGGTATTTTAATTTGGGGGCTGCAGTCACATCTGTATTGATCTTTGAACCCAAGAATATAAAATCTGACACTGCTTCCATTTCTTCTCCCTCTATTTGCCAGGAAGTGATAGGATCAGTTCACAATCTTCATTTTTTTAATGTTCAGCTTCAAACCAGCTTTTACACTCTCTTCTTTCGCCCTCATCAAGAAGCCTCTGTAATGGCAAGCAAAGTGGGACTTTTCTCTGTTTTGTTTCTTTTGGAGTGCTTCTTAGCACTAAGGCAACCAAGTGTGGATTGGGCCTTGCTTTTGTTTGTAGGAAGGCCCACACCCTTTTGCTAATTTTGTCAGGAGAGGTGTGAAGCCCTGGAGAAATGTGAAGCCCTTGGGCTCTGAAAAAGGATATATATACTCTGAGGTTAGCATTTTGCTTGGGGCTCACTCATTGGAAGAATGTTGGTGTGGAGACTCTGGGTAGCCATCAAGGAGCACCCCCCCACCCCCTCCCCACTTTGCAAACCCAGATGTTGGTGCTTTTCTCTCTGGTAACTGTATATATTACTATGGCCAGATGATTAGAAGCCTGTCTGTTGATTTGGGTTATTTTGCTCTGTTTATAATTTCTGCTTGTAATTTTTTTTTGTATTTGTTCTGAAGTTCAGGGTGCTGACTTTTCCCCCTGAACTAAGTGAATGATACATGTATGTTTGATTACAGTGAGACTGTAAACCCCTTAAAGCTGCTTTTCTTAGAAAAGCAGATCAAAGAATCTGTGCTAGCAGTATCCAGGTTGTTACATGGTGTTTTAAGCTCCTTGCTGTTATGATAAAGTGGGCTGACTGGCTGTGGGAGCTGAACATTTGGTTATGGGATATGGTTTTCATATGGTTTTCACACAGCCCTCCTGTGTGCTGGTGTTATTGGACTTACACTTCCACAGTACCTGCAAGCAACATTATTGTTACAGCCTCTTAATTTTTCTTCACTTTCTGTCATCAGTGTGAGATTGTCTACATATCTGAGATTGTTATTTCTCCTAGCAAATTAATTCTGGCTTTTGATTCATCCAGCTTGGCATTTCATACTATGTATTCTGAATTCAAATTAAATAAATAAGGTGGCAATATGCAGCCTTGTTGTGCTCATTTTAACCAATCAACTGTTCAGTTCTGTTGCTTCTTGACCCACATACAGGCTCCTCAGGAGATAAATAAGATGATCTAGTACTCCCATCTCTTTGAGAACTTGCCACATTTTGTTGTGATCCACATAAAGGCTTTAGTATAGTTAATGAAGTAAAAGTAGATGTTTTTCTGGAACTCCCTTGCTTTCTCCATAACCTAGTAAATTTTAACAATTTGGTCTCCAGTTCCTCTACCTCTTTGAAAACTGGCCTGCTCTTTTGGATACTGCTGAAGCCTAAAGTGCAGAATCTTAAACATAACCTTTCTGGCATGTGAAATAAGTGTAATTGTTCAGTAATTTGAACATTCCTTGGCAATTTCCTTCTTTAAGACTGGGGCATAAACTGATATTTTCCAATCCTGTAGCCACTGTTGAGTTTTCCAAATTTGTTGGCTACTTAATGGAATCACCTTTTAGGATCTTAAATATAAGCTCAGCTGGAATTCCATCACCTCCACTAGCCTTATTATTAACAATGTTTCCTAAAGCCCATTTTCCATTCTCCATTTCATTAACCAGTGGATCAACTCCAGGGCATATGGTTCCAGATCAACAACCACACCATTACAGTTATCAGTGAGGTTAAGATCTTTCTTACATAGTTTTTTCTATATATTCTTGCTACCCCTTCTTAATCTCTTCTGCTTCTGTTAAGTTTCAATCATTTATGTCTTTTATCATGCCCATTTTTGCATGAAATTTTCCTTTGATATCTCTAATTTTCTTGAAGAGATCTAATCTTTCCCAGGCTATTGTTTTCTTCTATTTCTTCACATTGCTCATTTAAGAAAGCCTCATCTCTCCTTGCTATATTCTGGAATTCTGCATTCACTTGGGTATATCTTCCCTCTTTCCTCCTTAATCTTTCAATTTCCTTCTTTCTTCAGATATTTGTAAAGCCTCACCAGGCAACCATTTTGCTTTCTTGCCCTTCTTTTCTTTGGGATGTTTTTTGTTGCTGCCTCCTGCACAATATTGCAAACCTCTCTGTCCATAGTTCTTCTGGCACCCTATCTACCAGATCTAATCCTTTACATCTATTTAACACTTCCACTTCCTATTCATAAAGGATGTTATTCAGGTCATATTTATACAGTCTGATGGTTTTCCTTGTTTTCTTTAATTTAAGTCTGAATTTTGCAATAAGAAGCTCATGATCTGAGCCACAGATGGCTCCAGGTCTTGTTTTAACCGACTATAGAGCTTCTCTACCTTTGGCTGCAAAGTATATAATAAATCTGATTTCTATATTGACCATATGCTGATGTCCATGTGTAGAGATGCCTTTTGGGTTGTTGAAAAAGAGCATTTGCTATGACCAATGAGTTATCTTGACAAAACTCTATTAGTCTCTGGCCTGCTTCATTTTGTACTCCAAGGCCAAACTTGGCTATTATTCTAATTATTTTTTTATTTCCTGATTTAGCATTCCAATCTCCTATGATGAATGTGACATTTTTGGGAGGTGTTATTTCTAGAAGATGTTGTAGGTCTTTGTAGAGCTGATTAACTTTGGCCTCTTTGGTATCAGTGGTCGGTACACAGAGTTTTATTATTGCGATGCTAAACAGTTTGCCTTGGATTTGAACAGATATCATTCTGTCATTTTTTAGATTATACTCCAGCACTGCTTTTCTCAAATTTTTATTGATTATGCGGACTGTTCCATGTCTTCTAAAGGATTCTTGTCCACAGTGGTGTAAGTAGTGATCCACTGAATTAAATTCACCCAAGATGTCAACGTTTACATCCAGCTTACCTCAGTTCATAGATCTCAGACTCCAGGGTCCTATGCAATATTGGTCTTTACAGCACTGGACTTTCCTTTCATCACCACATGCATCCACAGTTAAGCTTCCTTTCAGCTTTGGCCCAGCTGCTTCATTAGTACTTGAGATACTTGTAGTTGTCCTTTGCTCTTCCCCAGTAGCATACTGGGTTCCTTCTGACCTAAGAGACTCATCTTCTGATGTCATCTCTTTTATCATTTTAGTACTGTCTGTGAGGTATTCTTGGCAAATATCCTGGAGTGGTTTGCCACTTCCTTATCCAGTGGATCAACTTTTGTCAGTATTCTCCACTGTGACCTGTCCATCTTGAGTAACCCTGCATAGCACAGCTCACAGTTTCATTGAGTGATGCAAGCCCCTCCACTATGACAAGGCAGTGATTTCAAAGTGGATACAATACATTATGCTACTACAACTTATCTACACATAATATATATGCATGCATTGCATATATGTACTACAAAATACTGTATAGATTACATGTATATACAAATATACAAAATATACTTGTATGCCTTTCATGAACTTGTAACTGATTCTCAATTAACAACAGAAATAATTGCATTATAAAAATATATTTGTAGATATATCAAAAGTAATTTATTTAAAAATTAAAATTAAGCTACATTAAGGAAATATTACATAGATGTTAGCAAATTTGGGTAATTTAGAGTTAGACTTATATTAATACTAAGTAACTTTGTAAGCCTGGTGAACTATCTGATTTATTACCATTATAAAAATTAGAAAGTACACATACACTCTGTACCTAAAACTAAAATCATACTAAACTAAAGGAAACCATAGGATGAACCTAAAAAGAAATCTAATTGACCCTTTTTCCCTTTTTGTTATCATGGAAATATGTGTTTGGAGGGAAAAAGTACAATTCATATTCCAAAGTACTATGATATCAAAATGCAACATCAGGGAGGAGGCATTTTTATCAGTATTTTCTTCCCTTTAATCCTATAGTATTTTAATGGAACATAGAATTCCATGATTAGCTTTACCTTGCTTATGGTATCACAAAACAAAATCAGAAATGAAAACTCTCCTCCACCAATTGGTAACAGCAAAAAGTCCAGTGTGCAATGCTTCCAGTATTTTTAAATGACTTTTGCAGTATTTTAGTCAATTAGTCTTTAATTGGTTTAAAACTAATGTGCTTAGCAAAACTCATGATATGCCAATACTTCAAAGACCTATGATTTCATTGGTACTCCCTCTTCTAATGCAGACTGTAGTCCTACTGTGCCTTAGTAGTCAATCTTCAAGAGATAATTCACTAGAGACATGTCTGAAAAAAATTCGACATCTGGTGGCCGGCCTTGTGATAATGGTCCTGTTCACACTTAGCTAGGACAGCTTCCAGATAACAAACATAGTCTATCTCTGGACCCGAACTCATTGTCCCTTCCATACCCATGTGAAGCATCATAGGATTCAAAGACTTTGCATGCAAGCATCAAGGATCCAGAGGAATGTGGTTCAGCTGCAACTTAAATGCATCCTCTGTTATAACCTCCTGGTGTTCTGTCTCTACTTAATATTCACTCCACCTAAACCTATTCTTCATACTCAAGATGAGTTCCAATACTGCTATCCTTCTGCATTTTCTCAGGCCATTTTTCCTATTCTGGTTGTCCTCCCTTCCCAATCTTGACCCTGGAGCCAAATAATTCAACCCCACACTGTCCTCTTATTCTTTAATATTTCACTCACTTTTCCCATGATCTCCCAGTCTTAACCAAAACCCAATCCTCAATTATTTTCACAGTCTTCAACCCAGAAGAAGTAGATGAGATTCAAATAGAATGGTCTCTGAGAAGCTCGTTATCTCAAGTACAACTTAAAGCTGCTTTGGGACACAATGAGATTCAAGTAGGTTGGCCCAAGAAATATAGAAACTAGGGAGTATGGGGGAGGAAGGCCCTCTACTCCTCTACCGTGGGCTGAATGAAGGCCTAGATAATGAATTCTGAACTACTGTTCCTAATTACCTCATCTCCCAGCCCAGGGCAGCTTTTACTCTATAAGAATCCCTAGCCTTTCCTGGCTAGTGGGGTGTCCTCCTTAAGCTGAGGGTCCTTAGCGGCTGTCCCCCTTAAGTGAGGTGGCATCCCCCCTTACTGGGGCTACCCGGGCTTCTTAATTAAGCTGGGGTCTCCCTTGATGGGTGTCTCCCTTAAGGACCCATCTCCCTTAAGCCCCCTCTCCCTTGGGGGACTGCCACCCCCGCTTAAGCTGGTGTTTCCCTTAAGCTATGTCTCCCTTAAGGGGCAGGGGAGCCTGCCTAGTGTGTTGTGTTACCCCCAGTAAATGCCTATGCTTGATTTGGAGGCAGCCTGAGTGAATTCTTTAGGCACAACCTTGTACCCCAACATTTTGGGGTGCCCCTGAACCTCATCAAAGTCATAAACTATGCTGATCAGATACACTACAAATTGTTATGTAACCTCATCTGGGCCCTTACTACAGCAAAGCAATCCCTTTATTCCTCCCTAATTAATTCTTTATAACATTATCCAAAGAAGCTATTCCAAACCCCCTCTCCTTCCCTGAAGCCTTCCATAATACTCACTGACCAAATCTTCTCAATTGAGGACTTCACTTGATACTTAACTGAGAAAATCAAGGTCATTCGCTGTGAGCTCCCTCTTCTCCCTATCACTACAATCTCAAAGCCCCTGGCTATCACCCACTACTCTGTCTCTTCCTTTCCTCCAATCTCTGGCTATGAGGTAGTCCTTCTTACCACGACCAAAGTAATGGCCTGTGTCCTTGAGTCCATCCCCTTTCATCTTCTGCAGAAGATTACCCCTGAATTCATCTTCCATCGCTAACATTCAGTCTCTCTACCGGCTCCTTCCTTTCTGATTTCAAACATGTGCAAGACTCCCTCATCCTTAAAAAAACCTTCATTAGAGCCTACCATCCCCTCAAGATCTTAGCATACTGCATCTCTCCTTCCATTTTAACCAAACTCTTAGAAAAAGCTGTCTGCATGGATTGCCTCTACTATTTTTCCTCTCAGTTACTCTTTGAGTCTTTACAGTCTGTCTTTTGGCCTCATAATTCAAATGAAACCATTCTCTCCAAAGTTACCAATGATCTCTTAAGTGTCAAACTTGTCAGTCTGTTTTCCGTTGTAATCCTCGATATCTCTAGATTGTTGACCTGTTGATCATCCTCTCTTCCTGGATATTCTCTCTGCTCTGAAGTTTCATAATACCATCTACCTACCTATCATCTGACTGATCCTTCTCAGTAATCTTTCCTAGCTTACAATCCACTTTTTGCCTCCTACCTCTGGGTGTGTGCCAAGCCTTTGTCCTGGATCATCTTTTCTCTCTACATTTTCTCTCAGTAATGTCATCAGTTCCTATGGGTTTAATTATCATTTCCATGTAAATGACTAGCAGATCTATAAATACAGCCCCAATCTCTCACCAAGGTTCAGTATTATATTACCAGTTGCCTAGCAGAGATTTTGAACCAGATGCCCTGGAAAAATCTCAAATTCAACATGTTCAAAACAGAACTCATTATCCACATCCCTCCCCCCCACACACACCAAAGTGTCCTATTTCTATTGAATGTACCACCATCCTTCCAGTCTCCTAGGTTTATGACTATGAGGACATCCTCTATTCTTCACTCTCCTTCGTGACACAAAATCAATCAGCTGCCAGATCTTAACTCTATAACCTCTCTTACATCTGATCTCTTTCTTTACTCACACAGCCACATCATAATTTAAACCCTCCTCACCTCTTATCTGAACTAAAATCCAATTCACAGGTGCAAGTCAAAACATCACCCTCACAATGTTACTGGTCTTCTTTGAAAATGAAAGAACACCACCACTGCCATCAACAACAACAATTGAAGACCCTGCCTTAACTCCTTCCCCATTGCAATTCGTCCTTCATACAAGTGCTAAAGTATTTTTCTATAAGTTCAGATCTCACCATGTTACCCCCATGGCTCCTTACTGTCTCTAGAATAAAATGTAAATTCTCATTTGGTTTTTAAAGTTCTTCACAATCTGACCCCAATCTTTTCAGCTTCAATACACATTATTCAGCTTCCTGCACTCTGTGATTCAGTCAGACTGACCTCTAACCATACACATGGCACTCCCTCTGCATTTACCTTCATGAAAGACATGACATTTGATCTGGTACCTGAAGGATAAGTAGGTTTTCAACATGTCATGGAATCATAGGATTTAGAGTAGAGAGGGACCCTGATCATTATCTAACCTAACATCGCTCATTTCACAGATAGGAAACTAAGAGCTGAGAATTGATGTGACTTGCCCAAAATCACCAAGCTAATAAATAGCAAAAGTGGGTTTCAAACCCAGGTCCTCTGATCTAGAATTCAGTGCTTTTTCCTTGTCCCACTTTGTCCCCTACTATTTCTACTATCTCTTAATAAAGAGACATTAAAGAGAAGGTAAATTATTCTGGGCTTTGAGATCATCATAAACAGATGTGAGGAGGCAGAAATGCAAATAGGGTGTATGTTTGCCAAATAGTCAGCGGTCTTATTTGGCTAGATTATATAGTACATATAGGAGAATAATGGGAGACAAGGTCAAGAAGATATTGCAAAAAGGCCAGGAAAGCCAAGCTCGTGAGTTTAAACTTTGTTTGGAGTGCAATGAGGAGTCATTGAAAGTTTTTGAACCAAGGAATACAATAAATTGAAAACATGCTTTAGGAATACTAACACAAGACCTGTAGGCCATGTTCCCAAGTGAGACCCAAACCAAATTAAAATGCATTTGGGAAATAATTAATAAATTACAAAAACATGATAGAACATAGATAATGTTGACGTGATTTTCTGAGTCAATCTGTAGTTTTCAGGGATCCTTGTGGACAGTTAAGTGGGCCCCATTTCTTTTTAGTTTGATGTCACTAGTGTATGGGATGAAATGGAGTAAGGGAGAGATTAGAGGCAGAGAAACCGCTTGGCAGCTATTGCAATAGTACAGACGAATGGGCCTCAGCTAAGGTCATGATTATGTCAATGAAAGGAGAAGAGCAAACCCAGAGGTTTTACTAAATATTGAAGAGGGAAGGAGGAAGTCATATCTAGTTTTCATTGTGTTTTCTTTCTTTTCGACACAATCTCCCTGAAATTCTTCATTGTTTTGGCTTTGATCAAGCTTAGTATAGGCCGTACGTAGAGTTTGAAAGTTCTTATCTGTAGGGTCTGAAATAGCATCTTGGGTTTTTTGGATAAAGGATATCAGAGACAGCGATAAAAGATAAACATGTGCCTCAACACAGGCAGCAATTTTCTTACAGCTGGGGGATCAAATATTGAGAGGTGAGGGTTTTAATGTCACAATTTCTTACTGAATTTTTTTAGCTTAAAATTCAAATTTCATTGAAAGAAGGAGGAGAAAAGTAATTTTCTGAAGACACTCAGGGCACACTCTTCAAGGGTTACTAAGCCTACCCTCCCCGATATTGAAGCAGCATGCATCACTTAACCCCCCTAGCATATATGGTTAAGGAGGTTTTGATGAAACACATTATTGGCACAGGAAAGTAACAGTGTGAGGCTTTGTTTGCCTCTTATGCATCCTAGCAGAGCACAGCAAATTAAATTTGAATGTGTTTCCATAAAAGGATATTCATGTGCTGCCATGATGCTTATTACATCAATAAAAAAATTTCAAATCTTGAATGTGTAAACATGAAAATGTTACTGTGCTTTTTGTTTGATGCAACGTTGCCAAGAGAGAACTCATATTCCAAAACACTTGGCCCTTTATTTTGGTCTAAGAACATTTCTAAAGAGGAAAAAAATCCCATTTCCTTCATTAGCTATATTAATTTCCACAAGCAACAGTGCTTCAGATCAGGGCTAACTATTGATGGCCCTCAATTGGCTGACTTTTTCTTACCAAATATAACCAAGAAAGGAGAATGAGCAGAGAGATGTTTTATAGAGCATTGCAAAATCTGATTTTTCCCCCCAAAAAACAGTCTAAAGTGCCTCTGCTCAGCATGTTCAAACAATCTTTTCAAACATGATACCCAACTACTTGGGCTAAGGCTAAGTCACTTAAACCCTCTGGGTCTCTGTTTTCACATCTGTAGAATGAAGAAATTAGACTGAATGGGGCTCCAAAGTCCCTTCCAAATCCAAATCTATGATCCTGTGATACTTTTTTATTTCACTTTTTGAGAAGAAAAAAGGAAATGTCTCTCCCACACACACACACACACCATCTCCACCATGACCATTACACCACCCCCCATAGGAAGAAATAAGGTTGCTTAAAAAAGTTAACATTTTGGGACAACATGGACGATGACTGTACATTTATTTTCTCTTTAATTCTTCCACTTGAGAGATCATCAAAGCTAAACATACAAATCTAGCCATTAAAAGATTGTGGTAAAAATGAGCAAAGCAACAGTCAAGGAAGGTGGCAATGTACCAGTCTAGGTCAACAGGGAAGTATGGAACCAGGAAGGTTACTATCAAGCTGGTTTTATGGAACATTTTTATTCCTCTGGAGGAGTAAAGAGTATACTAAATTAATTAAATTAAGTAATGCTCTTAAGCTGGGAGATGTTAGGACCCCAGAGAAAATGAAATAACATGAAAAATATGGAGTAGAACAGTGGAGAGAAGAAAGACATAAAGAAAAGATTATCAAATATTCTAGAAAATTTCACTGAGGAGGAGCAGATTATAAGCCCTTTTAATAGAAGACATAGAATCAGAAATCTAGAAATGATCTTGGAGATCATATAGACCAAATACCCCACTTTTCAGCAGAGGAAATCAGAGAGGTCAAGTAACTTCCCCAAAGTCATGCAGTCGGACCCTAAGTCTCCTGAAGCTCAGCCAAGGGCTGTGTATTCCACTGCCCCCTAAACAGGCTTCACAGGACTTTTCAACTGTCTTTCACAAGGCTCCTCTTTACCCATTTCTATGTTCAAGGCTAACTGGACTAATTCTTAGCTGTTCTGTGTAGCTGGTGCTCCAGTGCCATCTTGCATACAGATGCATAGGTCACCCCACCCCTCCCGTGCCTGGAAGGTACTCTCTTCTCATCACCCCCTTTCAGAATCCCCATCTTCCTTCAAGGATCACCAGCTCAGGTGTCACCTTCTCCACGAAGCCTTTCCAGATTGCCTCAGTTGCTGGTGTTCTCACCTTCCTCATTCAAATTACCTTGTTAGTACACTGTTCTACCTCTGTGTTGCACACCCCCTGTCCTGTTAGAATGTAAGTTCCTTAAAGGCAGGAGCTGCTTTGGCTTTGCTTTTGTACTTATAAAGCTACTGGTAAATGTTTATGGGATTGAATTAATTGAAAGAATCCAAATCTGCACAGTTTCAACATCTCTTTTAGGATTTTACAAGAATTTGTGGGCCAAGTTACAATCTAGGTATTTAGATTCAATAAGGAGAATATTTATGTGAACCGACCCAAGTAAAATTTTTATCTCTGAGTATTGTGTGTGCTTTAACAAAAATTATTAGAGTATGGTGGAAAAGGAGGAAGCAAGGAGGGCCAACATGGCTATCTGGACTCTGGCACTGCCTGGATGTCTTCCCATGATGTTGTTCCTTTTTATTCTTTGAATAAGCCATAAAAGGGGCAGGTTCTATCTTCTCTACAGCAATACTGAACAGAGGACCACCGCTGCATCAATCTCACCCTTATCCGAAGCTCCTTAAAGCCGTGATGTGGGAGATGGGAGCAGAGGCAAGAAGGCCTCCCTACAAGTTAGGAGTCAAAACAAAATCTAGTCCTGACTCTGCCACTAATTGTGTGGCCTTCTATTGGTCATCTAATCTCTCTTTGTTTTAGTTTCCTTGTTTTTAAAAGGAAAAAAAACTTGGGCTAATGATTGCCATGGTGCCTTCAAATTCCAAAATTAAAACTATATTGTAGAGTAATAAAGTTGGCTGAAAGGGCAAGAGTGGAGGATGGAGGCAGCTGTCTATAACCTACTATCCATTTCCCTCCTTTAGCCTTCCCTAACCAGGGTTTTTGCTTAAATCTGGCAGGACACAAGCAAGTATAACTTTGTAGGTGAAGGGAATCTTCCACATTCTCTCTTTTCCTCTCTAACTTTACATTAGAGCAAGAATCCTGCTTCAACTCGAAAGGTTCTAACCTAGGAGTTCTTAACCTGAGACCCATGGACACTCCACTCCCACCCCAGGATCCTCATGGATAGACATCAGGAATCTGTTGAAGTCTTGAATGAGAGGATTTTCACTACCCTCAAAGTGAAATTTAGCATTTCCATTAGCTGTTTAAACCATGATTCTGAGAAGGGAACCATCACACACACACACACACACACACACACACACACACACACGCGTGCGCGCGCCTATTCTAAAAAAATAGGAACTGTAGGGTGTAAACACTTAATAGGTGTCAACCATACATCATATTCTACATTAAATCATTGTCAAATTAGAAAAGACTGAATGAGATCCTCCGCTACAATTAAAAACTTGCTCGTGCTCTAAATCAGTAACTATTTCAGGACTGGTCTCAGTTATTACCAACTCTTTGGGTTTTCACACTAACATTTGGTTCATCAGTGGCTTTCTTCCTATTTTATGATCACATCTTGGTGAATAAAGGTGGCTGGGAAAGACACACTTCTGGAGGCAGAACCCAAAAGATGAGCAAGTAAAAGCAACAAACAGAAACAAAGGTCCTTCTTCCCTCCTACACATGCTCTCCAGAGCTGACACACACACACTCACACACACACACACACACTCACACACACACACACACACACACACACACACACACACACACTCACCCTTATATTGCCTCAGCTGGAAAAGTAAATAGAACAAAGTGAAGAAACAGATTCTTCTTTCAAATATTGACAGGGAAGACTTAGGCAAGGAAATTCACACCTGTCGTGCTGAGGAACTGGAACTACCAACCAGAGACTATGATTTTCACTGTTACTCTATTTTAATGATGGTTGGAGCTAGTTTCTACTTGACACTAGTTGGGGGAAGAGAGAGGACTAGTTGTTTTTTGTTTTGTTTTTCTATTGCTAAGATACTGTTTAGGTCTAAATAACAGTTTGTAGCAAAAACAACAAGTAGAAAAAAAAGTAGGAGAATCTCCCTACAAGCGAGATCCTCAGAGCCAGCTGCAGGCAGAGCCTATTCTCAGGCCTGTGACTCTTCCCTCGGCTGCTGCAGGCTCCTGTTGCACGCTTCTATGGCTCCAAAGCTACCCACAACCAGCAGGAAATATAAAAGAGGAGGACAGGAACTGTGCCTGGGATTTCCCTGGTAAAAGAAGCATCCGGCTAAGGAAACTCCCTCTACTAATGTAGTTCAGTGCCTTGTCTACAACTTAAGAGTCCTAAAGAGTTGCCTGGCCAGTATATGTCTGTCAGAGGGGAGACTTGAACCAGGGTCTTCCTGGACAGATCTCTATTTATTATACCCACCTTCTGAATTCTTAAACGATATTTATTTTGGTTTCTGAAGTCTCTTTGCTCTGTCCTGCCACTACAGCCTTTCTGTCTTGTTCCTTTCTACCTACAAATTGCTTGCAAGCTCCTTGGCTTCCAACCTATCTCTGTGACTCCTAGACTCCTGGAAGCCTTAAGGTGCTTAGCCTACAGACAGTGAATTTATTTTTCTGATCCCAATACCGCCCTGACCAATCATCCTTCCAACTACTCAGCACCTTCCAGAAAAAGAGAAAGTGATCTGTGTCCTGACGTGGAAGAGGCGCCTATGGTCGTGCAAGCCTGGCCTCATAACGGTTCCAAGATTCACTCTTCTGGCTGCTTCTGAGAATGATTGGCCTGTGGCTTGTGGGTTAGTCAGGCAAAGGCTGAGCTTACAGCAGCCAGACAGGCCTATATCAAGAAAGGGACTAAAAGCAAATATGCCATTTGCCAAGTTAAAAAAACTGCTGAGCTCAACACAGCCAGAAGTGCTAGTCTTGAGAGGAGGCAGGCTAGTCGTTCAGAAGGAACATTATGTTTGCAGCCAAAGAGTTTTTTGCCATTTGATTGATTGTCTTTTTTTTCCTGTTTTCTCATTTGCTTTTCTCTTTTATGTTTCTCTCTTGCCTTCCTCTTCTTGCCCTGTGCTCATACTTCTGCAGAACATTTTTAAGCATTTATTAAAATAGCTTTCTGAAGCTATTCCAAGGATGTTGCTTCTAACACCTATCCTAGGATGTTTCCTGACCCTCACGTAGTTTCACAAATACTGCCTTAAAACTATCATAAGACTGCCAGACTTTTAAAATTAATCTGGAGTTACTTAAGAACTGGCATGTTGTCACATATGCTTTCATGCTGAACTCAAGGGGCCTTGTTCCAAAACTGACAGTTTATGAGAGATTTATAAGAATGAGAGCCATTCCCCAATTGGTAAAAGGTCAAAGGATATGAACAGGCAGTTTTCAGAGGAAGAAATCCAAGTCATATTAAAAATGCCCTAAATCACTAATAATTAGAGAAATACAAAATAAAACAACTCTGAAGAAGCATCTCATACCCATCAGATTGGTAGACTCGACAAAATGGGACAAATGCTACAGGGGGTATAAGAAAAAATGTATTTTAATGCACTGCTAGTAGAACTGTGAACTAGCCTAAATTTTCTACAGAGCAAACTGTAACTATGCCCAAAAACCTATTAAACTGTGCATACCCTTTGACTTAACAAAACTGCTACTAGACCTATACCCCAAAGAGATCAAAGATCTAAGAGGAGAATGATCCATACTTATGAAAATATTAAAGCAGCTCTTTTTATTATGGCAAAGAAATGGAAATTCATGGAGTTTCCATAAGTTGGACAATGGTGGAACAAGTGATGACATGTTGTAAGAAATGATGAAGCGGATGGTTTCAGAAAAACCAGAGAAGACTTGTATAAATTGATGCAAAGTGAAATGAGTAGGACCAGGAGAACAATTTATATAATAACAACAACATCATGAAGAAAAACAACTTTAAAAGACTTGGGAAGTCTGATCAACACAATGACCAAACACAAATCCAAAGAACTTATGATGAAACATGCTATGAATCTTCAGATAGAGAGCTGATGAACTTAGAGTGAAGTTTGAAACATATTTTCTATGTTTTGGGATCTTTTTAGAGGAGAAATAGATAATGTGGGAATTTGTTTTGCTTGACTTAATTTTTAACCATTTTGGTTTTTCTTGCCTTCTCAACTGGTGAGGGATGTACACATGGGAGGAAAAGAATTTAAAACTGAAAATGAAATAAAATAGATTTTTTTTTAAAAAAAAGTAGAGTTTATTCATGCACCAAATTAAAACTCTGTTCTAACCTAGTATGGCAGATCTGAAACACAAGCACAGGATCTACAATTTCCTCATTAAAAAGAGAAGTCCTTTTCTCCACACAACCCCATCTAAAACTTAGTAAATAAGTCCTAGAGAGTTGCTGAGGCACAGAATCACAGCATTGGAGAGTTGGAAATTCAGCGGTCAGCTAGTCTGAACATATGCAAAAAAGAATCGCCACTATGCCATCCGAGAAGCGGACATCCAACCCCTGAGACCTCCAAGGAAAGGGAGTCAGTCAGGCACATAGGGAGGTACAGTGGGGAAAATGATGGGCTGGGTGTCAAGAAACCTGGATTTGAATCCTGGCTCTGATATTTATGAATTGTGCCACTTGAAGTAAGTGTAAGTCACCTAACTTTTCTGAGGCGCAACTGCTTTATCTATCATAAAGAGAGGACAATACTTATACTGTGCCTTCATTGCAGGGATTTTATAAAGGAAAATCCTTTGCAAACCTGTAAATACTATAGAAATGTGAATTTTTCTCATTACAAGTTGACTTGGCCCCAACCCCTGGGATTGCCTCTCCTTAATTCCTCCATCAAATTCCTGCCAGTATATTAAAACTCAACTCAAAGAACATCTTCAAAAAGTCTTCTCTAATCTACCCAACCAGTATTGATCTCTCTGCACCTAACTTCACAGATCATTTTGCTTGAGCTCACCTCATTAATATACCCTGGATTTTTATTCTAGTTATTTCTGTAGGGACTATATCTTCTTACTAGGCCATAAGCACCATGACCAAAGAGACTATATCTTATTTAACCTTTGTGTATCCTCCAGTATCTAACAATCAATTTAGAGGCTTAATAAACAACTTTAAAGTTGATGAGGATTTTAGAGTTCATCTAATCCAAGTGTTTTTAATCTTTTCTGTGTTATGAATCCTATGCCAATCTAGATGAAGGTGTATAGACCTCTTCTAAAAATAATGTTGTTAAATGCATAAGGTAAAATTCATAGGATCACAACGGGAATCAATTATACTGAAATAGTCAACAAATGTTTTTTTAAAGTCTAGTTTACAGACCACCAAACCCTTCATTGTAAAAACAAGGGAACTGAGGTCCAGAGAGGTTAAGCCCAAGGTTACTCATGTAATAAGTGGAAGGGCTGAGATTTGAACCAAGTCCTCTGACTCCAACCTAACCCTGTTATTGAATGATGAATATTGGGAATGGATCACTCAAGGGTTCAACAGAATTACCTTGTGAAGCTTCAATTGAAGTATAAGTCACTGAAAAGCCTTCATAAGCTATGGCGGCATCAGTCACCAATCGTAGCATCAAAGTGTTGCTGCTGCTCACGAGCGATGGGGGGACTGATTTTCCACAATACCTGTTTCCCAAGAGAATAAAAGACATCCAGTATCCAGCGCTGATTTTATGTCATTGAATAATTCACATAGCAATAATGGAGTGTTTTAATACCTGGATAATTTTAATAAGCTTAACTATTCCCCTAAACATTTAAACAACAACAGCTATCTATATTTCCAAGTCAACAAACTAGGGGCCCAAAATGAAAAACTGTATATAATTCTGCTCAAGGTTGATGAAATTGTTGGCTCGCCTATTCTGGCATGCAATTTGCTTAATGGTCTGTGGATACAGGCTTTGTGTGTGACTAGGCCAAGACCAGCTCTTGGGCTAAAAGCTATCTTATCATAAAGGAGGCCTGGGAGAAAGGAGTCTGAAGCTGTCCGTGAAATTCTTTTCTTTGTGGACTATCTCCAATTTATTCTGTATATACTTCGTGTGTCCATGGCTGTTTGAATGTTGTCTTCCTCATCAGACTGTGAGATCCTTGAGAGCAGGAACTGGTCTTTCCCATTTTTTATATTCCCAGGACTTAGCACAGGGTCTGGACCATTTTTATTATTGTATGTGTTCGGTCATTCAGTCCTGTCTGACTCTCCATGATCCCATGGATTTTTGTTCATGAGGCTTTCTTGGCAAAGATATTGGAGAGGCTTGCCACTTTGTTCTCCATTGTGCCCCCATCTTACAGATAAGAAACTAAAGCAAACAGGGGTTCAGTGATTTACCCCGGGTCATAGAGCTAGTAGTGTCTGAGGACTCATTTCAACTCGGATCTTCCTGACTCCAAGCCTGGTACTCTACCCACTGCATCACCTCGCTGTCTGGCACATAGTAGGTGCTTAATAAATGCTTATTGACTTGACTTGAAACTGGGTGTCCCAAATTAGAATATATCCAGCAAAAAGGAGAAGGAAACCCAAAACCAAAAGGGAAAATAAGGCTCAAGTGAATGGGGAAAACTTTTCTACGAGAAAACCTAAGACCAGCTCTCAGGAGGAAGGGAAAGTGGGTTCAGCACATCAGCTCATTCAGGGCCAATATTCATACAAGAAGAACAAGTGTGAGTGGATTGGCTAAGAGGTTTTAAAATATTATTGCAATCTGTGCTGTTCATCTTAAAATGACACGTTTCTTAAAGTACGTGAGTAAAGGGCAAAGTAAAGATAGACTGCAAAAAAAAAAAGGAGGCAATTTAGAGTCAGTTGGTAGCACAGTGGATAGAGCACTGAATCTGGAATCAGGAAGACCTGAGTTCAAATCCAGCCTCAGAAATTTACTAGCTGTGTGGCAAGTCACTTCACCTTTGTCTAACTCTGTTTTCTTGACTGAAAAATGTAAGTAATAATTGGGAAGTCCACAGCGTCGTTGTGAGGATCAAATGATGTCATATTTGTAAAGCACGCCACACAGTTCCTGGCACAGAGTTCAGGGGTGGGGAACCTGCAGCCTCGAGGCCACCTGTGGCCCTCTAGGTCCTCAAGTGTGGCTGTTTTAAGACGTTCGGAGGACCTTGAGAACCTAGAGGGTCACAGGTGGCCTTGAGTCTGAAGGTTCCCCACCTCTGGAGTAGGTGTTTAGTCAATGCATGCTGAAGGGATAAAGGCAAAGAAGTAGAAAAAGAAAGGGAGAAGGAGCAGGAAAAGAGGGCGTGAAGAAAGTAAATATTAAGAACATAAAAACAGAGGGTAACTTTAAAAAGGATATAAAAAGAAACAAAGTTTGAAGGAGGGAGTAAAAAAAAGGAGAAAGGGAGAAACACCAGTGAAAGTGTGAAGAAAGAAAAAGGACAAATGTGCCTCATTTCTCCCCTCCCTCCCCTCAAGAAGCTATCTCTTGTGTGGACTCAATTCATAAAACTGTCAGAGAGAGCTTTGAAATTGGAACAGAGAGCTGCAAGTCAAGTATGGGGTAGGGGCAGAAATATGACCAATCAAATGGAAGTTGCTCCATCCTTCTGTACTTGAGAATTAAGTCTTGTATCAATCAATCAATATTTATTAAGTGCCTACTACGTACCAGGCAATGAATAATCCCTCTCTTACCTAGAAATACCCAGTCAACATGTATTTAGTGCCTGCTATGTGTCAGGCAGTGTATAATCCCTCTCTTATCTAGATACAACCAGTCAACACTCTTTAAGTGCCTACTATGTGCCAAGCTCTGTACAAACTCTCTCTTCCTCAGAAACACACAGAAAGAAGAATGGTGGACTCACCAGATTTTCATATAAGAACTTGGCTTTCATATCTTTCACCAAATGCTATCTGAACCTACAAACTCCTCACAAAAGAAGAAAATAAGAAATCATCACCTGCCAAGAGTTGTTCCCATGCCACCATCATAGACTTCAAGATAGTCACTGGTGCAATTGTAATGGAAATCCAGATGGAATATTTCGAACGTTAGTTGGATCCGGTAATCAGACTGGACAGAGATTAGCCATGTGCAGTTAACACCATGTGGATAGATATTTGGATGACCAGGACTGCTAAAATATCCAGATGGGGCAGTAAGAACTTCCCCACACTCTGTTCAAGTTTAGAAAACATTATGTCACAAGAAATGATCAACAAACTTTCACAAGAAAATAACTTGAGTAAACTAGTTAAAAGATCCAAAGATGAAGATCCTTCTCTTCTCTGACTGTCCACCCAAGTTAATCCCAGCCTTTTGTTAGGGACTATCTATTAAGCATTGATCAGGTACTTATATCACTTGGTGCTCTGTCTTCTTAGTCCTTTCCAGGACCACAATAAAATTTATAGCACTTTACAGACTTATTCATTCAGTCACAGCATCAGCAGGAACAAAGCTGAGAGGCAAAGGGATGGCAAAGGAAAATTCTTACCTAGGTCTGTAGCGCTGAACTGAGCTAGGAAGCCAAAATTTGTAGAAGAGGCGCTTTTCCTGAATCTGACATAGACAGTATTGTATGTGGAAGTTACTAATCCAGGATTGTCTGGGCCACAATACTTATGAGAAGAGTCCATAATGAGGCTGTTCCCAATCTAGAGAGAGAGAGAGAGAGAGAGAGAGAGAGAGAGAGAGAGAGAGAAAGAGAGAGAGAGAGAGAGAGAGAGAGAGAGAGAGAGAGAGATAGGAAGAAAGAAAGAAAGAAAGAGAGAGAGAGAGAGAAAGGAAAGAGAAAGAGGGAAAGAAACAAAGAAAGAAGAAGGGAGAGGGAGGGAAAGAAGGAAGGAAGGAAGGAAGGAAGGAAGGAAGGAAGGAAGGAAGGAAGGAAGGAAGGAAGGAAGGAAGAAAGGAAGGAAGGAAGGAAGGAAAGAAAGAAGAAATTAAATGTACTGTTTGAAAGCAGAAGTATTACCACACTCAGGAGCTGATAAACACAAACTTTCTTCGTTTTCATTATTAAAATCTTTGTCAAGATAAACATGAAGGGGGAGAGGTTTTGTTTGTTCTTTACTGTAACTTCATTGGTGTAGGGAGCTCCTAGTGTAGAACTTCCTCTACCAGGACATCCCAACACTTCTTCTGAAATGAAAAGTCTTAGGAAGTTGAATGACTTGCCCAGGAATACTGAGCCAATATATGTGAGAGGTGGACCTTGATCCAAGATCATCCTGACTTCAAGGTCAGCTCTCTCTTCTCTTATTTCCACCATGCTGTCCTCCTCTTATATGTAGATATCAATTTTAATACTTTAATATTTCAATGATTTGTGACTTAGTCAATTTGATTCATATCCACAACCAATTAGTAAACTCTGACCCTTAAAATACAAAGGAAACAAAGGTTGGAATAGAGAGTTAAAAATAAAAAGGAGAAACCTAGGAAAAAGCGAAAAGTAAAGAAGAAATGTGTCTGGTTGAAGATAGGTAGATGTCAAGTGAACATGACTAGAGACTGTACTATTTGTTAGGTGTCTGCTTTTGAAAACTGATCTTAAATAATGACCCCAGAAATGTGTTAGCTGTGTGACCATGGGCAAGTCATAACCTCTCTGAGACTCTGTTTTCTCATCTGTAAAATGGTGAGTATAAAACACTCAGTACCCACTCTCCACTGGACCGCCCCCCCAAGCACTAAAGAATAAATGAGATCAAACATGCAAAGCACTTTGCAAACTTTAAATAATTATGTCGATGTCAGCCATTATTTCTGTTATTAATAATAACTTGCTGGGCTGCCTTCCTAACTTTTCCAGAAGTCAAATGGATAAATTAGATGGAACCAAAAAATAATATGGTCAGATAAAATGAATAATTTTTTTAGGATTGCATGGTTTCCTATGTGGATTCATTTTTTAACAGTGTAAAAGTAATGATGTGGGAGATAAACAAAAATTTTTTCAAGATATTATTAGCCATATCTACTTCCAAGGGAAAAAGGTGACCTACGTAACTATTCATGTGCTTGCAATAATTACTTATTCTATTTTCTACTCTTAATTGTCTCTTTCCTGTACCTACGTTTCTTTAATGAAATGCAATCATCACTATGCTCACTAATGCTCCCAGAGTCCCCAAATTCAAGCAAGTTACCTCAACATAATCGGTGTCACAGCTGGCAGAAGCACCAATCTGAAAATCAGTGAAGTTAAGCAGAATCACTTGGCCTTGGGGTTGACTGATTTTCCAGTCACAGGTTTTTTCATGAGGGTAGGCACTGGGATAGAAGGGTGTGCGAATGATCCCTTCTCCAGTTAGCTCACCCCCACAAGCTACAGAAAGAAAACCAACGGTTAATTTGGATTGGGATTGGCTCTAGTTTCCATTAGACTTATTTTTTTTTAAGCAAGAAACTCTCCAGCACAATATATCTGAAATTTCTTCAGAGATATACGCTTAATCTCAGAATGGTGGCCAGCTAGTGACTGGACATTAAGACCTAGATATACAATAACCTGAATATTAAGATGTCCTCACCTATAAAATATGGTTATAAAATACGGTCCCATAGTATGAGATCACATAATAACAAGGTTTTTTGGAGAAATTGATACCTTAGAATTAGGCAAGCTACAGGTCACAATTTGAGTCACCAGTTTTCTTACCAACTTGGTAATTGGCCTGGAAACTGGCCTTTTGTACTGAAGGATCTGACTTAAACCTGATCCAGATGCTGTTGGAAATAGAGTATATGGAGGCAGGAATCTTGCTTTCACACAATCTTTCAAGTAAGGTTTCACCATCTAGAACCTAAACAAAAAAAAAAAAAAGAAAACAGATGTTTCTCTTAATATACATAGAATTCTATTGGTATTAACAACTTTGTTTATAGTCATAGTAAAGAGAAAATGACAATTTCAGATTTAGGATATGGACATAAAACCATTTTGAAATCAATCTGTGATAATGAAAAGCTGACCCGAACTCAACAACCAACCAAACAACAAGCGTTTATTAAGTGCCAAAAACAGAGAAGGAAACAACTTCTAATATCAAGGAATTTACATGCTACAGGAGATTCACGAAGCAATATGTAAGTACATAAAGAATGACTATAAAGAGGATAAATACAAAAAAATGCAAAGTAGATAAATGCAAAACAGTCTGAGATGAGGGGACCAGCACTTGGGGGAGGGCTTCAGGGAAGGATTCACATAGAAAATGGTGCTTGTGTTATGTGATATACACAAATAAGTAGATAGATAGACTTATAGATATTAAAAACACATATATACACACATCCCTGAAATTTAATATTCTGGGTCCTACCTACCTTTCCAGACTTATTTCACTTTACTTACTTTCATATGGGGCAGCTACATGGCAAATGAGTGCCAGGCCTAGAATCAGGAAGACTCAACCTCCTGAGTTTAAATCTGACCTCTGACACTTACTAGCTGTGTGACCCTGGGCAAGCCACTTAACCCTGTTTGCCCCAGTTTCCTTAGCTGTAAAATGAGCTAGAGAAGAGAATGGCAAACCACTCCAATATCTTTGTCAAGAAAACCCCAAATGGGGTCATGAACCATGACATCAAACATGACTGAAAAATGACTTAACAACCTTTTCATCTTCTCTGTGTTCTAGCCAATTTGAACTATTTGCTATTCCCCAAACTTGTAGTTTCCTTTCCCTCCTCCATGTCTTTGTAAAAGATCACCCTCATTTCTTGTACAGGATCCCTTCTCACTTCCACCTTTAGGAACCTGTACCCACCTTCAAGGCTTAGCTTACTTGCCACCCACAATGGGAAGCCTTTTCTGGATAGCCCAATTGCTGCTCTCTCACTCTTTATATTATCTTATATTGATTTATCTGTTTTTTTATCCTCCAGTAGATTATAAACTCCTTGACAACAGGAACTGGTTTTTGTTTTGTTTTGCTTTATCTCTTTGTTCATGTTCCCAGAGCCCAATACAGTACCCTGCATGAAGGAGAAGTTTAATCAATGTGTGTTAACTTCAATGCATTAGATTTTTGACATACAACCCTCTCCTTCTCTCTATCTGTGCATCTATGCAAGTCTTCTTTGGTGTAAGGGTTTGTTTGCTTGTTTTTTCCTGTGTATCTGTTTCTCACTGGATGTCTTCCTTTATGAATATAGTTATGCCTTCCAAATCTCAGGGGTTAAAAGAGTGGTATCCCAGATCTGGAAAATCTGAGTAAAAATTTTTCGCCCTCCCTTCATACCAAAGAAGAAGTCCGAATTGTTATAGTAGTAAGAGATACCATATGTGAATGTTATACAATACTATACACATATTGTATTCATTTCTGAGTTTCTAAACTTTTTCTCTATCATCTGCTGGTTTTTGTGTGTCATCTGCAGCTTCTGCAAAACTCCTAAAACATCCCTATTTAATTTCTTATGCCAATCAGTGATATACTGAAACCATGATGGGGAAATCCAATGCGGGAGGCATAACTGCATATTTGTATCTGCCTCTCCCTCTTTGCCTTTTTCTCTGTCTTCTTCCCTTATTTCTTTCTCTTTCTTCTCCCTTTCCCACCATCTGTCCCTCACTCTTAACTGAAAGTAATATAAGATTGCCTACTTTTTTTTACTTACATTGATGGGGGGAAAGTGCCCTATGCTGGGTCTACAGCAATAGCTGTAAATAGAATTACCTAGCAAATATAGCCATTTCAATCATTTTAACAACTCACTAATGACAACACAGTATCACTACTGAGCCTAGTCATCTGGAAACTCCAGGTGTTTGTAAATTCTCTGACACAAAGAAGAACTTGTCTTCTTTTCCATGAAGTCATCAATTAACTAATTGAATTCCAGCCTTCTTGTTCAGATGGTACAAAGTGAATTGTGAAGGGGTAAGGATCAACTGTTCTTCCTATCTTTTAAAACCCAGCTCACATCCCACCTCCTCCAGGAAGGCTCCTCCAACTCTGCTAGCCCATATTCACCTCTCCTTTTTCTGAACTCCTTTATCATTAGATTATTTTAACTGCAAAATTAAGCATTTAACTCTATGCTGTCTTATCCTTGAACTGATTCTCTTTCAGGGGAAAGACCTTCTCCTTAGTCCTTCAAAGTAAACCGTGCAGTATTGGAAAAATAGTTAACGGCAGACAAATTTTCCACAAGTCACTGATTTAGCCGTATTGTGTATCCTTTCAGATGTTCTTGAGAAGACCATACATATGACTATGGAGCCTAGACAGCTGTAAAAGGAGAAGACAGACTAGGAAATCTTCCTCTATTCTATGGTATATCATTGACTCTTTCCACGACTAAAGCCCCTCTCTTTCTCACTTTACCCATTAAACATGATGGGAAAAAGGAAAAATGGCCATATAGCATCAGAACTTGATAAAGTGAGGGTGTCCCCTGGGCCTCAGATAATGAAATTCAAGACCATTAGCAAGCAGAGAGACAGCTGCAGCCCAACTGCTTTAAAAGAAACTTATAAGCCCCTAGGGCCCTAAACCCTCAAGTTACAATTGATTTTGGCTGCGTCTCTCTCACTGTGGGGATGCAATCTTGTTAATGCTGAAAGACTGTACACTCCTGAGGCCTCTGATATAGCAATATCTTAACAACAACCCAGTGGATCCAACAAAAAAATGGAATCTCTTGAGGACCAGGCAGAGGAAGTAGCCCCCAAAGCAATCCCAGCACACCCTGCATTTTCTCATACACCATTCTTCTCATACAACATTCTTGGGTTTTAGAATCTCCCTTCTTTTCTGTCTCCATGTGAATACCTGCAGCAAATACACACCATTTCTTTTTTTTCTCCTTTTTTTTATTTAATATATTTAGTTTTCAGCATTGATTTTCACAAGAGTTTGAATTAAAAATTTTCTCCCCATTTCTACCCTCCCCCCACTCCAAGATGGCGTATGTTCTGGTTGCCCTGTTCCCCAGTCAGCCCTCCCTTCTGTCACCCCACTCCCCTCCCATCCCCTTTTCCCTTCCTTTCTTGTAGGGCAAGATAAATTTCTACACCCCATTGCCTGTGTATCTTATTTTCTAGTTGCATGCAAAAACTTTTTTTTTGTTTTTGTTTTTGAAGATCTGTTTTTAAAACTTTGAGTTCCAAATTCTCTCCCCTCTTCCCTTCCCACCCACACTCCCTAAGAAGTCAAGCAATTCAACATAGGCCACATGCGTATCATTATGTATAACCCTTCCACAATACTCATGTTGTGAAAGACTCACTATATTTTGCTCCTTCCTAACCTATCCCCCTTTATTGAATTTTCTCCCTTGGCACACCATTTCTTAGAAAGATAGACATAGAAAACACTGTGGCTGCTCCCTAACATTCAATGACATACTCGTTCCTTGCTATGAAGCGACACATCAAACAGTCATGATTCTGCATTCGTTTCCTCTGTAACTTACAGACCATTGCCTGAGAGGTTCAGTGATTTGCTAGCATCAAATAGCCAGTAGGCCCAAAAGTGGGACTTGAACCCAGGTCATCGAGATTCATCTAGATTGCCACTCAGTGCTCTGCCCTGTTATTTTCATAGTAATGAAAAACTGTCAGAACATATTAACTCCCTATAGAGAGGGCTCAAAGGGCGAATTAGACTGAAAAAAAGCATTCACCCCGAACTAATAATATGATGTAATTGGCCCAGTGTCCAGCAGCCAATAGCACCTGGAATGGGCACAAACTCCACTTTTTTTCTTTATTTAGCACACACATCTTCCCCCTCCCCAGACACTTTTGAAAACCCAAACATGAGAGTCCGTAGGCTTTAGAGGTCTTCTATTTTTTTAGATGATCTAGGGATCATCTATTCTAATCCCCTTGTATCATAGAAAAAAGAACTAAGATCCTGCCATATATAGGTCACAGGGAATTTGGATGCAGAGCCAAAATTCAAGCCCAGATAATCTAACCCCAGTCTTTTCCTCTACAACCCATGGTTTCTTCATGCTCTTGTCTTAGTAGGCTCACTCATGAGTTTCTGCCACAAATTCAGACTCTTTAAAAAAAATTAGAAATGATTGTTGGATTCAGATACGACAGCAGCTAAGCTTTGGTTGGCCAGTAGAAGCCTGTCCAAAGATATGTTTACAATGTGTTTTCCGTAGCATGGGAATCTATTGAGGGAAACCTCTGCTCACTTCCTAAAGTCAACAATAACAAATGAAGTAATAACCAGAGGCCCAAGGGGTGAGCTGAGACTGTTCGTATTACTCAAACTTAACTCAAAATTAACAGCTTTTAACAGAGGAAAAATGTACTGGACTAGCAGGCAAGAGACCAGGGATCTCATCTCTTCTCTACCATGAGTTAACTACATTATCTAAGACAACATAACTTCTTTGGGGTAAACTTCCTTCATTAATAAAAGGAGGTTGAAATAATAAGAATTCACATTCACATAATGGTTTAAAGCACTTTCTTCATGATAACTTTATAAGGTATGCAGTGAAAAATATTTACTATCTTTACTTTAAAGATGAGGAAACTAAAGTTGGGAGGGGTCAAGAGACTCGCTGGTAGATACATGGCTAGTGAGTGTCAAAGCTGGCATCTAAACAGGTCAGTCATTCAGATTTTTCTTGAACATTTCTACTTACAGACAACTCCCTACTTGTAAAGCAGCCCATTAAACTGTCAGATGGTCCTAAATGTTAGAAAGTTCCTTCTTATATATTGACCTGAAATAAGGCTACCTCTGATTTTGACCCATCGGTCCTATTTCTATCCTCTTGAACAACACAGAATAAGCCAACTCTCTGTTCCGCAGGACGTCGCTTCCAACATTCGGGGACAGCAATTGTGCTTATCCTTGCCACTATCCCCACCACACACACACACATACGCAAATAAATCTCTTTCATAATAAACATCAGCAGTTCCTGCAATTGTTCCTCAGAATCTCCTATGACATGATGTCAAGATCTCCCAGTATGTCTAGCTCGTCATTGTTCTCCCCTAAAGGAGACCAGAAATAATGGTCATTGCGGTTCAGTGGAAAGGATGTTACCGATGGAATCGGCGATTCTGGATTCAAATCATATCTCAGCCACTTATTACCTGTGTTACTCTGGGCAAAGCACTGAACCCCTCTGGGCCTCAGTTTCTTCATCACTAAAAGGAGAGGATTGGACTAATGCCATCAAAGGTCCGTGCCAGCTGCAAATCTATTATTCTTTTTAACTTTTTTTTTGAGACAAACAAGGTTAAGTGACTTGCCCAGAGGCACACAGCCAGCAAGTGTCTGAGGCCGAATCTGAACTTAGGTCCTCCTGACTCGAGGGCCGGTCCTCTATCCACTGTGCCACCTAGCTGCCCTTCCCCCCAAATCTATTATTCTAATGATGATACTCTCCAGGCATAGACTGACCCATAGAAAATAGAGAAGTGCTATTACTTCCCTACTTCCATTAAATCAGCCTTGCTGTTGTTGTTCAGTCACGTCCAACTCTTTGTGATGCCAAAAACATTGTATTGCCTTATTCAGAGGACATGTCACATAAGTGGCAGTCAACAGAAGGCTGCAGGTCATTTTCACTGTTAAATCAGGCCTGAGTCAACCTACACTCTCATAGTTTTTTGTTTTTTGTTTTTTGTTTTTTTGTGCTGGACGTAAAGAAACTGGAACTTAAGATTTCAAATTTATCTCTGCTACATTCCATCTTGTGGAGTAAGACCCACAGTTATGAACAACACTTCTGAATCCTGATGGCTGGCCAACCCAGAACTATCCCACTCTGCTGCATATCCGATGAGCATGCCGTCTATGTCTTCATCTGATTTATTGAGGAAAGCATTGAACAGGACAGGCCTATGAGAAGATCCTCAGGCATAACTCGAGGGACTTCAGCCCAAGTTGGCACAGGTCTATCAATCAGCAGTGCGTGGAGACGGTTGTTCGATCAGCTTTAAAGCCACCAAAACATACTTTCTTCCTCTCCACTTTTCTCTGTAGTTTCAACATGAATATCATGAGAGATGCTGTCAAACTCCTTAATGAAAACCCAATAATTTATGTCTTTGGTATTAGCTTAGTCCCCTAGCCTATTAATATTACAAAAAAATATAATGTGATCATTCTTGGTGTGATTCATTCTTAGTGAAATGGTGATACTGCTGCTGATGATAAGGATAACTCATTTAAGTAATACTTTTACATTTTATAATGAAAGTGCCTGCAACAATCTTATAAAAATGGTTTTCTTTCTCTCGGTTTCTAATGGGGAGGGGCTGAATGAAAGGAAAAGGTAGCAATAATGATGAAAAAAGTGAGGGCCACTGCAACATTTGTTTTTAAATGTACAGAAGAAAAGAGAAGGAAGTTCAGAAGGAAATAGATAAGCAGTACAGTTTTGAAAGTAATGTGTAGAAGCTATCATATCCTTTTTAAAAAAAAGAGCAAACAATATGAAATGGATATTCATAGTTCAGTGTAGAATTTTCACTTCGTATTAGTACGTGGAAATGTCCCTTTTTTGGTGTTTTATGTTCAAAACTTTAAAAAGTCTCAATTAAAAGCAAATGTGACAGTGGACAGTACAAAAATTACCTTGACTTTATAGATGAGAAAATAGGAGGAAGGAGGCTAAGTCAGGGGTGGAGAACTGATTTGCTCTGTGAAGTTTGGATTCAGGCAAAGGGCCACACTTGAGGACCTAGAGGGACACATGTGGCCTCGAGGCTGCAGGTTTCCCTCCCCTGGGCTAGGTGCTCTGCTCCAGGCACAAGCACCTCTATGCTCCCACAATAGCATGTTTTTAACCTTAGAATCATCCTTTGCCCTTCCCCCTCTCTCTCATTCCCCACATCTAAAGTTTCCAAGTCTTAGGATCATAGGATCAGAGATTGAGGCCTGGAAGGGACCACAGGGTCCATAGAATCCAACCTCTTCATTAAATAGATGAGGAAACTGAAAAATTGTGATTTCATTGTGTTGATCAGCTTCCTTCAACTCCAGAAGTAGAAATGTTTCACTAAGGAATGATGAGGCTTGGGTTCATTTAGGTTACTAATGTAAAACTCAAATAGAAATGGATCTCTGTGGGTGGCATAATGACTTAGAAAACCACAAATTAATATTATCCATGTTGGCTTGCATCTCCCAATTACATTTTTATCTGGTTTGGCAAAATTTGGCAGTTTTGTGGGAAGTAAGTTTAGCACCTCTGACTATGAAAAATGTTGTGAATGAGTGCCACAGGGTACTGCAGTGTAATATTCTCCTTAATTTTTTGCTTCTTTTGAATCATGATAGTTGGACATTACAATGACTCTCATGGTAGCATTTCCCAGTCTGGATTTGCAGAGAGGCAGCATGATGTAATAAATGGAGAGACAGCTATGGAGCCAGAAGGCCTCGAGGTCAAGACCTGCCTCAGACACAGACTAGCCATGTGACCACAGGCAAATCAACTAGCTTCTCAGGTCCTTAGACAACTCCCAAAGAAGCAGATATCTTAAATTCAACATGTTCAAAACTGAACTCTGCTTTCTACCAAAACCTCGTCCTCTTACTAACTGCCACATTATTGTTAAGGGCACCACCATCCTTCCAGTTACCCAGATTCATGACCTCAGAGCCTCATTCTCTCTCACCCAGTGTGTCCAGTCTGTTTCCAAGTCTTGTCCATGCTACCTCTGCAACATCTCTTCCATATGTGGCCCCTCATGCCCTCTGACGCTGCCAGCATCCTGGTGTGGATCCTAATTATTTCATGCCTAAGCTGCTGGTGAAGCAATGTTCCTAAAGCACACGTCTAACCATGGCACCCCATTATTCAATCAACTCCTGTGGCCTCTTATTACTATCAGGATCAAAGATTAAATCTTCCATTTGGCTGGCCCCTTCCTACCTGTCCATTCTTCTCCCCTCCACGTACTCTAAAATCCAGTTTCGCTCGACTTCTTGCCATTCCTTGCCCTCCATCTCCAAACTCTGGGCACTTTCACTGGTTATCGCCCAAGCCTGGAACTCTCTCCTCCTCATTTCTACCTCCTGGTTTCAAGTCTCAGCTAAAATCCTACCTTCTGCAAGGAGCCTTTCCTAATTCCCCTGAAGGCTAGAGTCTTGCCTCTGAGGTTATTTTCAATTTATCCTGTATATATCTTGGTTATATATAGTTGTTTGAATGTTGTCTTCCCTACTAGATTATAAATTCCTCAAAGACAGGGATTGTTTTTGCCTTTCTTTATACTTCCAGCACTTAGCATAGTGCCTGGCACATAGCAGATGCTTAACAAATGCTTGTCGACTAATGCATTGACAGAATGGTTTCCACACCAAGAATTTCCTGTGCCAATGAAATCAGAAGTTCACAGGAGAACACTGTACACAGTAACAGCAACATTGTACGATGATCAGCTATGGCTGACTTAGCTCTTAACTCAAAACTTTATAAAAATTAATGTTGAAAAATATCTTTACAGGTAATTGGAAAAAATGCTATTAAGTGGGGGGGAGGAAGAAAAAAATAATATCAGAAGTTCAGACCCTTCACACAGTCTACGAAAAGATCTTGCAATAATAAAAGGCAATCATGTAAACGCCTACTTGCCATTTTTATTAAAAGGCAGCATAAGATTTGAAAATAATGACAGAATTGATGATTGTCTTCAAAGAGGGCAGCTAAGCAACTGCTTTGGGTCTCTGACAAAACTTTCTGGCCAAATAACGCAACCCCTCATCCTCTCACCCTGTTTCCCCCCTCCACTTTCTTCTATCTCTCACACTAATGATGTTTCCCTATGGTAAACTACAAACCAGTGAGATTCAGACTGTCTTCTACTGAGAGAGCTTGTGGGAGCTGCCCCCAAGATTCACTCCTCTGCTCTCAGCCCTCCAGGATGACGCCCCTCAGTCTACTGTGAAGAACATACACGAAATGATGGCAAGAAATTCCCTGGAGTTGGTGGAGCCTCAAAAATTCTATTGATCACCCTTGACCATTCGTATAGGCAGAGCTGAAGGTATTCAGCTCCAAACAAAGAGAAAAGGGAGGGATTTAGTTCAGTCCAAGCTGGACATGTGTTTGTGGGAGGTGGGGAGGTCAGAGATCAAGCATGGAACTTCAGTTCTTTTGGCTTTAATTGGGCTTTCCAGGGATCCCTCCCTTCTGAGCAAGTACAAACCACCTTCGGATACTTCTATTTTTCTTTCTTCTCCTTCCTTTCCCTCTCCTCCTCTGATTTTCTTTTCCTTTTCTTCCTCCTGCTCCCCACAACGACCAACAGACAGAGGCCAGAGCTGAGTGGAGATATTAAGGTTAGGGGGGTAAACCATTCCAATTCCTTCCCTTTTCCCCTTCCCATGCACACATACCTCAAGCTCTGGCCCTGATGGCTTTAAGAAGTATTGTTCTGCAAATACTTTGCCTCTCTTGAGATTAAAAATTAAGCTTTCATTACTACCTTACTTCACTCCATTCTTATGGTTAAAGCCCTTATAAAATAATTATGAGACATATTGCCTTGTACTTTGGAAAATGCATGCCTGTCAAAGTCACTGGAATGCTTTACATCACTAAAATGCCCTCTTTATGACTGACTCAACTGCTGATTCAACTAAGTTTGTCCTAGAGGGACAAAATTCATTCATGGACTTTTAGAGCCAGAAGGAGATCTTCCAGGCCAGGGTCTTTTGAGTATTTTTGTGACATGGGACCCATTGGCAGCAGTCTACTATGGACCCTTTCTCAGAATGATTATTTCAATTTGTAAAATAAGATACCTAGGATTACAAAGGGAATCAATTATATTGAAATACAATTATAAAAAATTTTAAATAAGTTCATGGACTTCAAGTTAAGAACCCCTGCCCTGGAGCCACCCCTCATTTTATAGAGGAAGGCCCCAGGAATTACAGAGTCTTAGCCTCTAATACACACAGCTAGTTGGGGGCAGAGCCAGGACTAAGATCCTCTCTCCTGCTTTCCAATCTCCACCCCTAACCCCACCAGCCAGCCTCTGCCCACTAGACCACATTGCATACTATATTCTTTCATTTTTAGAAGAGAAGTGGGAATTAGAATTAGAAACAATCCACAAATTTTGTTAAATTAGTTCATTTGTTGTTAAGTTGCTTTTAAATTGTGTTTGACTCTTCATGACTCCATTTCTTGACAAAGATATTGGAGTGGTTTGTCATTTCCTCCTCCAGTTCATTTTACAGATGAGGAAACTGAGGCAAACAGGGTGACATGACCTGCCAAGGGTCACATAGCTAGTAAATATCTGAGGCCAGATTTGAACTCAGGAAGAGGAGTCTTCTTGACTCCAGGCCTGGTGCTCTATCCACTGCACCACCTAGATGCCCCAGTTAATTCCCATAGCTAAAAAGCCAGACTACCTTAAATCCAAGAAATGTTACAAGCTACTAGCGTAAGGTACCAAATTCCACTCAGAAGAGCCAGAGCACATAAGGAGGACTGCTACTGAGTAGAAAATGTCTTTTTTTTTTTTTTTTGCTTTTTGGCAGGGTAATTGGGATTAAGTGACTTGCCCAAGGCCACACAGCTAGTACGTGTGTCCAGTATCTGAGGCCGGATTTGAACTCAGGTCCTCCTGACTCCAGGGCCGGTGCTCTACTGACTTCACCACCTGGCTGCCCCAAAAATACGTCTCCTCAATAAAGGATGCAATTTTACATCAGGAAATTTTAAGTGTCTACTTAATAGGATATGTTTGTAAAACTTTTAAAAATAAAAAAATTGTAAAAGTATAAGCATCCTTTGTATATTATGACAATTCTTAGCTGAGATACTCGTTTTAAATTCATAGTTAAAAGATCTCTAGTCTTTTCTCACATCATCTAGAAGTCCAACGCTACCCTAAGGGTTTAGTGCAATACAGGTCTTACACATTGTTAGAGTAGGAAAAGTTGGGATTCTAGATTTAGAGCTGGGAGAATTCAGTCCCTTCATTGTACAGATGGAGAAACTGCGGCCCAAAGAGGTTAATGTTTTAAAGTGCCCTATTCACCATGCCACACTGCCTCAAGGAAAAGTCAAAGGCCCCCAATGTCGGTTTCCCATTCCAATACTAATGAGGCCCAGCCCTGTTTAGCTTCCAAGATCCAATAAAATCAGGCCAGTGAAGAGTAACGTATCCCTAGAAAAGCTGCTGGGATAGTAAGAGTTCCAGAAAGGCTCTCCTGCCCAGAAGAATCCTCCTCTTTCTCCCCACCCCTAACCTGGGAATCACAGGGCCTGAAAGGCCTTCGTTGGATTTTTCAATCCTTTGAGTTGACACTGCCCATTCCTCTTGTCAAACAGGTCCTCCTTTAAAATACAAATACTCATATGAGGGCTAGCATGTTAACTATTAACATTTTAGGGTAAATTAAGCTGCTAGCATGCTATTCCAATCTTAAATTATACTGGTTCTCCAATCCAGTCTTACCATCTTTGACGCTAGCAGTATACTCGTTGTACTTCCTCCTCCAGAATCTCCCTCTGGCCCTGGGGGAGGTAGCCTGCCTAGGACCCAGCCCAATGACTAGGGACTGAATGAATGAAAACCAACCCACATAGCCCACTATAATACTAAGTGGCCCCAGCCCACCAGACTATGATTCATTTTCATCTTCCAAGCAGTCCTTCAGCCATTCACCCTGGCCATCTTGCCCTCTATCTGTTGCCATGCATGCATCCCCTTGACCTCACTCCTGACCCCTTTTCACCTTTTGTTCTGAGCACAGTAGTCAAAACAAAAGTACCATTACTGCTGGAAACAGGCTGTCAATTGACTCTCCTATCCATTAGCTCGCTGTCTCTGTGAGTTACCAGACCACAAGAGAGCTCATAGACCAGTTCAATTTAAGAAACGATAAATAACTATTTTGTACAAAGCTTTGTGCTAGGTGCTGGGAAAAATACAAGATTTGGGCAAATTTTTTCATTTTATAACTGCAAGGTGATTCTTTTTTTTTTCTAGTCGCTCAATAAGCACTTATTAAGCACCCAGTGTGTGCCAGGCACTGTGTTAAACACAGGACACAAGAGGAGGAGGAAACAGTCATTACCTTCCAGGAGCTCATAGTCTAACTTACATTTTATAAAAACAGTCCCCTGAGGAACAGCATCTCAATTGGAGTCATCTAAAAATAAACAGGACAGTGACTTCCTGAGACATTTCATAGAAATTAAATAGATAAAGCTGGCCTTGGAATGTAATAAGAACTAAAGACCCAAAAGCTAATATGGAATTTCAGGCACTTAAGCGGATGCCCAGATCCAGTACTGTGAAGAAGGGTATGGAAAAGCATCTCTGCATTCGAACTCGTAACCGAGGTGAAAAATCATTGGAGGTTCCTGTTTTGAAGGTAATGAGTCACAGGACCTGGGTTCAAATGCTGGCTGTGTTCCTCACTCATTCCACATGTGACCTTAGACAAATCCCCTCACTAGACTTCTCCTTCTCATTGGTACAATTGAGTGAGCTGGACTCTTAGGGTCCTTTATGGCCTAATCAAAGATCCTATTTTCCAAGTACAATTTTGGATCACAGAAAAATTCAAAGGATGCTGAAAATCTAGTATAAAGTCACTACTTTACAGATGAGGAAAATGAAAATCAGAAATGTTCGTTCGACTCAATTCAATCCGATAGACATTCTTTAACTCTCTGGTACACATCAGGCACAAGGCCAAGGACCTGGATTTATAAATGTTCTAAAGAATTTTATACAGATCTCATGTCATCCCCGAAACATCTCTCTAAGCTAGTAAAACTGCTGATATTATTCATGTGATCCTTATCTTACAGATAAGGAAACAGGCTCCAAGTTCCAACAAGGAGTAAGTAGCAGAACTTGGCTTTGAACCCAGGTGCCCTGACTTGAAATCCAGATCTCTTTCTGTTTGTGGGCCCCAAGATCTGGACACAGATTTTTTTTAATGGTAAATAAAACTTTCATTCTTAGGAAATTGAATGGCTTGTGTCTTGTTGCCAAAGCAACACTACAACTTTCCTGCCTTCATCCGGGAATGGTGTTCCATGAGTGTCTCTGTCTTTTCTCAAAGGGGGAAAATAGACGTCAGAAATTTAATTTCAGTTGGCAACGAAAACAGCAAAAAATTTTCCACGGTGTAGATTTTGCCCTCCAGGAGACTGGGGATAAAAAGTAAACTGCTCCCCTCACCAAGTAAGGTAGAATCTTACTCCAGAACTTAAGAAAGACAGAAAGAAATAGATATAGAGACAGAGAGACAAAGAGAGAGGAGAGACAGACAGATAGAGAGAGGGAGGAAGAGAGAGAGATTCCCAACATCACATTTTACATTAGAACTGTCTTTAAGCTCTCTGACTCAAAATTAAATGAGGTGGGAGTGGAGGGAGAGGGAAGGTTTGTAGAATGGCTTGTTTGTCACAGAAAAAAAGGATTTATCTCAGGTTAGATGAGTGGACAAAATAATAAGGACCTAGCTAAGATCATAGAAATGGATGATGACCAACAACCACAAGAAGTTCTGTTCCTTTACACTGCAGCAAATTGAACTGTGGTTCCACCAGTCATTAGGCAAAAACATTCTTAACCATACAAACAAAGGCTGTCTGTTTTTGTTTTACTGCCTTCTCTTTCATTTTAATCAAAACTCTTCATTTTGATCAAAATCAATGACTCTTCAAATGGAAACCACCACTACAGTGGTTTTAAATACATACAAATGACAAAAAGGAAAAATCCAGTTAACTCTGAATCTGAGTCTCTTCTTCTACAAGTGACCTGGGTGAATGAAAGATCTCCCAGGTGCCTTTGTGCTCTAGCACGCTATAATCCCAGGTCTGGAAATGGAGGGAGGCCATATAGTGCAGGAGGGGGACAGAAGAGCACATGGATCAGGGTGGGGAGCAGGTTATCAGGAGGACCTGGGCTCACATTCCACCTCTGACCTTAGCTGTTCAAGCTAATGTTTGGGAACCTCGGTTTCCTTACCTATCAAAATGGAGATAATGCCACCTGCCATGACCACTTCCAAGGGTTGCTGTGAGGCTCAAATGAGATTATCTAAAGCACTTTGCAAACTTTAAAATGCTACCAAAAGGCCCGTTTTTACCCCTGCTTTATTTGGCCTCTGTCACTAAGCAGCCACGTGATCACCTCTGAGTTTCCCCTTCCTCATCTATAAAATGACTGGGCTGGATTAAATGATCCCCTGGGCTCTTTCCAGTTCAGAAAGTGCTAGAAACCCTACAGAGCCTTTGACCCTGATGAATCTGCTGCATGAGAACATGTGCTTGCAAAAAGAAAAAACGAACGAGAGGAAGGCAGAGAGTCATTTAACCTCTGCAGGGACTCAGATCCTCATCTGTAAAATGAACTTTATGATCTTCCAGGAGATAATCTCAATGGCCATGTCTTGCTCCCAACATTCTCCCCCATTTCTTAGTATGCCTTCCCTTCAGGGTTCATTTGGTTCAATAGGCTGAGGTTCATCATTATCATATTTTTCTTGCCATCTTCACCTAGAGTTTCTAACCTTTATCTCTTTTCTCCTTATCTCCTTTGGCTTTTGAACCCAGAGGATAGTTACTTTAAGTAAATAAACTATCTCGGGAAGACTCCATTGTGTCTCCAGACATATCAACACTATGATAAGGGTGCGTATAGGATCAACTTTGGAAATTCACCTCAATGAAGCTTTGTAGGCAGTGGCTCTGGTCTTCTAATTCCACTTGGGTAAAGTTGAGATGGATCTTTTCACCAGGAGGCTGGGTAATGATATAGATGCACTGTCTGTTGTGAATGTAAGGACTGGGCCAACCAGGAGAGATAATGGCTCCTTCAGCAGTTGTGTAATTTCCTCCACAATCAGGATCCACTGAGATCAAATAAAAAAAAATTGTTTATGCAAAATCCAATGAACTGCCTGGTTCACAGTAGGAGTACCCCTGTACATCTGTTAACTTAGGTGTACATACATATAATCATCCTCTTTCTGAAGGTCGTGCCTTCAAACAGACATTTTCCGGTTTGACTTGACTTATTGACTTATTAAGTATGTATGGTGATAGGACAGATGAATAAGAGAATGAGGGCTCTGCTTGATATTTCTATTCCAGTTCAACAGAGACTTATTGCCATGAGACCTGGTTCACACGAGAACCATAAATTTGTTGTTCCTTTTATATCTCTTAGCACACCCTCTGGCTCTGTCTGGTAAACAGTAACCATGAGGTCTGGGGCAATTGAAACACTGTTGGAAAATATTTACGACTTTTATAAAAGTAATCATGAAAAAAGGCACTTTACAGACAACTCTTATTTTTTAGTAAATCATCATCTAACTTCAACACAAAATAATCCTTGCAGATGGCCCCTTGCACCCTCGATTTCATATTGAACTCGGGATAAGCAGATTGCTTACCAAGTGAAGTGACGTAGGTGATATGGAAGCCTTTATCACTCCCTAAGGAATCCGAGTGAAAATGAATCCTGGCAAAGGGACCAGTGGTGTCCAAAGGCGGTGCCAACAAGGTGCCATAGAATTTCCCAAGCACAGGATCATGATTCAGAGGACCATCTCGAATCTAAACAAAATAAAAAGAAATGAGAGCCTGCAGAATGGCTAGATTTTTTTTTAAATCAATCATCAACCAGCAAGCATTGATTAAGTGCCAGTGTGATGTGCCAGGCACTGTGCTGTGAATGGAAGATATGAAGACCACAGTCTTTGTCCTCAAGGAGCTTCTATTCTATCAGGAAACCACACATGTATATGCAAGTAAATATACAATATAAAATTGCTCAGTATGAATGGGTCACCTCTCTCCCTTTCAAAATACACAGCATGGCACATTCACTGCTCCAGATGGGATCCTTCCTAGGGACTCATTTATGCAGACCAGAGGTAGGGTTGGCAGCAAACATTCCTAGGCAAGACAAACAAGCCCAACCAAGCCAAGTCATTTAAGCTCAGAGGCTGCTTCAGGGAACAATTTCCTGGGCAGTAAAATCAATGACTCCTTATTACTACAGCATCACTCTTTTGGCTAAGGAAGTAACCTTCGGGACCACTCATACTTTTAAAATAATAGCTCCAGGAGATTTTTTAATATTACCTAGAATATTCTGGCTGGTGTTGGTAAGGCTGCCCTTTAACTGCTGCTTCTGCATCTCCACCCTCCACACCAGAAGTCTGTAGACCATGCCAGGCAGGGCATATCCCCACCCCTGCACCAACCCTGCCCACGTAGCCTTCCACTTCTTCCTCTAAAACTGTCATCGAATCAGCACCATTAGATTGTTGACTATGCACTCCCAGACCAAAACACCCTTCCTTGGCTACCACTCCCCTATATACATTGTAACTCCCTTTATTAGACTGTCAGCTCCCGGCAGTCAAGGCTTTCTGGCTTTTGTACTTGTATCTTCAGGGATTAGCACAATAGGAAGCCCAGTAATAAACGCCTTTTCATTCATTGTTTAATATCTATGAGCTGGGCACAAAGACAGATGGAGCCAGAGGACACGGGTTCAAATCCTGCTTCTGACACTTACTACCTGGATCAGCCCGTGTGCTAGACACACTAAGGACACAAAAAGAGGCAAAAGACAGTCCCTGCCCTTAAGGGGCTCACAATCTAATGGAAGGAAACAACGAGCTAACAAATGTGTGAACAAGCTATGTGCAGACTAAATAGGAAATAATTAAAAGAGGAAAGGTAGTGGAATTAAGAGGGGTTGGGAAAAGACTTCCTATAGAAGATGGTATTTTACTTGGGGCTCACAGGAAGTTAGGGAAGCCAATAGGTAGAGATGAGGAGGCAGAGGATTCTAGGCATAGGGACAGCCAGCAAAAATGCCTGGAGCCAAGACAGATGGAGAGTCTTATCCACAGACCAGCAAGGAGACCAACATCACTGGGTCAAAGTGTGGACAAGTCAGTGATCCTCTCTAGGCCTCAGATCCTTCATCAATAAAACGGTTGCCACTAAGTCCTCTCCTTCCAGCTTCCAATCCATATGATCCCACAATCAGGTGACTTAGGTATCATATTTCACCTTTCCAAGTAAGTTTTATGTCCTGGAGACTATTTTATCCTGATTTTACCAATGCTGTTTCTGTTCCTCCTTACAGTGGCCCTGTTTCCTAAACATTGTTTTGTTTATTTTTTTTTTAAAGATGCCATGTGTCTTGAATATGGTAAACTCTAAGGGCTAGAAGAAACCATCAGGATATCAAACACATGCAAAGAAACTAGAAGACGTGATAGCAGTAATACCAATGACTTCCCAACTTGGTCTGGGCACTCAGAGAAACATGAAGTGAACCAGAGTTGCCAGACTGATGAAGTCTGACAGGAAAAAATAGGACAATTTTTGTATCAGTTAAGTAGAAACTTTTTTGTAGATTTTGCCTTAGAAAGCCCTTTGCTCATTATAAGTTGTTTAACTCTTTAGGACTATTTAGGATCCTGTTGTATAAATAAGGCTGGTCTCATTAAGGTGAGTGGGAGGGATGGCATGAATAGGGACAGAACTAACCAATGAAATCATTTTCATCCTTCTTTCATTCCAATTACCTTTTACCCTGGACAGCAGATCTCTACCACACATCCAGATGATGCTGTGAGGGGTTACTACTCAGTGAGAAGTGACAATCACATTTCTAGCTTTCTCTGTACTCTTCGTCTCAATGATTGAAGCTTTCAGCTCATAATTATTCTCAGGGATGTATAGGAATGCTCAAGCATTTTTTTATTGTGGGTTTGATAAGATTTTTTTTAAGGATGCAGTTCTGGAAAATTCCTTCATAGTATTTCAATTTAAAGAGCTTATATACTCCATTTTTTCCACAACGAGGTAGACATGCCAGCTCTCCCCCAAGGTTACTCTGACTTCTACTTTACTAATGGTTTTAATGTGTCCAGAGTGCTATTTGAAGTCTTTATCATTCCATCCTTTATGAATAATTCTATACTATTCTCCCCTAATGGTCTAGGAAAAGTATCTGTGCATATTTATGTGTGGAAATTATCACTGGAATTATAACAATAGAGAAAACAGAAAAGAGACAAAATGGAACTTAGTCTTAACAAAGACACATTTGGGACAAAACATACAAATTCAGAACATTTTTGTGAACCTATAAACATCTGGCATAATAGTATAATAGCCTCTATTCTCCTTATTTCTGAATTACTCCTTTATGGTAAGTTGTTAGGAAGGCCTATTTTTCTCTCCTCAAAAAGAATCTATAATAGAATTGTATGATTCCATTTGTATGGCACTTCATTAAGTGGACATCTTATCATTAATAATAAGTGATCTTCATTCTGCCAAGGTCAGAATGTTAAAGTGTGGTTTCAACCATTCTATGTGACTTAAATTTTTGGCCCGAATTATGACAGAAGACCGGGGCCTGGGGTTATTTTTAAAATGGCATCTTTAGCTTAGGGCAGTTGCTGTTACTCCTTGATTAGGACACTGGATTTCCCAGTAAAGATTTAGGGAGTAAAATTCAACTTGGATTCAAAATCTCTCATCAGCTGATCCATAACCAGCTCAAGTAATAAGATATCAGAGTAAGAAAGAGAATTAGGTAAGGCCTAGAGAATGACAAAATGGGTTGTTGAAATACACATGGCTATGAGTAATTAAGGTTGGTGAGACTGCCAGTAAATTGCCAGTACTTATCACTGGCATAATTAAAATCAAAATTCTGTGAACACGATCAACATAGTGTTTTAAGATTTAAAATGATGACTTACTTCAAGATAGTCTTCACTGGAATTAACGTGATGTTCTAAACTGAGGGTCCCAAAAGCAAATGTTAGGACCAGGCCAGGAGTGGTTGTAACGATCCAGACGCAGTCTCTGCTAGGAGGATAATTCCCAGGGTATCCAGGAGAGCTTACGGAGCCATAAGTACCAGTCAATAAACCGCCACATTCTAAAAGGAAGAGGGAGAAAAATCACTTAGCATTTATACTGAAACTTTAATTTGTGTAGATTAATGGGACCTCCAACGTTAGAGAAGTTGTCTTTGTTTTAGAAGAGCATTCATCAAATAAGTCTTCTAATTTTCTTAAAGTCTGGACATAAAGTATATCTGGAATACTCATAGTCAAGTCCAAGTGAATTAATAACACTTATGGAATAAATGGTTTTGTTGTTGTTGTTGTTCAGCCGTTTTTCAGGCCTGTCTGACTCTTTGTGACCCCTTTTGGGGTTTACTTGACAGAGGTACTAGAGTGATTTGCCATTTCCTTCTCCTTATACAGGTGAGGAACTGAGGCAAACAGGGTTAAGTGACTTGCCCAGGGTCACACAGCTAGGAAGTGTTTGAGGCCAGATTTGAATTCAGGAAGATGAGTCTTTCCTGACTATAGGCCCAGAACTCTATCCACTGTGCCACCTTACTGCACTGGCTGCCTTCAATTATAGGATGCTACATGTTTCAATCTTAAACGGAGCACTATAGTGCCCTGAAAAACCTTGCTCTAGGAAGCCTTCATTTTAATTCTAGCCCTGTTTCCCTTAAACATCAATTCAACTCAACAAACATTTAGTATGGGCCTTTTATGGGTAAAGTGTGGGGCTGTGCAGTGGGGATAGAAAAGCAAACATGAGTCTCTGAATTTAAAGAGTTTATAGTCAACTGGAACGAAAGCAAACTTCAGGTTTTTAAAAGAGTCCGTGCTAAGGGGAAGAAGATGTTTTCATCTGAAAATATCTTCCACAATTTGCACTCTTATTTTGGTTAACAGAGGTGATCTTTTAGATTTTTAAATTTTTATTTGATCTTTTGCTATCCATTATTACATACCAGGTTGCTGAGTTTCCCATCTAACTGTGAAGACACTTTCATTCACTGATTGGTCAGAGTGGAAATAAAAATACAGAGCATTATTACTGCTGTATAGTTCAGGAGGGTGATTGGAGCCACAATATTTTCCAAGTGGATATGCTCCTGAAGAATCTCCATCATGAATCTGAAGAAACTGATAACGACACCTGTCACTTGACTCTAGCTGGAAAACCGGGAAAGTTACATGCAGGACCTATAAAGGAAAAAAGCCAAAACTTACTATTTTTGTCTTTTCAGGTTAACTCCAAAATATTTCAGTAATCTCTGAGGTAGAATTTTTATTCCAGCACTACTAATCCTTATTAATGAATATTCTGATAGCTGTTAAATTTTTCTGACAAAAAGTAGCCACAAACTCCAGCTAAAGTTACAATCAACTCACAAATACTAACACGACCAAAGAAGTCTAGTTAAAGTTCCCTAACTAGTCACCATTAAAGTCAAGCAATAATAATAATTGCTATGTAAAATTAATATTTCTAAACTAGGTAAATTTATGGCTGGCACCAAAGCAACGCCCTCCTCTACCTTCAAGGAACTCTTGCCACCTCAGATTTCACAAAATACTGTGCTTTCCCCTCCCACCCCCACTAATGCACTTATTATGTCTAGTTTGTATTTTAGTTATCTGAATATGTTTTAAATCCTCTGTTAGAATCACGGAAGAGATTATATGTCTCAACTTTGTGTCTTACCCTGAACTTTGCACAGTGATCAACAATACATCATACAAACTTAACAAATAGATTTCAAATTGCTGAAATTATATTTATTCTTTGTAAGATTTAACATTAGCCAGATTTATATGGTTTATTTTAAGATTAGCTGGCTACTATCAGCATTCCCCAGAGTTTAGACATTAGCCCTAACATTTGTATAACTTCCTTTGAAAATCTTTAGGGGTTGGATAATTAAGGGAAGGATGATATCAAGGGCAAAAGAAAAGGAAAAAGATAATATGAGGAATAAAGTACATGCAAGTGTGAATTGAATGTAGAGAATATATTCTAATGTTAAACTCTGGAGCAAGTGAGATGAGAAAATGTAATGTTTTATTTCACACAAACCAACAGACCTATGAAATTCCCTCCTCTATAATCATGACTTGGAATCATGAAATTATACAGTAAAATATTCATCATTTTAAAGATAGGATGGTTGAGAAATCATTTTTTAAAGTTTTGTGCCTGGGCTTTGTTAGAGTTTTAAAATTAACTAACATTATGGTCTTTCTCTCCCCACTCAGGCATATTTTCTATGCCATATCTAAATGAAATAAATTGGACTGGTTCCATCCCAATGAATTTATACTCCTCCCTACATTCTGGTCTAAATGATATATCTCACAACAAACCTAGTGATAAAGAAAAACTTCTATTCATTAGCTTCCTTGCAACATGAAGGCTATAAAATTAAGGCAATGTCCAAATAAGAAATTCCTTTTACACAGAGAAATTAAATGTTCTCAGTATTACAGAACAGAATAGATAAAAAATGATTAAGAATCTAAATCAATAGAGGCTAAAGGGAAGGAAACAACAGTATATCTACTATCTGAAAACAAAGCATTTTCTCATGATTTTGCCTATTTGGGTTTTAAAGTACCTAAAGGGGCCTTTCCTGAAGGAAAACAAGAATAAAGATTCATTATTCATCATTAAACTCACCTCTCAGGCTTGTTGGGAGGATCAAATGAGATAATATATGTAAAGTGCTTTGCAAACCTCAAAGCACTATATTAATGTTGCTGTTATTATAATCATTAATCAACAATTTTAAATGGTACTCATAGCATTAAATTAAGGGGCAGAAATTAAGCATGCTAGCATGGGATAAAAGATCTGGTATGTAACTTTCTATTTTCAGACCTGGTACTTATTTCTGAATTGGAGGAGTGGTCTAGAAATAATAATGTATGTTTCAGGAAATTGTAAATATTAGATCTTTGAGTTAATGAGAACCTTAGACCCAGGGGTTGGTCAGAAGTATGTCTGGCAGCTTTCCCTTGGTCATTTTTGCAGAATAGTTGAAGTCAAATTTCATTCACCTAGCAACTACAGTGATATTCATTTATGAAATTATGGACTGTATGTGATTATAGACTAGAGATTACACTCATCATATTTTCTTGGGTTCCTCAGACTGGGGTAGATTTTTCCAACACAAGATGCTGCCATGGCTAGCCAACCCCAGCACTTACCTTTCTTTCTTCTGTTCGGATGACCCAGAAGCAATTAATATTGTCATTATGACCAATGATCTCTGAATTGGGGTAGCTGAAGGACCCACTAAGCCCAGAAAGTGAACCTCCACAAACTGAAAAGGAAAAACACACACACACACACACACAAAAGAATATACTTTTAAACAGAATCCCAAAGAGAAAATGCTATAGAATTTCTTCCCAAGTAACACTGCCTTTTATGATGACTGTACAAAATGGCTCAGCCTAACCTGTTTGTAGCCAGTGCTTCTTAGTAGAACTAGGATACCATTTTGAAGCACAGATGGATTCTCTCTGTGACCTCAGAAAGTTGGGTTCACAGCTTGTTCATTCCCACAAGTTATATACAGATAAGACAGAATAACCCCACAGCCCCACAATTCCTATTACCCTCCCTCAGCCCCATAAACACATAGGACCAAACTCTAGGCTCTGAACCTCACAGAAGAAATTTAAGGAGTTAAAATTCAGACACAAGATTGAGAAGACAGACCAAGACTTCTTACTACTTCTGCTGTACTGTCCCTAGATCCAGGAATCTGTTCCTGTTTACTTGAGTTATAAGTCACTGATGTGGCCTAGCATAAATTACTCTGCCTCCCCTGGACCTAATTGGGCTTCTAGTGATCACCAGCATGGGGTTTTACTCCCAGGCTCCTAATCAGTAATTCTGGGAAATGATTGAAAACAGCTGCCCCTGGTGCCTAACCAGTTGTTACTGTACCTTAAGCTTGGTACCCTTCCTCCCAGTGTGTTTCTGTCCCCAAAGGGGTACCTGCCTCTTAGGGCAGCCTAGTGAAGTGGGAAGTTATAGCCTCTGCTACCCCACCTTTCTTTCCCTCATTCTATACCCTCTTGGCTGATCTTGCGAGCCTCTATCCTTTCTATTATTTCTTTGGAAACAACTTCCCTTTCTGTCAAACCAAGAATGCTCATTCTCTTCCTTTAATTTGGAAAGCATTCAGTGTCATTGACACATGAAGAGGGGGACTCCTAGGCTCTTCCTTCTTGCAAGTTTCCTTAGTGGGACCAGAATCTCAGATTGCAAAGTGACCTCAGAAGCTAGCCAATCTCATGCCTATTTGAAATAAAAAACAGTTCTCTAACACACTCAACAAGTGGTTATCTACCTGCCAGGACAGCCCATTTCACTTCTGGATAGCTCTGGCAGGAAGCTTTTCTTTGCATCAAAATTACATTTTGCTCTTTATGACTTTCTCCCACTGGTCCTAATTCTCCTGCTGTGGTCAAGCAGACAAAGTCTGTTTCCTTGTCCACTAATGGCCCTTCAAATAATTTGAAGACGTTCTCATGTCCCCTCTGAGTCTCCTTTTCTAAAATTTAAGCAGCCCTATCCTCAGTGGTTTACAGGAAGAGAATCAAGTCATGTCCTTATGATTAGGACATTCAGATTCAGGCACAGTGATTTCATGGAGACATTGTGCATATCATCATGTTATTGAAATGGTCTTGGTTCAGATTCTCATCCTGTGTCATTACTGACCAATTTTTAATACAATCAACCAACAAATTAACAATTATTTATTGACCTTTTTCCATTATGATAGAAACCTTGGAGAATGCAGGACAAATAGGTGAAATGGTCCCTCTCCTTAAGGAACTTACAGTCTAGTTAGGTGGACAAAATTAGCACATGTGAAATAATTAAGAGAAGAAATAAATGCTAGGCTGAGTGGGGCTGAATAAAAGCAATATAACACCAAGTCTAAAACTGTCTGTCTAGCTTTCAAGGCGCCCTTAATCTGGGTAACTCCAACTTTAAATGCCAGGACTCCTCAGCATGTTCCCTATGCACTGGTTTGTCCCCTCTCTTTATTGTCTCACAAGTAAAATATTTCCCTCCCTCTCAAGTTCAGAATCTGAACTTGGTTCTGTCGTTCCCCTGGCCTGGAACTGTCTCCCCTCTGTCTTCCACCTGTCCTCAACCTTCTCATCCTTCAAGGCCCAGCCTAAGTCTTACCTCCTCAATAAAGCCTTCTTGTCATTCTTTGACCTTGCTGTGCTCAGAACTTCTACCCCCCTTACAGAATTCACCACACAACTTGGCACCTCATTACATACTGGCTTGTATTATCCATTGCTTTATTTGCATTTGTCATTTACTCAATTAGACTGAAAAGTCCTTTTGTAGGTGTATTCTGTGTTAGGCATTTCCTCGTGACACCTAGTAGTACCATGCACATAATAGCTGCTCAAATAAATACTCATTAAATCATTCAAACTATTGATTTATTTCAATGGAGGAAGCATGGCATAGTGGGGAGAGTATCAGACTTTGTGTCAGGAGGGATATGGGTTCGCATGGTAACTATAATGTTCAACAGCTGTTCCATCATAGGCAAGTCACTTAGCACATCTGGGCCACAGCTTCATCTATAAGCTGAACACAACTTACAGGGGAGCTGTGAGGAAAGCATTTTGTAAACCTTAAAATGCTCATTTAGTTAAATGTGAGTTATTACTTATGCCTATTACTATGCACTAGGAATGGTGCTAAGTGCTACAGATGGAAAGCCAAGGGAAATAGTTTGATCCCTCAAGGATCAAAGGAGGGAGTTAGCATGTCCATATAGAAGTATACTTATATATACTTGACATAAATAAAGTGAATACAAGGTAGTTTGGGGGAAAGGGTGCACTAGCAACTGGGGAGATGAGAAAAGGTTCATGCAGAAGGCAGAAGCTGGGCTCAGGACTAGAAGAAAACAGGGATTCCAAGAGCAAGTGGTACTAGGAGAGTACTGGAGGGAATGGTCAGGTCAAAGACATGGAAAAAAGGAGATGGGCATCATGTGTACTGAACAAGGGGTAGAGCAGGATGGCGAGACGATCTGCTGGAGAGGATGGGATCAAAGTACACGTAAAGGGGGTTGGATTTGGCAAGGAGAAGGACCACCTCTTCATCAAAGGATACAGTAAAGGAGAAAATGGCAAGAGGTGTCTATCAATCCCTGAACTAATTCCTGAAGGATGGATCAGTTTGGGTAGATAGAGGAACTAAAGGAGGGAAGTTTGGTGAGGGAAAGCAGCAGGAGTGAAAGCATGCTGACCATTAAAAGCACAGTGTGTAGAACACATACAATATGTACGTGGTGGAGGCTACATGTTGGATAGGGAGCAGGGGCAGAGATTACCCAAGTCCTTGAAAACAGGTAGATTCAAGAGGCAATGAAGAACCACTGTATATCTTAGAGTCATAGAGTGACTTGACAAAAATGGAATTCTGAGATGTTATAAATCTTCCACATAATGAAAGACGGTCAACATGTGGCTTGGTTTGTCAGAGAAGAAATATTTGGGAATGGCAAATACTCATATGGGTCGTTGGCTTTTTTGTTTAAAAAAAGTCACTTTGGCTTACATACAGGCATAAAAGAATTCTTTTCTATCTAATACAGTCTCAATTTTTATTTTAAAGCTATTAATCTCCTCCTTAGGGGCAGCATAGCGTAATGGGTAGAGAAGGGGTGTGGAACCTGTGGCCTCGAGGCCACATGTAGCCCTCTAGGTCCTCAAGTGCAGCCCTTTGACTGAAACCAAACTTCAAAGAAGAAATCCCCAAATAAAAGGATTTGTTCTGTGAAGTTTGGATTCAAAAGGCCGCACTAGACTAGGACCTAGAGGGCCACATGTGGCCTCGCAGCCTCAGGTTCCAGGGTCGGTCTTGAAGAAAGGAAGGTTGAGCTCTGATGCATGCTATGCAACCATAAGCAAGTTCCTTGACTTCTCACCACCCCAGGCGACTCCCTATGACTATTCATTATTGATGAGTTGCTGATTAGGCAGCTAGGTGGCAAAGTAGAGAAAGTGTGAGGCTTGGAGCCAGGAAAACCTGAGTCCAAATCTCTCCTCAGGCATTCACTTAGCTCTGCAACCCTGGACAACTCACTTAACCGCCAGTTGACTCAGCTTCTTCATCTGTAAAATGGGGATAATAACAGCACCTAGTTCCCAGTGTTGCTATGAGGACGAAATAACTTGACATTTATAAAGTGCTTTATAAAGCTGAAAGTGCTACATGAATAGCGTGGATGGTGACGATGATGATGATGATGATGACCTGTATTAGTGGAAGGAGCAATCGTCCATGCCAACAAAATAACAGGTACAGAATCATCCCCACCACAAGCAAGATAAAATAAAATAAAATAAAATCCTAACTTCATTCCCGCTACAGCAATGCAGCAAAACAAAACTTAAATCTTTTAAGCAACTGGACAAGTGTTTTCCCTTTTTATGGGCTTCATCACTCAAGGGAACAGAGGGGTAAAACACTGGGGCCAGAATGAATTTGCCTGAGGGATGATGGCTGCTACTCTAGGTTTGGTGGTGGTTGTTCAGTTGTTTCAGTCATGTCTAACTCTTCATGACCCCATTTAGGGTTTTCTTGGCAGAGATACTGGAGGTGTTTGCCATTTCCTTCTCCAGCTCACTTTACAGATGAGGAAACTGAGGCAAACAGGGTAAGTGACTTGCCCAGGGTCACACAGCTAGTAAGTGTTTGTGGCCAGGTTTGAACTCAAAAAGATGAGTCTTCCTGACTCCAGACCCAGCACTCTAACCACGGTACCACCTAGCTGCCCCTAGGTTTAGTAGAAGTGCTTATAAAAGAATTACCATATAAAAGTATATGTCTAAAATATCTAATTTGGCGTTCAGAATTTGAATTTTACCTTGCTGGGGGGTCTGACACTGGGAGCCAGTCCAAGCACTTGTACATTCACAGGTATAACTATTGATGCCATCGGTACAGGTGCCCCCATTAAAACAGGGTTCACTTGAACACTCATCGATGTTTTCTGTGCAGTTGGTGCCTTCCCAGCCTGGATCACATACACAATGGTAGCTAGAAACTGTCTCCTATCGGACAAAAACAAAAGAGCCAAGAGGCGTCCAGGACATCTGAATGAATTTAAATAATAAATCAGGTAAACCAATGAGATGATGTTAGCTGATAATGTTTTAAGCAGGTACTGAAGTAAGATAAACGCACCTCCCAACAGTGTGAATTGTCATTAATGAGCTTAAAGATCGATTGCTAAATATAAAAAGGAGGCTTAACTGGGTTAGGGTAAAGATTGTTCACTCTAATATCTTTGTAACGGTCTCATAAATTAGTGAGAGAAAAAAAATCCACACTCTGACTCTTTCCTGGGAACTGAAATCCTCATTTATCTCTTAATTGTGTTGTAAAAGTAGGTGGTAGTAACAACCATAATTACAACATGACACTTATGCAGTGTTTCAATGTTTATAAGAAAATTTCTAAAACATACTTGGTACTTTAGAATAGAATATCTGGTTTGGAAGTATAGTAAAAAATTAATTGCATGTAGCAGATATTTCATTGTCTGCAATGAGAGAAAATACTTACAATGCACCATCCATTGACACAGGGGTGACTCTGGCAGATTTGGCTGAGTGGGAAACATCCATTCTGTCCATAACCATCCCCCGTATATCCTTCCTGGCAGACACAAGTGGGTATAGAACCTGTGAAGAAGCCGAGCATACAAGTAAAGTTGGCCTCAGTAGTGACAGTGTAATGCTACTTAGGCTGTGTTAGACAACTCAACCAGTTTGCTGTTTGATCTAAAGTATACCAATGAATCAATTAAAATTTTGTTGAACTGAGTGACTATTTCAGCATAGTGCACCTGTCTTTCTGGAACTCATTTGAATTGCATCAAGGCTCTTTTCCCTTAATTCTCATGAAGATATTTCTCTTTAGAAGCTTAACAAATTCCACTCACACATATTTCTTAGATTGCTGTGGCTGTACTGTGGTCTGGCCTGTTCAAATGACTAAAAAAGACTAACTCAATTGGGGAATTGTTGAAAAGGAAATCTAACCCTGGCTTCTAGACAGTTATCAGATTTTGTGGACTATGCAACTAGAGAAAAAGGAGAGGAAGGAGAAATGAGGACTAATTCTTCATCTGATTCTATACATTGAACAAGAAGTATAACTTATTATTCGATCTATAAAAATTGCCTAACTACTACACATCCAACTTTATATACTTATTTTAGGGCAGATGATTTATTTATTTTTATAGAGCTTTAACACAAACCAGTGATGATCTTTTGATTTTTTTTTTAAATTCTGTCATCTTAATTGGCTCTCTGTTGCTACATATTTACTGCATGGAATGACTAGTTTCCTTACTTTATTGTCCCCTTCAAAGTAAGCTGTAAACATATTGTTATTAATGACTTGCAAGCAAAAAGGTGTCCTAGACGAAAATCATCAAAGACAAATCTGACCAGAAAAGGAGATTAGCCAGTTGTGTAACACGAGCGAGGGAAGATGGATTGAAAGCCTAAACTCCACACAGTGCCCACAAAAGAAGGACGAAGGCTCTCACTAGCATTTGGTAGATCCTCTTGGGAGGAATTACAGAAAGATATGGACACAAGCTATGAGGGTGGAGAAGATGTGAAGGGATTGTGGTCTGCAGTGATGGAAAGGATGGAAAGGGAATGTGGTGTACATTGGCTGAGAGAGCACTGAAGTTAATGATCAAACAGATCCATCAAAAAAGAAAAAAAAGCAGCACAGTGGGAATTACCAATGTTTATTACACTATCAACAACGTTGTTCTTAAAGTGGAATGGCCCATAAGTGGTGCATAACTCTACATTTATTTTCCAAGGATAGAGATTACCACATCATTCCTCCTGCAAGCCCAAGCTAAGAAGCTCCAGGCTAAGGGCCTGTAATTTCAAATAATCTGTCACTAAACCACAGTTGTAATAAAGACAATGATTTAAAAATCTAGCACTAGAAGAGGACATATGATATTACCTGAACCAGGGGTACATAAAGCATTCGGATGGCAGCCTCCATTATTCTCTATGCAGATATTTATTGGGGTACACACTTTTCCATTCCCTTGGTAACCTGATCAGATTAAGAATATAGTTATTTTTTAAAATTGTTTTAAGACTAAGTAATAAATATTCCAGAGTAAAAAACCCTAGAATATGAAGTAGTTCAATCAGATTTCTCCTTTCATCCAAGTGTAGTATGTTTAAAGTCATAGAACAAAAGTAACAGTAAAAACCAGAGCAACAGGGAATTCATAATTGAATTAGGAAGACAAATGCTTAGATTGTTTCTATTTGGGGGCAAGTTCTAATTTTAAAGAGTCCTTTTCATGTGTAATGATAACATCAAGGTTCTTAGCTCCAAGGCATTTCAGAAACCCAAAGCTCTATCCTCCTTTTATGGCATTAAGATACCATTTTCATTCTAGTACTTAGCACTCTCTGACCATCCTGTTGAATAATATTATGTGTTTAGAAAATAACAATGTGTTTATGACTTTTTTCAGGAAAGACAACCCATGTGTTTATCATCTAAATCATCATAAAAGTATACTATTTTGATTAATTACATATGAAAAAATAAGCCTATGTCTGACATCTCACGTACAGTCTTTCAAATCCCTTATTGCTATATTATTGCAAATGGATATTTTACCACATGAACAAAGCAATATCCATTAGCATCACAAGACCAGGTTATGCATGACCTTCCCATAAGTTATGGTAATACAGATGTGCCTGAATCCATCTATTAAATTAAGTTAAATTTATTTCTACCTTCAAAATATTCCATAATATTGGTTTCCTGAGATGTATTCTAAAGGGGACCAACAAATGAATTCCCTTTTTAGTAAGTTTGATTCTTTTTCTAGATATCTGTTTTGCTCTGAGAGGAGCAGAGGGTTTGGGACTTCACCTGGAGGACAGGAGCCACATTGATAGGATCCATCTGTGTTGATGCACTGGACCATGGGGGCCATAGAACACCCTCCATTGTCAGTCTCACATTCATTGATATCTTCACAGCTGTAACCACTTCCTTTCCAGCCTGTGACAATGAAAATTGGGTTTAGAAAGCATACTTACATCTTGGACATTCTGGCTCTCAAAGTCAATGGCCCACAAGTCCTATCTGGAGATGTCAGGCCACCTAAGAAGCGTGACTCAGGTTATGAACACAAAGCTGTTTGCAGTTAAAGTTGTACTTCATTTGGTTGAGATATGAAAGATGTTTCTTTCAAAAACAAAATGTTACTGTCTCTTTGAACATTACCTAACTCGAACTTTCTCTGATGCTCTTTTTTTGTGATATACCTTCCAAAGAGGGGCTACAGATGACCCGGGGGTGAAGGACACTGTGAGTGTAAACAGGCTGCTGCATAGTACAGACAGTGACATGTTCAAGAAGAGGCACAAAAGCTATCACCAAGAAGTATGTGATTGGAAAAGGAGGAAATGGCTGGTCAAGTGTCCAGAGCGAGAATTAGGAGGTAGAGAGCCTGAGAACAGAATGGGTCCTCAGAATTCTCAACACCTACAAGAAGGCTGTCAACATGCTGGGTGATTCTTGGTGGAATTTTTATGAGAGGTTATGAACCAGAATCTCACAAGATCAGAAGGTGTAAATTCAGGGAGCACCCACATTGATGAGATCAAGTCTCTATTGAACAAACAACCTCCAAGGAAGGCTACAGAGATTTATATGTGTGATTCCCCCCTGTATACTAACTAGAGAGAAAATTCCTCTCTATTTCTCTCAGGACTTATAATTATCACAAATTTGCTATCATTTTCTCTCTCATTCTCTCTCTCTCTCTCTCTCTCGCTCTCGCTCTCGCTCTTGCTCTCTCTGTCTCTGTCTCTGTCTCTCTCCTTCCCTCCTTCCCTCCTTCCCTCCCTCTTTCACTCCCTTCTCTCTCCTTACCCATCTATGTGTGGTAAAGGACCCCTGGGAAGAGATAAAGTTAGTGACTACCACTCTATTCATTGGAGAGTGACTCTGTGTGTGTATGTACACACATGTACATGTATGTGCATGCTGACACCAGATGCATGTGCACAGCAAGGAGAAAAAACTTCCTTTTTTCCAAAGCAGAGGTGGATAAGGAATTATTTTTCTCAAGAAGAATTTACATAGGCCCAGTCTTCTAACCCATAGGTAAAAGAGCCAGCCTCAAAGGATAATATTAGACTTGGTAAAGGAAAATTCTACATTTGAAGACCTATTGGTGTTCTATGTATTCAAACATATTCATCTAGCTGATGTAGGCATTGTGGTACTCAAGTGTCATTTTAAAAGTCTATTTTAGCTCCCCTAAACATTGCAGAATCATGGAATTTTGTTACTGGAAAGACCTTAAAGACTACTTCATGCAAACCCCTCATTTTGAAGCTGAGGAAACTGAGGCCCGGTTAGTGAAGTAATTTTCTATTTCTACTCAACACAAAGTCATATGAGACCACAGGCCTGATAGACACTTCATGGTCTAAATACATATCTATATTGGTCATATCTCACTTGTCACTTTGCTAAAGTAAGCTGAGATTAAGTAAAAATGGCCCATGCAATTTGAATTCCTCCAAATAAAAGTACTATATTCATTCATGGTGATACTGGGAGTAAAAGTGGTTCAGAATGTCACCTCCCTAGCTCTTGAGCACCAACACACATCACCATTAACCCTACGGGTGAAGGAATAAAAGCTTACCTATTGGACAGGGCCCACAGTAGAAAGAGCCTAGGGTGTTGACACACTCCACCAAAGGATTCTGAGAACAGGGAGGATCTGGAAGGCTGCACTCATCTATATCATGTGTGCAATCAGTACCGCTGGGTGCTGTGCTCCATCCAGCATCACAGATGCATGTATAATTAGGCTGAGAGAATGAGTGTGAGCACAAGTGAGAATGATCAGTAGTAATAAAAACTCATGTTGATATTGAACTTTTACTTTTATAAAACAATCTCTCAATCGAGATACAGCAGACTGTTTATCATCTGGCTCTCATTTCCATAAGACAATTGAGGGGATTCTCTCCTTCCCTTTTTCTCATATGGTTAAGCATTTATGCATGACCCTACAAAAAAGGAAACATCTTTGCTGGAGAAGTAAAAGAAACCTATCATTTGCCCAAAAGATGCCCAAGAAAAAGGAACAACAATCAAGAGCTGTAACTCAATATAATTAAAGTCAATCAACTCGGTCTGCTCTGTATTTAAGGTAAAAACACCCATGTAGGCACAGGCTCCTAGAAGTCAACTTGGTTTGTTTTTCCTTTAGGGAGTTCTCTTCTTCCCAGGGAAATTGGAGGGAGCAGTTTGCTGTCACGTGGGTAAAATGTGGAATGCATTTGAAAAAATAGAACTGGAAATGTTTTTGCCAAAAAATGACTAACTCTCCTCCAGAGTAGCCTAGAGTGGCAAGACTTCACTCCCCTCCATCCTCTCATAAATTGGGAGGTGGAACTTCATTTAATTTTGCATCTTTGCACATAGGCCACTGTCAATGTACACATGACATTCCCCAAACCCAATCCCTAGCAGTATAAAATAGAACAAAATGAATCCATTAGTATACACTCTTCCAAATACATTCAAAAACAGAATTTAAGACCACTTAAAAAGATGAAGCCAGTAGAAGCTCAGAGAAGAGGGTGCCACTTCTACAAACATGTTCTATGAGAATCTGGGAATGTTCTGAAATCGGTATCCATGGATGAAAGAACCAAAACAGCTCCTATATTCAGAGTGGAGGTATCCTGGCATCTGATTTCACTCATTCCTTTAGTCAATCGCTATGTTTTGAGTATGTGCCATCTGTAAAGCACAGTGCTAATTTTGTACTAGGCACCCTCAGAAGATACAAGCAAAAATCTCAATCACTTCTGATTCCAAGAGTGTTTACAATCTAATCTATCCTAACATAGTCATTCTGAATCTCAGGATTCTATTCTTTGCCACTTAAATGGACTCCACTTCTTTCTATTGCCAGGAGAATCCCTAACAAATTACCAACATGTCATTGGCCACAGTACTCCTTGGGAGGTGTTCCTTCCAAGAGGAGGCACTGTACAAATCAGGACAGTCAAATGAAATTAGCTTTCCGGCTCTAGTCTGTACGATATCTGTATATATACTGGGAACAAGCAGGGACTATGCCCACCTTACTAGAATTAGGACAAATTTGCCCTAAGGTGGGTAAGGTTGTCAGGACCCTGAGCTCCATGTGGTTTATTAGTCAACAAACATTTGTTAGGCACCTATTACGCTAGGTGCTAGAATACAAAGATAAAATAGTTTCTGCCCTCAAGGAGCTAATATTCTATAGGGGAGGCCAGTGGCTCCAGTATTCACATGTACTCAAAAATCACCTATAGAAAAAGGAACCCATCTCAATTATACCTTGCCAGTAGAGTCAAATATTTGTGTAATTGTGACATTTTGACATTTGTATAATTTTGATATTGTATAATTGTTAGTCATCACAAGAGGGGAGAAGTCAAGATTCTCAGATTCATGAAGTGGAATTGAAAGTCTTCGATGCTCTGTTTAATAAATTCCTCAGGGAGTTATATCTGAGAAAGAGCAGCCCTATGAGAAATAACTCACCACCTCAACCTGCTCACGGTCCAAATCCTCGCAGATGCCATGTACACAGAGAACTTTCGAGCCCCGCTGACAATCATTATACGCAGAAGCACACTGAGGTCCATAGTTCTCAGGTTTGCAGGTACAGCTGTTGATTACATCATACCATTATGCCACAAAACCTTCAAGAACATATGTTCAATTTTATAGCAACGGGACAAAAAATAATTTGAACTGAAAGTTGGGGATGTTAAAAGCTAACCATGAAATAACAGGCCAGCAATAAAGAGCTACAGATTTAGGTCTCAGAGGGGAAAGTCTATTTACAGAGACTGCATGGTCCACTGGATTGAATATGGAAGCAAGCAAAATCCAATGCCAGTGGGGCCATTGATTCATTACCAAGGTCAGAATGACTCTGAAAATTCCAACTATGCCAGGTCACTAGACAGAGTTACCAAAGATTAGATTTTTAGAAATTGGTAGTATGCTGTAAAACCCACCCACCCCTTTTTTATTTTATTTTTTTTTTGGTTAAGACCTATGATTACATTGAAATAGAGAATGCCTAGTTAGAATACTCTACCTTCCAATATAGATCAATAAGCGACCTTCAATCTGTAGTCTTAGAGAGGTGTCTGGGCCACCAAGAGATTAAGTAATTTGCCTAGAATCACAGAGCCAATATGTAATAGGATGATAAGATCACATATTTAGAGCCAGAAAGGCCCTTAGGGGCATAACACCTTTGTTTCACCGATGAAGAAACTGAGACCCAGAGAGGCTGTGACTTGCCCAAAGTCACACAAATCATAAAGTGGCTAAGTTAGAAATTGAACCTAGCTCCTCTGACTCCAAATTCTGTGATCTTCCCCATGGAACATGATGTATGTCAAAGACAGTAAGACTTGAACTCAGAATTTGAACTTCCTTACTCCAACTGACCCCAGGGTCCTTTCACTTCTCTAGCCCTCCCTTCTATCATCTCATCTAGAAAATGAGGTTGGACTAAAGTCTATGTTCCCTCCCAATTATAACGTTCTACGATTCTAGATGTTCAATGGTAACGAAATAATGACTTTGGTTGGCAGAAGGTGGATTTGTTTTTGCAGTAGCTTAATTGATAAATAATCAAATAAAGTGAGGTCTTAGTAAATACCTTGACTTTCTAAAATTTTTGGTTTCATTTTGTATCTATAGAGATGATGGAAAAATAATACTTAAGTTGTTAGATGACTTCTTTAAAACTTGATTATATCTTTTTTTTACAAGGCTTTTCAGACACAAAGGGAATCTTTTGCTGAACTTTTGCTGCTAAGGTAAAGTCATCAACCCACAAAGTGATTCTCTAATAGTGGAGACCATAAACACCATAAGCAGATGGAAGAGATATTTGTGGACCATGGAGACTTTGGAACAGTGTTCTTCAAATCACACCCTGCAGTGTGTTTGCTTTGGTTTGCTCTGAATACTTACAAACATGGAGAGTTCCTGATATCAACAGGCCCCTCCGAGGGCTACAAAAATCAAAATAAATTGTAACCCTTGAGAAAGATGTCCCATTCAGCATTAACACAGACACCCGAAAACAAATATAATGATTTAAGAGCTATTTTGTTAGTAAATGGTACTTTCATGTTTTCCAAGGTTGCCTTTCTCATTAAGACGACATAGATTAATGACAACAAATCACTGCATCTAGGAAGGAAATTCAGTAATGAATCCCCAGATCTATATATATATAGATCTCTCTCTGTCTCTGTCTTTCTCTCTCTCACTGTCTTCTCTCTGTCTCTCTGTTTCTCTTTCTCTCTTCCTCTTCTTCCCCACCTCCGTCCCTCTCCCTTTCTTATAAGAAATTGATTGAATCGTTGGGTTCGTAAAGCACTGGTAATTTAATCCCTGCCATGCATGTCAAACAGAGTATAATTCAATTCAGCAAGCACTGAATATGCATCTACTACGTGCTAGACTCTGGAAATACAGACAAAAATGAAACTCCCTGCCCTCGAGGAGACTATATTCTATTCTACTGGATCTGAGCATTCTAGAATTCCTGCCAAACTGAGGGCTATTATTTGCTGTGTTGTATTATATATATATGTATTAGATGCAATCGCCTGTACATACATGTATATCTCATACATCTCATACATGCATATATATGTATAATGTGCTATTATCCTATGTATATGTATTAGATGCTATCTCCTTTACATACATGTACATCTCACACATCTCATACATACATGTATATGTATAATAGGCTATTATCCTATGTGTGTGTGTGTGTATATATATATATATATATATATGTATGTATACATATGTTAGATACTATCTCAGTTATTCCCAAAATGTGGGTTAATTCAAGGAAAACGTTGCAGCAGGAGGATCCCAGCAGCACAGTCAGGAGGAAGCCCTCGTGCTTTTGTGTATTGTTCTTTGCCTGAGGATCCTCGATGGTGAATTTATGGCTGGAGCAGACCTTCAAGGTCATTTAGTCTGACCCCTTGGTATACAGATGAGGAAACTCAGGCCCAGAGGAGTTAAGTGATTGGCCCCAGGTCACGTAAGGCAGTAAGTACAGGAGTTGGAACTGGAACGTGGGTAACAACACCAGAGCCGGAAGAGACCTTAAAATATTATTTTACAAAGGAGGAAACAAAGGTCTAGTGAGAAACAAAACAACTTCTCAAGGTTACACAAATAATATGTGCCACAGCCAGGATTCAAACCCATGTTCTCTGACACAAAGGCCTTTGGACTTCCCGCTGAGTCACACTGCCTCCCATAAATACATCTGCACTTGTGCAGACTGTATTTTCTAAGCAATGCCTAAGCTTGTGTCTTATTTGATTACAAATAATCACATTTAAAGGCATATCTTTTAGGGAGAAGAAGACGCTAAGCTCTATTCACATAAAGCACTTTTACTCCTGCCTTCATGTTGAACACCAATATTGTTGCTGTCTGTCCTTCCTTTAGAAGAGAATCAAAGGCATTGCAGGATGATGAATTGACTCTCACAACATGTGAACTGGGTTTAAGTGAGGCAGAACTGCACAAAGTCATCAGCCCCACTCTCTCTTCCAGAGTCATGGAAGTCCAGTGGCAGGACAAAAGTTGGGATCTGGTGATGGCCCAGGATGCAGTGGATGACCTTGCAGTCTTTGATGTCTGGCTAAGCTCTAAGGGCTCTATGGCATCTGCTTCAGTCACCTTCGTGGCTGTTTGAACACATTACTCCCCTGCCCATTCCTTTGGGGGAAGTCTTTACATGCTTGAGGTAGACATCCCCCCAATTCACCCATGGGTCTGAGGCCTCTCGGCTACCCTCAACCTATTTAGTCCACCTGTGGAGACAGATTTACTGGGTGTGGCCACCATATATGCTATAGCTTCTTGGAGCCACAGGTGAGAGCTGAGTGCCAGGTAGGTACCAAAGTAGATGAGTAGCCCTGAAAGAGGCTTAGCAAGTCCTCACACCAGAGGTACTCATGCTCCCTGAACACCCCATGCACCCCAAACACGGCAGCTAGATGGCATAGAGCCAGGCCTAGAGTCAAGAAGAATCATCTTTGTGAGTTCAAATCTGACCTCTGACACTCACAAGCTATGTGACCCTGGCCAAGTCACTTAACCCTGGTTGCCTCAGTTTCCTCATCTGTCAAATGAGCTAGAGAAGGAAATGGCAAACCACTCCAGTATCTCTGCCAAGAAAACCCCGAATGAGATCACGAAGAGTCAAATGTTACTGAAACAATTGAACAAACACCAATATAAAAAGGTGGTTGATCAAGGAGCAGCAGTTTCAGGCTAAGCTAGTAATCATCATCAAAAAAAAAGTCTCACACTTAATATTTTGTCCTTGTACCCCAAGTTCAAGAACATTTGGCATCTCAGGAAAAGTCAAACACACTTCTGCAGTTACAGTTTAACTGATGTAAACTAAATCCAGTCCCATCTTAATACAACCAGCTAACTAACTGATTCACTAGTATAAAGGCCAGTTTAAAACCTAACTATCCCCTGATAGTCAGGAGGCAAGGATGGCTTAAGCTCCATCCTTTCAGTTTTATAAGAGTTTTTCCCCCTCCCCCACCTCCATCATTCTGATTCTCCAAGAATGAAAAATGCTTCAAAGGCTTTTAAACTGAGTCAAAGGTCTAGGGGGTGATAGCTGGATGTCATGAGTCCCAGTCCCAGGGGATGAATTAAATCCAAAGTAATCAGGCCAACAAAAAGAGCCTGCTCTCTGGGGCAGGGACCAGAACAGCACTGAGAGGTAGTAAAATATTATCGCATGGCCCCTTTGAAGCTGCTCAGGGCAGGGCCTCTTGGTACAAGAGAGAGCTTCAATGATAATAAATGATTTCACTCTGCTATTTTCCATATCCTCTGAGGTAGTCATGTTTACTGTTTTGCCAGGAAGAGTGAACTTACAAAGCACTGTATCTTTTTACAGAGCTGACAATCATGAATCCTATTCCTCTTTCTGTAATAAGGGATCCATGGACCCCTGGTACACGGACAGATTTCAGGAGGCCTCTGAAGTCGGATGGGAAACAAAAATTGCCTTTTTCACTACCCTAACGGAAATTTAGCATTTTCCTCAAGGCTGAATGGTGGGAAACAAACATGATTCTGAAAAGGTGGGCCACAGGTTTCACCAGGCTGCCAAAAGAGTCCACGGCACAAACAAGGTTAGGCACCTGTGAGCCATGAGGATTTTCTCACAAGGTCAGAGGGAGAACCTTGATTTCAAAGTGACCAAGCTGCAATGCTCAGTGTAAAACTTGCTCACAAATACTGAGTCTGCACAGCCTGGCCTGACTCCATATGCAGCCTGTCTTTGCTGGATTTCTGCTTCTATTTCCCAAAGGGTTTTCTGATCTCAGCAAAGCTTTTTTTCATGAAGGACACTTTAATTCACATAATTAATGGAGCCCAAGCAAGGATCCTGAGTTTTACAGTTCCATCATGCAAATTTCACAAAGCAAGCACTGAAGCATCTGCCTCTGCATCTCTGCCTGTTTTCTCCATGTCTTTAGAAAGAAGCCTATCTACTTGTCCACACAGGCCACTGCTCCCTTTTAAAAATCAGGAAATTTGTTTTAAGTGATGTGACATCCCCCCTACCCCCTCACCCAGGTGCTGGGGCTAGATCCCTGAAGCTAGCGGTTTCCCTACAGGAAAAATTACAAGAGCGGATCTCATCCCTATTTCACAGACTGAGTCCTGAAGGCACAGGAGTGACTTCTCACTTCGGGTTTGCTATTAGAATAACACTTTTTAAAAATGTCTAGGAATGACTGCACCACACTGGAAATCCAATCTCTATGCCCCACAATAGTTTTAACCACTGGGTACAAAGAGCATGAATTGAATAGTGACATTTTTTTGAAATCCCTAAACATAATGACAAAGCATTCTAACACCAGTGGAATGCCAGCAAGTAGTTGTGGGGGTTGAAAAGAGGTTGTTTTGTTTTTTTCGTTTCCATTTTGCAGGAGAAAATCATAAAGTATAAAGCTTTAGCATAATATATGGGTCTCTTCCTGCTTTCAGAATTTATGTCACCTAATTAGGTATTGGCTGGCTTGCCATAGCTCAGAAGTTCTGAATCTATGGTCTGTAAATCTATTTGCTTGTTTTTAAATATCTGTGTAATTGTATTTCAATATAATTGTTTACTTAGCAATCCTATGTTTATTTTATGCACTAAATGACATTATTCTGAAAAGGGATCTATAGGCTTTGCAAGATTGCCAAAGGGATCCATGACACAAAAATGGGTAACAACTCCTGCCATAGCCAATAAGCTAGATTGCATCTCAAGTTGCCAACATACCACTGATGAAGTGGGGACCCTAATTAAGTCTGCATTCTGAGAGTTAATAAGGCTTCAAATAAGGCTGGAAAATAAAAGTAATATCTGGACCTGAGGCTCATTGTCAAAGATGTCTGCAAGGAATAAACTCCTGTAAACAGAGAATAAGAGATCATGCTTTCCGCAGAATTAAAGACAAGGCAAAGGTCAGGCCCCAGATAGCACCGAAGTGTGAATTTGTGAATTACAAAAGCAGTGGCAGCCTATAGTGAGGACATCTTAAATCAAAAGCTGCTAGCTCTACTACAAATTATCAGCAGAGATGAGTATTTCTGGTCTCATATGTGGATTGAATTCTCGGTCGTTTCCTCCTACAATTTCAATGAAATATGGCTAGGGCCCAGAACAAGCCGAAGCTTGCAAAAAAATTATGTGTATACATAAAATATATATGTATATAGGCTTTTAAACTATATTCAGAATAAGATGAACAAGCAGAATGAGACCCTGGCTTAGGGAATAAATATGTTCATGTTAATGAAAAATACTGACAAGGCAAAAACTCTCAATTCCTATGGTATTTTGCTACCATTTTTTCTAATAAGGAGTATAATTTTCAAACTAAAACAAGCAATACAAAGAGGAAATTGAAGCCCAAAGTTAAAAGAAGTTATGAAAAGAGGACCTAATAGTACTATAGAACTGGAAAGAAAGTGCTCATCAGTTGGGGAAGAATTAAACAAATTACGGCACAAGAATATAATGGAACATTGCTGCCTGGGCTAATCTCACCACCCATCAACATCTGCCAGCAGCCCCAGATGTGACCGTAACAGGAAAGGTCCCTTCTGTGTCTCACCTGGGCCAGAGGTAAAAAGGGGCAGATACAAAGTAAAGAACTCAGCAAGGACACATTCTGTAGTGTAATTCAAAGAAAAGGAGAAGTTGTGGACAGATAATTATTGGTTTAGTATCTGAGGCAAAGGGTAAAAGGAGAATTTACCAGAGATAGGAAGGCAATAAAGCAGTCACTAGAAGGATAAGAAGCCAGATACCAATGCACAGGTTCCTTGGGAAATGAGCAGGAAAGGAGGTGACAAGAAAGTCACAAGAAGGTACAAGAAATGTAATTCTTGACTTACATACCTAAGGTGCTTAATAAATGTCTGCCAACTTAAACTGAACTGAACTGAGAAGAAAAACCAGAGTAAAGGAAATGTGGAGCAAAAATAAAGAAAGCAAATGACCCCGGGGAGTAAAAACAGCTGAGGACATAGTTTGGTTTGCTCAGCACTCTTTCTGTGGTAGCATCTTTTATGTTGGAGGTCGGGGGAGTCTCTCAAGGTTCTCCTTTATCTCAGGCGTCACAGACTAAAACATGCGGTTAAATTTAACATGATGAAATTTATTAGGGATAAATGTAAAGTCTTATACTTGGGTTCAAAAAATCATTAAGTAAAGGATGAGGAAGGTATGGCTAGATTATAAGTTCATCTGAAAGACAATCCTGGGTATGGGTCAGGAGTGTGTTCAGTGGACAAGAGAGTGACACTTGGGCTGAAGTGAGAATCATAGAGTCCAGGACAAGGAATATTTTGCTCTGATCAGATCACACGAGAACTATTTTGCTTAAGTTCCAGATGCAACATTTCAGGAACCATAAAACTAATCTGGAGAGTATTAAGAAGAGGGAAACTAGGAGAGTAAATAGCCTTGAGTTCATGCTACCTAAAAAAGATCTGAAGGAAGGTGATATCTAGTATAGAGAAGAAAAACAGTAGGGACATGATAGCTTCTCCAAATATTTGAAAGATTGTCACATGCAAAATGAATCAGACTATTTCTGCCTGGCCCCAGAGGACCAAAGTAGCAGCAATGGATTAAAAAAGGCAATTTAATCTTGCTGTCAGGAAAAATATCCTAACAATTAGAAAGCAGCTACCTCAGGGCAGAGTAGTTTCTCCTTTACTTGAAGTCTTCAAGGAAAATGTGTTTAATCAGTTATCATGCGTGCTGTAGGAGGGATTCTTGTACAAAGTACAAGACAGACTAGTTGGTCTTTGAGGTCACTTCAACCCCAACACTCAGTGTCATTCTGTGATGCCAAATAGCTAGCAGTGACCTAGCTGAGGGAGTACATGTACAGGTGAGTGGCAGACTGAAAGGGGCCTTGAAGACAGCAGAGGCACACAGATGGATGTTGTTCATTTGCCACCATAACTACTCAGAAACACTTTGGATAAGTTTCTATAAACTAGTGAATGGAAAGATCTGACACCAGTAAGAGTAGTAGTAGTAGTAGGAGTAGGAAGAGGAAGAGAAGGAAGAAGAGAAGTAACAATAATTGTAACAGCAATAAAAGCTAACATTTATAAAGTGCTTTAAGGTTTACTATATCTATCCATCTATAATTAAGCCCTATAAGATAGGTGCTATTACTATCCTCATTTTACAAATGGCAAGACTGAGGCACAGAAGTTAAGTGGTTTGTCACCCAGCTATTAAGTGTCTGAAGCAGGTTTTGAACTTGGGTCTTCCTATCTCTAGGCCCCGTACTCTATCCATTTAAACTCTGGTCTTCATGGCTCTAGGACCCACACTCTATCCACAGTGCCATGTAGCAGTATGACAGGCTCAGTATGCTAAAAAATCAGAGTTGAACAGAGAGTCTTCTAGAATTAGAGAGAGAAAAGCTTATAAAGAACTTGGTACTCTGGAGAACTCCACCCCTCAGTGGCTAATGTTCCACCCAGCTTATCTTTTTGGTGTTCTCCTTCTGTGTCAATGAACCTTTGTGTTCTGAAGAATAGTATCTCTCCACAGGATTTTACTTGTCTCCATCTTTCTCTGAGAATCAGGATATCAGGTAAAGCTTGCAGGATTGCTGGGATGAGTCACTGATAAACACCAGCCCCAATCAGTCTGATTAGTATCATGTCTAAGCGGGCAATTCAGTACAAGGAGGAAAGGGACTGAGCCCTCTCATCCTTCAGGATGGTGACCTCTCTGGGAAAGCATGACTTGTGAAGAAGACAGATATGACGAGGTTTAAGCTGGAGAAGATGATCAAGAGAAACAAGAGGACTTTCTCTAAATTCTTAGTCATTTCAAAGAGAATTAGAGTAATTTTGTGAAACTCCAAGGGGAAGAACCAGAGGCAAGAGGTGGAAGTTCCAGGTAACCAGATTTGGGCTTGACAAGACAAGTCGCTCAACCTGCCTGGGCCTCAGTTTCCTCATCTGTAAAATGAGGGGGCTGGATTTCGCGGTCTCTAAATTGTCTTCTAATTGTAAAGCTAGGATTCCAGCATTCTAGAAGAAGAACTTACGTGAAATCAGACCTATGCAATCGTGAAATGAGGCTCCTTGAATTGAGCTTCCTCTCACTGGAATTATTCAGTCCAAAGGTGAGTGACCACCTGGTAGGGAGGTCACAGAAGGTATTCCTTCATCTAAAGCTTCTTCTGCCTCAGCGATTCTACCATCCTCCAATTGCTATTCCTTTGCTGCTGTAGACTGTTACTCTGTTTTGATCAAACAACATTAAGCTCTCCCCGCCACCCCCCGATAGCTATATCACATTGGCATGTTACCATCAGTGGATACCACTACTTCTAAGTCTGCTGGTTCCTTGGAGATAGAAGACACAGGTGGGGAATGTTGCTTATTATGTTCCCTGCCAGGCATCCCCCAAGAAAACTTGATTTTTTTTTAAATGCCCAATATTACCTGTAACTTCCTGGTGTGTTGAAGCATGTGCCTCCATTCTGGCAGCTCATGGGTGTTCCAGCATAAATCTGACACTCGTTGACATCCGCTGAGCAGACAGGGCCCTGAGTCCACAAAAAGATTAAATTTGATCTCCATGAGGGATTAAGGGAAGGCTTTAGCGTGCCAAAATCAATCTTGCATCTACAGTACTTTCAAAGACCTGCCCCCACCCACACAGGCTCAAAGCAACGGCCCTCCCAACATGGACAGGGATCATGTGTCAATCCTTCCCATGAGCCCTCATCCTACTATGGTAATAGACACCCCAGGAATTGGGAGGGTGAGCAAACAAAGAAGCAGCAGCTCTTGTATCCACGAAGAACTTTCTCATCATCATCAGAAACCAAGGAAAGGTGTGGGGCGGAATGGGAAAGACAAAAGAGATTTTCTTCTAATTCCTTCCAGGCTCAATAATTTTACATTAATGCAAGTGGAAATGCCATGACCTCTGAAGCATCTTTTATATGCATGGGTGCAATCACCCTTGATATTTCTTGGTAATTCAGTGAGTTACCTAATCATATTTCTCTTTGTTTTCATTTTGGGATAGAAAACTATAATCAGCTCCAATGACAGGGCAGCACCGTTCTAGGAACACCCAGCTGAGAACTAAACACGTCCTAATCATTCAGGGGACACATTGCTTCTGGCTCTCTTCATGTACTGTTTGGGTAAGAAGAAACAAAGTGACTCACCTCCCAGTTTGGCGGACAGAGACAGAAGAAGGAATCGAGCAGGTTGAGGCAGGTCCCGCCGTTCTGACAGGGGTTGCTGCTGCAACTTTGGCTCTGAACTGTCTGAATGAAGCAAGCACAGTGAGGACAGCATGGCCACTAGCAGGATGCCCAGAGAGGCGCCGACTCTTATTCCTAGAAAGTCACGTGTATCTTCCTACAGATTTTAGTTATTCGCCCCAGTTCTTCCTCAATTAGTTCTCTTTTCATCCCACTGAATTATATTAACAATTTCATAGTGCTCTGACATTCAAATGCAGTCCACAGTTGGAAGCAGATTCTCATCCTAGTCTTTAAAAAAGCACAGCCCATCTAAGGAAATAAATATTTAGACATCAGGAATAAATGGGAATTTTAATCTAAGTGGCCTCGATTGGGGCATTCATTGATCACAGAAGTTATTGTTGGACCAAGGGAACAAACAAAAACTCCCCATAAGCATTTCCATGGTATTCTTATCCTTCATACTGCGGGACATACAAAATCTGATCAGCCACCACTGCTCCCCTCCTTCGGTGGGGCTATGCTTACTGGACTCTTTTCATTCTGAACTTCTTTGAATAAAATGTGTCTTATTTACATGCACTCTCTACTGCATTGCTCAAGTGATTTCTTTCTGTTCAAAACAGGCTCACCTTTGTCTGGATAACCTGTAGGAGTCTTCCTGAGTGCTAAATATCAGTTCTTAAGCCTAAGACCTACAGCATCTTTGGATTCATGAGAAATTTCTAAAGATATGGCCAGTGATCCACCCAGGGAAACCTTCTACTGTTGAATCAAGCTGCCTAACCATACTTCGGTTAAAGAGGTGGGGAGAGGGAAGCCCGAGAGAGAGATAGTGAGAGAGAGAGAGAGACAGAGAGAGAGAGAGACAGAGAGAGAGAGAGAGAGAGAGAGAGAGAAGGGAAGAATTATTCTTTGGTTGTTCTCTTAAATTTCCTTGAAAGGTTATTTGTTCTATAAAAGCAAAGCTTCATCTAGATATAAGGACGAGTCTACTGGGCTGAACACTTTGGTTTTAATTCTTGCTCTATAGCAGTTAAACTGCAAAAAATTGGGCATCTGCTCAACTTTTCTCTAGAAACAAGAAATCTGAGAAGAGATATTATATTATAAAAGCCTATCAAATCACTAAAAAAATTGCTAGCACATATATATATATACACATAAAGACATACATATATATATATGTGTGTGTGTATACACGTGTATAGTATACCAAAAATCTTAGTCCAGTTTTAAGTTTAGTAGCTTAAAACTGGACTAAGAGTTTTTTTACACCCTGTACATGACTTAAGATTTCCAGAGATTCATAAATATGATCTTATTTGAATCTCACAAAAACCCCTATGAGGTAGCTACTACAGGCATCATTATCTACATTTTACAAATGGGCAGATTGCAGCTTATAGAAGTTCAATATCTTGCCTGTGGTCATGCAGTCAGTAAGTGTCAGAGTCAGGATTCTATCCCATCTTTCTAATTCTATCCACCCTTCTATCCATGCCACATAGCCTCTTCTAATAAGATTATGGATACAATAAACATAGAATTGTTCATCAAATACCAGCATTTCAGAATGAAACAACAGCCCTTTTAGCTTGAAAGAGACAGATTTCATGCAATTAGAAGTTCTGTTTTATACAGCAGGTAGTGAATGTCTAGGATGTATTGTTGCTTCTTCACCTCTAACCTCCATATACCCCATAAGCGGTGCCAGTTGAAAACTTAGGTAGCCTCATGGATAAGAGAGACCTATAAGAGGTTATTAAGAAAAACCAGGATGTTTTGGAATACATTCTTATCCTCTGAGGTCTATGTCAAGTAGGATAATTATGGCCTTCAAAATACAGGTTGGATGAGCCATGAAGCTGATCCAGTGTGGAAAATCTTATGTTCCTGAGTCCCCTGGGCCGTAACGTCATTCGTAATCAAGCCCTAATGTGACATAGTGAGTCTGCACCTTGACACCAGCTTTAGCAAGGATGCTATCGTGTTTTCAAAGCAAAACAAAAACTTTTGTGCTTACCTGCTGTAAGCTTTGAAATCTCCTCTCAAGATCCATAAGCTGTCCAGGAAAACAAGAAAATAAAAGTGCTTTAGACATAAATTACCAGTTCACAGTTCACAGACCTCTATCAAACACTCATATTTTGTTAAAATCATGAACTCAATTTAATGGCAGTTATTAATGCCTATTTAACAAGCTACTGTGCTAGATACATAGCAAAAGACATAAAATTTCTATAAGAAATGGTCCTTTCCCCATGAAAGGACTTCACTCCCTACTAGAGGATAACATAAACACAGCTAGGAAATATAAGTGCATTAGAATTACAAAACAAAGTAGTCTAAGTAGAAGGGTTGTTATCTATGGGAGTTGGCACATGGAATAGGTTTGGGGGAAAAGCAGTGAAGTTGGATTTTAAAGACCAGATAGGCATTTAGCATGTGAAGTACGGAAAACATTCTAGACATAAATAATGCAGTAACCAAATTTATAGAAGCAATCTGTCTGGGTTGGGAATAGTAAAGCTTGGTTGGGATATGGAATGTGTGAAGTGTCGAGATACTAAATTAAGCTGGAAAGATGAGCTGAAACCACTGAGACTTGGTAGGATGAGACCTATGACTGGACTATGGCTCTAGATAGGTATACCTTATTCAAAAGAAACAGGATCTATAAAAGGGAGAGGGGCAGCACCATATATTAAAAAGGTATACTCATATTGTGAAATCCAAGAACTAGAAGGAGGGAGCATGAGGCAGAAAGAGTATGTGGGCAATGATCAAAGGAGGAAGAAGTGATTTTATCAAGCAAGAACACTATAGACCACCTGGATAGAAAGAGAAAATAGATGAGGAGTTTGGCAAACATAACAAGCATAGCACAGAGGTAAGATAAAGTAATGGTGGGTGACTTTATACAGACTTCTTCAAGAGCTCTCTCTCCATCAAAAGCAGAACAGAAAATAATGCCTTGACTTGACTTGGTGATAGTACCATTCTTCAAAAAGATGGAGGAATCATTGAAGGGAAACTCTGCTCAGGAGCTGATTCTCACTAACAAGAAAGAGCTAGTTGATAGGATCCTTGAAAGAAAATGAGCACTTTATCCCTGAGTTTGTGATAGAGAAGGAGAAGTAATCTGGACTTGCTCTGAAATTTACCCTAGATTTAAGGAAAAGTTGATTTCAAATGACATAGAAGGAGGATTAGTAGGAATCCACTGTGTAAAGTACGATGACACAAAAGAAAACAACTCTAACAATGAGGGAAGATGAGATTTGTCCAAAGACACTGATGTGGATGCAAAATGATCAACCAACTTAGATCTTAAAAAGAAATATATAAAAGATGGAATACAAGCTAGGTAACACGAGATAGATACAAAAGCATGGTCTTAAAGATCTGTCAGGAATTTTAAATATGAAACTAAGCTGAGGCCAGTTGATGAGAAAGGTAAAGATAACCAAAAAAAATGTGTTAAAAGCTATGTTGGGGGGAAAATGGAGGATCAAAGAAGGGAAAGGATCTTTGCTCGGGATGGATGAGATAATGATGACTGGCAATGAGAAAGAGCAGAGCTGCTCAATTCATATTTCATTTGATTTTTTTTTTTGTCTTCCAAGGAGAATTACCTTTGCCCTTGAAATGAGAGCATAAAAATGACTGAGTTGTAACCAAGATAAGTAAGGAGAAAGTAAAAAAATAAGTCCCTATCTGCCCTTGATGAAGTCAAGTAACCTTATCCAGATGAACGATAACCTGAGGTCCTTAAATACCTCAAGCAAGTGCATTTCATTTGCTGAGCAATGGTCAGTGATATCTGAAAGATTGAGGAAAATGGGAGACACGTCACAAAACTGAATAAGGCCCAATGCCTCAATTTTCAAAAAAGGGAAGAGGACAAAGCTTCAAGCTGTAGGCCAGTGAATTTGATTTCATTTCCTGGGGAAATTACAGGAAGGCACATTAAAGCAATGGTTGGCAAACATCTAGAAAAGGGAAGTGATTGCACATAGTCTGTGTGCCTTCATCAAAAACAGGTCCTGCCAGACTAACCCCATTTCCTTTTCTGATAGGACTACTAAACTGGTAGCTAAGATGACTACTACGCAATACACTACTTAGACTGTAGCAGAGCTTTTGACAAAGTATTTCATGCTATTCTTGCAGAGAAGATGGAGAGTAATGGATTAGATGTGAAGACAGTCAGATGGATTCAGAAGCAGAGGGAAGGCCAGACTCACAGAGTGGTTGTCTATGGGTCAACGTCAGTGTGGCAGCAGATATCCAGGGGAGGACCCCAGGGAGCTGTGGTTGGCCATGTACCTTTTGCCATTTTTCTCAATGACTCAGATAAAGGTATAGATGGCATGTTCATCAAATGTGGAGATGACACAAAATCATTCTTTGTATCTCCAACACATAGTTAACAAACTGAGTTGACAGTATCATGATGCAAGGATCTTGACAGACTAGAGTATTGGGGTACACAGCCTAATAAGATGAAATTTAATAGGGTTAGGTATAAAGCCTGACACTTCAGTATAAAAAATCACCTTTAGGAGTATAAAGGGGGAGGCATGGATAGATAACCACTGTTCAGAATTGGATCTGGGGATTTTAGTGGACTGCCAACTCCATAGGAGATTTAGCAGTGTGATGTGGCAGCCCAGAAAGCAAACAATTTGGGGCTGTATTAAAAGGGGCAAAGGTTCCAAAAGTAAGAAGGTGATAGTCCCGTCATACTCTTCCCTCATCATATTTCATCTGGAGGGGGCCACCTCCAGTTGTCTTGATCAACATCTTGCCACCAGACCCAGATGGCTCTGGAAGAGAGAGTGAGGCTGGTGACCTTGCACAGCCCTCCCTCACTTAAATCCAACTCACTTGCAAGTCATGGCATGACCCTCCTGATGTCATGGTCCTCTTTGAGAACGAAGGACAAACAATACCAACTTTATCTGGAGTATTTTGTCTATTTCTAAGCATTACAGTTTAAGAAGAAAAGCTGAACCCAGATTATAAGGGTCTGCAATGTGAGGCAAATGAGTTTGAACTTTACCTGGCAGGCATTAAGAAATCACTAAAGAGTTTGTTAGCTGAGGAATGATGTGACCAGATCAGTGTGTAAACTAACATTATTCTGACAGTGGCAGACTGGAATTGGGAAAGAGTGAAAGTAGGAAGCCTTGCTAGAAGGCTATGGAAATATTCTAGGCAACTAGTAATGAAACTGGAACCAGGGTAGGACAATGATAAAAAAGGAGTAAGAATTGGATGAAAATAATCTTATAGATTTCAGATTGGCAGTAATTGGTGAGAGATTAGTTGTAGTAACCTATTAGTGGTAGTAATCTAGAGAGATTAAGGGCAGTGAAGAGATAAATAAAATCAAGTGTTAGAACATGGAGGACTGTGTGAATGAACCAAATGATTGTCTTCACTTTCAAACTCTCTGTAGGATTTCTTTATCTCATTCTTCCTTTTACTTTTTTACTCTATGCATATTCCCACTTTTCTGCCTTACACATCCTAGAAGTGAAGCAAGATGCTGTGATAAGTGGAATACTGATTAGTTGGTTCTTCTTCTTCACCTTGAACTTCGATAATCACCAATCTCTATAGACATTAGGGAATCTCCATATCTCCAAGATTAATAACCTGTCTGATATCCTTTCAGATAATTGTTGGCCAGATTAGAACCAGACCATTATAAGCAGCAGGTGCCAACCAGAGGCTCCATGTTATTTTCCCACCTACCTCATTTTGTAGATAGAGCCCTCAGCCAATGATGCCCAGATTTTTATGACTTTGGCTCAGTAAGGCTCACAATTAACTGAAGACCAAAACCAATCATCCCCACTTTAAGGAAATTACTTACAGCCTTGATTTAAGGGGAAGTGCCATTTACTGAAAGGAAGGAGATGTCAGGCTCACCTGGTAATTGATGTGAGTGAGTTGATATGAAACATTGTGAGGAAGACCAACGCCACTTCTTTTTAATTCTGTAATATCCTCCTTGTTTTTTTGGATCTAATATTTAAAGAAAAAAGTATACACACTGAAATCTCTGGAAAAAATCATTCATAAACAACAAGGACTTTATTACATACTAATAAAAATTAGGAATAGCACACTACTTTAAGTACTAAGGTCTTATATTTTATTACTTATGTCATTCAGAATAATACCATGTATCACAAAGAGTAAGTGAAAATAGCCATGATGCAGTTTTACATGATTTCATTTTTTTTCAACAACAACACACTAAATAGCCTTAACATAAAATATTCCTATAATAACAACACCAGCATAGGTTAATAAGTGACTGGAATGCTTACAACAGTTGGTAAGGAGGCTGTGACTGGGAACAAAATGAATTAAACTATTCCTTCCACATTTTATTCATGTATCACCTCCCCCCTCATCTCTGCTACTACTGGACATTTCCATTTTTTTGCTGAATTTTTGCCAAGTCAAGGGTTCTATCATATATCCATGAACAACAGGCTATGCCTGGCTTCCCTGGCCTATGCAATATCACTCTGCTTTCTGGAACCACGACTGTAGTCACCAGCTCCATCCTATCCAATTTTTGAGATATACTCTCATCCCCTCCCCCCATTCACCATGGCCACCGCAAAAGTTCAAGGAAAAGAATTACCTGACTTAAGCATTCACCGAGGTCTTCTTCATTTATTTTAATTTTCCCCTGGGTTCCAGTCCTAAACTCAATACTTTGGGCAGATCCAGTAACAAACACTAAGTTGCCCCTCTCTGAGGTCATACGAGGCCTATATTACCAAACCACAGAAAATATCATTAGGTTGTAGATGTGTAATGAATTATCTACAGTAGATCCCACTGATCCTGAGAAACTTTACTAATCCTCATTCTGGTCACCTGCCTGTAGAGCAAATCAAAATGAAATGATTTCCCCCAGATTCCCCACCAGGTACTCACTTCTTTGCAACCATCCTCCAGCAGAATCTTCCGGAGAGGTAGTTGAATTTCAAAAGGGCTTAGCTCATTTACAAACTGATGGAATATGGATAGATCAGGAAATATTTTCACATATCAACTGAAGACATTAGAGAAGCTAGTGCTCTCATTCACTTTACATTAAGGTATTTCTTTTGCTTCTCTGTTCTCCTTAAGCTGAATTTTGCATTCTGCATTGGTTTGTCCAGATAGGTATGAAATCTGGCATGGGGTGAACCTAACTTACTTGCAAGAATGGCTAATTTAAGTACTTACTGTTGTTGGTAGTCAGTATTTCTTCTTTGTCGATGCAGTTCATATTGCTCAGAGTCACCACCTAACCCTGCATGCATGAATAAAGAAATGAAAAGCCAAAGAAAAGGAACTGGCCAAGACATGCTCCTCACCAGCCCTCCTGAGAGGGTCTGATATGTCAGACTGAGCCTGTTCTCCAGCAAGATGAATGACTGAGTTTAGAGGGTAGCAAGCTGGCAAATGTACTTTGCCCTGTGGAGCCACAAACTTTTCACAGTCCTCCTTCTTCTCCCTGAGATCTACACTACTTTAACTTTCCTAAGAGAGAGGTAAATGATCTTAGATCTAAATGGGTACTCTTCAACTTTCAAGGGGTCAAAATCTACCTTTAAGTGATGCATGATTTAATCATTACCTGTTTGACCTTTGCAATAGAGGAAAACTACTTTAGAAGAAGCCAGTGGAAATTACCCAGAAAAATCCACATAGGAAGAAGCTCTCCTAATGAATTCGGTCATGTTTTGATCTCAGTGACTAAGGGAACATGGAATCCAAAAAAGTTGAGATCAGCATAAGAAAGACAATCCAGGATTTCTATAGTTAACGCCTATGTTATCACCTATTTTTTCTCATCATGAAAACTCCTCAGTAGCTGAAGGAACAAGGCACCCTGAGGGAGAGGGAGGCAGCTTGTGCAAGCAATTCAAATGACTGCAACTATCTCAACCACCATTGTCCTTCAGACCTTCATGGAGACAGTTCAGGACCTCAAACCCAAAAGCCTTGGGGATAACCCAACCCAATCAGCAATGCTACTTCTAGTCCATGCTCTTCAGCCAACACTGAAAGAAGCAATCACTGTGATGGAGGTGCCCGTTTTTTTGTCATCACTAATACTAGCTGCAACCATCATCCTGGGAAGCAACCTCTCCATGGAAATAGAACCTAGCAGCTGCTTCTTTGGGTAACATCCCTTGCCTCCTGGGCAGCTCACTGAGATGCAAAAATAAAGTTCTCACCACCAGTGCCAGTCATTGGTCCTGACAAACAGATATGATTATCTGTGGAAATCACATTATATTAAAGATGAATTACAATCTACTTTGCCTCAGAGTCCTCAGGAACATAACTCTAGTCAAGAGCTCCTTCCTATACCATTTTTGAGATACACTCTCATCCCCTCCCCCCATTCACCATGGCCATAGCAAAAGTTCACTTCCATTATAATGTGAGTTGCTTGTTTATGTTGTTGTATATCTGGCAATTTGCACATAGTAAATCCTTTTTCATGCATCCATCTATCCATTCATTCATCCATCTATCCATTCATTCATTCACAGAAGTCATCCAAACATACTGCTTCTTCCAACTTTCTTATCTTTGCTTATGCTACTCCCTACACCTGACCTGCCTCTCTCTTCTCATCCTTCAGTGAAATCCATTATTTTATTTTTAAAAAATGATCTCGTGTCCCCTCCATGAAGCCTTTCCTGACAATCCCAGCTCTCAATTATCTTTTTTTTTCTGAAACCCTTAAGCTGCACAACAGCAGTGTAGACTATGGGGATAGCAGATAGGCAAATTAAGCATATGTCCTAACTGAGTCGATTTGTACAAAATGGTTTGGTGCTTATTCTGACCAGATCTTTATTCACTTGCCCGAGAGGGGTTAGTGCTAAAATCGCATGTCTTCCCTCAATATATCTCCATTTACAATGGAGAGTCCCAAAATGTCAACAAAAACTGCACAAGGAGAGAAGTTGCAATGCAAAAAGAAGAACAGTTAGTGTGTCAGAAAAAGAGAGACAGAAAAAGAAAAAAATCTTCTTTCTTTAGGACAGTCACTCTACAGGACAGAAGAGAGAATATGATTATCAGGATGTAAAACAAAAAAGCGCATCTGTGTCTGTCACAGAAGACAGGCCCTTGTCCTGGCAAGGAATTTAAGCCTCAAAAACTGTTGCCTTCTCTTTTCTCCAGACAGCTAGCGGATTTTGAGGATGGATTTTAAAGCTTATAACACACACACACACACACACACACACACACACACACACACAAAACTAATTCCATTAAAATAAATAATCCGGGTATCAGGTTATATGGAGTTTTTTTTTTGTATTTGTGATTATTTAACCTATGCTTTTACTGAATATTTTGTGTGTTTCTAAACAGCATGGCTTAATAAATGGGATGGTGGAGGCAGAGTCAGGACCACCCAGGTTCAAAGCCTATCTTGGACATTTACTAGTCATGTGATGAAAGGCAAGTCACCTGACAAGTCACCTAACCTCTCTGAGTTTTGTTTCCCTTCATTCATAAAAACAAGGATAGTGAGCCTTGTAGTACCTACCTGATTGTGTTGTGGTGAGGCTCAAAGCCAGAGACAGCGTAATGTTCTTTCCAAAACTCAACGCATCATACAAACGTGTCAGTAATTATTGTCTCCTCAACAGAACTAGCTTATGTTAGGTACTCAATATCTGTTGATTTGACTTTTAAATCTTTAAATTTCCACAGCCATATCCACAATGGACCTAAGAAATACCATGTAAGATCTCTGTGTAGAATCCTAAATCAAATTCAAGTAAGGGATCTGATCTCTTGTCACATAAAGTACTACAGACATCACAACAAGGTTATTGGTTCAAAACATCTGACAACACAGGTTTTATTTTCCTCACAAGGTTATGACCCCAGAAATTATTTTTCAATCAGTTAAGAATAAATCACGTGGCAACTTAGCTTTTCTTTTCTTTTTTTCTTATTTATTGTTTCATGATGTAAATATTTTGTTTTTTGTTAAAGAAATAATATGCTCGAATGAGAAAGTGACATTGTTAGTTCTAGAATTTGGTAAATAAATCAGTATGCGTCCTACCATAATGTCCTGATAGATTTTATCTTTTGTTTGTTCTTCTATTTAGTATTTTTTCCCCAGCTACACGTAAAAAACAATTTTAACATTTGTTTTTAAAATTCTGAGTTCCAAATTCTCACTTCCTCCCTCCCCACCCCTACCCCCTCATTGAGAAGGCAAGTGATTAGCAACTTACCTTTTCAATAAAACTTCTAGGAGATGTGAGGTGAGGAGTGGGGGTGGGGAGGAAGAGAGAAAACAAAGGGATTAAGATTTTATTAAGCTCTTGGTTGTGTCAGGTACAGTACTAAGTGCTTTACAAATATTATCCAAAATGATCCTCTTAACAACCCTGTGAGGTAGGTGTTATTATGATCCCCATTTTGTAGCTGAGAAAATGAGGTAAGTGAGCCCAGAGTCACACAGTAAGAACCTGGGTCCATATCTGAACTCTCCTTGGCTCCCAGGCTCGATATATCCCCTGGGCTACCTAGCTTGCCAGATGGCACTTCCCTAAAGATTGCTGAGAGCCATCCTTTCTACAAAAGCAGCAAGAAAGGTCCCTGGAATGAGTTCAATCAGTCCCTCTTTGCTACCTGAAACAGGATTTTCCTGTTTTAGCAAAGTGTACACAAAAGAGTTAAAAATAGTTACTGTGCTGCTAAGATTAAGCAGACAACTCCTGATTTCCCATGAAGGGAGGGAGGGAAGGAAGGAAGGAAAGAAGGAAGGAAGGAAAGAAGGAAGGAAGGAAGGAAGGAAGGAAAGAAAGAAGGAAGGAAGGAAGGAAGGAAAGAAGGAAGGAAGGAAGGAAGGAAGGAGGGAAGGAAGGAAGGAAGGAAGGAAGGAAGGAAGGAAGGAAGGAAGGAAGGAAGGAAGGACAGAAGAAAAAGCAAAGTGAGAACGAGATAAAAGTTTCACATCCAGCTTACTTAAACCATTCCAGCTAAAATCATTAGTCAAGTCATAAGTGTCATCATTTGAGGGGCAGGGGAAAGGTGGGTGGAAGGGGCTATAAAAATCAAATTCCTATTTACAGAGCATCACTATGGATACTGTCTGATTGGCTCATCCAGTTTCATCCACAAAATTAAAATACTGACTTGACTATGAAGAGACAACTCCTTTCAAAGATTCAAGACTTTCAAACTTAAAAGACTGGCCCATCTAAATTGGAGGGGCAGACAATGCTATCCACATGTCTGAGGTATTCATTCTGACCCTCTTCAAGTCCTATTCCCCCACCCCCCACAAGCACACAACAATTTTATAAACATTTATTAAATGCAAGGCACTGGGCTTTGTGCCCAGGATACAAACAAACTAAAAGCTTGCTTTCTCCACAACCCCTCAGTCACAACTACCATTGGTTACTACTACCCCTCAGCACTTTTCTTGGCTTTGAAAGCAGGCAGAGATTTTTGGTAACTAGAGAGAAGGAAAAAACAGCCTCTTGGTGGCTGTGAGGCTCAGAATAGAGACAAGCAGGGTCTGCACCAGGCCCTCTTCTTACTAGAAAATGAATTCCAAGAAAGGGTGGGTGGCTTAGTCAGCAACTTCATTTTTACTTAGCCAGAACCCTGGGGTCTTTGCCGTGGAATAAAGGGAATTTAGAATTGGTGCTGTATTCTTACTACCCTCTTTCTGGAGCCTTTCCTCTTTTATATAAAAGAAAGGTAAAATATTTTCTGATGAGTAATCTAAATATTTCCTTTTGTAGTTTCCAACTGATAGTCAACATCTGGAAATAATCCTTCAAGCTAGCTCTTAAAAACACAGCGATGGCCTTTAGGATTTTTTCCCCTCTAAACTTAAGCACTTAATCTTCTGATTCTTTTATAATTTGTAGCAATTAAAACAACATTTTTAAAACAAATCTGCCCAAAGTATCACCCAGTACCTAACCCTATCTGTATCCAGATTCATATAAAAATAGTATTGAATGAGCGATTCTACTCACCATACTTGCCGGCCCAGGATACAGCTTCTAGACAAGGAAATCTAATCTAATTCAATCCAAATCAATCCAATCCAGCAAGCTGTTAGAAAGGGCCATTGATGCACAGGACACTGTGCTAAATCTTGGGAATACAAAAATAAAAACAGTCCATCCCTCAAGTAGCCTACAATCTGCTTTGGGAACTTTGTGTGTGTGTGGGGGGGGTGTGTGTGTGAGAGAGAGAGAGAGAGAGAGAGAGAGAGAGAGAGAGAGAGACAGACAGAGACAGAGACAGAGACAGAAAGATAACATGTAAACAGTGTTGTATGTAAATGTAATGTGCCACCCAAGAGCTACTCCCCAGCTTGGTACTACTCAAAGATCTGTAGGTTTGCGTGGGGCAAGGGTGGTGGCAACAATTCTCAGGTTCTGGGGTGTTCTGTGAGCTTCTACTTATAAGACTACCTGCAATATTCAGCCAGGAAATATAATTAGCTTAAAACAAAGTTATTTATGAAGATGGCATATAAAGAATTATAGCTGAAAATCATTCCCACCCCCATATATTTGAGGCACACTTTCCCACAAATATATTCAGCCTCTATGGTTAGAGTGGGCACAAAGTCCCCTGACAGTGAGACATCCAGGTAGGAAGTAATACATACGGCCAAGGCAACTCACACCTCCAGTACAGCAGGGACCCGATACTTTTTTCTCTACTCATAGCATCCCCTTTCTACTGGGGAGCCGTCATTCAGCTGGGCTTCATGGGTCTGGTCCTCTCTTAGTTAGACTCTTGCCTTCCAGAACTTATTGCCTCATGTCCATAGCTCTTTTTTCTGCTGCCTGGGTTTATGTGAACCTTTGAACCTTCAAACAGTCCTGTTGAAAGCTGCTTTCTCTGCCTCTATGTCTCCCTCTGCTCCCTAATGGATACAGTATCTCCTATTCCACTAGTAGAAGTTACGGCCAATGTGGGCTGGGGGGAGAGGGAGGAGAGGAGAGAAATCCCTCCCCTCAGGAGCAAGTGTCTTCTGTTAGAGGTACAGAGGACACTTACAACAGAGGTGTCAAACTCACAACTCAATGGCCTCAAATGGCCATTCAAATCCACAAATGCCCCTGGAACCAGATTAACAAAATTAAAAAATGATAAAATAGGTAATGTTCTAAGTCAATATGCAATCAGTGGAGACTTTTCTATTTGAGTTTGATTCCACTGCTCTACAAAGCTGCTGCCTGACTTGCCTGTGCCTCAACTGACTGAGCTGAGCTGAGAAAGAAATAAACTGTCAAGGACCCATTTGCCCTCACAGACATTCACACACTAATTTGACAGGGAAAAGAGTATGAACAACCTTGGGTGTTAGGAAAGGCATCCAGTAGGAAGTTGCACATGATCTAAGCTTTGAATGAAAGTAGGGATTCTACGTGGTAGAAGTTAGGAGACAGTATGTGCATTCCAGGAGGCAGTTGGGTGACCTAGTGGATAGAGTGCCAGGCCTGGAGCCAGGAAGACCTAAGTTCAAATTCAGCCTCACACACTTAGTAGCTGTGTAATCCTGGGCAAGCTATTTAACCCTGTTTGCCTCAGTTTCCTCATCTGTAAAATGCGCTGGAGAAGGAAATGACAAACCACTCCAGTATCTCTGCTAAGAAAACTCCAAATAGGGTCACTAAGAAATGGACATGACTGAAATGACTGAATAACAGCATACGCATTCCAGACATTGGAGGAAGACTATGCAAAGTTGAGAGAGAGGGCCACATTCAGGTAACAGTAGGAGGTAAGTCTGACCAAAATGCAGAGTGAGTGGAGAATAATGCGAGATGAAGATGGTCAGGAGCCAGATTGTAAAGAGCTCTAAATAACCAAGTGAGGAATTTGTATTTTATCCTAAAGGCAAGATAGAGTCACTAAAAATTCGTGGGCAATTTGTTCTTTGGGACTTTGATAACTGTTTAGGAGATTCATTGGAGAAAAGCTGGGATGCGACAGACTCATTGGAAGGTTGTTACAACAGTCCAGAGGAGAAGCAGTAAGGGCCTGAACTATGACGGTGGCTATGTGATGGCAGATAAATAGAAGATAGATGTGTGATACATTATAGAAAGAGAAAAAACAAGACTTGCCAGTTACAGAGGGTAATTCCAGCTGAGTGATGAGGTCAGAAGCCAGATTGCAGTGGACAGGAGAAAAGAAAATGGTGACAATGTATGTAGATGGATTTTTCAAGGAATTTGGCACCAAAGGAGAGGAGAGAAACAGGATCCTATCTTGAGCAGATAGATGGCAGGGTTAATTAAAAGGGGAGACCTGGGTGTGTTTGTAGGCTGTAGGGAAGGAGGGATATTGAAGAGGCAAGCACTTGAGCTGGGAAGAAATGGGCTTAAAGAGTACAAGTAGACCAGAACTTGTGATTGCATCCGTGTACGGAACTCTTGATGAAAGAGCTCCCTTTTCCTCCACTGCAGATTGGTACCTGTTCTGCAACTTAAGAGTCTTAAAAAAGTTGTCAGGGGCCACTAAGAAGTTACGTGACTTACCCAGGGTCATGAAGCTACTACATGTCAGATATAAGACTTGAATCCACCAGGTCTTTCTGACTCTGAGACCATGCCACACTAACCATTCACTTATTTTCTCCCAACTTCTATTCCACTACTGAGAATCTATGGTAGTATATTAAGCCCTGAGGAGGTTAGCAAAGAGCAGGAGGCCTCCAAGAATTTATAGTGTTATTGGAGAGATAATCTATCTACACATATATACATGTTTTATATATACATACATACATATGCATATGTGTATATGTATATGTGCGTATATGTGTATATGTTATATATGTGTGTATATACATTCACACATGTGTATGTTTATGTACACATGAAACCAGAATATAATTCTGGCAAGGTAATATATAACAAAGGGTTTGACAATATATTTAAGGAAGCAGTATGTGTATGTATAGTGTGTGTATATAGATATGTATGCATATGTATATTACATACCTACACATAGACACTGATATATATGTATATGTGAGTATATATATGTATATATATAATATATATATTTTTTAAGGAAAGATACTTGTGTATACATCTCCAAAGCAATTCAAAGTAAAGCAGCAAGGATAATTGTGGTATGAGACTAGTCAGGAAACATTTTGGCGGGCAGGGGGTGGTGTCAATCTGATCACAGAAGAAATGAGGAGGATTCGGCATGGGAGGGCAAAGGGATAAGAGCAAGGTTAAAAAGAACAACATGAAAAAAACCACAGAGATAGATTCCCAATGCAGGCTGGGCAGAAGCTACAGAAAGGACCTTGATCTGGATGACATGGGAACTTTGTTAAGAAGTAATAAATGATTATTAAGGTGGCATTAGTTGATTGAGAATTTTGACTATCAGACTGAGGATGGTTTTATAGGCAATGGGGGGAATTCTTCTTGAGCAGAGAATTGGAAAGAAAGCAGGGTTTAGAATGGACTAATGAAATAGACTGCATCTGGGGAAACTGACTAGGATCTATTTATTATAATCTAAGCACCTTCCTCATGGGGTTATTGTGAGGATTTTAGCAGATAACTTATGTTGAAGGGCTTTGTCAACCTTAAAGCACTATGTAAATGTGCTATTTCTATAATCTAAGCATGAGGGGATAAGAGCCAGGACTATGAAATGAGAATGACTATATTAGAGATATGGATGCTTTCCAGGAGTTTAGATAAGGAAGCTTTAACAACAATAAACATTAAACACAAACTACAGTTAACTTCAAAGAAGCCTGAAAATCTAAATTAAGTAGCTGAGAATTTTTGAAGAAGTGGTAGGTGAGGTGGGAGGTCAACCTATGTTCAGAGTGAGAAGGGTGGCCTATAGCATGGGAGAGCAGGGAAACTGTAAAAGGCATGGGCCCACTGATTGGTCTGGGCAAGGATAATGTAGGATTCAGGTCCTGGAAGCTGGCAAAGGCATCTCTTCTATTCCTGGCCATTTCTGAGAGTAGAGCTCAAGCGGCCTTCACGCTGTTAACAACAGTTAGATCTGCCCCAGGGAAGACAGTGTCTTTAAAGACATGGGTCAAGGACTGACCCTTCTGTCCAGCATCTCTACTCTCTCCAGCCCCCAATCACCCTAAAAGTTACACATTAGATTTATTTTCATATATTTCATGTATTTTATTTTTCTATATTTCATACATTTTCATATATTTATATATTCATCTGATAGATGTAGAATTTCTAGATGTATCTTCCCCTCTCCTCCTACGTATCTCCCCAGCTGATTGCTGATGCTTTTCATTCCTGTAGATGGGACATTTATTAAGCACTTACTATGTGCCACGCTCTGAACTAACCTATAAGATACAAATACAAGCAAAAAGAAAGAAAATCCATGCCCTCAAGTAGCTTACGTTCTATGGACGACAACTACATACAAGGAGCTGGGGGTGGAGGGGTGGGAGTGGTAACTCCCTGGCCCCCTTGAGGGCAAAATAAAATCCAGAGAGTCAGTAGAAAGGTGAGAAAGAAGAGAGCTCAGCTGGCACGGTACTTCTTCAAATGGTGGTTCTGAAGAGGAACTCACCTATCATTGGAAAGGGATCTTCCTAGTTGAGAAGGCTCTTTGAAAAGAGGCATTTTTCAGGTTTGAAAGGCTCTTGAGATAGAGTTGGAAAAGTCTGGAGAGTCAGAAACAGCCAAGAGAGAATAATAAAAATGAATATAAAATAATAATAATAATAGATAATATTTATATAGTCTCATTTGGTCCTCACAACAACCTGAGAGGTAAGTGGAATTACCCCCGTTTTCTAGATGAGTTAACTGAGGCAGACAGGTTAAGTGGCTTGCCTAGGGTCACACAGCTAAGGAAGTGTCTGAGGTTGTATTTGAACACAGGTCTTCCTGACTTCAGAGCTGGAGTTTTATTCCCCAGTTGAGGGAACACTTTGGTATGAATGAGAGTCAAAATGTAATTGAGTTTAAGAGAGTGATCACAAATCTTTCCTGATTTGACAGCAGAGGGAGTGGCAAGAACAGGAGAAGACTGGACGCCTGAAGCAATCTGAGAACTCCCCATTGAGTCAAGGAAAGAGTACAGAAAAATGAGCCCTCTCCATTGCCGGGTGGACATGATTTATGTTCAGTTGGGTGAAAATGGAAGGAAGCTGTGTGCTGAGCTAGTTTTGTTTACTTCAGATTCAATCTGCTTTCTATGAGTTACTGGTGGCGTGGAATTGTTTTGGTTTTTTGCCACCTTCTACAAGAAACTTACTCTCATGATAGTCCTTGCCATGCTCCCCATTGCTTTATATTTATTTTGCATATATCTTGTAGATACTTAGGATATGTCCACGTTTTCTCCCCAGATAAAATGTAAGATCCTTGAGAGGAGAGAATTTGTATTTCACCTCCTAGCTAAGAGCTGGCACAAAATAGTTTCTTAAGAAATGTTTATTGAGGGAAGGGGAAAAGGAAAGAGGGAAGGAGAGAACTTGGAACTCAAAAAAATGTTTAAAAATTGTTTTATATGTAATTGGAGAAAAAAATATTATTTTTTTAAAATGCTTGTTGATTGCCTGGTTGGTTTGAAGACCGACTTCAAAGAAAGAACCGTGATTCAAAGATTTGTTCATACAACACTAGATGTGATAAAGATGACTGGGTAGCACCATGGACAGAGTACTGGACTCGGAGGAAGACCTCAGTTCGAATCCTGCTCAGACACTACCTATGTCACTTAAATCCATCTGCTTCAGCTTCCTTATTTGGAAGACAGGGCTAATAGTTGTTAACACCTATGCCTCAGCGTTGTTGTGAGGATCAAATGAGATAGTATATATCGTGTTTTGCAAAACAAATCACTATATGTATGCTATTATTATTATTATATATTGTTGAACAGGGTTAAGGTCTTGTTCGGAAGAGGAGAAAGACAAATTAGACATGAAACTACTCGTACTCCATTTCAGTCATTATTTCATGATACCATAAGAGCTTTATTCCTTTGCAGTTTTTTGCTTGTTTACCAGTAGATTATGGATACCATTCCCTTGAGTAATCTCAAAGATTCTGTCATAGAATTCCAAAATAACTGTGGTAATATTCACTCCATGATACTGTCTATTCTCATTTAGTTTCCGATCTCTATATTATACAGATTACAGGAAGAACAAGACATCATTCATATCTATCTGGACAATTATACCTAAGGGTGAAGGTCCAAGACTTCTCCGAAGGGAGATTAATAAAAACAAATACTTGAATTTACTAAAATCAAGTAAATGTGGCTTTTTGTGACCGCCCTTCAGAGCACAGGAGACAGAGATCCAGTTAAGATGGGCATAGTGATAAATGACTCCTTTCAAGGTCCATGAATGAGGACTTTGATCTGGTGTACCTTCTATCTCACAAAAAAAAAAGCTGCCAAGTGTAGCCCTTGTATTTTCCAATCTGACTCTCCTGTTTCTAGCCTTAATCTGACAGCATTGAAAGTAGGGAGCCATAAAATGAGCAATTATTGTGTTAACTTGGCATTTGTTTTAGAAATGTTTCCAAATTGCAGCCTATATTAGTGATTATTTCACAAGAATTTTCATGCTTACTTTTATGTACAAAATTTAGTTGAAAGCTCTTTCTTGAACTGGATGGCTGGGCCAAATGACAACTGAAAATTGTTTTGGTGTGAATGACATACTGGCTATGTTGCAGTCTGCTGAAGCCAATCTTCCTGTTTAAAAAATGTTAGCCAAGTGAGTTAGTCTGGTTATGAATATATATATTTCTAGATTTTATGTGTCTGGTGAACACCGTGCCATTTTCCTAATGAACAAATTAGGTCCTAGATAGGGAGGAAAGAGGGGCACTGAAGAAAACATTTTGATGGCAAAAACAAATGATAACCCAAGACAAGAAGTAACTTTAAACAGGGAGGGAAGAATTTAGCTGTAAGTCAAAATATTTTAAAGCAATTGATCTAAGAAGGATTAGTCATGGCTATAGGAATTCTAGCATATTCCAGATTAAAATTTCAAAAGAAAATTTATATTATGATAAACTAAGAAAGGTTATATCAACTTGACCTTTGCTGCAAATAATAATATGTATTTAGGGATAGGGGTGGTATTAAATGGTTTTTTTAATCAAATCAAATAACATTTATTGAGTGCTTTGGCATTCAAGGCACCAAGAAGGGTACACAAAGGAGTGTAAAATGAGAGTTAGTTTTTGTAGTCACAGTGACTGAGTTGGTGTGTGAACAGGAGGAGGAAAAAGTAGGGTAAGTAAGGAGTCAATTGGCTTGGAGTAAGGCACTTTGTTGTGTATACTACCAGAGTGAAGGAGTAATGATGAAGGGTGTGAACTCTGGTCTTAGCAAGACTGAATACAGGGAGATAAGATGGTGGCCTGGATCCTAGTGGCCCCACCCTCCACAATAATATATATCATCTTTGCCCTCAGAGACCCAATGTAGTGGAGGGGATAGAAAGCTAGCCTCAGGGTCAGAAGACCTGGGTTCAAGTCCTGCTTCTGATACATACTGAATTATGACCCTGGGCTAGTTGCAACAATTCTCAAAGAATATAAATTGCAAAGATAGTGGCCAGTATTAGTAGAGGGAGTTTTCTCACCTGGCAGTTTCTAATACCAATGAAACCAAAAGTCCTTGAGCCCTCAGAGAGAAAGAGTTATGACAAGAATTAAGTAGTAGAGGCCAATATGAGAAATGCATGATTACTTGACAAACGAATCTTTCTGATGTGGATGACAAGAGTCCACTAGGAAGAAATGGGACCTAAGCTTGGCTTTGATTTAAATAGGTAGAAATGCAGAGAATGTAGAGTTCAGACATCTGTCACCACACAAGAGGCAGGAAGGGTCAAGAAAAGGCAAGGAGACTTGGGAACTGCTAGTATTTCAGTTCATTTGGAATGAAGAAGGCAGGAAATGGAATACCATGAAATAAGGCTAGAGCATAAGAGACAAAATCTGGAGAGTTCAGGCTTCTGGTATCTGCTTGTTTTTTTTTTCCTTTTTCTACCCTCACAACTATGACTATATGACTATAGAAGAAGAGGAAAGGGAATCAAGGGCCTAAGTTGAGGGGTTGGTCTAAGCAAGAAGAAAGGCACTTTCATCATCAGTCTGGAATGAAAGAGACAGCGGGGTAAGATATCAGAGAACACAGTGACTGGCACATAGTAGGTACGTAATAAATGCTAGGTGACTGAATTTTAAGTGAGAAGAGGACAAGAGTGCACTCTTGACAAGTGATCTCTCTTTTTGTTCCCCCCTGGGAATAATGAAGGCTTCCTACAGGAGGTGGCATTTGAGTTGGGCTTTAAAGAATGGGAGAATGGGTAGGAATTCAAAAAGTGGATGGTGAGAGATGTAGGATATTTCAGGGAAAAAAACCAAAAAGGTAATGGCTCAGGGAGTATAGTGAAGGTGGTAAATAATATCGTTTGTTCAAGCATAAAGCATGTTCGAGTCATGTGTAGCAACGTGAGGTGGGAAGGAATGGGAGGTCAGGCTGGAACAATGGCAAGGAATGACGGACTGTGGCAGGCCTTGAATGACAGGCAAAAGTTCCTGAACTCTGTTAGGCAAGTGGAAACCGGCAAAGGTTTTGAGCAAATAACCTGTATGTATAAGAAGAGTTTGGACATAATCTGAAGAATGGTTTGGAGGTCAGAGGGCAAGTTAGATGGTAATGCAATCGCCCAGAAGAAAGGAGAATTACAGTGGGCATAGAGAGATAGGAATGGATGTAAGATGTCACAGATATAGAATTGACAGGTCTTGGATAAAAAAGGTGAGTGAGAAAAAGTCAAAGATAAAACTAAAGTTTTATAACTGGAGACCAAATGGAAGTGCTACAGATAAAAATCATAAAATTAAAAGGAGAGGGCAAGTTTTGGAGGAATGAAAACTTTGGCTTTGGATATGTTAACTAGTGGGATGACCAATTAGGGACAGGATTTAGATAGAGATCTGGTAAACAGTTTAGAGCTCAGGAAAGAGGAGGGCTAGATGTAGATCTGGGAATCACATGAATTATGGTGATAGTTGACACTGGACATGAGTAAGATGGCTAAAGAAAAGTATGTACAGAAGAGGGGCATGGACAGGACATTAGAGAATATCCATTCTAAGGAACAGAGAATGGGAAGAGGATGAGTAGACATCAAAGGAGAAAAAAGAATAGCTAGGGAAATAAGAGAACTAAGACTATGTTACGTCTTAAAACCAAGAGAAGAGAGACCAGCTAATAGAAGGAAGTGGTCAATAATAAGAAAAAGCTGCAAAGATGTTAAAGTAGACGAAGACTAAAAAAAATAAGTTAACGCATCTCATAATCAGATCATGGGTTTTAATACTGATAGGGGTCTTGGAGATTATCTAGCCTAACATTTATTTAACTACTGAGGGGATGGAAGCAAGTGCACATGTAGACAGCTTGGTCTTGTCAAAGAAGAGGGCCACTTCTTTGTCAGAGACTAGGGGAAAGGAAGAAAGAGTGGAAGACGATGTTCAAGAGGTTTCGAGATAAAGAGAATGGGAGAAGATACCCTAGTATTAAGTAATAGAAGCCGGGGTTGTCCTCAAGTCTTTTGACTCCAAATCCAGCGTTTGTTCCAGTGCACGATGATTCTTCACTGGTAAATTTTGAAAGAACAGTTTCAGAGAGAAATCAGATTACAAGCAGCTGAAAAGAAACCAGGCTGTGAAAGACACATTTGGTGTTATGTTTTCAAGAAATAAAATCAATACCTCAAGAAACAAAATGAAAACCAAGATAAACATTAAAACAACTAATCTTTATTTAGCATACAAAAATAAGTAATTTATCAATTACATTGTTAAACACATTTTAAAAAGATCTTCCCACATAACCTGATGAACTATTCATCAAAAAAATTCATCAAAAAAATTCATCAAAAGAACAGAAGTCTTTTTATTTAGAATAGATCAATGGTCCTAAATGTGTGACGGTCACTATATGATACCTGTATCTTAATTCATTTATTCAAGGGACATATTTTTAGAATATATTTTTCATTTACATATTTAGATTTAGCATATATTCTTCACACTCAGTATGAGTAACAATGACTTTTATTTTATAAAATAGAGTAGATAGTAATGAGAAGTTTAAAGGAAAATGAAATCCAATATCTAGCCAAGAATTCTGATTATAGTAAGTGCTTAAATAAATGTTTTCTAAATTGAATTGATAACATTTTTTACAATGACCATTAAATAACTTAAAATTTCAAATTCTTTCTAAAAGAAATTTAACCGTGTGGTTGAATCTGTTCAAAATAATTTTTAAAATAAAAATTTCATCATTCTCTTCTGAACATGAGGGAACATCATTACCATCATCTGAAAGTATGTCACCATTACCCAAGCAAGATTTTGATGAGTTTGGACACTACATGTACATTAAGACTATTCCCAAGTAGGCGGTAACATTGTTTCACTGTTATCTTCTCAGGAAATCCTAGAGATAGAGCCAGAGAGACAGAGACAAATAGAAACAAAGAGAGAGGAGGGGGAGGAATGAAAGCGGGGGGGAAGAGAAAAAGAGAGAAAGATCAGAGGACAAATATTTGTAAGACTGAATTTCAGACACAAATGCAAAATTACACAAATGACTTAATGAAACTCAACAAATGAGATCTCTGAACATGCGATTCATGTAATGCCTACAGATGAAACAGGAGAAAAGTACTGGCTTGATCGTTACTGATAGCGCACTGACCCTCCAGCTGCCATTAGTTCACAAATGTTTCTCCTGTTCTGCCTCCACAAGTTGCTACCTCTTTACCTTATCCATATTTTGTAACTTTTTTTTTTAACAAAATGCTCCATAAATCCTATCTGCATACACTCAAAGTCTTGTTTTCACTGCAGAACAAGAAAGTCCAAATTTCAATCTTAAATGTTATCCTGCGACATGTCCTCTTTACATAGGGACTATAGACCAACAATTACTCCACAGTTTAATGTAATATTAGGATTACACTTTGGACATACATTAGTATAGCAGCCACACAATGAAAGGCAGTATATAAACTAATGGCAGTATATCAACTAAATTAAAGAACATCAAGAATAGCAAGATAGTATTCAAGTATCAAGTCAGACCTGGTCATAGAAAAGTGGCTAGGTAACAATTCAGGGGCTATTACTGAAAATAAAATAACTTAGAGAAAGTACAGTGTGATGAAGTATTATACTCTGTAACTACTATAATTTTGTAGCATCATCACTCAACCTGATCATGAATCTGTTTTTTCAAAAAATACAAATTAGGAAATAAAGAACTCACCTCATCTCAATTATAATTTAATTCAAAGTAATTCTAGGTTTATAAACATGACTACTTTAATCATCCCCAAAGATAATCTTTTGTTATAGTTAAAACAGACACATAACATTGGACATAAATAACAACTAAAATTTTAAAAGCAATAATAAAATAAAGCGAACACTTCATTGGTGATCATCGGTTAGTTCAGACAGCATAGTATTAACAAGAACACAACCTTGGGTCCCATCGCATACTGTCTGGCTAGCTCCACTCTAACTTCCAATAAGGGACTTTACCCCATAATGTGGGACAGATATTTCAGGAATATATTCACTGATCACAAGGAGAACCAAGACAAACAGTATGATAGGATTTGTGTGAATCCATCACCACAACTGAAAAAATAATTCAAAACACACATCAAATTCTGATTAGTGGTCAATAGGGAAAGGTGTAAGTAGAAAAATAGTAACAGTGCTGATCAGTCACTTTATAGCTCCTCTTAGCATACAAATATATCAAAATTTCAGTGACACACAATTTTGTTGGTAGGGGTACTCCTTCCACCAAGGCAAATCACAGCCCCTCTGCAATGGTGGATAGTCTTTGGGAGTTTCTGTGCCCATAAATTCATCACAATGAAGCCAATGGGATGATGGGCTTCTCTCAAACTAATTATCAAACAAGAGCCACACTGTTCCTTGCTAAGCTTATCATTCTTAAGCTTTTCTAATTTGATAAAAACCTCCACCTTTGAGAACCCAGGGTCACCTTCACAGCAGAAGGAGGCCCTAAAGCGGGTCTTTGGTAGAAGCCATATATACATATGCATGTGTGTATATGTGCGTGTGTGTATTTATGTGTGTGTGTGCATGTGCATGTATGTATATATGTGTATATATATATATAAATGAAATATGCTTTTAAAATGTGATTTAAATGACTGAAGTATATATTTCTAAATCTTACAGCTATCAAAAGGACCTATTCCTTTTTGTGCAAGTAACAATATTTCCCCAACTAAAATCCAAAAGCAAAATTGAGAAGAGAGATTTTGTCTATAAAAGTCATAAATGCGAATTTCTATCCTCCCCCCGCCCCAACCCCCCCCTCACAGTTTGGGGGGAACTAAGGGGAGGCTGAAGCAATTCTTGTATTAGAGATGGATAACTTAAACTATTTAATTCAAAGATTACCTGAATTTTACTTACCAAACTCTGGAGGAAATCCATGAAGATTTGCTATTTCTCTAGGGGTAAAATATCGCAATTTAAGCATTGATAACTTCATAAGCTTCTCTTCTTCTGACAATGTTTCAAGAGACATGTAGACATTTTCAATCTGTAAACACATCAGATAGCAAAGTTTTACGTAACTGCTTTTAAGAAAAGTTGCCATGTGATACTGCAGAAGAATACAGACATGTCTTCTATTATCAATAAGGTTACAAAGTGTCCCACATTGAGCAAAATGGCTTAGTACCCTAAACTGAGTCATAAACACATTAATGTCAGCAGAAACTAAAAAAGAAATAAATCATAGTGCTGAAGAAGCCAGGACATTTTTCTACTGTAATTATCAGCTATTCTCTTACTCAAACACTCGACCACAAAACTGTAAACAATTGCCAACCACAAGATAAAAGAACTATAGGAAAAGAGTCGTGGACCATGCCAGGGAAAACATCAGCAGCCTCCATCAGTCTCACAAAGCTACGAGGAGGGATATGGTAGCTTGTGTTGTCTATCGCCCACTTCACCAACTAATGACAGCCTCTTCAAGTGACAAACTGCATTAAATAAACTTCACTCATCAGATCTAGAAATTTAGTTGACTCTGATGACATTTTTAGTGAGGGTAAATTTATGTTAATAGAAATGTTTTAACGGGGCAGAGAAGAACACATTGAAACCTTGCTATTATAGTGAATTCTGTATATGATAGGTCCAATTTCAATTCCATTCACTGAAATTTAAGGCTGAAGTCCCAAAGGAATCTTGTTAAAAGGTGGACTTCACTAGAAAGTAGTCCTGATAACACAGACCCAAAGGTATATGTGGGGCTCCTGCATAAAATCAGTAGAAGCAGGAGGTGCTGGCAGAGTATTCACTAATGGAGACAATATTGGGAGAATAAAAGGAATTGCATGAAATCATAAAAATAACTGTAGGTACATTCTTAAACCCAACAATGCTAAATTTAAAATGTTCTATAGTTCTATAGTAATTAATATTTTGAAGATGTAAGAGAGGATTTTTCCCATCCAGAAAGATAATTTTATTGGTGTAGGGAACAATCTCCCCCGACAAACATTAGGAACTCATGAGTAACTGAGTGCGAGAACATTTAGGGTTAGGAGGAGAGGTGCTGCTGAGGGTCAGACAGTCAGTAAATGTCAGAGGCTGGGCTTTGTGTTTTCCTGACTCCAAGACAAGTCCTTTCACTGATATATCATGATGTTTCTCAAGATTATTCCGGGACATGTAAAATTAATGCCAAATACTATTCAGATAAATAACTCTAAAAGAAGGGAAGACAATTTTAGGAACTTTATGATTTAGTGTGTTTAAAGATTTTAATTAGATTTGAAAATGTGTAAATTACCTGTACATCCTCAGCAGTTTGCAAGACAGATCCAGTCCCTTCTATATAGCTTCCATAGCTAAAAAATGAAAATTACTTGAGACATGTGTGGATGCAAACTACTCAGTTCAGAACTGATGGATGCTAAATTTCTATCTATGAGTGCATAAAATAATCTCAAAACTAAAAAAAAACAAAACAAAACATGGTTGTTCAGTTATTCAGTTGTATTCTGACTCTTGGTTTGCCGTTTCCTTCTTCAGTGTGTCCCCATATCACAGATGAGGAACTGAGGCAAAAAGGGGGTTAAGTGACTTGCTCAACAACTAGTAAGTGTCTGAAGCCAGATCTGAACTCAGGTCTTTCTGACTGCAGGCCCAGTGCTCCATCTGCTGCACCATCTAGATGACCCCATGTCCAAATTAAATTACAAGTGAAAAATGCATGAAGCCCTTCCATTCAAACTTTCTCAATACTAAAGTACTTTCAGAGCTGTTTTAAATACTCCTATTTCATTTTAAAACATCCACATATCCTACCATATTCCATAACATTCATTAAGAGTTGGCCAAATAACAACAGTCAATATAAGTCTTATTGAAACAAAAAATGACTTGTTAAAAGAAAATTGCTCTCCTCTTCATAACACTTATTTCATGATAAATGAATGGAAAAAGCATTCATTAGGCACTTACTGTGTACAAACATTGGGATAAACGCTCTATAGACAGAAGATAACTTGTGCTCTCAAGAAGTCTACATTTCACTTGAGAGAAACAACATATAGGAGTAGGGTTTATTAGCCAGGAGTGTGGTAGTAAATGCTTAACAACCAGCTCTTGGGAAGGGATGTGTGTGTGTGTACACATGACATGCTTTTAAGTTTAATCCGCTTTATTAACATTTTCTCCATCACTTTCTCAAATCTAAATAATCAACAGAACTATAAATCAAGCCCTAATTTTTAGTATTTGCAGATTGTTGAAGTGTAAATGCTCACAATGAAAATTTAACAATTAGCTATTGTAAGCCTGTGTGAGCTATTTTGAGCACACTCCTGCTTTTAGCCCATTACAAAGTATCTAGGTCATAAAGTTTACTGCCAAACTGTGCCCCTGCTATATAAATACTGGCATAGAATGAATCTCTGACCACAACACATTAAGTGTGTTAGCTATAGCACCTAATGCCACCATTCTCAGAGATCTCTGACTCTTTCCCCCTACCCTCAGTCCCATATACAACTACATACAAGTCCTCTCAATTCTATCTCCACAACATATTTATTAAAAATAATATGATTGGGAAGGTTCCATTTTAATGGTGCATGGATCTGACAGATATAATTCTTTGTAACTTTAAGGCACAATGAAAAGAAGGGAGTTAAGGAATTCAGCCATCCAACCATGTATAGAAATCTCATTTCTGCCACGAGTAATTAAGATCCTCTGAAGGTCACCAAACAAATGGCATTGTCCTTTATAAGCACTTTTGTGGGTTGTGCACATAATGTTCTGCCAAAAGAAATCTTCACTCATGTTCTATTGGACCAAAAAGCAAGCAATTAGAGAAAATTAATTCTAACAGAAACAATTTCCAAAACATAACACTTGTTTGAAGGGTAATCAAAAAAGCTATGGCGAATAAGACCAAGATATTTTTGACCATCAATAGAGTCTTTCTGAAGCTTACCCTTTTGTAAAGCATGTCGATCGCCTACAAGTGGGCTGAACAATGTCTAATAGAAGAGCATAGCGTAACAAGGCCTTTGGTGGCAAAAAGTACTGACTCATATCATCGTCAATCTCAAGAAAATCTTTTAACATCTGAACAGAGAGATCACTGTCCTGTTGAAGTTTTCTCTCTATTTCTTCTGCAGTTTCCAGTTTGAAAAGGAATGTCTCTTTTCCAGAACACTGTGTATTGCCGTCACAGTGAGGGTTAGGTTCCATTTTCCTCTCTTCACTGTTTTTCCTCACATCTATGGTAATTGTGTGCCTTTGTGAATTTGCAGATTCAACTGTAGGAAATTCGACTAATACCTGATATGAAATAAAAAGATGCAAATGTTTTAAAAAATAAAAGACAAATCCATGACTGCTACCCAATGAATTTATAGCTTAATTACTCTGGTCATTTCAAGGTTTGCCTTAAAAATGATAAGCTGTAATGTTTTGTCACTTTTTCAGTATTTCAAAAGACATATCACATGGCTCAAGAAACAATCTATAATCCAATTTTATATATAGTCAGACAATGTAAGATATAAGAATATTGTGCCCTCCCTCAGGACATAGGAGAAGCTGTCCAGCAAGGTCTAGCAGCAGTTACTTGGCACAGCAGCAATTTATTGAAAATGGGTTTTGGATCAAAAGTTTCATTAAAAAAGAACTGGCTCACTTCCATGCACAAAAGGAAAAACAGTCATGGAAAGGAGAAAAGTCCTTTTTACACCCAGGGGGTATTTACTGCATGTAGCTCCCTTAGGACTTGTAACTACTTCCAAAGAGCTCAATTATTTCTGCAAAATCTGGATCATCTTATAAAGGTTCATTTGTAAAAGAAAATACAAGTGCTCTTCTAACACAACTTAATATTTCCAATAAAGAATGAAAAAATGCTTTGGCTGGGATATTTTTCTATGTTTTACTCACAGAGCTGACCCCATATCCCTATACTTGACAATTTATGTACTATTGTGACATATGGAATAAAAAGGCTGCCTTGCACATATGAAATGAGATTGTTCTACTGGACATATATTTTGAATTCTCCTTAGTGGTAGAGGCTTAAATTTTCACAGACCCAATTCTGCCATCTTATCTCTCACCTGAGAACCACTGTGATCAAAGGTTGTATTAGTGAACTATAAGCCACAGGCCCTAACTAGTCTCATGCTCATTGTTAGCATGGTTTAATCATCGGAGTTAACCAGCTAAGACATAGCAGAAAATAATGGAAAGTATAACCATGTTAAGACTTAACTGGTATGAAGAAAAGAAAGAAGGTCAGGAGTGTCCATATAACTAATTTGACTAAACACAGGATACTTGAAAAATAAATGAACAAGAAAAAAACAGAAAGTGATACCTGACCAGGAACTTGAAAAGGTAATGGTTCTGACTGAAGTTTTGCAATAAGAAAGTAACGTAGTCTGGAATTTGGAATACCAAGCTACAAACAAAACATATCAGTTAATTACGTAAAATCAAATTTCAATTTCAATTAAAAAGCTGCATCAGAATGACTATAATTAATTAGTTTTGTAAAGTCTTCTAAGCATGCATTTTCCTTCTTGTAGTAGTAAATGTAGCTGTTGGTTTGCAGAAGTAATTTTTCAGTTCTTCTAAATTCATGCTCTTATATTCAATTGGTGCAGATAAGAATTGCTCCCAAAAATATTCTACCAGAGGGCCATTTTCATTGTAGATTGTACAGGTAAATATCAGGAAAATATGTAACTATGGATCAGGGCAGGGACTGGACCCATGGTTTCATTATCACAGAGAACTCTCAAAGAGCCTGACATTTCCTTTCCTAATGCAGGCTTCTTTTCTGCAACTTAGTCTTAGAGTTGCCTAGCTAAGTAAAGTCATACTCAAATACTGAGATTTTTCCAGTTTGAGTAAATGAAATTCAAATACATTTGGACTAAATTATCGCTATAGTAACTTTCAGCTATAAACTGTCTGCTCCTTATGCCAATTTTTGGCTTTTCATTTATTAACCAATTTTATTCAATAAAACTGTAAATATGAAGTAAGACATTTTAAAATACTTTTCGAGATTTAACATCACTTATTTTCAAAATTTATAACTAGCTTCAGGAATTAATTCTTTTAAATGTATCTCTTCCCTTCATTCCCATAACAGGGAACTGAGTAATGTGACAGAAAGACAAAAAGTAAAGAACCAAGGGAAAAGATAGAATAGATAGTAAAGGCACATTGTGGGGGGGGGGGGGCGTGGAAATCAGTGGCCTATCAAAAATTTGCCTTAATCCAAAAGTAGGAAATTTTGTGTTATGTTATTTAGATTATAAGGTCATGATCTAACACTAAATTATAATTATTATCATTTGACATAATTAACTTTACAAATTTTTGAATTATTTTAAAATATGACAGATTTCGATGCTATTTGATAGAAAAATACTATTTTTGGAATCATACAATTAAACCATATTTTAAAACCATTTTTAGCAAATAACAATACCTCCTATATCCCAGATGGATTAAAAAGAAATATTACGCGTGTTTTGCATGTTTTGGGTACTTAAACAATTATTTGGTTGTGACTGAATGAACAGAACATAAGCTACAAAAAAACCTCATTTCTCATTAAAAAATGTGTGTATACATGCAATGTATACAAACGCATACATAAAATATATACAGGAATGTGAAAAGATATAAATAAGCAAAACTATATGTATGTACTCTAAAAAGGTCAAAAGGTAAAGTAGTATCTAGAACAGTCTATAAAGCAGAAATTCTATTGAATAAATCAGATTCCTAGAATAATAGCCTTCAAGCTATAGTATACACAGATCTTTATAATTCGTTACTTACGGACATTGGAGATAATAGAAATTCTTGGTATTTAAAGCCACAACTTTCTAGTGTTTGCACAAAAAGGTCTCTGAAAAAAATGTTTTAAAAAGTAATTTCATTATGCAATTGTAAACTTACTTGTAGACCTCATATTAAACACAGAACTTTATTTAAAATAAAAATTGTATCTCCATGAAAGTTCTTTAAAAATAAGTTAAATAATCTGAGTAGGAATGTTCTGCCATGACCTCAGAGCCAGTCCACTACTATGACCTTTTCCAATGCTATGCTCAACTCTAAAATACTTCTATAATTCAGTGAACCTTGATTTCCCTAATGTGGGTACAATCTCCACCAACACAGATTTGAACCCTAAGACTCAATAAATGATCTTTAAGAGCTTCTGTGTAAAAGTCATTGCCCTGTGGCCAAGCTGACTGTAAGCCATCTGAACCTATATAGGCTGGTTTCTCAGATGACAGACACAGAGTCTGTTACTAAGCTCAAAATGAAAGCATTCCTAGGCTCGGTGGACTTGCCAGAGCTAACCCACCACTGAAAGAACCATCAAGAACCCAAGGTCACCACCAGGCTACAATGAAGCATCAGAGAAAGGTACTCTGAGAATAATTCTATAATAAAATTATAGCAATATAAACATACTAGTTCTTCAAGGATATGAATAATTAAGGTTGGTAATGAGAATTTCTCTGCACTGCATGCCATTGAATGCTGTGAAGCCATGTCTGGCATCGAGCAAAGGAAAACACTGTAATAACAACTGAGTTTATAAAGCCAACACACCTGCTTAGCCTTCTGTGCCGGCAATGTACACTGGGCTCAGGTGGTCTAGAAAACCACTGAAGATGGACTATAATCAATCAAATGATCAAAAAGCTGACTTCTTATTGGTTTATGCTAAATCACAAAAATAATGCAATAACATAGGATGCACAGGTGATTATGGCATATGTAAAGTAGCATCCATTTACGTTCTGAGGTTTTCATATGGAATTTTTTTTAACCAGCCTCCATCAAGGGTAATAAGACAAAAGTGAGAAATCTGAAAAGGTTTGAGTACCAGAAGAAACCCTTCACTGAGAGTTCCCCATCCTAATGAAATCATGGGTCCAGTAAAAAATATCTATGTCTTGCACATACCTAGATATGCCCAAAATAGAAGGTAAGCACCTGGAGAATAAGGCTCTTTCACTCTTTGCATCCTCAGTATTTAGCACAGTACTTGGCATCGAGTAGTAATTAAATCATTGTTTGTTGATGAATGCCAATTTTTCAAAAAAAAATAGTTCCATGGTTCTGGCAAAATTAATGCACTTAAAAACAAGAGCTAATTTATAAATGAAAATCACCTTGAATTTGAAAAGTAAAAATGATATGCAGCAGCTCCCAAATACAACCTTACATAGGTAAAGAAGAAAATGAAGATGGTTTTGAAGCATCTTTTAAAATGAGCTATTACCTCCAATAGCATTCATTTCCAGGCACAAAACGTATTAGGGGCAAATAATTACACACTTCTCATTAAGTATGTTTTAGCATTCTTAGATTATGAATAAATTTAATCTGACGATGTAAGTATGTTATCAGCCTTATGTTATCTGGTATCATCAACAGTATTTTTTTAAAAATAATGTCAAGGGGTTTATTCCAAGGGTTATGCAAAATTTTGTTCTAGACAAAGGGTTCTATCATTGCAAAACATTAGCTTAGTCCTATGTTAGATAACTTACTGAAGAGGGTTGGAATTCATTCCTCCTTCCTAGAGAAAGAAGCAGGAGAGCTGCCAAAGGGAAGGAGGGACTGGAGATACACCGTTCCAACCATAAGTCAAAAGGGAAACCAGAATCCAGGAGAATAACAACAAAGCATTCTAATTGGGTCTCCCTAACTGCACTGCAATAGGGTTTGTTTTCCCCTAACTAGTGGTCGAAAAACAGCTCTAAATGATCCCAATTCTAATTAAATAGTTTTCTGTTTCTAAAGGTGACATTCATTGATACAGACCACAAAAGGTTAGTGAAAATTAAAATATAACATTTCCCTATCCAAGTTCATGAGCCCCTTGAAATTTAACCATGACCCCAGAGCCCTTGATACAGTCCAATTTTTTTAAAATTACTATTTATTTATTTAATATTTTTAGTTTTCAGCATTAATTTTCACAAGAGTTTGAATTACAAATTTTCTCCCCATTTCTACCACCCACTCCAAGATAGCACATATTCTGGTTCCTCCATTCCCCAGTCAACCCTCCCTTCTATCACCCCAATCCCCCAACCCCTTTTCCCTTACTTTCTTGTAGGTCAAGACAGATTTCTATGCCCCATTGCCTGTTTATCTTGTTTCCTAGTTGCATGCAAAAACTTTTTTCTTGAACATTTGCTTTTAAAACTTTGAGATCCAAATTCTCTCCTCTCTTCCCTCCCCACCCACCCTACCTAAGAAGTCAAGCAAAATTCAATGTGTATCATTATGCAAAACCCTTCCACAATACTCATGTTGTGAAAGACTAACTATATTTTGCTCCTTCCTATCCTATCCCCCATTTATCCAATTTTCTCTCTTGACCCTGTAAAAGTGTTTGCTTTTGATTGCCTCCTCCCCATTCTGCCCTCCCTTCTATTGTATCCCCTTTTTTATCTCCTTCCTCCTTCTTTCCTGTGGGGTAAGATAGCCAATTGAGTGTATATGTTATTCCCTCCTCAGGTCAAATCTGATGACAGCAAGATTCACTCATTCCCCCTCACCTGCCCCCTCTTCCCTTTCTACAGAACTGCCTTTTCTTGCCACTTTTATGCAAGATAATTTACCCCATTCTCTCTCTCCCTTTCTCCCTCTCTCAATATACTCCTCTCTCATCCCTTAATTTGATTTTATTTTTTTAGATATCACCCGGTCATATTCAACTCACCCTGTGCCCTCTGTCTATATGTGTGTGTGTGTGTGTGTGTGTGTGTGTATACACACACACATACATATATACGTGTGTATATATATATGTGTGTGTGTATGTGTGTGTGTGTGTGTGTGTGTGTATTCCCTTCAGCTACCCTACTACTGAGGTTTTGTGAATTATACACATATTCTTTCTATGCAGGAATGTAAACAAAACAGTTCAACTTTAATTAGTCACTTCAATTTCTTTTTCTTGTTTACCTTTTCATGCTTCTCTTGATTCTTGTGTTTGAAAGTCAAATTTTCTACTCAGCTCTGGTCTTTATATTGAGAAAGCTTGAATCCTCCATTTTATTGAAAAACAATATTTTGCCTTGGAGCATGATACTCAGTTTTGCTGGGTAGGTGATTCTTGGTTTTAATCCTAGCTCCAGAATATTATATTCCAAGCCCTTTGATCCCTTAATGAAGAAGCTGCTAGATCTTGTATTATCCTGATTGTGTTTCCACAATACTCAAATTGTTTCTTTCTGGCTGCTTGTAATATTTTCTCCTTGATCTGGGAGCTCTGGAATTTGGCTACAATATTCCCAAGAGTTTTCTTTTTGGGATCTTTTTCAGGAGGCGATAGGTGGATCCTTTCAATTTCTATTTTACCCTCTGACTCTAGAATATCAAGGCAGTTCTCCTTGATAATTTCTTGAAAGATGATATCTAGGCTCTGTTTTTGATCATGGCTTTCAGGTAGTCCAATCATTTTTAAATGATCTCTCCTGGATCTGTTTTCCAGGTCAGTGGTTTTTCCAATGAGATATTTCACACTGTCTTCACTTTTTCATTCCTTCGGTTCTGTTTCATAATATCTTGATTTCTCATAGAGTCACTAGCTTCTACTTGCTCCAATCTCATTTTTAAGGTAGTATTTTCTTCAGTGGTCTTTTGGACCTCCTTTTCCATTTGGCTAATTCTGCCTTTCAAGGCATTCTTCTCCTCGTTGGCTTTTTGGAGCTCTTTTGCGATTTGAGTTAGTCTATTTTTTTTTTGGTTTATTTAATTTATTTAATATATTTAGTTTTCAGCATTGATTTTCACAAGAGTTTGAATTACAAATTTTCTCCCCATTTCTACCCTCCCCCCCGCTCCAAGACGGCATATATTCTGGTTGCCCTGTTCCCCAGTCAGCCCTCCCTTCTGTCACCCCACTCCCCTCCCATCCCCTTTTCCCTTCCTTTCTTGTAGGGCAAGATAAATTTCTATGCCCCATTGCCTGTGTATCTAATTTTCTAGTTGCATGCAAAAACCTTTTTTTCTTTTGAACACCTGTTTTTAAAACTTTGAGTTCCAAATTCTCTCCCCTCTTCCCTTCCCACCCACCCTACCTAAGAAGTCAAGCAATTCAACATAGGCCACAAGCGTATCATTATGTAAAACCCTTCCACAATACTCATGTTGTGAAAGACTAACTACATTTTGCTCCTTCCTAACCTATCCCCCTTTATCCAATTTTCTCCCTTGACTCTGTCCCTTTTCAAAAGTGTTTGTTTTTGATTACCTCCTCCCCCATCTGCCCTCCCTTCTATCATCCCCCCTTTTTGGTCTTCTTCTTTCTTCTTTCCTATGGGGTAAGATACACAATTGAGTATGTGTGGTATTCCCTCCTAAGGTCAAACATGATGAGAGCACGATTCACTCATTCCCCCTCACCTGCCTTCTCTTCTCTTCCTACAGAACCGCTTTTTCTTGCCACTTTTATGAAAGATAATTTACCCCATTCTATCTCTCCCTTTCTCCCTCTCTCAATATATTCCTCTCTCATCCCTTAATTTGATTTTATTTCTTTTAGATATCATCCCTTCATCTTCAACTCACCCTGTGCCCTCTCTCTCTCTCTCTCTCTCTCTGTATATACATATATATATATATACATACACATACATAAATACATACATACACGCACATATATATATATATGTATACATACACACACACACACACACACACATATATATATATATATATATATATATATATACATATTCCCTTCAGCTACCCTAATACTGAGGTCTCATGAATCATACACATCATCTTTCCATGTAGGAATGTAAACAAAACAGTTCAACTTTAGTAAGTCCCTTGCAATTTCTTTTTCTTGTTCTTTTTCTTGATTACTTTTTCATGCTTCTCTTGATTCTTGTGTTTGAAAGTCAAATTTTCTATTCAGCTCTGGTCTTTTCACTGAGAAAGCTTGAAAGTCCTCTATTTTATTGAAAGTCCTATTTTGCCTTGGAGCATGATACTCAGTTTTGCTGGGTAGGTGATTCTTGGTTTTAATCCTAGCTCCACTGACCTCTGGAATATCATATTCCAAGCCCTTCAATCTCTTAATGTAGAAGCTGCTAGATCTTGGGTTATTCTGATTATGTTTCCACAATACTCAAATTGTTTCTTTCTGGCTGCTCGCAGTATTTTCTCCTTGATCTGGGAGCTCTGGAATTTGGCGACAATATTCCTAGGAGATTTCTTTTTGGGATCTATTTGAGGAGGCGATTGGTGGATTCTTTCAATTTCTATTTTGCCCTGTGGCTCTAGAATATCAGGGCAGTTCTCCTTGATAATTTCTTGAAAGATGATATCTAGGCTCTTTTTTTGATCATGGCTTTCAGGTAGTCCAATCATTTTTAAATGATCTCTCCTGGATCTATTTTCCAGGTCAGTGGTTTTTCTAATGAGATACTTGACATTGTCTTCCACTTTTTCCTTCCTTTGGTTCTGTTTTATAATATCTTGATTTCTCATCAAGTCACTAGCTTCTACTTGCTCCAATCTAATTTTTAAGGTAGTATTTTCTTCAGTGGTCCTTTGGACATCCTTTTCCACCTGGCTAATTCTGCCTTTCAAGGCATTCTTCTTCTCATTGGCTTTTTGGAGCTCTTTTGCCATTTGAGTTAGTCTATTTTTTAAGGTGTTATTTTCTTCAGTATTTTTTTGGGTCTCCTTTAGCAAGTCATTGACTTGCTTTTCATGGTTTTCTTGCATCATTCTCATTTCTCTTCCCAATTTTTCCTCTATTTCTCTAACTTGCTTTTCCCAATCCTTTTTGAGCTCTTCCATGGCCTGAGACCAGTTCATGTTTTTCTTGAGGCTTTTGATGTAGGCTCTTTGAATATGCTTTGGTCTTCTTTGTCACCAAAGAATGATTTCAAAGTCTGATTCTGAATCTCAGTCTGTTTTCGCTGCCTGGCCATGTTCCCAACCAACTACTTGACCCTTGAGTTTTTCGTGGGGGTATGACTGCTTGTAGAGTAGAGAGTACTTTGTCCCAAGCTTGAGGGGCTGCACTGTTGTTTTCAGAACTATTTCTGTACAGCCAGCTCTGTCACCCCAGCACTCCTCCTCCCCCAAGAACCACCAACCTGGACCTGACTCAGATCTTAAGCAGCTCTGCACTCCCACTCTGATCCGCCACTTAATTCCTCCCACCAGGTGGGCCTGGGGCTGGAAGCAAGTGCAGCTGGTAGCTGCACCTCCTCCGCTGTCCCTGGGGCAGTGGTCAAACTGTGAACTCCTTTTACTCTGTCCCCCTACAGCTTTTTCCACTAACCTTCTCTGTTTTCTTTAGTGTTTGTGGGTTGAGAAGTCTGGTAACTGCCACAGCTCTGTGATTGAGGGTGCTAGGGCCTGTTTCGCCTAGCTCCCAGTCTGATTGGTCCGGGTGCAGCCCACGCTGGGCTCTGCTTGGCTGTGCTCCCAGCTCCAGGCAATAGACCTTACCCAGCAACCTATCCAGGCTGTCCTAGGCTGGAGCTCTGCTTCCCTCTGCTACTTTGTGGGTTCTGCAGCTCTAGAATTTGTTCAGAGCCATTTTTATAGGTTTTTGGAGGGACCTGGCAGGGAGCTCACACAAGTCCCTGCTTTCCAGCTGCCATCTTGGATCCGCCCCCCTAGTCTAATATTTTTAATGGGGAAATGAGGTTCAGATCAGTTAAGTGGTCATTTTGCTAGTAAGTAGCAGAGGTGAATTATTACTCTAAAACTTAGTCATCATTTAATAAAATCAACAAACATTATCTAAGGGTCTACTTCATTTATTATACTACTTTAGATACTATGGGATTCTGAAAGATAAAAACTTGTTTTGTGGGAAAATGCCTCTAAAATGAATGAAATTTAGAATTTTAACTGCTTTCCACAAAGGTAGGTAATCATTACTTTGTTCTTTATATTTATACGACATGAGTACCTAATTATTTTTATCTGTTTAAATTTTGTACCTAAAGGGAGAGTTTAATGGTTCCATCATGTAGCCTGAATTTATTTTTTTGGTGCAGATCAATGATTTCCTTGGTGTTGGGGTGCTCTCTCATGTGGAAATTTTCTTCAGTGATACATACTGACAACTCATCTGCAACTGAACATTTTAGAGAGGTATCTGGGACACTGAGATGTTAAATGACTTCTCCACACAGTCAGGATGTGTCAGAGGCAAGAAATGAATCCAAATGATCCCCCACTGCAAGGGTGGTCCTCTAGCTACTCTGTCCATCTTACTTGAATATTAAGCATTATGGTTTTGATCTCACAATATGAAGGTAGGGTTTGGTTACAGGGAATTAATGATATTGTTTGAAACATATTGATTGGGACAATATTTTATGAAGTATGCCCAAAATGAAAATGGAAAAAATCAGTAGGCACATCACAAAAAATTTAAAATTTTTTACTAAAAGTTAGCCAAGGTTAGAACTGTGGCCCTATTTTCTATCTACATAAATGTTCTATTTCGATATCTGCGTGTACCCGTTTCTGAGGCTGCCATTTCAGTATCTTCTGCTGCAAGATCAACTGAGTCTGAAATGCAATCAAATGAAACATATGCTTTACCTGGTGGAAGACACTTCAAATCCTTTAACATTTTCTAAAAGGATATACTTTGGTAATTTTTGCAGCCTGAAAGAAAAAGGTTTTTTGTAAATTATATTACAAAAAGGAACAAAACCCACACTATTATTTAGGAAAAGCACTTTTCAAATCAGTCACAAAGGAGAAAGAATTCATTACCAATGCTTTAAAAAGAAAAGTCATTACCTCATGCACCTTGTGGAGATAAATAGGGCTCAGCCAAATCATTGTTTCAGAAGTAAACTTAAAGCAAATTCACTTTAGAGAATACAGTACAAAACATAGTAGGCTGAGAGATGGAACCTGGGTTCTAGTCTTGGCTCTAATTCTGACTCACTGTGTGACAGTGGGTTTTAATACTTTATTTCTCCGGGCCTCATAAATCTGTACAATGAGAGCTGAACAAGGTGAGCTTTAAGGGACTTTCCAGCTCCCAAGTTATATGTGCAGTAAGAACAGTATACAGTGTCTGGATCAAGCGAAAACACGTTCACCCAAATGACAAATTTTCATACTTCATATAAGAAGAAATTTAAGGCTATACCTTGGGAGAATATGAAGAATGTGCAGGAAACTCTTTGTCCTCAGATCAGTCACATCTCCTTGTAGGCCAATTCTGGGGGGATAAGGAACACATGCATGGAGAAAATTAACATTGTAAATTATTCTGAAAATCATGATTAGCTCTGTGAACTTTAGGTTCAAAAAGAAAAATAGAAATTAGCATGCTTCCTCAGTTCAAATGCTTTAATATTCAAAAGGACTGAAGTTTGAGTCAAACAGGATTTTGTTGTTTGTAAGGAGAACCCAACCACCTGTCAGAGCAATATTTCTATGGGAAAACATACTCTGAATTCTAAACAACTGTCTTACAAATGAGCTTTGAAATGGAATTTACACTATATCCAAGCTCTTTAAAATGTAGGCTATCCCACAAAAAAATCATATCACATATTAAAGTGGGTTACTTAAGAATAAGCCATCAAGCAATAGCTATAAAAATGGATAGATATTAGGACATGGTGGGCAGATTTTCATTCAACATAAAATTCACTTGATTATGTAACAGAATAAAGTTTTATGAATATAATGAATTGTATCTACGGAAAGTGAAGTGTCTTACCCTTTGTAAATCCTTCACAAGTATCTTCCTCAGTAGGAAGTGATTTATTATACCTACCTTGTGAATGGCTGACACGGAGGACTCATTAAAATCATATTGAAGGACAGCTGATTAAATTCCTGGAGCGTAATTCCCTAGATAGTTTAGAAGAACAGACATGATTTAAACAAAGGAAGGAAGGAGTAAATAACGTGTTACCTTTATTCAGGACTTTATTTTTCCAAGCACTTTCCTATGCCCTTGATCATCATAAGAATCACGTGAGACACATGGTACAGGTGATTTTATCCATATCTGATAGAGCAAGTGACTAAGGCGCAAAGGAGTGAAGCAACCTGCCCAGAGGCACCAAAGAGGACACTAGCAGAACTTCTGCCAGAAGCACGGTCTCCTGCCTCCCACCCCAGCTCTCCTTTCACTAGTTCCTTTTTGGCTCTGGCTCTTTGTACCCAGTGGAGCCAAGGGTGGGGAGCTTCTTCTATAATTATTTGAATTTAGTGTTTAAATTTGAAAATGCATTTTAGATTTCAAAGTGCAATATAAAAAATAGAAAGAGAGCACCGTGCTGTGTCCAGGCTCCAAGCTCAGATCTGAGTCCTGGTGCTCCCAGCCTTTCCACCACTTCAGGTCAGTAGTCTCATCACCTGCAGGATTCTCTTCTGCCCGCCCTCCATCCCCAAGTCTTTTCTTCTTCAGATTAAATACTGCCAACTCTTTCCACTGATCTATATGTGACACAAATGACACTATCCTTCTAGCCATCATTAAAAAATATCTTAAAGATGAGAAAGGAGCCAGATTAAGGGGAGAAGGCAGAAGAAGAACCCAGGCTGCTCTATTTCTCTGATCACCCCCACCAATACTATAAGGAAGAGTCTGCAACTACATGCTCTGCTTGCAGCACTTTGGATGGATCCCTGATTCCATCAGTTAGTGTGGACACTCCTACCAATGACTGTTTAATTCTGCTCAAATCTTAGCAATGCCTTCCTATTTAGACCATGCACGGTGAATATGCCCAGTTCACTGGACCCTGTCTTTTTTTGCTTTTAACATCTCAGGATTATCAACACACCATCTATTGTCCCATTCTTCATTCATGACCTATTTCTTTTTCTTGCATACATTTCCCTTTGTAATGTTTCTTGGACAAAACTTCTCAAAATCAAATAACTGCTAACACACTGTAGCCTCACACACATACTCGTTCACACACACACAGACACACAGACACACACACACACTATTCTGTTGTTCTTCAGTTGTTTCCATTTTAATTTTTTTTAAGATCATGCTGTTCCAGAACTCACATACACAGAGTAACATCAAGAGAAGGCTTGCGTCTAAAAGATGGGTTTTTATGATGATAAGCACTTTGAGTCAGTGAAACCCTGTGCAATTTGATGAATGTGAATCAATTTAATCTCCTTTTCCTACTCAATCCTGGGCCAAGCTCACTGTCCTTCGGCAGTTCCTGTTATGCCCATATGGACAGACTCATTTAGCCAGCTGCATGTCATAATCTTAGCAATGTAGATTTTTCATGCTTTGTTTCTCCATTGTGGGTAATGAGTTGGTGCATTCCAGGTTTTCAAGCAAAGAGCTAGTGATCTCCAACCGTGCACGGGAGACTGTATTTGAGAGAAAGCACACAAAGAAGGAGTGGGTCCTAGTGCCCACCTATATAATGATGTACTAATGGAAAGAACAATGGCGAAAAGCTCAAAGCTCAAATTCCATCTCATAAAACATATCTGAATCATGGGCCTCTTTATGAGTCTCTTCTGGCTCTGTGTTAGTCTGTAGGCTTCACCACATTGCCACAAGGGTCCAGGAACCCCTGAGTGGAGGCTCATTTTCTCTTCAATTGCTCTTCACTGTTTCATTATGTTATTCTGCTCATGAGCTTCCTTCAGGCTCCACAAGGCTTTGCAAGTGAGATTGTAGTCCAAATTGTTTTTGCCCTGGGGTGCCATGTCTTTCCAATTAACAAGAAGAACACTAGCCAAATGAGGCAGTTTCTGGGGTCCTTCAGCTGCTGCCTTGTGGTGATTGTTTTATATGTGTCAAAATTATCTTGGAAATGGTAGTAGAGACAAGGTCTTTACTTTTGTATATTTTCCATTTTGGTAATTAACATCTTATTTAAGCAGGATATATCTGGCCTGCTACAATCTTCTGCTGCACACTGTCGTCTTCTAATCCTTATCCTTTCTTCTAATGTGACATTTACTGTAACAAATTTTTTTGCACTATTTTTGCACTATTATTTGACTGCACAAAAAATATTATTCCTCAAAAGACTAGCAACTGATCACTTCCTGTCTATTAAGACAATAAATTTCATTGTGTGTCATGTTGATTCTCCATATTTAGTGACTTCTGACTGTCTTCCTGAAAAGTCTATTTACAATGGGCAGTTCTGAGGCTCCTGAAAAGTCTAAGAATCTTTGGCTTCTTTCACTTCTTGATCGTGAACCTGTCTGGTCACTCATGGACACCCTCTTCCCAAGATACTCTCCAGAAATCCAGAGGTGAGTTCTGAGATGTCCTTGGTCAATATGAGCGACACTAGACAAAATTTCTTCACCACATACTAGTATATGGTGTGTGTGTGTGGGTGTGTGTGTGTGTGTATGTGTGTGTGTGTGTGTGGGTGTGTGTGTGTGTCACTGGGGCAGAGAGAGTAGGGGTGGGATTACAAGCAACCAAGCCAAAAGCCCTACCTCGTGCTCTTTTCAGAGAAGCCACAAAGCCCATACAGGTCTCTGAAAGGATGACGTGCCAAGTTCCATGAGGCCCTTACTAACAGCTCTAACTCCCACTCCAAACTCATTGTCAGGTGACTCCCAAAATGCACTACTAGGGCTCACAAGTCCCACACACTCTGATATTCAACACACAGACACCATGATCACTTTCTCTACAATCATGCTCCCATACTCACATCCAAAGCAGCTTCCACCCAACTCAAAGGCAGACATCTGCACATGGCTTCTTCCTGCTCCCTCTAAATATTCCCCACAAAAGCATGAAATCACTCACTCTCCTTTTCAGCCACCCCTACAATATAAAGAAGCGAGGAGGCAATCTTCCCACACAAAAGTCCCAAGCCTACAGTTGTCCCCCTCTCTTAGCCCACTAATATTCCAAACTCCTAAAAGAAAATCCTCATCTCCTTCCAACCCCAAACCTGTCTGCCCACCATTTTCCACTGGAGAGAGGAAAGGCCTCCTTTTTTCCCAAATGCCTCAGAAAAGAAAATGTTGGATTCACAGAAATATCCCTATTAATTCAGAGGAGTGGTATATAACTTTCTGTTGGGTCTGCATAGGAAAAGCCTCTGATGGACTCACTCAGTGTTTTCTTTTGTTTTTGTCCAGGATTCTCACGACATTTTTGGTTGGCTATCTCCTCGGCGCTCATTACAAAGGGCTCCCTCAGCCCTGCCTCGGTGTTGCTCTTGCAGGTTTCTGAGTTTCACCTCAGGTGGTGGCCTGAATCTAAAGCTCATGCCTACTAGAGTTTCTTTCCAACCTCCAGTGGAAAGTACTAGGAAAAGGTCACAGAATCACACACGCAAGTAGTCAAAATAGAGTATTCCTAAGCAAGGTCCCTCTCTCACCAATCTGAAAACATTTGGCTTTAGTCCTCTGTTCTATGAGAGATGGATGTGCTTGAATTAAAATAGAATTCATCACAAACTGTGTGGCCTTCATTTTGTAAAGTGGCAAACATTTTTTATGCTACATATTAAAACAACAATAATCATTACTCACCTCAATAGTTTTGGCCCATAATTGTGTATGAGGAAAGTTATGCTTGTATACTTCATTTGCAATAGTGTTTACATCAATAGCAGCCACCACTTCTGCAGATACACAGCTGTCTGCAATGATAAATTAAACATTTAGAAGATGTTCTATTTTAAAAAAGGAAGTAGGAGAAACTGGCATTTTGTCCAATATGAAGGCACAGTAAAATAACTAATACCTTTAATCAGAGTCAGAAGACACAGGAAAAGTTTGTCAGTCTTCTACAAAGTCCTATTCCAATGCCTGTTTGTGCCAAGGAGATTCTCAGAGGCTCTATCAGTGGTGCAGGAGCTGGGGAAAGTTCCATCTGCTAGGCTGGAAGAGCTTCAGGTGTGGCCCCAGCAACAGACTACACCTATTTTCCCAGAGACCATCCCAGTCAAGGACATCAACAGGCTGGCCAATTGATAGCTAACTCTTTGGCTATGACAACTCAACAAACAAATCTTGCCTGTTGGCATGCTAAATCTTTGTCCAGTAATCATCAAATGGACCTCCTAATGAAGGAACTGAATCATATCATTCTTGACATTCTCACTAGGAAATCAGAAGACAAAAGGAAGTTGAAGCTAAATGGAAGGATGGTTCGCTAGCTTTTCTTTGACAGTCAAGAGTTAATGGAACTGACTTCACAGCATATCAAAAGGCAACAAGAAACATCATTTCATGAAACATTTGATCATCTCATATTTCAGTACCAAAAGTGGTAGAAAACCAATTTGAACCATCTAGAATCAGCTAGAAGTCAGAGGCACCTTGGAACCAAACCCAAAAAAGGAGACCACCAGGAAAGTGGGCCTGAAAATAATGTGTATTCAGACTACAACCATGTTTAGAGGACAGCAGTGAATAACTACAGAGAAGAAAGGGGGACTAGTGGTCTGAGCTGGTCCCTGGGTGCTTTGCTCAAAAAATGGGGTTCCTTTTGCTTTGTATATGCCTTTCATCGGAAAGCATAACATTGTCGCTTATGTTCTTAGGTTACTGCCTCTCATTTTAATTTAAAGCTAGTTATAAGAGTATCTATTACTTCCCTAAAACAAAACAAAAAAAAAACCTCTTATTTTGCTGGTATTGATCTTATCTCAGTTAAAAAGGCAGTCAAGAAAGATCTTTGGTCCAGTTTGTATAACTGTGAATTTTTCTTTTCTTCCTGAAACTCATGTCAAGAATTAAGCTCAGTGCAAGATTATTACTAATTATTTAATTGTACCTTGTATTAAATAACCTTTTTATGGAATAAGTTTAAGATAATTTCTTAAGGAAATATTCAGTTTTCAACATCACTTAAATGCTTTTATTCCCTTAGGTATTCTGCAAAATTGAGTTTGCCTGATGCCAGGTGATATGTGACCTTTGTCTCTTTCGGTGGGGCTGGAAATCCTACCTATGGCACTTAATCTATTCAATAATCAATAACTAACACTATGTCTTCCTGTGTATGTGACTCTAAGATCAGCTAATGACAAAAATTCCCAAAAGTGTATTTTATGTTAAAAAAAAAACCCAGTAGAGAAAACATATTCTTGCAGCAGTGACCAGATTAGTAACAGCACTGATAAGAGGTATGTAAAAAAAATGTTGGCAAATCAAGATCTAATACATAACTTTAAAAAATATTTTGTGATAAGAAATAGATATGAAAAGACACGAGTGATGCTGACTCAGCCGCCCTTTTAATCAAAGAATTGCCTTACAGTATGGGTGAGTTTCAATAGGAAATCAAAGATCTCTTTAAAATGACTCAAAATAAAGGCCACAGTCTGTTAGAAGCTTGAATTAAGTTTGCAAAGATAAACTAGTCATATGGGAATTTTCTGAAGTGTGTTTTATCCTAAAACTTTCCAAAGGGAAGACAGCTCTCTTCCCCAACCTTTCTCTCTTCTCTAGAACCTAATACAGTTAGTATACTGAGCACTTTTGTTGTTTCAATCGTTTCTAACTCTTGTTGACCCCATTTGGGGTTTTCTTGACAAAAGATACTAGAGATACTGGTCTTTTTCCACCTCATTTTACAGATAAGGAAACTGAGGCAAACAAGGTTAAGTGACTTGCCCAGGGTCACACAGCTAGTGTCTGAGGCCAGATTTTAACTTAGGAAGAGGAGTCTTCCCGACTCCAGATCCAGCGCTCTATTGCGCCACCTAGCTGCCCTAGCTGAGCACACAGAAGGTGCTTAATTGTTGAATTAAATCACATACCAATTTAGCAACATACATACTTATAAATAGGGACTGCCCAGTTACAAACCATCACTGTACCTCACGTACAGAAGTAACACTTGGATGACCTCATCATAATCACACCTGTAATAGCTACCCAGGTATGCTAACACTGACATCTAGTGTGAGACTAACACAAACAATTGCTAAAAATAGACATTTGAGTTATTCTGTAAGATACAATAAGACTTTTATGAGAAATGGAAGTACCAAAGACCAAGGAATCTGAATTTAAAATCATTGCTGGAACTTTCTTATTGGGATTAGTCAAGCATCATTCTTGTTTCTTTTAAAAAGAAGATATTAAGTAGATATGTAGATATCTGTGTAGATATTAAGAAGTTCTTTTATAGTGTTATTAAAAAAGCACCAAATACACAGGTTTAATTAGATTTATAATCCAGCTTGGTTAAAAGTCAAAACAATAGTAATCAACGAAACATATTTCAAGACTTGCTAACTCTTCAACAATATGAAAAATTTCATGATCTTGACATAAAATCCCAAAGCACCAAATCAGAGAATCACAGAATTCAATACCTGGAAGGTACCTCTGCAGCCATCTAGCACAATTTATACCCCAAACGAATCCCTACTATCTCATACCTGACTAGTAACAATCTAGCCTCTGTTTAAAGATCACCAAGGAGGTGTGCTAGGTGCTAGAGCTAGGAAGACAAAAAAGACACAATCCCTGCTCAGCAGGTTTATATTCTATTGAAATCAAGGCTCAATTTGTCTCTGCAATTTCCATTTAGAGGTCCTGGTTCTGCCCATAATTCTAATCTCTCTTCTATATGACTGCTCATCCAATGCTTGGAGACAATTATCATAACCTTCCCATCCTGAGTCTTTTCTTCTCCAAACAAAATTCTCAGGTCTTTCAATGGAACCTGGACTCAAAAGGTTTTTCACCATTCGGGTTGCTCTCCTATGGACACTTTCCAGCTTGTCAGAATACTTTTAAACTGAACACAACATGCTAGCTGTAGTCTCACCAGGCCAGAGTACAAAGGGCTGCCACTTCCTATTTCAAGAAGTTATACCTCTCTTGATACAACCCAAGACTGTATATGCTTTTTTGGCCACCATACCATATTGCTAACTTATATGGAGCTTAGAGTTCACTAAAATCCTCACCTCCTTTTCAGAACATTTGTGGTCTAACCACAATTCTATTTTACATTTATGAGGTTGATTTTTGTGCCCATGTAAGACTTTACATTTGTTCCTTTTAAATTTCACCTTATTTGATTTAGCCCAATCCTCTAACATTTCAAGAATCTTTTGCATCCTGACTGTCACACAGTACATTAGGTACGCCTCCCCATTTTGTATTTTCTGTAAATATGATGAGCATGCCTTGCAAGACTTCATTCAATTCATTAACAAAAACATTAATGTTAACAAAAATGTTCACACATTTTAAAAATGTGTCAACAGCACAGGGCCAAGTAGATTCCTGGAGTACTCAACTGAATGCTGAACCAATAACTCTGAAATAAAAATCATACTTTCAATGTGGCCATCCAACCAGTCCTGAATACATTTGACTGTACTATCATCTGAACTTGGGGTTCCAAGCCTTTTTTGTGCCACAGACCCCCTTAGCAGTCCGATGAAACCTATAGATCCCTTCTCAGAATAATGTTTTTAAATGAACAAAATAAAATACACAAGGTGTCCCAAAAGTCTTAGTGTAGTTTTAGGCTTTAATTAAAGCCAAGGGTTTGGGGATACCCTAAACATAAACACAAGGTCAAGAACTCCTGATGTAATCCCTAGCTAGACTCTATCTTCTCCATAAGAATAGTATGAAAGACATTAGTGAAAGCTTTGCTAAAATGTAAGCAAACTATATCCAGAACATCCTATAGTCCTACAAGAAAGGGAAACAAAGGTGATCTGGCACAACCTGTTCTTGATGAAGCCATACTGACTCTTTGCAATCCCCACAGCCCTTTCTGGATGTTCAATAACTAACTCTTTATTGAGCCATTCTAAAATTTCCCCAGGAATCAAAGTCCGGTTCACTGGCCTATATACAGTTTCCGACTGTTCTCTTTCCTTTTTTTCGAAAAGCAGGACAACATTCGTCCTTTCCCAATCTCGTAGTACACCTCTCCCATTTTCCATAATCTTCCAAATATTACTTTGGGAGGCTGAGCAATCACTTGACAGTTCCCAGGACACAAGGTTAAGATTCACCTACCTGGTAGCTTGTATGGATCAAGGGTCACTAGGTGGTCTCTCACCTATCCAAGCGTTAGTCATTTGTGTTCTGTCATTTCCAGGGAAAGGATCTTTCCCTTGGTAGAAGATGCAAAAGCAAAGCATGACATAAGCAAGTCTGCCTTCTTTCTGGTCTCAGTTACCATGACGGCACCTGCCCCAAGCAGGGGCCTTGTGCCCTCTTCTCCCTGTCCCATTTAGCCTCTGTTACTTATACTGTACTTGTACTTCTGGAATCATGAGGTTTCTGCATTGCACAGAGGGAAGAATCCTGGATCCTAGTGAGAAAACTGGGGCCCCACAATGGGCACCTCTACAACAGATACAACCCTGGACAAATAAATGCTACATCTCTCTGGGTCTTCTGCTTCCTCATCTCCAATACTGGAACAGATGCTCTCTAATGTATCCAAATAGCTCTAAATTCCATCTGTGACTATTTTATGAAATACGGATTTCCGATACAGGAGTAAAAAGCTTACGTAATTCAACAATTCAATTCAATAAGCATTTATTCAACATCTATTTGAAAAGCATTGTTGGAAAGATTATGGGGGGGGGGTAGGGGAGCCAAGATGGCCGTGTGAGAACGTCTTACCAAAGCTCTCTCACAAGTTCCGTCAGATACTTCTAAAAAAATGAATCTGAGCAGATTTGAGAGAGTTAGACGCCACTAGTAGACTGCGTGGGGCAAATTTCCAAGCCAGGAGTCCACAAGGTGGACAGGACAGATCTGTAGGCTGGGAGAGTGCCTGGCTGCAGAAACCAGCCAGCAATGCAGGGTGGGAGAAAGCTGGGCCCCCAAAACCGGTGGAGATCCCCAGGCCTCCCAACACAGGACAGGAGTCTGTCGAAGCAACAGGAGGCAGCAGCACAGCACCTGAGGCCACGAGACATCTACTCCTGAGGCTTGCAGCCCAAAGGTTTGAAACTCACCTTCTTGAACTCCCGGGAGACATAATGGCCAAGTAAACGGCTCTCATCCCTCCCTCCCTGACCCAGAGAGAATACCTCAGGAAAAACCCTGGAATAGAAGAGCCAGAAGTGGGGCTTCAGAAGCCAAACACTGGGAATTCCTGAGTCCCAGAAGGGTGGAGCCAGCAAGGGTAAACACCAGGAACCCAGATGTGCCTTTGCACAGCCAGTGGAAGTGGCAGACACCAACACAGTGAACAGCCAAGACCACCCATGCTGGAGAGTAGCCCCAGGGGAAGAGAGGACCTCTGGCAGCCAGATGACCCCTGCCCCCACACCTCAGGAAACCAGAGGCCATAAAACACACAAGGCCAGTAACTAGGCTCACAATTCCCAGAACAAGAAACCTAGGACAGAGCTCCCTGAGCCCCAAAAGCAGAAATCCACTTTAAAGCCAGGAAAAAGCTAACCAATATGAAGAAGAGCACGAAAAAACCGAGGACCACTGATTCATTTTTATGGAGACAGGAAAGATCAAAATACCAATTCGGAAGAGGACAGCATTGACACTATACCCAAATCTGATACCTCAAAAGGGAATGTGAACTGGTCTCAAGCCCAAAAAGCATTCCTGGAAGAGTTAAAGGATGATTTTAAAAACCAAATTAGGGAGGCAAAAAAAAATGGGAAAAAAATCCACTGATGAGATCAAATCTTTAAAAAGTAAAATTGGCAAAATGGCTAAGGAGATTCAGAATCTAAACAGAGAAAATGACACCCTGAAAGGAGACTGAAAAGCAAAATGAAGGCAGCAATTCATTAAAAATTAGAATTGAGCAAGTGGAAGCTAATGACTCTATGAGGCATCAAGAAGTAGTCAAACCAAATGTAAAGAATGAAAAAATAGAAGAAAACATGAAATATCTAACTGGAAAAACAACTGACCTGGAAAATAGATCCAGGAGAGACAATTTAAGAATTATTAGTCTATCAGAAAACCATGATGAAAAAGAGCCTGGACAGTGTCTTCCAAGAAATTATCAAAGATAACTTCCCAGAGGTCCTAGAACCAGAGGGGAAAATAGTCATCGAAAGAATCCACAGATCACCCCTTGAAAGAGATCCCAAACTGAAAACTCCAAGAAATATTATAGCCAAATTTCAGAATTATCAAGTCAAGGAGAAAATACTGCAAGCAGCCAAAAAGAAACAATTCAAATATCATGGAACTACAGTAGGGATCATGCAGGATCTTTCAGCTTCTACATTAAATGACAGGAGAAATTGGAATATGATATTCTGAAGGGCAAAGGAGCTTGGACTACAACCAAGGGTCAACTGCCCAGCAAAACTGAGCATACTATTTCAGTCAAGAAGATGAATGTTCAAAAAAATAAGGGAATTCCAGACCTTCCTGATGAAAAGCCCAGAACTCAGTGGAAAATTTGATCTTCAAATCAAAACTCATGAGAAACATAAAAAAGTAAATGGGGGGGCAACCCCCAGAAACCTTGTTAATCAATAAAGGCGAATTGTTTACATCCTTACATAGGATTATATTGTTTTATATATGTTATACACACATAATACAGTTATTATGGCAATTGAAAGGGATACATATAGACTGTGAGCATCTGAATAAAATAACTGATATAATGATAAAAAACATAATTAAGGGATGTAAAGGGAGGGTTCTGGGAGAAGAGGGAAAGAGGTACTAGAAAAGGGTAAATCACATCACATGAAGAGACACAAAAACATTATAGAAGAGGGAAAGAAGGGAGGGAGAAGAGTAGTATATGAGCTTTACTCTCATCAGATTTGGTTCAAGAAGAGAATAACATAACCTGATAAGCATAGAAATCAAACTTGTCCTACAGGCAGTAGGAGGGGAAAGGGGAAAGAAAAGGGGGGGATGGTCAGAAGGGAGGGAAGAAGTAGCAAGGGGAAAAGGGTAAGATAAGGGAGAGAAATCAAGAGGGAGGGGAAATTGAGGAAGGCAGTGGTCAAAAGCAAAACTTTTTTGAGGAGTGGAAGGGAGGAGGGAAAAATAAAAGCACAAACAAGGGAGGAAACAGGATGGAGAAAAAGACAGAGCTTGTAATCATAACTGTGAATGTGAATGGGATGAACTCTCCCATAAAAAGGAAGTGGATAGCAGAATGGATTAAAAACCAAAATCCTACAATATGTTGTTTACAAGAAACACATTTGAAACAGGGGGATACACACAAGGCAAAAGTAAAAGGATGGAGTAGAATATATTGTGCTTCAGCTAAGGTAAAAAAAAAAAGCAGGAGTAGCAATCCTAATCTCAGACAAAGCAAAAGCAAGGGTAGATCTAATTAAAAGAGATAAGGAAGGGCACTATATCCTGTTAAAAGGCACTACAGACAATGAAGCAATATCATTATTTAACATATATGCACCAAGGGGTATATCATGCAAATTCTTAGAGGAGAAGTTAAGGGAGTTACAGGAAGAAATAGACAGCAAAACCATACTAGTGGGGGACCTCAACATCCCCCTCTCTGAACTTGATAAATCTAACCTCAAAATAAACAAGAAAGAAGTTAAGGAGGTGAATAGAATTTTAGAAAAGGCAGATATGACAGACCTCTGGAGAAAACCGAATGGAGATAAAAAGAAATATCCTTTTTTTTTCTCAGTGGTACATGGCACATACTCAAAATATGACCATGTACTAGGGCATAAAAACCTCACAATCCAGTGCAGAAAGGCAAAAATAGCCAATGCATCCTTCTCAGATCATGATGCAATAAAAATTATTTGTAATAAAGGACCATGGAAAGATAAACTAAAAATTAATTGGAAACTAAATAATCTAATTCTAAAGAATGAGTGGGCCAAATGGCAAATCATAGAAACAATAATTTCATTCAAGAGAATGACAATAATGAGACAACATACCAAAACTTATGGGATGCAGCAAAAGCACTTCTTAGGGGAAGTTTTATATCTCTAAATGCTTACATGAATAAAATAGATAAAAAGGAGATCAATGAAATGGAAATGCAACTGAAAAAGCTAGAAAAAGAACAAATTGAAAATCCTCAATTAGATACCAAACTAGAAATACTGAAAATCAAAGGATAGATTAATAAAATTGAAATCAAGAAAACTATTGAACTAATAAATAAAACTAAGAGTTGGTTTTATGAAAAAACCAATAAAATTGATAAACCCTTGGTCGATTTGATTTAAAAAGAGAAAGAAGAAAACCAAATTACCAGTATCGAAAATGAAAAAGGTGAATTCACCTCCAATGAAGAGGAAATTAAAACAATAATTAGGAATTATTTTGCCCAATTGTATGCCCATAAATTTGATAACCTTAGGGAAATGGATGAATATTTACAAAAATACAAATTGCCCAGGTTAACAGAAGAGGAAATAAATTACCTAAATAACCCCATCCCAGCAAAAGAAATTAAGCAAGCCATCAATCAACTCCATAGGCAAAAAACCTCCAGGGCCAGATGGTTTTACATGTGAATTCTATCAAACATTTAAAGAACAATTAATTCCCATACTTTCTAGACTATCTGGGAAAATAGACGAAGAAAGAGTCCTACCAAATTCTTTTTATGACACAAATATTGTACTGATACCTAAATCAGGAAGAGTCAAAACAGAGAAAGAAAATTCTAGACCAACCATGTAGGATTTATTCTAGGAATGCAAGGCTGGTTCAGTATTAGGAAAACTTTCAGCATAATTGATCGTATCAACAAAAAAACTAGCAGAAACCATATGATCATCTCAATAGATGCAGAAAAAGCAATTTGCAACTATGCCCAAAGGGCTATAAAAATGTGCATATCCTTTGACCCAGTAATACCACTCCTAGGGCTATATCCCAAAGAGATCACACAAGTGGGAAAGGGACCTGTATGTACAAATAGAACACCCATTCCCATTAAAAACACTAGAAAGCATAGGAATAAATAAGGCCTTCCTTAAAATTATAAATAGCATCTACCTAAAACCATCAACAAGCATTATCTGTAATGCAGATAAGTTAGATGCATTCCCAATAAGATCAGGGGTGAAACAAGGTTGTCCATTATCACCCCTACTATTCAATTTGGTACTTGAAATGTTACCTGTAGCAATAAGAGAAGAAAAAGAAATTGAAGGAATTAGAATAGGCAAAGAAGAAACTAAATTATCACTTTTTGCAGATGATATGATGATTTACTTAGAGAATACTAGAGAATAAAGTAAAAAACTACTTGAAATAATAAACTTTAGCAAAGTTGCAGGATATAAAATAAACCTACATAAATCCTCGGCATTCCTATACATTACTAACAAAGCCCAACAGCAAGAGATAGAGAAATTCCATTTATAGTTACTGTAGACACTACAAAATATTTGAGAGTCTACCTACCAAGACAAACCCAGGGCCTATATGAACATAATTGTGAAACACTTTTCACACAAATAAAGTCAGATCTAAATAAATAGAATAACATCAGTTGCTAATAGTTAGGCCGAGCTAATATAATAAAAATGACAATTTTACCTAAATTAATTTATTTATTCAGCACCATACCAATCGACCTACCAAAAAATTATTTTACAGAGCTGGATAAAATAATAACAAAATTCATCTGGAAGAACAAGCAGTCTAGAATATCTAGGGAATTAATGAAAAGAAATGCTAGGGAAGGTGGGCTAGCCAGTGCTTCCTGCTTTAGTTGGGGTCAAGGAGTTGATTAAGAAACTGGACACAGACCAATATATTACACCGTATACCAAAATAAAGTCAAAATGGGTTCATGATTTAGAAATAAAGGCTGATACTATAAACAATTTGGGAGAGGAGGGAATAGTTTACTTATCAGATCTATGGGAAAGGGAAGAATTCATGACCCAACAGAGAGCATTAGAAAATGCAAAATGGATAATTTTGATTACATTAAACTGAAAAGTTTTTGTATAAACAAAGCCAATGCGACCAAGATTAGGAGGGAAGCAGAAAATTGGGAAAAAATCTTTACAACCAATGTCTCTGATAAAGGCCTCATATCTAAAATATACAGGAAACTGAGCCAAATTTATAGGAATAAAAACCATTCTCCAATTGAGAAATGGTCAAAGGATATGAACAAGCAGTTTTCAGAGGAAGAAATGAAAGATATCTATAGGCATATGAAAAAATGCTTTAACTTACTATTGATTAGAGAAATGCAAATCAAAACAACTCTTAGGTACCACATCTCTCCTGTCAGATTGGCTAACATGACAAAACAGGAAAATTATGAATGCTGGAGAGGATGTGGGAAAACTGGAACATTAATGCATTGTTGGTGGAGTTGTGAACAGATCCAGCTATTTTGGAGAGCAATTTGCAACTATGCCCAAAGGGCTATAAAAATGTGCATATCCTTTGACCCAGCAATACCACTCCTAGGGCTATATCCCAAAGAGATCACACAAGTGGGAAAGGGACCTGTATGTACAAAAATATTTGTAGCAGCTCTTTTTGGGTGGCAAAGAATGGAAATCAAGGGAATGCCCATCAATTGCAGAATGGCTGAACAAGTTGTGGTATATGAATGTAATGGAATACTACTGTGCTAAAAGAAATGGGGAAGATAAGGACTTCATAATAACCTGGAAAGATCTACATGATATGATGCTGGGTGAGAGGAGCAGAACCAGGAGAACATTGTATACAACCACAGACATAATGATTCTGTGATGACTAACTTTGATAGACTTGCCTCTCCACAGCAATACAAGGCTCAAAGACAGCTCCAAAGGACTCAAGATGGAAAAAGCTAGCTACATCCAGAGAAAGAACTGTGGAGTCTGAATGCAGATTGAGGCAAACTATTTGCTCTTTTTTTTTTCCTCTTCTCTTTTGGTTTTGTTTCTTCCCTCTCATGATTCATTCCATTGATCATAATTCTTCTTTGCAACTTGACTATGGTGTAAATAAGTTTATCTATAGAATCTATAGAATCTATATCGGACTGCATGCCATAAAGACGAGGACAGAAACCCAATCTAATAATCATTTACAGGGCAGCTGGGTAGAGTGCCGGCCCGGAGTCAGGAAGACTCATCTTACTGAGTTCAAAATCTGGCCTCAAACACTTACTAGCTGTGACCCTGGGCAAGATGCTTAACCTTCTTTGCCTCAGTTTCCTCATCTGTAAAGTAAGTTGAAGAAGAAACGGCAAACAGCATCTTGTTCCATGGAGTTGAAACCCCAAAGAGCAGCCAATGCAAAGATGAAAAGCCTTGTCTTCAAGGAGCTTCTAATATAATGTATATTTTGAGGGGTGGAGGTTGGGTGATACATGAGCACAAATAACTATAACACAAGATAGAAAATTAGTAAGTGCATGAGTAGCCAAACAATAATGCAGTAGATTTAAGGAAGGAAACATTTCTAGGAGGATGAATCAGCCAGTATTCTTTGAGAAGGGGACAACTGGCTAGGGCTCAAAGAAAGAGAAAGACTGCAATATATGGAGATAAGGAAGTGTGTAGGGGAAATTTAAGTACAGGTATGGGAGGTGGAATATGCAAAATAAATAGAGATAGGATGAGTGAGTACAATACCAGTGGTATCTCCCAGCTGGAATGTAAAATACACAGAGAAAGGGAGGCCCTGTGAAAACAGACTGGAAAGCTCAGTTGAAACTGGTTTAATGATAAAAGAATAGAACATGCCTTCATGCAGGTGACAGCCAATCAAAAATACTAGCAAAGGGCAAAAAAAACCTCTTATACAAATGAGACAGCTATGAATGAAGATGCTGAAACTCTAATGCTTCCATACATATTTTTGAGAGCTATAAAAAGCCAGTACTTAGCAAAATATAAATTGGGAATATGGGCCAGTTGGAGGAGCAGCAAAGAAGAGAAAGGTGCCAAACTAAGAGGAAGGCTCACAGCAGGGATTACAAGGAAAGGAAAAGAAGGGCGCAGGGCCAGACATTACAAAGCTGTTAGCAAAGGTGGTGGAGACACAAATTTATATAGGACTTTGTGAGAATGGGGATAAAAGCACCATAAATCTTTCCAGTAAGTCTCTAGGAACACGAGCTAATAAATGCACTGACCTAATGAGAATCCAACACAGGGACTGCTTCTGGTTGTGTCCGCCCAGCCTCTGGAGGCTTCTTGGCAGGAAACACAACAGGGAGCTAGCTGTTCAGCTTGCTATGGATGAACTCCATGGAAGTGGTACAGAATCAGTCTACTGGCAGGTACCCTGTGGATTTGGCCCAGCCCTGAGTCAGTCACCCTAAGTCTAATGTGAGAAGAAACCAAATAGTTCTGGGCTCTCTCAAGGTTGGATTGCTATCTAGTATGTTCCAGAATCCCAAGATTACTTCCAGATCCTATTCCCTCTTCCCTTAGCCTTACAATACCTCTTTGGAAACAGAGGTAAACTGAGGTAAGGCTAGAAACATTGGGGAGATCGCCACCAATGAAAGTCCAACAGACCATTCTCTGATATGGCATATTTTAAGTAACAATAATAACCAAAATATCAGGAAATGATACTAGTGAGAAAATTTACTTCTATAAATATATCTCTGTGCATTTTACATATTCCACCTCCCATACCTGTATAAATTTCCCCTACACACTTCCTCATATATAGATGAATATATATGTGCATATATATGTGTGTGCATGTATTATATACTTAATTACAAGAAAAGGAAAAAATGAGATTTTGTTAAAAGTTAGTAAAATTCAGGAAGTTTTTGTTATCTGAGAATAACTGATGAAGTAAGTCATTTAAAATTAAATGAATCCACTTAAAACAGGGATGGCCCACTGTGTCACAGCAAATAGTAAGAGAAAAAAGATTTGATAAGAACTTTACCTTAGAAATGAAAATAAAGATTATGAAAAGTTTAATTTATCTGACAGGAATCAAGACTGAACCTGTGACTTCACGGTACGGTATTTTATCTTACATTTAGCAAAATTTAGGTTATACTTGCAACTATACCTTAATTCATAGAAGAAACCAAGAATATATCAAAAGTTGATTTCTGCAGGACAAACTTTTTCCAATAAGATTGTGTGTTAGCATGATAGGGCATCCTTTACTTCCCATCTGACTTTTTAAGCATGGTCATATTTGAGGGCTTCATCAGTTTTATCAAGGGTCTCTCCTATTATTCTTTAATATTCAAATAGTTCTCCTCTGAAGCTTCATTTGGAAGAGAGGCAAGTGATAAGCAAAAATGACCGATGCTTGAGTGGAGACTGAGATTTTGTTGGGTTATGATGCCTTTTGCTTTCCTATGCAACTTGAAAGGGATGCAGCATGACAAAGAGCTGGGAAACCATGGATTCAAGCTCACCTTGGACCTATCCTGGCTCCCAAACCCTGGGCAAGTGATTTGAACTCTCAGTGACCCTGGGCAACCCTCTAAGATTTGGAGTTGTAGGACAGGGAGCACAGGCGCTATTAGACTGAGTTCTTCAGCAGGAGTCACCTACACCAATGGATTCTGCTGTTCAGTTGTTCAGTCCCATCCAACTTCAACCATTAGTCTAAACCAAAACATAATGCAACCTTTGACAACAAATAAGCGACAACAAGGAAACACCTTGTACTACACTGGATAAGAAGAAAACCTTATACATAATGTCAACTAGATGGTCAACATGGCCCATTGTGGACACCACCAGTAGAAATGAGCCTAAACTTCATTAAGAGGGATTTAAATCAATTAACTCATCACATGAAAGGAAAAACTTCCCTAATAGCTGTGTGAAAATGGAGTTAAAGGCCCAAGATTCAAAACCCCAATCAGCAGACGTTTGCTTGTGTAACCTCAGGCACTGGACTTTGCTCTTCCAGGTCTCAGTTTCCTCAACTGTAAAATGAAGAACTTAAACTAAGTGACTTCTTAAAATGAGGGTAGTGAACTCCACAACCCTTGAGGCTCCTTTGGGCCTTAAAGAGATGATCCTATGAATGAACACCCCAGGCCAGGGGTGGGGAACCTGTGGCCTTGAGGCTACATGTGGCCTTCTAGATCCTTAAGTTCAGCCTTTAGGATCTGTTCTGTAACATTTGGATTCAGTCAAAAGGACACACTTAAGGATCTAGAAGGCCACATGTGACCTCAAGGCCACAGGTTCCCCACCCCTGCCCTAGGCAGTAACACAATCCTCTCCAATAACAGAGTAATCTTTTTTCTCTCTTGAGCAGTACATTTTATAGTACAGGAGAGCAGGACTGACATCTGGAAGTGTGGTCTAGTCCTAAGATTGAATGATTTAGGTAAGAGTGAATGACTAAGGAATGAAGGGCAAATCAGCTAGTCAGTTTACTAGTTTTACTGACCATAAGAAAAATGACTTAATCCTTCCTTGTTGTTGTTGTTTGTCCTTCCTTCTTGAAGAGGACCACAACATCAGGGAAGTGATGCCATGACTTTCAAGTGAATTGGTTTAAATGAGCGAGGGCTGTGCAATCACCAGCCTCACTCTCTCCTCAGGAACCATCTGGGTCCAGTGGCAAGGCATAGATCAGGACAGCTGGAAATGGCCCTGGATGCAGTGACAGACCTTGGCATTTTTAAAGCTAAGGTCTTTAACAGGTCTCAGAGTTTCACTAAGGCAATGCCCATTCGGTGATTAAGGCTAGGTAAGAAATGAGGCAAAGAATGGCTTCTTTTACCTAATCAAAAAAAAAAAACTATCTGGGAGAGGAAGATCCTCAGGGTTGGCCAATCTAGAAACAACTGCTATATGAGCCATCAGGGCCCAAACAATGACCAAGTGAGCTTGGGTTGGGACCTATCAGTAAGAGCCAGAGTGATTTGGGCTTAAAGCCTTCCTAATTCACTAGTTAAAAGCTCAAAGAATGAAATACCTGGTATGCATTTCCTTACCTTTCCAGTGAAAGGAGGGATTTAAATTGACCAGAGCACTTTACCAAACTAAGCATAAGAAGTGATTTAAAAAAAAAAAAAGGATCTCATTCAAGACACATGGGATCAGAAAAGCCACAGCTCAGTCATGGAACCAGGGAAAGAGTTGGACATCCTGTGGGGGCCCTGAGCCCCACCAAATATCAGACACCTAGAAGCAGGGCCTCAGCATCAGAAGCAGGTCCTCTCAGGAGGATTTACTACAGGGCAGAACATACATAAGAACCAGCCAGAAGAGGACAGGGATGGGCTGCAATCTGCATTAGAGAAGGCACTAACAATATTCATGAGCTCACAGGTCCAAGAAATACTGAAACAGAAGTTCAATGAATTTCAGAACAGTTCTTTTCATCATTGGTAAAGTGCTTGGGCCAACTTAAACTCCTCAGACAAGTCTCTCCATTCACAAGAAAGGTAAGGAAATGCATAACAGATATTTCATTCTTTGAGCTTTTAACCAGTGAGTTCCAAAGGCCTTACACCCCAATCACTCTGGCTCTCACTGATTGGCCAAAAATAGCTCCCAGCGCAAGCTCACTTGGTCATTGGTCTATAACTACAAATAAAAATTTATACAGACTTAGCTATATGGGAGAAAAAAAATCACAATAAAAACTGTTATATAGAATTTAGTATAACAATAACTGCAAAGTACTATTTCTCTATATCACTGTTGGACACTAAAACAGAAGCCCTTTTCATAAAATGTGCTATGATGAATTCTTATGTGTAACTAACATGGCTCACAGATGTATAAAGACAGTTCTTAAGTTACTTTGGTTGACACTGGGTGGTTTTTTTTTTTTACTGTTTGCAATGAATCTTTAACTATTTCAGTATTTTTTCTATCATAAATAATGTTAGCACAGAAAAAGAATTATGTAACAGTTATTTTCTATTGCAAGGCAAGCACTTTTTTTTGCCAACTAAATACCGATTTTTGTAAAGGATAAAAACATTAGTCACTTTGCTTAATTTCTCAAAAATATGCCCCAAATTAGTAGTGTGTTAAAAATCAAATACAATAGGAAAGTCAACATTCCGGCAGCCTGGTGGGGAGGAAGGAGCATTGAGTGCATGGAAGTTTAAAAGGCTACGTTAGAAGCATTTTTCATTTCACATTAAGCACTAAGCAAAAAAACTTCTGGTTAATAACCATATTTTCTTTCTGAATAGGACATCGAAGGAATAAAATCATAATAGCAATCAATTGTGGCTACATATGAAATCTCATAACATTAAACGGAATTTCTAAAACCTCTCTCTTCTCCTCCCTGTCTCCCAAGCAGCTACAGTCAGGCGGTCTGCATTTATCAAGGGCTTACCATGTGCCAGGCGCTGAGCTAACCACTGGGGACAAAAAAAGCAAAAAATATGGTTCCAGTTCTTGAGGAGCTCACATTCTAATGGGGAGAAGCATATATGTAAATAAGCACATACTGACAAGCCACAGACAGTGTAAACAGTAATCTTGGAGTGCAGAGACTCTGGGTACAGGGGGTAGGTGGGAAACACCTCCCACAAAAAGTGAGATTTGAGTTGTCTTGAAGGAGGCCAGAAAAACTAGGAGCTGGAAGTGAGAAGGGGGAGCTAGCAAATCCATGGAGTGTCTGGACTGGGAAACAGCAGGGCCACCAGTGGAGGATGGAGGGAGCATGTGGGGAAGACTAGAAAGCTAGGAAGACCCCAGGCAGTCAATCAGAAGACTTTACAATTGATCTCCCAGCAGATCTCCTTGATTTCATGATCTTTAAAAACTCAACATTGTGCAAGATGACATCAACTCTGAAAGTCACTCCCTCAGCACCCCTTCTTCCTTCTCAGTGGAAAGGGTAGGAGTGGATACCTGGGAGTTCCTCCCAGTTCCACTGTCTGAGGAGGGCATCCAGGAAGTCACCTTAGCCTTTCTTACCCAGCTGATCTGGATTTCATGATCATTCTGGAAGATGAATTCAGCTCCCTCCCTCAGACCTCCTCAGATCACTTCCAATCCCCGTGCCTGGTACCTTCTCCCCTCCTCCCTTCCCCAGCTTCTTTTAATAAGCTGCTTTCCCAGTTAGTTTGTAAGCTCCCTGATGGCAGAGGCTGCCATATGCTTTACTTTGTATCCCTAGTGCTTGGCACAGTAGCTGCTTAATAAATGTTTACTGACTCTGACTCTGATCTTGAAGGCTTTGGAGTTGACTGAGGTGAGAGAAGGGGAGTAGTATGTGACATGGTCAGACCTGCACTTCCGGAAAGTCATTTTGGCAGCTAAGGGGAGGACAACCTGGAGATGGGAGAGATTTGAGGCAGGGACGCCAATTAGAAGGCTACTGCAATAATCCAGGAGAGACATAAGAAGAACCTGTCCTAGGAAGGTGTCTGCATGAGTGCGAAGATGGCGGACATATACAAGACACGTTGTAAAGGTAGAAACACCATGATTTGACAACAGATTGGACATGTGGGATAAACGTGATTGAGAAGTGAGAATGCTAAAGTTGAAAGCTTGGCTGGCACTAAGAGAATGGACAGTAATAGGGCGGCTCAGAAGAAGGAAGGTGTGGAGAAAAAGATGATGAGGGCTTTTTGGACATACTGAATTTGCCTACGGGACATGAGATGTGCCCACAGCAATTGTTGATCCAGGACAGAAGATCAGGAGAGAGAGTAAGTCAGGATATGTAGATCTGGTAATCATCTGCGGGGATGACAGCTGAACCAACCAGGAATTGATCAGTGAGATACTGGGCTCTAGAGGGAAAACAGAAGGCCCAGGCTAGATCCTGTGCTAAGCCCTTAATTTTTTTTAAATTATTGACATGTATTTATGTCTCATTTTCCTATAAAAAACAATGTTATAAACATAAAAAATGGTGAGTGCCCAGAGGAATGCACAACACTATATTGAACCCATTATTTACCTGAAGCATGTTACTGATACTGTTTTAATAAGATGACCATCATCTATGACAATGTTTTTATGAGAAATATATATTTCAAGTTTCAACTAAGAGTGGCAAGAACTCATCCAGCTTCCTTGCTGTTGGGAGCAGCAATTCTGAGAGTGACATTAAGTTCTTTTGCATTTAGCATCATGGTTGGGGGGAGGATGAAACTGGACTTATTAACTCTGCATTTACATAAGGAAGGTACTTAAGTCTCGGGGTACCTCTCCCCAAGAGAAACATTATTCAAACCATAATAGGATCAATGTAGAAAAGGCACCTCAAACTGAATAGGTTTAAATATCTCCCAATAAATTACGCAAACTCTGATGCTTGGCTAAACCAGGAAAACTGATTCCCTACATCATTAGGTTCCATCCATCCATCAGCAAAGCTCAAGTGAACAAGGATTAATTAGTAATAATTAAACTGCATAACAGAGCCATTGTACAGTTCAGCTTCAAATGATTATCATGTGGTAAACCTTTTCTAAGAAATATAAAGAACCAGGGACTGTCTACATTCTAATAGCATTTCAAAGGATACAAATGCCAATCTTCCTCATGCTTCCTAGGAAGTTTGACAAATTCCCACTTAAGTTAAAGAGGATGTCTAGTTTACGTGAAACACATTTTAAAATAACTAAGTAATGGACAAAAGAAAAATTAGTTAATATTATGTTTTCACTGCATAGACCTTGAAAATGCTTCATATAAAGAAGCCTGAAACTAATGAACCAGTTCCATGAGATGGTGAGAAGATATAGGTTATACATGCACAATTATGTAAAACATTTACATATTAGTCATTTTGTACAAGAAGACTCAAATAAAATAAAAAAATGAAAGAAAGTGAAAAATAGCATGCTTTGGTCTGTATTCAATTAATATCAGTTCTGTCTCTGGAGGTAGAGAGTAAGCTTCATCATTAGTCCTTTGGGACTGTCTTGTATCACTGTATTGCTGAGAACAGCTAAGTCATTCACAATTCTTCAAACAATATTGCTGTTTCTGTGTACAACATTCTCCTAGTTCTGTTCACTTCACTATGCATCAATTCATCTAAGTCTTTCCAGGTTTTTCTGAAATCATCCTGCTTGTCATTTCTTACAGGACAATAATATTCCATTACAACAATATACCACAGCTTGTTTAAATATTCCCTAATTGATGGACATACCTTTGATTTCCAATTCTTAGCCATGACAAAAAGAGCTGCTATGAATATTTTTGTACAGATACGTCGTTTTCCTTTTCTTTTTTTTTATGTCTTTGGGAAACAGACTTAGCAGTGGTATTGCTGGATCAAAGGGTATGCACAGTTTTACAGCCCTTTGGGCTTAGGTCCAAATTGCTCTCCAGAATGGCTGGATCAGTTCACAACTCCACCAACAATGCATTAGTGTCTGAGTCTTCCCACAGCCCCTCCAACAGCCACATTTTCCTTTTTTGTCATATTAGCCACTCTGACAGGTGTGAGGTGGTACCTCAGAGTTGTTTTAATTTGCATTCCTCTGACCAATAGTAATTTAGAGCATTTTTATATGACTATAGATATCTTAATACAGATATTCTTAAGGAATATTTCTTCCACATTCACATCACAGTGAATAATAAAATGCTTGTGGCAAAATATAATTAAATTATCACCCTTCTGTATTCCCTACATACATAAATCTTCTTTGGTTAGTCCCAAACCCACTTTCCTACATGCCTTCTCTTCTCCAGGCTTAAGGTTTCTTTCTCATTACCGCTTTTGAAGATTTTAGACCTCATCCTAACATGTCCTAAGGAAATATCCCCTACTATGGGCATCAATGAAAGAACCTCCGAGGAAAAACACACTTTATTTCTTCATTTCCATACTATCACAGTTTTTACTCTCCTCCTGTCTTTCTGACTGGTCATTGTGTGAAAGCCATATCCTCTTCTCTGAGCCTTTTGCCCCGTCAAGGCTCGTACCCCGCCAAGCCCTAATTCAAGCCTTAATTTTCTCTTGCCCGGAGCCTTCATCAATGATCCATCCCAATCTCGCCTCCAACCAATGAAATTCTATGTATCTTGACTTTTAATCAATATTGCTGACTGAACAGGAAAAGATCACTTAGCCATAAAGCTAAACCAGCAAAAACCTGAAATTCATACCAGATGGAATAATAATAATCAAGAAATCCAATGAGAAACTATAAGGATTTCTACCACCCTAGAATTGCACAAAAAAATTAGCCAGAAACCTATGTGCAATAGGAACGGAGGCCTACGAACAAAGCTAGCATCAGTGCAAACAGTCATTATGACCAGAGACTAGCCAGAGATAAGACTTTGTGTCCAGAAGCAACCCCTTGCCTGCCCCTCCCCACAAAAAACCAGGGAGGATGGTATAGGTATAGACCTTTGAAGCTTTGGGAGCGATAGGAACCAGAGCACTGTGGGACGGCACAGACCCAGAAGTTCTGACATCCCTAACATTCTATCCAGAGTCACCATTGACAACCCTTAAGATCCAGTGAGGAAGAGATGTAAAGGGAGCCAATATCAGAGGGACCTATATCTGCAATGAGCAAAAGAACTGAAAACACATACCTACACAAGAGAATTATATGTAGAAATACATCAAATACAACAGGGAAACGAGCAGGGATTAGGGAGGAGGGGAGAGGAATAGAAGATAGACTATAAGGAAGTGGATAGTTTGTAATATGATATTTCAGAGAACAAAAGATAAGTAGGATTACAACCTTGAATAACACAGCCAACAAAACAGAATATAATGCTATAGGGGGAAAAATGAACCTTTAATGAAATAGAGGATTGCCAAACATTCCTAATGAAAAGACCAGAGCTGTGTAGAACCTTTGAAACAAAAATACAAGAGTCTAGAGAAATATAAAAAGCAAATACGGATGGATACTCATAAGGCACTAAACAAGGTTAAACTGCTTACATTCTAATATGGGAAGATGACACATGTGTGTCCCCTAAGGAGCCCATCATCATCAGTGGTCGTAGTAGTTCAATAATACAGAGGGCCTGGGAGTGGTTTTTAATATGTTTTAATGACCTTAAAATAAAAAAAGAAAGAGAAGGGAATGGAATACATTAGGGGAGGGGGAGACAAAAGAGGGAACTAATCAGGGAGCACAAGGAGAAGACTATCCAAAGAGGAAGGGATGAGGGGAGAGTGGGTAACATTTGAACCTCACTTTCATCTACATTGGTCTAAGGAGGAAAACTATCCATGTTGTTGGCTACATTTCACTGAAAAGGGTAAACAGGAGGGAAAGGGGAGAAGAAGAATTAAGAGGGAGGGCGGACTGCAGAAAGGGTCGGTCCTAAGCAAAACAAACTCCTAACTACAGACAGTGGGTCAGAAAAGAAAGATTTAAAGGGAAGGAAAGAAAGGATAAGAATCTGGCTCTGGGGGATGGAAAGAGACAAAAAGCAGGTGAGCATATGCAGATTGCATCAAAGTTGGAGCATACACTGAGGCTAAGCACACTCCTCTCATCACCAGAGAGAAAGAAAAGTATAATAAGATGGAGGGAAACACACAATCAACTATCCTAACTGTGAATGTGAATGGTATGAACTCATAAAACGGAAGAAGATAGCGGAATGGATTAGGAAGCAGAAGCCAACAATATGTTTACAAAACATAGCTGAAGCATAAAGATTCACACAAAGTTTACACAAAAATAAGGAGCAGGAACAAAATCTATTGCTGCAGCTGAAGTAAAAAGGCAAGGGTAGCAATCACAGAATCAGACAAAGCCAAAGCAAAACCAGAATTAATTAAGAGAGATAACAGGTAAAATTACATATTGCTAAAGTACTAAAGGCAATGAAATTACACCAATACTAAATATATTTGCACCAGATGGCATAGCATTTAAATACTTAAAAGGAAAAGTTAAATGAGTTACAGGGAGAAATAGGCAGTAAAACTATAATAATGGGGGCTTCAATGTGCTCAATTCAGACAAAGAAAAACCTAACAAAAAATAAACAAGAAAGAAGCTGAGGACTAAAATAGAATTTTTTAAAATGTTGATATAATAGACCTCTTGAGACTACTGAATAAGAATAGAAAGGAGTATATACATATATATATATATATATATTCTCAGCTCTGAATAGCACTTTTACAAAAATTCACCATGTATTAGTGTATTGAAACCTCAGAAAAATGCAGAAATATTAAACACATTTTTACAACTTACAATGCAACATTTCTCTAAGTTATCAACAAAAAACTAGCAAGAAAACACAGAAAGGCAATTTCCATTTAAAATAACTAATGACAAATAGGATATTTGGGACTCTACCTGCCAAAATACACACAAGATCTACAAAACACTCATTACACAAATAAAGATAAATCAAATAAATGAAAAAATATTAATTACTCTTGGTTAGGCCAAACAAATATAATAAAATGACAATACTACCTAAATTATTTTACATTTCCAGTGCCATACCAATCAAACTACTAATGGACTACTTTAAAGAGCTGGAAAAAAATAACAAAATTCATTTGGAAGAACAAAAAGTCAAAAATCTGAAGGGAAATAATTAGGGGGGAAAGTGGTGAAGAAAGAAGGATAGCAGTACCAGATCTCAAACTATACTACAAAGTAGTAATCAATATAACAATTAGGTACTGGTTAGAAATAGATAGGTTTGACCTGTGGAATAAATTAGGTATGCAACTGAAGTAAGGAAGGACTCATTTGACAAAAGTTATTGTAAAAATGGAAAACAGTCTGGTAGAAACTAAATATAGACCAACACCTTACAATCTATACCAAGATAAGCTCCAAATGAGACATAAAGTATGACATCATATACAAATTAGAAGAGCAAGGAAGAAATTACCAGTCTGATTTTTGGAGAGGGGATGAATTCATAGCCAAGGGATAGAGAGGCTCATAGAAGATGGGCAATTTTGATTCCATAAAATTTAAAAGTTTTTGCACACACAAAATCAATGCAGTTAAAAATTGGAAGAGAAGGAGATAAATGGGGAAAAGTCTTTACAGCATTCTCATTTCTAAGTATATTAGGAACTGATTCAAATTTTTAAGAATTAGAGCCACTCCCCAATTCATAAATGATCAAAGGATATAAATAGGCAGTTTTCAAAGGAAGAAATCCAAGACATCAAAAGCCATATTAAAAATGCTGTAAATCACTAATAATTAGAGAAATGCAAATTAAACAACTCTGAGGCTCCACCTCACACCAATCTGACTGGCAAAGTTGGCAAGAAAAGGAAAATGACAAAAGATAGAGGGGGTTTGAGAAAACATACATTAACATACTATTGGTGAAGCTGTGAATTTGTCCAGCCATTCTGGAAAACCCAGGAGGCAAGGCAAATAAAAATAAAAACCATTACAAATATGTAGTCATGCAAAACAAATTTCTGCATTGGTCAAATAACAACAATATTGTAAAAGCAAATAACTTTGAAAGACTTAAAAACTCTGATTGATGAAATGACAATTCTGATTCCAAAGGCTTCACACTCATACACATACACACACACACATACACACACACGTGTGTACACTAATGTGGTATTATTTTTGCTTTATTGTACCTATTTATTACAAGGATTTTGTTCTTCATTCTTTTTCAAAAGGGGAAGGGGGTTTTGGCAGGAGGAAGACAAGGTAGATTTTGGTTAATTGGAAAAAATAAAAATTTTATTTAAAAATCCATAGTAGTGCTATATATTTAAAACTATCCATCCTTTGGCCTGTAACATTTAAAAATACTACATACAAGAAGGACTATCTCAGTGTATAGATTCTCTTTGACTTTTCATTCTTTTCAGACTCAAATGTCCCTATTATTGAGATTCCTGACAAAGCTTTCAAGGATCATGCCTGTGCTGCCACTCAGGCCCTTTACAATGAGATGGTTCTCTCTTAAAGTCTCTCTTTATCCAGGCAAAATTATATTAACTTTCAAGGAGAAACAAGGGGTTTACAGGTACACTCCCAATTTAGAAGAAAAAGCACCAACAGCTATCCAAAAACAATTATATAACTCCTCAGTAGGAAACTTTTTGCTTTAGCCAAATTGTACTTAATATTTTCTGGTATGATACAAAGCCCACAAATAAAACAAAAGATCAACTGCTAAAAGTAAAGGTATACAAAAGGCCAGGTGATCTAATAAGCTTTTTATCCAATTTAAACCTATTTTTTCTCCAAGAATGAGGTATAATGGAAACAATGCTTTCACCTCTTAAGGTAAGAGCTTGATAGTTATTCTTTTTTTCCTATTAATTTATTTTTAGTTTTCAACATTCACTTCCACAAGATTTTGAGTTCCAAATTTTCTCCATATCTTTCCCTCCCCCCACCCCTAGACAGCATGCATTCTGATTACCCTTTCCCCCAATTTGCCCTTTCTTCTATCACACCCCCCCACTTCTCTTATCCCTTTCTCCTCTATTTTCTTATAGGGCAAGATAGGTTTCTATACCCCATTGCCTGTATGTCTTATTTCCCAGAAGCATATAAAAACAAAAATTTTTAACATTCATGTAACATATATGTATATATACATATGTATGTATGTATGTATATGTGTATAAATGATTAAAGTAAGATTGTCGACCCCTTTAAAGTTGCTTTCTTTAGAAAAGCAGATCAAAGAACCTGTGCTAGCAGCCCTCCTGTGTGCTGGTGTTATTGGACTTACACCCCCACAGCAGCTGCAAATAGCACTGTTGTTACAGTGTGCTATTCCCTCCTGATTTCCCAAATCTGATGAGATGAGAGTAAGGTTCACTGATTCCCTCTTACCTCCTCCCTCTTCCCCTCTCTCACTTTCTCCTTCTCCCAATACATTCCTCTCTCATCCCTTAATTTTATTTTTTAGATATCATCCCTTCATATTCAATGCCATATATATATATACATACATACATATACATTTACATACACACATATAGACATATGTGTATGTATGTGTGTGTGTGTATATATATATATATATGCATACACACACACACATATACAGGGTGTTCCTAAAGTCTGGACACACAGACATATTTTCAAGAAATGAAATGAATGAAATTTTCAACAACATTTTATTTAATTGGAATATTAACAAATAACATCTTCAATACAATTTCCATCATTTGTGATGCAAAGGTTGATGCGCTTTGCAAGATTTACATGAACTCGATGCAATAACTCCACGTTGCTGTCAATTTTAGCACATTCACTCTTTATGCATTCAATCAAGTGTATTGCATATGCATACACACACACACACACACACACACACACACACACGCACGCACATTTATATTCCCTCCAACTACCCTAATACTGAGAAAGGTCTCATGAGTTACAAGTATCATCTTTCCATGTAGGAATGTAACAGTTCAACTTTAATAAGTCCCTTATGATTTCTCTTTCCTGTTTACCTTTCCATGCTTCCCTTGATTCTTGTGTTTGAAAGTCAAATTTTCTATTCAGCTCTGGTCTTTTCATCAAGAAGGCTTGAAAGTCCTCTATTTCACTAAATGTCCATTTTTCCCCCTGACGTATTACACTCAGTTTTGTAGGTGATTCTTTGCTTTAATCCTAGCTCCTTTGACCTCCAGAATATCGTATCCCAAGCCCTCCAATCCCTTAATGTAGAAGGTGCTAAATCTTGTGTTATCTTGATTGTGTTTCCACAATACTTGAATTGTTTCTTTCTGGCTACTTGCAATATTTTCTCCTTGACTTGGGAACTCTGGAATTTGGCTACAACATTTCTAGGAATTTTCTTTTGGGGATCTCTTTCAGGAGCAATTGGTAGATTCTTTCCATTTCTATTTTACCCTCTGGTTCTAGAATATCAGGGTAGTTTCCTTTTATAATTTCTTGAAAGATGATGTCTAGGCTCTTTTTTTGATCATGGCTTTCAGGTAGTCCAATAATTTTAAAATTATCTCTCCTAGATCTATTTGCCAGCTCAGTTGTTTTTCCAATGAGATATTTCAATTGTCTTCTATTTTTTCATTCTTTTGGTTTTGTTTTATAATTTCTTGATTTTTTATAAAGTCATTAGCTTATATTTGCTCCATTCTAATTTTTAAGAAATTATTTTCTTTGGTGAGCTTTTGGACCTCCTTTTCATTTGGCCAATTCTGCTTTTTAAGGCATTCTTTTCCTCACTGGCTTTTTGGACCTCTTTTACCATTTGAGTTAGTCTATTTTTAAGGTGTTTTTCCTTCTGTATTTTTGGGGTCTCTTTTTGCAAGCTGTTGACTTCTTTTTCATGATTTTCTTGCATCACTCTCATTTCTCTTCCCAATTTTTCCTTTCCTTCTCTTACTTGATTTTCAAAATACTTTCTGAGCTCTTCGATGGGCTGTGACCAATTCATATTTTTCTTGGATGCTTTGGATGTAGGAGCTTTGACTTTGCGGTCTTCTTCTGGTTGTATGTATTGATCTTCCTTGTCACCAAAGTAAGATTCTACAGTCTGATTTTTTTTTCTGTTTGCTCATTTTCCCAGCCAATTACTTAACTTTGTAGCTCTTTGTCAAGGTAGGACTCTGCTTCGTGTGTGTGGGGGGGGGGGGGTACTATCCCAAGTTTCAGGGATTTTGTGCAGCTGTTTTCAGAAATACTTCTATGGATCTGTAAATTTTCAGTTCTTCCAAGGTGGTATGATCAAAGGAGAGGTGTTTACTTCTCTCCTGGCCTGTGCTCTGGTCTGTGAGTGACCTCAAGCACTCTTTTTTGCATTGGAAGTGTGAGGAGGATTCCCTCTCCACCGCAGCCACAAGCTCTATCATTTTGTGTGTTCTGCTGCTCTAGAATTTATTTAGAGTCATTTTTACAGGTATCTGCAGGAGCTTGAGGGACAGCTCAAGCAAGTGTCTGCTTTTACTCCACCATCTTGGCTTCGCCCCCCCCCCCCCCTTGATAGGGTTATTCTTGTGTAATCTTTTCCAGGAGTATCCTTAACAGTCCTCCAAAGACTTCAGATAAAAATAAACATCCAACCCCACGTATAATCTTACTCATATGATCTTTATCCTAAAAATTCCTTGAGAGCAGGAACTTCTCATCTGTGTGTACTTACCATACCAATCCTAATAGGGGCTTGCACGTAAGAAATATTTGTGGAAGGGAAAAAAGGACACCCTTTAATTATTTTGGAGAAGGATGGAATTTTAGAGTTCAAAAAGGTCCTTAGAAGTCATCTAGTTTAAACCCCATTTCACTGATAAGAAAATAAGACTGATTCTGACCTCTCTGATCCTGTCCCCTCACTTGGCTTGTTTTGAAAGAAGTATTTTATAACTTGAAAAATACTACGGAAATGCAAGCTATTGTTATTAGACACAACAGCTCTCTATCATGTCACACATGTACCTTGTTAGAGAACTGTACACTGTTGTTAGGTACTTGGACCCCACTGAGCCTCACAACAACCCTATAAGCTCACTTCTAAAACCTGTTCCCTTTTAACAGATGAGGAAACAAAGGCCAAAGAGTTTAAGTGGTTGAAGGCCATCCTAACTTGACTTAACCAATACCTCAGGCACAACTAAGCCTCTTCTGAATCCAAGTCCACTCTTCCTTCCATTATACTGTCTCTGCAAGGCTAAACAACTGTCTGGGAAGAGAAAAGAAGGTGAAAGAAGTGTCTTCAAATGGACAGGGGGCCCAGGAAGCTGGCAACAGGGTTAGGAAGGAAGATTTTGTTGTCTTTCTACATTTAAAAGGGCACATATTAAGAGTATAACAAAATTCATAGAATGCTCGAGTAAGAAAGGACTTTGGGGCCCATAAAGCCTAAGTGTCTCATTGAGAGATGAGGAAACTGAAGCACAGAGAAATAATTAGACATAGGTCTTCTAACTCTTAAATCCAGCATTTGTCCCACATTGCTTCTAGGGTCATATCTATTTAAAAGCATGACAAGAATATCACATCATAAAATCTGTACCCCCATCAACCAGGAATATCAAAAATGGCTAAGCTCAAAGTATGCTCAGAAGAAAAAAATCAATGCAATCCATGTGAGTTATTATTATTAATATACCCTGATTATAACATCTGGTCATGTATCTGTTTCACTCATTTCCAAGCCTCTTCCAAATTCTGCAGCTTTTTCAGCTCCAAAATCTATCCGTTCTTTGCTTCTCCTTTACTTTTCTATATCAATATTACTTATTCCTTCATCAATAGACTTCGCCCACTTAACTCTGACTCACTCAAATCTCTTCTAAAATCTCTCCAATGACTTCAAGTAATTAACAATGTCTGAGGGACAATGCAGTTATCACAGAAACAGAAGGGGACTCTCAGAGGATCTGAATTCAACTTCCAACTCTTCCAGTTACATTGAATTTACTGTGTGATCTCGGGTAAGTTGCTTAAACTTTCTGAGCCTCAATTTTCTCAGTGTAAAGCAGGGTTAAGATCTGTACATAACCCTACCTCACAAGGTTATCTGAGGATCAAAAAGCCGATACAAACAAAGCACTTTTGACTCACTACATGCGACGAAAACCTCAGGTAGTTATTCTTTTTCTGGCAACGTGATTCCACTTTTGGTTTTGTATTGTAATTGCTTTGGGGAAGAAACTATTACTTGATAAATTACATCCACTACCAAAAATATTACACAATGGAACATACACGCAAATGGCAGCAAATCAATTAAGAGTAACTGGATATGGAAAACAAACCAGATTATCAATACCAACTGTCCAATGACCTTAAAAGACAGATTTGCAAGAAGGAAAAAAACTCCACAAAGATTCTTAGAAACCTGGCAAAAGCCTTTCAAAAAAAGATAATAAGGGGGGAGTCCTAAATGATCTAAAATCAGTTATCTACCTAGTGAGCATTAGAAAACCAATCAGAAAACTTTAAAAATAGGACACCTTCAATGAAATTCATGTCATTCACCATAAAATAAAGACTATCACTAAATGAGCAGTTAAGTGCTCCTGGGCTGGGCTCACACAAACTAACCTTAAAGCAATCTGCAAATTACTATGAAAATATAAAGTATTATTGTTTTTATTACCAAAGATAACCCCAAAACTGACCACAAAGTACTTCACAGAACAAAATGCCAAGACTTTTAAATATTAGGGAGTTTTCCTGCTCATCTTAAATCTAAGGATGGAAATCTAACCAAGAAAATCCAGCATAGAAAGAAAATGTCAAAATCATAGGCAAATGCAAAAGGAAGGGGGGGAAAGAAGTCTCGTTCCAGCACTCAAAAATTAAGCAAAACCAAAGATCTCAAAGTATTGTCTGGTGACACCTTTACTAACAGGGGAAAATGTTTCACAATGTTCTGCTGGTAAAAAAGCAAAAACTCTTATAAACACATGGAATTACAAAGTGGTTTGGTTTAGGCCCAAACTGGCAAATATATTACTGAGGATGGAGACAAATTAAGAGGTCTAACAAAGGAGTCAGTGATGAATGATAAATGTGAAACTCACATTTTTGACCAAAAATAAGAACTTGGACCAATTTTGTTGAGTGTGATTAGGTACTACATGGAAAGAACTCAAAGTTGACACCCTGGCTGGACTTCTGATACTCTTTTGTAGAGCAAGCCTATTTACTTTTAGGGCTGCCTCCAAGAATTTAAGCACCATTAAAAAATCAAATCACCCAGGGCTTTCTTTTCCCCCCATTTCATACACATTTATTACTTCTACTGAAACCACTTTCATTCTTCATAGTTTAATTTCTCTTAAATTAGAAACATGATATAATGAATCATCTCATTTTGTATCCATGTGCTTCTGAAGCATGCCCTTTCAAATGTCATTAATATACACCTCACAACACTCCATGACTTCATCTTGTTTCTGAAAGCAGGGGTTGGGAAATGTCATAGGCTATGACAGCAAACCATATGATACAGCTTGAAACATACATCGAACAATCAACAAGTATTTATTCAGCACCCATTATGTGCTAGGTGCTGTACTTTAGGCATTTAGAGATACAGATATAAAAAAAATGAAATAATCCCTATTTGTACAATTATATTTTAGGTTCTACATTTGGGAAATGAGTACAAGAAAATGTAAACACAAAGGAAAATAAATTTCTCTATTGATTTTAAAGTTTATTGAAAAGGATACAATGTCTTATACAATGTAATTTTTATTAAAGCTTGTAGGAAAAATATTGGATAAAAGTCCTCAAAATAAGCCAGGGCTAAATGGTACCTGTCCAGAAGAGAGCAAAGCCCAAGAGCACTGGAGAATGGCACTTCGAATGAAAGATTCACCACACTGAGGAAGATCAGATCTGTTTTAGGTTCTTATTTATTAATTCCCAACGAGATAACATTGGTTTTTTTTTTTTTACACAATGTCTATGATCCATTTTGGCTTAGAACTTTTGGGATGGGCAATAAAGAACATTTCAGTAAAACGAAATCCCATTTATCCAAAGACCTTCATTACAAAATATGTTCCCAAGGGGGACGGGGGTTGGAAAAGCACACTATAAAAGATTTACCTGAAAACTTTTGGGAAGGAAAACATTAATAACAATGGCTAGATGTTAAGAGTCTACTGGACAAGGAATTATGGATGAATGTGCTCTAATCCCTAATAGACACAGCCCCTACCTAGCAATTTGTATTCAGAGATTTTGGTATTTTCTGGAGTCCAGAATCATTCTTTGGCTAGTCCTAGCCCAGTGTCTACAAAAATTTGTCACCTATCTGTTAAATGCACATTTACATTACCCAAACTTCCTTTTTTTTCCTGGATATTTTTCTAATTAAATTGGGGCTTTACAACAAAATTTGCCAAGAGGTGCTATGGCCTAATACCAGTCGATCATGATAGCACCTAACAATGATCATGATTTACTTTAGTTTTAAAAATAAACCTGCAGCCTTATAGAAGGGGGATGCAAAACAGTTATGTTCCCAACTCATTTGATTCTGTAATTCTGAATAATCAAAATGCTTTTTACTTCATTAAAGGTATAGATAGATATAACACTACTAGTCAGAATCTCATTAGGAGGGCTTAAAATGGAGAAAAGAAAAATCCATGTAGTTCTAGAAGGCCAGATATCACCAAGCATGTATTTATGTATTAAGTATTTATTAAATAACTGCTATGTAATAAGGCAACAGCTAAAACACACACAAAGGTCAAGAGAAACGTCTGCTAACTAATAAAAACCATTATCTTTAAAGGACAATAATAATACTCATGGCTTTAGATGTCTATACTAAAATGCTGAGGATGAGAAATATACAAAGTGAATTCTCAGCACTAAACTAGACCTCACAGGCATCACCGAGACTTGGTGAGACTCGTGACTGAAACAGGGCGATGGGGTAATAGAGTAGCACTGTATACCAAGAAAATAGAATCCTCTAAAGAAATCAATGAAACAAAGGGAGGAAACACACTGAGAAGTATTTTATTAAGGATCCAGGGGAAGAGAAGCCAAGTGATACAGTGCTTCTGACAATCAATATATCACAGACCACATAACCAGAAGGAAAAAATGGATGATGAGTCTCTGAAATAGACCACAGAGTTAACACCAAGAAATGAATGATACAGGGGAGATTCAACTATTCAACTATTACCTGCTGGAGGTGTCCTTCTTCCTAAAAGCGAAGCAGCAAATAATTGTATTCTTTAAGAGGTGGAGGAAGCAGTGCAGAGAACTGCCATTCTGGATCTAATTTCGGCAATAAAAATAATGACTTACTTAATTAGAAACCTTGGGAGGAATTGATCAGGTCATCTTAGAATCTGTTACAGACAAAGGAGAAAGCTGATTATGGTCAGAAAGTATATCCTATATTCAGGGAAAATTTTTGTTCTTTTTTTTTTACCCAAAAAGTTGAGAGAAAAAATAAACAGACTCCCATGATCAATATTTTACAGCTCACAAGATGGAATGTACTCAGGAACAAAATGGGTAGAATGGGAGGGAAGGAGGTAAAGGGGAGGAGGAAAGTCAGCTATCCAAAGAGACCTATGTTCCTACATGCAAAAGCTGCACCATATAGAAATAAAAGTCTTGGTCTTAGAGGGGAAGGACCTGGGTGAAAATTCTGACTGTCCCATATCAGATGAGCAACTTTAGGCTAGTTATTTTACTTCTTTACAACTCAGTTTCTTTATTTATAACTTAAATGGATTGGCTTAGATAACTCTAAAATTCCCCCCCACCCCTCACTGGAAAAACCCAAGAGTACCAACTGAGATTTTTAAAAGACATGTACAAAAAATGGAAATAAAGTCAGGTGACAGAGTAGAAATTCAAAAGGATAGCACAAAGCTAAACCCTAGACCATGCTAAGGATAATAGAAAGTCTGGGTAGGGGTGCTTTTTTTCTTTTTAGAAATTTTTAAAATTTAGAACTCATAAAATCTGAATACAGATCAAAGTGTTACTATTACTTTATTTTTCTTAGGATTTTTTTGTATTTTCTTTCACAACATGACTAATATGGAACTATGTTTTATGTATTAAAAATAGGTCAAAATTGTTTTTATATGTAATTGAGGAAAAATAAAATTCTTTTTTAAAGTAGAAAAAATATAAATTTAAAAAATTTAATATTCTTTTATTTTCAGTTCCTAACTCTCTCCCTCCTGACTCCCCCACCCATTAAAAAGGTAAGAAAAACAAAATGGGGGGGGGCATATTTTTAGCTATATTACAGTTCTTGTTGTTCGTCCTTTGTTTTTGAAGAGGACCAATGACATTATGGGGTAATGTCTTGATTCATGCATGAACTGGATTTAAGTGAGATTTGCTTCACAAAGTCATCAGCCTCACTCTCTTCCAGAGTTATCAAAGTCCAGGAGCAAGACAAAAGTCAAGATGACTGGCAATGGCCCAGGATGCAGTGGATGATTTTGGTGTCTTCAATATCTGACCAAGCTCTAAGTGCTCCACGGAACCTGCTTCAATGGCTGTTGGAACAAACTGTTTCCATCTACCCCTTCCATTGGGGGGATGTCTTTATGTGCTTGGGATAGGCACACCTGTAACTTACTGACAGATCTGAGGCCTCGTTTAGCCCATCTGCTGAGATGGTTTATCAGGGTGGCTTAGCCACTGTGCATGCTACAGCTTCTTGGAGCCACAGGCAAGAGCTGAGTCCACCAGGTGGACGCCAAAGGTGGATGAGCAGCCCTGAAAAGGCTGCACTACTATATTACAGTTAATAAGACTACTAAAGAGGAAATAGGCTTGGTGTTTGAGGTGGATGGGATAATAATGGGCAATGGAAAACAGGAAAAATTACTTACCTTTTAGTTTACTTCAGACTGTAAACTCGTTTAATCTTACTGTTTTTTTAGACTGGCCCTATGATTTTAGCAGTATAGGGAAACTCCCAGAGAAGAACACAAGTAAAGATATGGTAATAGAGTACATAACTACCAGATTAGGAAACACATACATCCTGTATCCCAGAGTACTAAAAGAACTTGAGAATGTGATTACTGAGCCAATGATCATCTGCGAAAAATAGTGGAAAATGAGAAAGATGCCCCAGGACTTGAGATAAGAAAATATAGCCCATATTTTCATAAAGGGAAGGTGGGTCCTTTAAACCATAAGTTAGTAAACTTGACTTCAATTCTTAGCAAAACTCCATAAAGAAACTATTGGTTGCTATGGCCAACATGGACTGACCAAGAATAAATCGTTATCAGTATAACCTCATGTCCTTTTCTAGAATAATTAAAGCAGTAGATCAAGGAAACAAAACCAAAACAAAACAAACAAAAAAAAAAACAACACAGACACAGCAAAGTCTCTGACACTATCATCATAGACAATATGGAGAAATAGGAAGTTGAAAGTAAAGTTGATTCAAAATTGGTTAAATCCCTGGATACAAAGGGTAATCATTAATGACTGAAGGAAATCTGAAGAGAATTCTGTAGGTGACTGCCACAGAGTTCTTTTCAATATCTTTATCTGTGACATGAATGAAGATAATATAAAGGCAGACACAACTCTCTAGATGACACAGCATTAACATAACAGGGCACCTAACATCTTAGATGTCAGCCTGAATGGGAATCAGCATCCAAAAAATTCTCAACAAGCTAAAATGGTGAGATAAATTCAATAATATGAAATTTAAGACATTTAATGAGAAAAAATATAAAGTCCTACTTATGAGTTCAGAAAAATGAAATGCGCAAGTAGAGTGGGTAAGACCCCATGCTACACAACTCCAGAAGTGACAGGCTCAATATGAACAAGAGCTGAGACCCTCTTAGGCTGCCTTATCGAGCTTGAAATCCAAAAGAAGGGGGTGCTTACATCCTGTGTCCTAGCTGGGCCAGATCTAGAATCCTGCATTAAGTTCTGGCTGCATCTTGTAGGAAGGGCATTGACAGGCCGGACAAAGGACAGTGATCAGGAGAGCAAGGAAATCTGAAGCTATGCCACACAAGGATCAGCTGAAGGAACACAGATGTTTAGTGTAGCACTCTCCAATTATTTGAAGGGCTATCATAATAAGAGGAGACTTTCTTTATTTGGATCTAAATGGAGAACTTGGGACAGCGAGTGGAAATTACACAGAAGCAGACTGAGACTCAGTGAAGAAAAAACTTTCAAAGAGTTGTCCAACAGTGGAATGAGCTCGGGTAAGTTCCTCATCATTGGAAGTCTTTGAGCAGAAGCAACATGTCCCTTTCTTGGGATGATCAAGGTAGAGCTACCTGCTCAGGTACGGACTGGACTAGGTAACCTCTGTGGTCCCTTCCAACTCTGATTCTGTAAAGAAAAAACTCAGGATAAAATATAAACTCTATCTGATTGATTACTACAAAGCCTCACACAAGTAGAGATATCTCTAATAAATATATGCAAGTGTTCCAAAAATTTTTACATTTTTTCATCTGTACTGACAGTAACACTATCGAAGAAATTTTATTCCGTTAAAGTTTTTTGGACACCATTACCTCTCCCTCCACCCCCAAAAAAAGAAAATATAAGTGACAGACTGGAAGAGTACAGCACTATTCTCCCTTCTTTGTAGAGCCGGGGGACTATGAGAGAACACTGCATTACTGTCAGATTCAACTGATGTGTTGATTACTTTTACTGAACCACTTTTAAAATAAATGTTTTATTCTTAGTTACAAAGGATGGCTTGCTGGGTAGGGAAGAGGAAGGTATATATTCAGAAATGAAGGTGACATAAAAACTAGGTATCAAAAAGTTTTAAATTTAAGGAAACAGGATATAGCATTGCCATGCCTTTAATCGGTAATAATAAGGTTTGAAAATATTCTAAATTTTGCTCATTTGAATTTCAGGACAAGTGTTTTCAGCAGCAACAAAAATATACAAAATAAAACTATAAAAAAGGTTTTTGCTAAGTCACAAAGTTTTAATGTGTTAGTATTTAAACCATTCCTATAACATGTTCATTTCAATTCTTAAATACAGAAACTCCCTGCCTTTTAAGCATTCCGAGCACACCTACTGCTGGGATAGGCCATTCTGGCATTAGAGCTAACCCGAAAAGTCAGCCATTACTCAGGCCAATGTCTTCTCTTCTGATTGCACAGTGAAGAGGCAGCGGCCACAACAGATGCCTCAAGAGAAAGGGAAGCATATTCATGATACTGCCATGTGCCCTGTTTAGCAGCAAAGGGTAACATCCTTCACAGGGCAACAGGTTCCCTACTTACCCTATAGGAAAATGTGTACTAACCCATTTTACTCTTTCCTCTCCTCACCACTCCTTCCCTATTCAAACCAAAGGAGCTTGCCAGTAATATGAAGTGAATATAACTACATGAACATGCCCATTCCTTGGCTACTCTGGCTTGACAGTTCAATTCAATTCCAACCAACAAGCATTTATTAAGCACCTACTACAACCAAAGCACAGTGCTAAGCCCTGGGGTACAAAAACAAAATGATTCCCAGACACCTGACACATGGGAAGAAGGAAACATGGGAAATACTTCTTGCAATGTGGGGCAGGCAGAAGGGATGGAGCCCCTACCCCATCTCTACATATAAGAGAAGCTAACTGTTTTTATAAAGGACATTTATAAGTCAGGTGTTGTAAACTGAGGCATACCTCTGTGAGGAAGAACCCTCCATGCAGGAAACAGTTTTAGCCCAACTTGATCCTCCCTACCCAGTTCTGGATCGGTTTCTTCTTTTCTGCTATATTCTACATTCAACCCTTCTTTGCCTGCATCTCAAAGTCCGTGGAACAGAGTCCCTTCTGCTGATCTACCAATACCATCAACCCATGCCATTCCTAACTGCACATGCTCTTTCTGACCCCTGGTGCACCACCAACATGATTGCTATGTGGTTCCACTTTTCAGAAAAGAAAGAAAACAGAGTCTATCACCTCTAAGCCCCTGAACTTATCACACACTCACCGGCATAATTTCAAGAACAGGCTGTGCCAAATGTCATTTCCTTTTTGCCAGGAATACCAGACTGGCAGATGGAGAAGTGCTATGGCCACAGCTCACCTAGATTTGAGGAATGCAGGTGATGAAGGCCCTCATGCTATTCTTGTGGTAAAGATTACAAGATTGGGCTACACAGTAGTAAAGTTAGGTGGATTTAGAACCGACTGCTTGGCCAAGTATAAGCAGTAGTCATCAAAAATCCAAAGTCAACTTTCAGGGAGGTCTCCAACGTAGTGCCCCTAGAATCTATATGTCCACCTAGTGCTATTTAACAGTTACATTAAAGATACACATTTGATACAAGGCGATCGGGGTGGGGGAGAAGGTGGCTACTTAACAAGCTGGATAAGAAAGTCAGGATCAAAAAAATCTTGACAGGATAGAAAACTAAGCCAAATAATATAAGATTCAATTTAATGAAGATTAATATAAAGTTTTAAATTTGGCTATAGAAAACCAACTTCACAAGCAAAAAATGGGGAAAGCAAAGCTGAGTAGCACTTAATCTGAAAAAAAAAATCTGTAGGGAATTAATAGGCAAGCTCAATGGATACATCTGCTCCTGTTGCACTAGGTGGCCTATTAAGATCACAACCACTTACATGATTTAATATATTTCAGTATGGCAGCCAAAAAAAGCAAATATGATTTGTATCTTTCATTAATCCAGGAATGGTGTATGAAATGAGGGAAGTTAGCTTGGGGTGCCCAAAGACCACTGATAAGCAGAAGTATCCCAAATAGCATGACCAGGAGGTTTAGGTCTGTCAAGGTCACACCATAGGAAGACCAATTGAAGAAAATGCAGATATTTAATCTGGAAAAGAACAGATTAAATTGGGATGGGAGGGCAGTTGGGGTTAAAATAACTAAATATAAGTATATGAAAGGTTGTCTTGAAGAAGAGGTAGACTTGTCTCGCCAGAAAAACTGCCTAACATTATCTGAAAGTATAGAGAGATATCTCTGAAGGCTGTCCGTCAAAAGCTCAAAAACCGTTTGTTGGCAATGTTGTAGAAGGGACTCTTGATTGGGTTAAGGATGGATGAAATGGCCTTTGAGGTCCACTGTGGATTGAGACCAAGATTTGTTGGTCACCATATGACCCATCTGGGCCATATTCTATCACACTCCTGATTTGGTACATACTCTGAGAGAAGTGCTTTTGGCTCATTCACAGCTCAGACTCTTCTGGTCCCTTCCACTAATTCTAGGATCAGTGGTTCCAAAATCAATGATTCTTTCACACATTGAAAATATTCAGCCTAAATAATGCCTTCTACAATATTCAATATATGCAGGTACAGGCCAAAGAATGAGTTATTTTTTTCAAGCTTGTATACAGAGTCAAATTAACATATACTAGAAGTGACTCACATATTACCATATTTACAGAATTTTTATACCATGGAAACTGACTTTAAAAAAATATTTTTTGTCTGTATGTGACTTTTGTAATTAAAATAATTTCTACTGACCTTCAAATAAGCAAAACTTTGTGTGGGGGCTGGAATATAGCAATATTTCCATAAGAAAGGACCCTTCTATTTTCAAAATAACCAACTTAGAATCCTTTGAGTTAGAAATTTCCCAAATGTGTGTTCCTCTGAGGCTGGGCATCACTGCTCTTTCTGGGAGATGTATTTGTACTTATTACAAAAAACTCTACTACAAAGTCCTGAATGTTTTGTGGAGCCTGGTGCACTAGGATTTGATCACCTCAGCATAGGATTTAGAAGTGGAATGGTGTTTAGAGATTACTTAATATCCTTTCATTTTACAAATGAGAATACCTCGGCCCAGGGAGATGAATGACTTGCCCCTAGTTACACTGGTGGCAACAGAGAAAGGTCATTTGAGCCCTTGTCTTCTGACTCTAAATGCAATGCTCTTCCCACAGTACCAAGGATTTACCTGCAATGTGTCATGGTGGTAAATGAGAAAACCATGCATTCTCCTACTACAAATTTAAAAAACAAAACAAAACCTGAGTAATAAGTGCATGTAAACTGTAAATCTGCCTTAATAAACTCTGTTTGGCAACTAAACAATTCAACCAAAATTTAGGCTAAAAGTTGTTTTTCTTTCCTCACTTCCTTCTAAGACTGAAAGCTGCCAAAGAAGAGACCAAAGTACTTCTAGCACAGCGCCTTGTATTGAGCAAGAGCTAATAAATCTCTGTTGAAAGTAGGCCTGAGAATTAAATGAAAATGTTCTCATCAGATAGTTTAAACAACGCTGCTTCAAGGAAAGGAAGAAAATGAATTCAAAAGCTTACCAGAAAAAGCCAAAGTAAGGAGATGCTTCTACTAGAGAAATAATAAAGGATTGGACAAAAGGCCTGAGACGGGAACCTTCCAAGGTGTTACCAGCTGGCATTCAATAATGGCTGCTGATACTCGTATAGCACTATAAGGTTCACAATATGTTTGCTTTATAGACCTTACTTCAATGGATCTTTACAACAATCCCCTCAGGTAGATACCATAGGCCTATGATCCTCATTTTACAAGAAGTAGAATCTATGCCGATGGTCACAAGATACTGTCAAAACCAGGATTGAAACCGAGATGAATCAATATGCATTTATTAAGCACCTACCATTCCCTAGGTACTGGACATACAAAGTGATCCCTTTAGGGATCATTTTCTACTGGATTTCCCCGGACTACAAGTCAAAGCTCCCTCCGATGTACTAACTGTTGTCTCTCCCATGCCTTGCATAGTTTTTGTGTCGGAGGGATGTTGAAATTACCCAATCAAATCTCTTTACTGTAACAGATGAAAAAAAAAAAATGGGCCTTTAGAGGTTAAATGACTTGCCAAAAGTCCAGACATTTAAGAGAAAAACCAAGAATTGGGCATCTATACCACACTACCACTCCAACAAACGATCAACCAGTCAACAAGCATTTATAAAGTATTTACAGTGTACCAGCCCTGAGTATACAAAATCAAAAATGAAACAGTCCCTGCTCTCAAAGAACTAACATTTTACACGGGAAACAATATGCACACAGACAAGCAAATATGACATAAATACAAGGTGGGAATCAGGAAGAGCTTCAAGTAGAAGATGGCACTTGAGCTGAATTTTGAAGAAATCATGGAATTCTAAGAGGTACACGTGAAGTCTGTTTATGGGACACGGCCAGTGCAAATGTATGGGAGGGAGATAAAGAGTGTCAGGTGTGAAAAACAGCAAGACCATAAAGTTCAGAAAGGGAATAATATATTAGGAAGGCTTTTAAAAGACAGAGAAATCTTATTCCCAGAGATAACAGGGAGCCACTAGAGTCTGTGGAGTAGAGGAGGGATATGGTTAGACTAAAACAAAGCTAAATTACAATGGTTTACAATTGAGGAGGAAAAAATGGGAATATTTTACCTCTTTCCTCATAAAAAAAATGAAGAGGTTGTACAAGATATTAAATTCAGCTCAAGTTCTTTATCTATAATCGGGTGACCTAAGCTAGTATCAAAACTGAACATTTCAGAAATCAAGGTGAAAAGTGGGATTCTTTTATCCTTATATCTATATAGTGAATGGCACATAGAAGGTTAATAAATGCTTTTTGAATGATAGCTAGAAAATCAACATGCTTACTCTAAAAAGTTCTATAGTAACTTAAAATCTTAGCCTGGTCCAGCTGGCAATGTCAAAAGCAAGAACAAGCCTTCTGGGCAGTGTTGTACTTGTGTTTAGTTTCATGGTCAGATCAATTTTAATTAACTTGAAGACAAAATGTATGGGGATAGAAGGGTTGGAATTGGAGTTAGCAAGACCCAGGTTCAAATACTACCTCTGAATCTTGAAATGGATAACCACCACACCTCTCAGTGACCCAGACTACCTAGGACTACAAGTTGTTAACATGTGGCATCCACATCTGTGGAAGAAATTTCCACACAGATGAAATCACAATAGATCATCTTCTCCACTCTCCCTCCCCCATCCACAGGACCTCTGGATCACTATGGAAGAAACCTCAGAAGGATATCCAATCTAGTTCAATTCCCTGAATTTTCAATCAAGAGATTTGAGGTCCTGGAAGCTGACTTGCCAAAGGTACTTAAGAGGTGAAATGTAAACCCACACACATCCTCCAGATCCAGAGCCAGTGATTTTTCCATTGTACCAACATTTTCTGCTATTGTGGGTTCTAAAGTCTCTGGGTTCTAAATTGGTTCTGTAGGAGTTGTAAATAGCTCAAACCATTCCAGAATACTGATGATGATACTCCTGACAGTAAAGGGATGGATCAAGACATACATTTTTTTAGACAATGTAGTTGTCTGTTTTGCTTGACCATGCCAATTTCTTGCAGCCTGGTCCCTTTCCACCTTTTCAGGCTTCTCATCATTTTCCCTCTGATCCAGTGGGCTCCGGGCTGCTCCCTGCACAAGACACCACTTTCCATCTCCTCTCCTTTTCGCTGGTTGGCTCTTATAGCTGGAATTCATTCTTCTCATCTCCACCCTCCGGCATTTCTGGCTTCCTTCAAGTCCCAACTACGATCCCACCTTTTACAGGTGGCCTCCCCCAGATCCCCTCTCCGCCCTGCCCCATCCTAGTGCCTTCCTTCCCCAGTGGATTATTTCAATTGGCCCTACATCAGCTTGCCTGCACGTAGCCACGTACCTGACCTCTCCCCTATTAGACTGGACTGTCCTCTGCCTTCTTTGTATATCCTCTGAGGTCAGCACATGTCTGGTACATCACAGGTGCTTAATAAATGCTTGCTGTCTCCACTTAGGGGAAGTATTTGGAATGGAAAGGAGATTAATACTAGTTAACTGGAAAATGAAAGAAATTTCTTAAAAGAAAATCTCCAGCCAAGACAGATGTGAAAGGTGGAAGTGGGAGGAGAGAGGGGCAAGCTTTACCACCCCCAAGAGTTCACCCTGCAGGGATGGGAGAGCAGGGGAGTTCACAAATCATTCCAGGGCCGGTGAGAGCCGGTCCTAGCTCCCACATTCCGATAGCGGAGCTGTGATCACCTCCTGGGGAATGCTTTCCGCAGATGTACCTAAGACACGAGAGGGCGGAGCTAGATGAGGGGCGGGGTCAGATGGGGGCGGGGCTGGAGCTACTGGCGGAGTGAGCCACTCTGGGGCTGGGGCAGGCTCAGAGGGTGGGGCCTACGCGTTTCCAAGTGAGGCCCGGCCGAGAGAACACGGACCGCGGAAGCGCCGGGGCGGAGGAGGAAAGGTCTCCGTTGCCAAGGAGACACAGCGCACGCGCGGCTCCGGCAAAGGGACCCGCCCACGAAATCCTGGGGGAATACGGAGGTGGAGAGAACGGCCCGTACCTTTCAGTGCCTGGTGCATGCCCCCAATGCCGCTGTACAGCTCCAGCACCCGCAGCGGCTCCATCGCTCCGCCTCCTAGTCTCTTCAAGCCTGGTCCCTCACCGTCTCCTCCCCCCACGCCACCTGGACGACGGGCGTCTCGGTTCCGCGAGAATGCAGTTCCGTGCCCCGCCCCCACTGCCCTGGGTGCACGTGCAGGCCTCCACTTAGGGCGGAGCAGGACTGGGGAAAGGGACGCGCAAGGGACTGTGGGAAGCAAGGGGGTTCAGCTCTCCAGACACCTCTGGTCCTTAGGAGGAGGCGGGGCTGGGGCCTCTGGAGGAGTGAATCTCTGCCCGCCTCAATTCTGTTCCCTAACAAGCATTTATTAAGTGCTCGCTGTATGCTTGCCACTCCTCCAAGCTCCTGGGACACAAAGAAAAGCAGAAATACAACCCCTGTCCTCAAGGAGCTTCCTTCCATTCTAACCCGGAAAGACAATCGGATTTGCCACCTGTGTGGCAGGTCTGAGTCTTTTTCCATATACGCTTGCCTTAAATCATAACCAGAATAGCTAACATTCCAATAGCGCTCTAAGGTTTGCAAATAAAGTTACAACCATCTCATTTTACCCCCACGACAACCCTGGGAGTTGGGTGCTATCCTTTTACGGGTGGGGACAATAACCTGGCAGAGCCTCAGTTTCTCCATCTGTAACACCACGAGGTTGGACCTAATGACCGCTGCAAATCCCTTCCTATGTGACTCAGCATTGGAGAGCTTGAAACTGAAGAAAATGAATTAGATATGAAGGCTTCTGTAAACTAGTGTCCAGTGGGTGGTCAAAGCCAGGGTCTTTTTTTGTCGTAACTACTAAAGAGTTTTTTACATATTAAGATAGTATACCTCCCTTGAGGTCCTCCTGCTATGGAGGGGAACCTGGTTCTCATTAACCAAGCTGCAAGGGCTTTGAGTGAAACCTGGAGAAGGAACATATGTCTAATAGGCGTCCACCAGCTTCCTGTGGAGGAACTCATTGTAAGAAGGCTAACTGCCCTGTGATGACTTTTTTGTGGGGGACGCAGCAGTGAAACCAACTACCATGAGTACAGGGTGGATCCATCCTTATGGAATTAGATTGCTGGAACTATTCAACTAATATATTATGGTTTCCAAATTGCTCTAAGCAGTCAGCCCCCAAAAGGTCCAAGGGACAAAAATGTTGCAGAAGCCACTGAAATCAATATGGTTTCGTTCATACAGCTGTTCTCCTTCACTACACCCCCTTATAACTTAATGATGTTACTCTATTACTTAGGTTTTAAAAATTCAACTCAACAAATATTAAGCAATTCAATTAATCAATAAACATTTAAGTGCTTACTATGTGCCGGGCACTGTGTTAAAATGCTTCAGATACAAAAAGAGGTAAAAGTCAGTCCCTGGCCTCAAGGAACTTACAATCTAATGGGAGAGACAACATGCAAATATATACAAAGCAAGCAACATACATGATAGATAGGATATAATTAACAAAAGGAAGGAACTGGAATTAAGAGGGGTGGGAGAGAGCTTCCTGTAGAAGGTGGGATTTTATTTGGAACTTAAAGGAAGCCAGGGAGGTCAGTAATTAGAGTAGAAGAGGGAGACCATTCTAGGTGTGGGGTACAGACTGAGAGAATGCCTTGAATTAAGAGATTGTGTCTTTAGTGAACAGCCAGCAGGCCAGTGTCACTGGATCAAGTAGTATGAGTACAAGACATAAGGTGTAAGAAGACTAGAAAGGTAGGAAGGAGTTAGGTTATGACAGGCTTTGAATGGCAAACAGCGCATTTTATATTTGGTCTTAGAGGCAATGGGAAGCCCCTGGAGTTTATTGAATAGGGGAGGTGACATGATCAGACTAGTACCAGAGAATGAATTGGAGCGGGGGGAATTTAAGAAACGACAAAATCAAGCACGTACTGTGTGCTAGATACTGCTACGTACCAAGTGAAAAAGGAAATAACCTCTAATCTCAAGAGGTTGTATTCTATTAGAAGGATAAAACACATACACAGATAACCCTGTGAATCCTTCAATTTATCTACAAATAACTTGGTTTCCTTGGCATGACATTTGAAAACCCAGATTCACCTCCAAGTCATTATGTAGCATTGAAGTAGGATAGGTATTTACATTCTTAATTATTATTATATTGTATTGTATTCAATAGAATTATTTTATTATTAACATATATAATATATTATATAATTATAATATAATTATAATTTATAATTTTATATAATTATATATACATTTATAATTTTATTATATATTGTAATATATAATATGGTATGATATAATAATTTACTATTATATTATTTATTTTATTAATTATGATATTATTTACATTCATGAATATATAAAAGATTACATTCCTAAATATTATTCCTAAATATTTTGTTGTTGTTGAGTTGTGTCTGACTCTTTGCAACCCCAATTGGGATTTTCTTGGCAAAGTTACTGGAGTGGTTTGCCATTTTCTTCTCCAGCTCATTTTACAGGTGACTAATTGAAGCAAAAAAGGGTTAAATGACTTGCTCAGGGTCACGCAGCTAGTAAGTGTCTGAAGCCTGCCACTCTATTCACTGTGCCACCTAGCTGCCGCCATTGTTAGCACCAACCTAATAATGTATTTGACTTTATTATACACACTAAAAATGATTCATGGTCTTGCCCACAAAGAATCATAAAAACTTTTTCCTTTGATGAGTCTCACTTACCCATGGGCCTCCAAAGAAACACGCCTAACAATTAAGGCCCAAATTTACACTTCAACATTGTGGCTCTTCAGCTCCCTGCTCTTAAATTTTACTTCCAGGAGCTCTTTACTAAGGCTCAGAAGCTCCCTCAGTGTTACTACTTTGCCACTGTTGCACTCCATCTTCTACTTGGCTGCTACTCTTGCTGCCAACAATGCTTCCTTAGGGAAATGTCACTGCTTTAGAACATGACTACCAGGGTGTCTCGGACAACATACCTAGGGGCTAGTTAACACATTTCCTGCACTAGTGTTAGTCTTTCAAACCTACTTTGCATTCAAAAGGGCCACTTCTGACCAAAAGGTACCCCACCATTACTCCTACCTGTTGAATAAATCTTTTGCTCTAAACTAATCTGCTATCTAGTTGGCTGGCAAAACAAAACACTTTCTTGGGGACATGTGAACTACAGTTTTGAATGGAGGTTGAACCTGGAGAGTACCTCAAACCTGAGATAGCTTTCTGGGGATTTACTCTCTTAATGTTAATTACCTGAAGTACAGGCATAAGCATCCACCAACTTCTCTGGGCTTTGCTGTGTAGTGAGCAATAGAAGACAAAGGATTACTTTTCAGGTTGAGTTAGTGAAGAAGGAACCTTGGAGGACTGCAGGTAGAGAGACAAAAACAAACCTTTTTAAGGATTCTATTCCTAGTTGTTAGTACTATCTTAAAGAAATATTGTTCATAAAGACTCTGTTCCGCTTCACAAATGTTGAAGCAGACAGGAAACCACATTGCCCAAGCAGCAACCCTCATAGTTATTCCAAGTATTCAAAGCGATGTGTGGTTGCTGTATTTCTAGAGCAACTTTTACAATCTGAAGGAGGAGAGTTACTTTCTCTCTCATCTTTCTCTTCCTCTCTCTGTATCTGTCTCTCTCTCTCTTTTCCTGTGTCTCTATCTGTTTATCTCTTTTATGTCTTTGACTCTGTATATCTCTTTGAATACCAGAAACATCCAGGTTTGGCCATTTATCTCTAGAACTTATCCCAAACAATTTTTTCATTCCCTTAATTTAGCCATATTCTTGTTTCTTTTTTCTCAAAGCCAGACTCAAATTAAGCCTGAGAAGCTTTCTGTGGAATCTTGTAATAAGTCATTATGTCATTATGGAGACAGCTGTGGATGGTACAGACCCTCAAATTATATTTATTTATAATATTTCTAATCTCCCGCTTAAGCTTTAGACAAACTTTCATAAATATTGGTTTAATCTCTCTTTACAGTAAAAATTATATACAGATGTATGAGAAGGAAGAGGAAAGTGGATAATTATCACAGTAATACTATTTTCTTTTTCTGAAGGATCAAAACCCTACATAAAAGATAGCTAAATTCCCAAGAAGAAAGTTTCTGCTATTAAGTCACAGCTTCTCCTTTTTCCCCTCTGAATCTAAAACTAGTATTTCAATCAACGGATCAATCAAAAAGCATTTATTTGGCACCTCCAGTGTGCTAGGTCCAAGAGATAGGAAAACAAAAATGAGAGAGTCCCTCCCTGCCTTCAGGGAGTTTACATTCTACTAGGAGGACACAACTTGGTCAATGATGAGTAAATACAAGACATAGTACACGCAAAATAAATGTACAATGACTGGGTGGTGAGAGGGAGAAGGAGCTCTGCACTAATGACAGAGGAATCAGAAAAGATTTCCCATGGGAAGTTGTCCTAGAGCTAAGCCTTGAAGGTAGCTAGTGAGTAGGTTCTAAAAGATGAAGGTGAAAAGAGAGCATTTGAGCTTTAGGGCAGGAAGTGGAATGGTGCACATGGGAACAATCAGTAGATCTATTTAGCTGAAGCAAGAGGTGCAATCACATGTTATCAGCCTGGAAAGATAGGCTACAACCAGAAACTTTAGTAGGACTATCCCGGTATAGGTTGATAGGTCAATTTGAAATAATGAAGCACTTCAACTGAGACCAAGTTGATGAAAACAGTTAAAGGTTGCCGGTGGCACAAAAATAAGAGTAGCTAATAAAAATAGAGACTTTTAAGATTTACAAAGTGCTTTATGTTGTTTTTCAGTTGTGAACGACTCTTCATGACCCTATTTGGGGTTTTCTTGGCAAAGATACTGGAGCTGTTTGCTATTTCCTTCTGCAGCTCATTTTATAGATGAGGAAACCCTTGTAATAAATATGCATAGTCAAGCAAAATAACTTCCCACATTAATCAGATCCAAAAATATATGTCATTGTGTCGCCTAAGTCTATCAATTTTCTGTCAGAAGGTGAGTCCCATATATCATCAGGAGTCCCCTGGAATCCTGGCTGGTCATTGAATTGATCAGAGTCCTTAAGTCTTTCGAAGTTTTTTATCTTTACGTTATTGCTGTTAAATTATTCTGCTGGTTCTGTGCACTTCACTGTGCCCCAAGATCACTAAACAATATGTGTCCCCTTTGACCCAGTGACTCACTACTAGGCCTATTCCCCAAAGAGATTGAAAAAAAGAGGAAAAGGACGCATATGCAAAAAAATATTTACAGCAGCTCTTTTGTGGCAACAAAGAACTGGAAACACAAAGGGTGTGCCCATCAATTGGGGAATGGCCAAACAAATTATGGCATTTGAATGTAATAGAATACTGTTTATTGTGCTACAAGAAATTATGAAGGAGATAGAAGTCAGGAAGACTTCTATGAACCCCACCGGGTTTTATGGTCACCAGGAGGGAGACGAAAGCCAGGCCAGCAGGATGGAGATGACTGCCATTGAAAGCAACAAGGCAAGTGGGGAGCTGTCAGAGACCAAGAGCAGCTAGATGAGCCTTTACAAACACTGGAAGGAGTCGCTGGACAGCAACCTCTCTGCAATGAAGTTTGCAAAGAAGGCAGCTTGCCCTCTCCAAGCCCTGAGTCTTTTGGTGGAGCTCATTTCCCAAACTATTCTCAGGTAAGTAGGTTAGTGTATTCATTTAAGAGTGTGCTAATTGCACTTGTATTACTTTGCTAATTGTTTCTGTCCCAATTAAATCTTTTAAATGTCTCAGTGCTATTCCTTGCCCAATCTTGTTAGCATGGTGACCAATTGAATACCAGTGCCTGAACTACAACCAAAAATTCCTTGTTTTTGAACTGCCTGGAGGCAAATAAGTCAAGTAAATAACCATGAAGAGTCTCCCATAATTTGAATCCTAGTGTGTGAGATTCCAGAGGTGATGAGAGCAACAAAGTAGAATTAATGTGGGGAGAGGGACAAATAAAACTTTATTACCATTAGAAATCATTTAATCACTAGACAATGAGCAGTAAGTAGCAATAGTGTGCCCTAAACTAAACTAAATGGATAGTATGGGATAGGAAAAAGAAGTTGAAGAGATAGTCTCAACCTTTGAGGGTGTTAGAATCAATTAAGGGAGGTAAAACACACCTTCAGAACAACAAAAGACAACATTTAGTCATTCCCTACATTTCTCTTGACAGTCAATAAAGGTAAGGACTATGACTCTCAAAATCGTCTCTGCTATTTTCCATATGTCTTTTAAACAAAACTCTGGAAAGCATTTCATTTCTATGAATACCTCTAATTCACTCTAGATGGTTTGTCAGGTGTTTTCTAGATTTGTGTGGAGAAAAATTTTACAAATTTAATGAGTATAAAAGATACGAAAAGTAAATTTTCATTCAATTGTACCTTCTTTTCTCTAAGATTGTCACTCAACCTTTTTGTCTGTTCGATAAACTATATTGAAGTGAATATTGTCCTGAGCCACGTCTTTCTAAAGAGAAGTATGATATAATGTTATAGGCACTGGATCTAGCATTAGAGGATCTGAGTTTGAATCTCTCACATGCCTCTGCTACTATTTATAAGCATGCCTGCAAAACTCACTTAACCTATTGGGCCTCATCTGTAAAAATGCAGGAGTTGGAATGGATCGTCTCTAAATCCTCAGTCTTATGCTCATTTCTGCCAACCATGATCTCCATGATTAATGTTAACTTTGGGAATTCATGAACATGAGATGCATTACTATAATTTGTACTTAATTGTTACTTGATTATTCGGGGAATTTTTAAGATTGAAAAGATAATTAGAAAAAGAGAGACCATAAAAATGCAAGAAACAAGAAGTCTTATAGCCAAATGATTGCAATCTCTCATTAGAGATGATGGGTTGTCTTACTTGTAATATATCAACGGGAGAAAAGAAACAGAAATAGGCAAGATTTCAACAGAAAAAGAACAGATGGAAAATTACGTATCATATAACATTCTCAGAGACTATCAATCAAAATGTTTTCTGCAACAAACTGTGCTCTTATGATTTCTTTTGTACAAATCATATTATCCCAGAAAGGGGATAAATGTAAAATAAACATTAGAACTCAAAAGGAAATGTAAAATTCAAGTTTTCTGTTGAAACAAGCCACACTACTTCCCTTTATATGTTGGCAAATTTTATGGCTCCTTGTCACATATTTTTTATATTTGAATTTTACTTAATGGAATTTTCTCTGAAATAAGTGTATTCTCATCAAATGATGTTTTTACAAAGTGATTTTGAGTAACAATCAAAAGAGCCTTTCTCTGTCTTTTTAATGTGTTCTTAAAGAACCAAAGCTGTAAGGGGCTTTTGGAAATCATATAATTTATTCTTCTTCCTTTTCTAGAAGGAGAAACTGAGTCCTCAAGACTTTAAGTGATTTGTCCAAGGTCACACATCTAATCAGTGACAGAAGTGGTACTAGAACAGAATCTAGGTCTCTTGCCAACTATTCTAGTGCCCCTCTGTCTTCTTATCACAAACCATTCTCTAACAAACATGATAGCCAAACTTAGTAGACATTATCATCATGACTACAGACACTCCACAGCTGGGAGAATGATCTTGTTGCATTTCAGTTCCTTTCACCATTTTATCAGCTTCATCAACAACAGGAGACCACTTCTTCAGCAGAAGTGGAGATAGTCGTCATTTGGATCAAAGACAACTTTGCCCACAGATCTAAAACTAGGTGGCTGACAGGGCCCCAGAATTAGAGTTGGACATCTCTTTAAATGCCAGCTAGCCATGAGCCTGAATTTCCAAATGCCTTCTAAGATCCTCTACTACAAGACTAAGGCTGGACAAAATTGATAGAGTTTCTCAGATTTGCTCCTGGAGAATACACAAAAGTAGAGAGGAATCAGCCTCAATGAACAATGATTAACATTTTCATTAGCATTTTTACCTTCATGAGCCAGTAATGATCTATATTTCTCTTGTTCAAGTGTAGCTAAGGAAAGAAAACATCATAACCAGATTGGTCACAGGTTGATGAATATTTTTGCCCACAGTGCCTTTCAAAGACCATCTACTTAAGTTTCAGAAAGATTGTAATCTGTATCAGTGCAAGGGTCCCTAAACCAGAAAAAGAAATTATAGACCCTTGATATTTTGAAGTATTTTGCCTAAATACTGTTTAAACAGTTATATTGCCTAGCCACAGTGTAATTAAATTAACCTTTGAGGAATATAACCTATTGACAAAAATCATGAACTTCATGACAGAATAAAGAATTAATTTCTTACATCTTTTTCAAAAAAAATTTTTTTACCAAAGATTATAATTAGGCAGAAACTAAGAAGAGTCTTCATAAGTTCCCATATTTTTCCCCATTCCCTCTAGTAAATTTTGGAGAGGTGAACATGAGAGAAAAGGAAACAGAGGCTCATAAAAGGAAATCTAGTATCTTAAATTTCTGGTTATTCCTTTGCCCCCACTTCCCTAGTGAGTCATAGGAACATCCAGAGTTGTTACCTAGGCAACCAAATTATATAAACTTAGCCACAAACATACCAGAAAAAGGAAATCACAAAAATAACCAATATCACTTCCCCTTTTGGCAAACTTTAAAAGCAAATAACGATGGGGAATTAATCATTTTATTCTTGCTAATTAAAAAAGGCTTAATAACTGTTCTACTATGGGCTATTTACATGAATCCAAAGTTAATAAAAGTAACAAAAACTACAAGGCTCCATATTTGTTCTGTTATGTCTTATTACTGCCAGCTATATACTTATTTAGAAAGAAAACTCGGAAGTGCGCTATCATGCACTTGTGTTACCTTTAAGTTTGTATTTTTTAAAACATAAATTGAATAAAGGAAAAATACCTATTTACCCAACAAAGTAAAAAAATATTTTTAGTATGGATCTCTGATTTCTTTGGAACTCCTAGTGGGGAAATAGCTTCCACCAATGCAAATCAGCAACTATATTGTAACTGATAGTCTTTTTTTATTTTTTGACATTTCTATTTTTTTTGATTTATTTAATATATTTAGTTTTCAGCATTGATTTTCACAAAAGTTTGAATTACACATTTTTCCCCATTTCTACCCTCCCCCCACTCCAAGATGGCTTATATTCTGGTTGCCCCGTTCCCCAGTCAACCCTCCCATCTGTCACCCCAATCCCCTCCCATCCTCCTTTCCTTTCTTCTCTTGTAGGGCAAGATAAATTTCTATGCCCCATTGCCTGTGTATCTTATTTCCTAGCTGCATCCAAAAACTTTTTTTGTTGTTGTTTTTGAAAGTCTGTTTTTAAAACTTTGAGTTCCAAATTCTCTCCCCTCTTCCCTCCCCACCAACCCTCCCTAAGAAGGTGAGCAATTCAACATAGGCCACATGTGTATCATTATGTAAAACCCTTCCACAATACTCATGTTGTGAAAGATTAACTATGTTTTGCTCCTTCCTAACCTATCCCCCTTTATTGAATTTTCTCCCTTGACCTTGTCCCTTTTCGAAAGTGTTTGTTTTTGATTACCTCCTCCCCCTGTCTGCCCTCCCTTCTATCATCCCCCCTTTTTTATCTTCTTCCTCCTTCTTTCCTGTGGGCTAAAAGTGTATTCCCTCCTCAGGTCAAATCCAACGAGAGCAAGATTCACTCATTCCCCCTCACCTGCCCCCTCTTCCCTTCCTACAGAACCACTTTTTCTTGCCACTTTTATGTGAGATAATTTACCCCATTCTATCTCTCTCTTTCTCCCTCTCTCAATATATTCCTCTCTTATCCCTTAAATTGATTTTATTTTTTTAGATATCATCCCTTCATATTCAACTTACCCTGTGCCCTTTGTGTGTGTGTGTGTGTGTGTGTGTGTATACATACATACATATATATATATATATATATATATATACCTACACATATCCATACATAGACACACACATATGTATATATGTGTATACAATATATATATATGCATATTCCTTTCAGCTACTATGATATTGAGGTCTCATGAATCATACACATCATCTTTCTATGTAGGAATGTAAACAAAACAGTTCAACTTTAGTAAGTCCCTTATGATTTCTCTTTCTTGTTTACCTTTTCATGCTTCTCTTGATTCTTGTGTTTGAAAGTCAAATTTTCTATTCAGCTCTGGTCTTTTCACTGAGAAAGCTTGAAAGTCCTCTATTTTATTGAAAGTCAATATTTTGCCTTGGAGCATGATACTCAGTTTTGCTGGGTAGGTGATTCTTGGTTTTAATCCTAGCTCCATTGACCTCCGGAATATTGTATTCCAAGCCCTTTGGTCCCTTAATGTGGAAGCTGCCAGATCCTGTGTTATCCTGATTGTTTTTCCACAATAATCAAAGTGTTTCTTTCTGGCTGCTTGCAATATTTTCTCCTTGACCTGGGAGCTCTGGAATTTGGTGACAATGTTCCTAGGAGTTTTCTTTTTGGGATCTATTTGAGGAGGCGATCGGTGGATTCTTTCAATTTCTATTTTACCCTCTGGCTCTAGAATATCAGGGCAATTCTCCTTGATAATTTATTGAAAGATGATATCTAGGCTCTTTTTTTGATCATGGCTTTCAGGTAGTCCAATAATTTTTAAATTATCTCTCTTGGATCTATTTTCTAGGTCAGTGGTTTTTCCAATGAGATATTTGGCATTGTCTTCCATTTTTTCATTCCTTTGGTTCTGTTTTATAATATCTTGATTTCTCATCAAGTCACTAGCTTCCACTTGCTCCAATCTCATTTTTAAGGTAGTATTTTCTTCAGTGGTCTTTTGGACCATCTTTTCCATTTGGCTAATTCTGCCTTTCAAGGCATTCTTCTCCTCATTGGCTTTTTGGAGCTCTTTTGCCATTTGAGTTAGTCTGTTTTTTAAAGTGTTGTTTTCTTCAATATTTTTTTCAGTATTTTTTTGGGTCTCCTTTAGCAAGTCATTGACTTGTTTTTCATGGTTTTCTTGCATCATTCTCATCTCTCGTCCCAATTTTTCCTCTACTTCTCTAACTTGCTTTTCCAACTCCTTTTTGAGCTCTTCCATGGCCTGAGATCAGTTCATGTTTTTCTTGGAGGCTTTTGGTGTAGGCTCTTGCACTTTGTTGACTTCTTCAGGCTGTATGTTTTGGTCTTCTTTGTCACCAAAGAAAGATTCTAAAGTCTGAGACTGAATCTGGGTGTGTTTTCACTGCCTGGCCACGTTCCCAGCCAACTTACTTGACCCTTGAGTTTTTCATCGGGGTATGACTGCTTGTAGAGCAAAGAGTACTTTGTTCCAAGCTTGAGGGGATGTGCCATTGATTTCAGAGCTATTTCTATATAGCCAGCTCTGCCACCCCAGCACTCCTCCTTCCTCAAGAACCACCAACCCGGACCTGACAAAAATCTTCAGCAGGCTCTTCACTCCTGCTCTGATCCGCCACTTAATTCCTCCCACCACTGGGCCTGGGGCCGGAAGTAACTGCAGCTGTAGTTCTGTAGCTGCACCTCCCCCGCTGCCCCTGGGGTGGTGGCCAAACTGCAAACTCTGTCCCCTGCAGCTTTTCCCTCTAACCTTCTCTGTTGTCTTTGGTGTTTGTTTGTTGAGAAGTCTGGTAAACGCCACAGCTCACTGATTCAGGGTGCTAGGGCCTGTTCTGCCCAGCTACTGGTCTGGCTGGTCCTGCTGCCTCCCACCCTGAGCTCCGCTCCCCTCCACCCTGTGTGCGATAGACCTTATCCAGCAACCATCCAGGCTGTCCTGGGCTGGATCCCTGCTTCCCTCTGCTATTTTGTGGGTTCTACAGTTATAGAATTTGTTCAGAGCCATTTTTTATAGGTTTTTGGAGGGACGTGGTGGGGGGTTCACGCAAGTCCCTGCTTTCCAGCCGCCATCTTGGCTCCACCCCCCAAAAAAAGTCTTAATCTGTAACTGATAGTCTTAGAGAATTGCCTAGGCACTAAGGGGAAAAGTGATGGCCATGACTTTACAGCTCTCCTGTGTCAAAGGCAAGATTTGAATATAGATCTCCCTAACTGAAAAGCTAGCCCATTATCCATTATGCCATGCTCTCCAAAAGAAGATGAATGTTAGTAAAGGATATGTAAATTTAATTAGAAAGTAGAAACAATTGACTAGAAGAAGAAATAGCCATACTTGATGGACTTTTCAATTCATATTCATGGGCATATACATTAGGCACACCTTGTTTTTGTTGTTCAGTCCCAACCATATAGTTTGATTGGCAAAGACACTGGGAGTGGTTTGCCATTTCCTTCTCCAGTAGATTAAGGCAAACAGAGGTTAAGTGACTTGCCCAGGGTCATACAGATAGCAATGAGTGTCTGAGGCCATACTTGAACTCAGGTCTTCTGATTCAAGGCCCAGCACACTATTCACTGAGCCATCTAGCTGCCTCCAAGCACGCACCTAGGATTTCCCAATTCTTACTCACATTGGGAACATATTCTGATGTACTCACTCCTTATCTTCTAGAAGTAACAATGAGTGGTTTCTGAGTTTGGTTTCCATCTAAGGCCATTGTAGCTGAGTTAAAGCAAAAGCCCTTACAGAACGATTAAATGTCAACCATGGTGGAATTCAATTGAATCCAGAAATAGAGGGCTAGAAGAAGGAGCCAACCCCAGGAATTTCAGAATAACTTTAGATAGAAAATAAACTATTTTAATAATGGAATTGTTCCAGTACTTCATAACTATATTTATACAAAGTTCCAAGCACTTTAAAGATTTTTTTTGAACTCTTAAACTTAGTGGGACAGGTATTAATAATTTCTACCATCCTATTAACATCTCTGCGCTCCATTCCTCAAAGGAGGAACTTTGATTTGCCCAAGGTAACATAGCAAATAAAATCCTACCAGGGAAATTTCATAATTTTGTAATGTAATTTGTAGTCTATCTTAATCTGGCAAAAAGAACTAACCAAGGCCATGATGAGAGAATCATACAGTGACATTTAATTTGCAGACCTTAAAGTGTATCACTAGTGTTATTTTCATTTCATTTTCTTGCCATTACCCAGTATGAGGCAGTAGAAGGGGTACGAGCCTGCTCTTTGATTACTGAGACCTGGGTTCTTACCAGTTCTAAGTCTGCCCTCTAACTAGCTAAGGCAAGTTAGGGGGCAGATTCTTCCTTGGCTCTGATTCTCTTATTTGTAAAATTATGGAGTTGAACTAGATCAAGGGTTTTTAACCTGAGGTCCTTTGACAACCAAGGGGTATGTGAATAGATTTCTGGGAGTCCCTTTATTTCAATACAAGTGGTTTCTTTTGTAATTCTATGAATATTATTCTATGTACTCAAAGCATTATTTTCAGAAGGGACCCACAAGGCTCCACCAGACTGCCCATAGGGACCATAAAACAAAAAAGGTTAAGAACCCTTGGCCTGGGTGATTCCTGAATTCCCTCCCACCTTTATGATTCTATAAGTCATTCTCTGCCCAACTAAACAGCCTTTATTCCCTGGATCACAGAGGTAAAGTATTAAAATTAAAATATAGCAGTCCAAAAAACTCCAGTCTGTTTAGAATGGTAAACAAAAAGGGGAGTGGAAAGTGATCCTAAGGGCATTTTAAAAAACTATTTCATACTTGAAGTTAAAAATCACTGTGCTTTGGAAAGAATGTTTGGTATCTTCATATCTTATCTTTTTAGCTATATATTTAATCCTTTCCATTTTGAAGTAAACCTTAGGTATAGGATCAAAAGACAGCATAAACATTGTGTCCACATCACAGTGCACTCTGTAGTTTGAGAATTCAAAACTAGAGATTGAAATTTGATCATGGTATTATCTGGATAGAGATAAATCCTATATTATGGGAAATTTGAAGATTACAGATGAAAAGTAGTTAAGCAATAAATATTAAGTGGCCAAAACTCCTGAAAGGCTCACCTGGTACCATCCCAACAATCACAACGTATAGAACAATGGACAAAAGCAAATGGAAGATTTAGATTTTCCAGTAAAAGGTGGGGGAGTGGACTAAGGTCAACACATGTTAGAATGACAAGTTTGAGTTCCAGCAGTCAGTAGGTAAGAAAGGTGATAATTCTATGTACCAGATGAACTAAGTCTATGTACTTACCTGCTTTTAGGTTCCCATGGCCCCAAAGACCAGTTTGAAGATGTGAGCCTCATCAGAGGAGGTATTGCAAAGAAGAAACCAAACAGCAGGTAGCAACAGGCCATTCCAAGCCCTTCAAGCAGATTCTCTATGTCCATAAATCACAGCATAATGTGAGATCTTCTGAACCAATAAGGCAATGCTGTACAGTGGGAGGCAGCTTGGACTTGGTCAAAAGACCACTTACTAACTCTTAGTTTACTAAGTACTAGCTTACTAAGCTCTTAGTTATTTACTAGCTCTATGAATTTGTGCAAACTACTTAATGTCTCTGGTCCTTAGTTTACTTATCTGTCAAATGGAATTGATAACCCAAACTACAAAGGAAAAATCTAGTTTTCTGATTTTAATAAAATAGGAGAGAGGCTGTTTGACATATACTGGATATAGAGCCAGCCAATGAGTCAGGAGGGGCTCAGATCAAGTCACTTAACCTCTCAATTTCCCCAAGCAACTCTTTAAGACTATAGATTCAAGAACTGTAGTCTATCTGCATGGATAGAGTAAGTTTCCTTAAAGGAGTTTTCTAACTCACTGAAATAAAAAAAAGAAAGAAATCTCCCTATTTCATAATGAAATTGAGACAGCCTTATAAGGGACAGAATATTTCAAATTCTTAATGCAATGAGTATGTATTTTGTTGGTGACTAGGGGGAACAGTGGATATTAGCATGCTGGAGTTGGAATCAGTAAGAACTGGGTTCAAATCCTAAGGCAGATGTTTAATTAGATAGGTGATTCTGGCAAGTCACTTAACCTCTATCAAAACCAACATGTGTAAAACAGAACCCCTTATTTTTCCTCCCAAACCTATCCCTCTTCTTTATTACTATTAAGGGTAATATCCTTCCAGTCACAGACTCTAAACTTGTGTAACCTCAACTCATTCTTCCTCACTCCACACCTCAGTTGCCAGATCTGGTAGCTTCTACCTCCCTGATGTGTCATGCATCTGTCCCCTTCTCTTCACTCACAAAACCAACAACCTAGCTCAGGCCCTTATCACCTCTCTCCAGTACTACTGCTATAGCCTTGTAATTGATCTCCTAGGCTCAAGTCTCTCCCCACTCCAAACCACTCTCCAAAGAGTGGCCAATGGGACCATATTATTCCCCTTACTCCACCATTTGATAAAATCCAGGGGCTCCCTATCATCTCTAGTATCAAATGGAAACTCCTTTGTTTGGCATTCAGTGCTCTTCAAAGCCTGGCCCCAACTCCCTCCTCCCCATCAGTCCATCCCACGCTATGCAATCCAGCCAAATGCCTTCTTATTGTTTTTCAAACTTGACATTGTATTTCTTGTCTCTCTTTATACAGGTTTTCCTCCATGTCTTTAATGCACTCTTTCCTTAGCTTTGCTTCTTAGAATGCCTAGTTTCTTTCAAGGCTCAGCTCAAACATAATCTTCCACATGAGACCTTTCCATTTCAGCCCTTCCCCTTCCAAATTACCTTATCAATATTTTGAATGGAACCCTGGCTTGAAGGGCCAACTGTGTGGGCGTCTCTCTCCTCTTTGGTACATATCAATGCTCCCCTGCATGAGGGGCTGGGTGGAGTTGGCAAAAGCAGAGAGAGGAGAGATCTGGGCTTGTCAGTCTCCTGGATGTATGACTTTGAGCAGAGTGAGTCACTTAACTTCACTGTTGTTTAGGCAGCTCTCTTGGACAATAAGCTTCAGAGAAAGTGCTGGTTGTATTGGTAGAGAGAGTTTCCAACTACCTCAAGTTATGTGTGCCTAGTTTCCTCAACTAATAGGGATAAAATCAGATGCAAAGATCAAATGAATAATATTTGCAAAGCACTTAGCACAGTGCTTGGCATATAGTTGGCAATATGGAATTTCTAACTATTATGATGAATGAGAATACAGGTGCAGTCCCTATCCCTAAGTAGGTACATGTCTGGTTCTTCTTTGTAACTCCAGCAGCTAGCACAGTGCCTGATATACAATGAGTGCTCCTGAATGTTTGTTGAAATTATGGTATGTGGTTATAATGGATCACCATTGCGCTATAAGAAATTACAAAAAGGAAGTTTCCAGAGAAACTCTGGAATAATAATGATGATAATAATGATAGCAGTAGTCATTAGCATTCACACAATGTTTTAAGGCTCACAGAGTTCTTTACATATGTTATCTCAGTTGATCCATACAACAAACCCATGTTTGTTGTTCGTTCACTGTCAGTCACAGCCATCTCACTGTCACCTCATTTGAGATTTTCTTGGCAAGGATACTGGAGTGGTTTGCCATTTCCTCCTCCAGTTCATTTTACAGATGAGGAAACTGAGGTCAACAGGGTTAAGTGACTTGCCCAAGGTCACACAACTCATAAGTGTCTAAGGCCTATGAGGTAGGTGCCATTATTATCTTCATTTTATAGATAAGGAAGCAGAGGTTAAGACAAGATTTGTATATGAACAGATGCAGAGTAAAGTGAGCAGAACCAAGTGACCAATTTCTACAATATTTACAATGACATTGTAAAGACAAACAACTCTGAAAGACTTAAGAACTCTGATCAGTGCAGTGACCAACCATGATTCCAGAGGATCAATGAAGCATGCTATCCACCTCATGATGGAAAGGAGAAAGACTAAAGAGGCAGAATGAGACATATAGTTTTGGACATGGACAATGTGAACATTTCTTTTGCTTGGCTATGAATTTTTGTTACAAGGTTGTTAGTTGGGTTTTTTTCTCTCAATGGGAGGCCTGGGAAGGGACAAAAGTGTTTGTTAACTGAAAAAAAAATTTCTTTAAATTATATACCCAAAAGTTTTTTTAAATTTTTTCTTGATAAAAATGATCTTCAGTCTTTTTTTTTTAGTTGTGTGTGGAGCAAGGTGCTTTACAAATTCTACTGCATGCATCATATATTCCTCATATCATTCCAATGAGATAACTAATACAACTGACATTTACTGGTTTTACAGCTTGGTTTTAAAATAAAATTCCATAAGAACCTGTGTAATTGGCCCAGGCAATGGAAGAGCTAATACCAGTGTAGAGATCTAAAAGTATTTTTCCCTTGCTGAGAAGTCAAACCTGGAATGTAAAATAGAAGATTTTATTCCATACTACTAGAATGATTATTCTGGGTTTTTTCTCTAATACAGTTTCCAAGAATTTGGTTTCCTATTAGTTAATGCATCAGTAAAGCACATTGATTAAGTATATGTTATTCAACATGACTGGGATATGATTGCTGAGATGTCGTCCATAAGCTTTAAAAAAAAACTACAGAAAACAGATAAGGTACAACAGAATTGGGGAATGCCATCCTCATTTCAAAAAGAGAGAAGAGAATGGAGCCTACCACTCTAATCCACTGAGCTTTTTCCGGGGGGTGGGGGGTGAATAATATAATTATCCTCACCATCAGACTTTAAATTTCCTTTTACAACTTCAATCCATTAGTCCTAGTTATGCCCTCGGGGCTAAATAAAATAACTAATCCTTCTTCCATATGATAGCCTTTCAAATACTGGAAGATAGTACCTTTCCCCACCAATTCTTCCTCTTTCCATCCCAAGTTGCTTCAGTTGATTCTCCTATGGCATAAACTTCAGGCTCTTCACCACGGTGGTGGCTACTCTCTAGAATATCAGGCATTGCTAAAATGTAGCATCCACAATGAACACAATACTCTGGGTATCATCTTACATGGCCAGAGAATATTCACCTCTCTAGTCTTGAACATCATTCTTATCCTGAGACAGTCCAATATCACATTAGCTTTTTTAGTTGTGACATCACACTACTGACTTCTGTTGGGCTTCCAATTCACTCACAACCTAGACCTATTTCAGATGAACAGCTACCTGTCCATACGTCCCTGACTTGTAGTTGTGACATTGATTTTTTTTTAAATCCAAGTATAAAAATTTAGATTTATCCCTATTAAATTTCATCTTACTCAACTTGGCCCAATATTCTAGTCTATCCGGATTTTTTTTTGAATCCTGTCTCTTAACCAGTGTGTCAACTCTCCCTCCTAGTTTTTTGTCATATGAGAATTTGACAAGCATTCCTTTATTCAAGTCATTAGTTAAATATTAAACAGCAGAGGGATAAGGATGGATCCTTAGCACACTCAAATGTAGATTGACTTCCTAGATGATATTGAGCCATCAATAATAATTCTTTCAGTCTTGCCTTTCTCTCTCTCTCTCTCTCTCTCTCTCTCTCTCTCTCTCTCTCTCTTTCCTTCCTTCCTTCTTTCCCTCTCTCCTCCACAAAAATATCATAAAAGATTATGTCAAACGCTTTGTCATAATCTAGGCAAACTTTGTCTCCTGCCTATCTCCAATCTACCAGCCTAGCAACCTTATCACAAAAGGAAATGGGGCTAGTATATCATGACCTGTTCTTCTTCTTTTTTTAATGGAAAGGCATTCATCAAGTCCCTACTATGTACCAGGCCCTATGGTCAGTAGCATGACCAGTTTTTGACAAGTCACACTAGTTCTTGGTGACCATTTTCTTTACTAGATGTTCACATTTAACAGTTAAGTTGGTTAGAAAGTCAGACCACCAAAAATCTTAGGTTAGAACATTAGGCCAAATCTAATAAAATGAAATTGAAAAGGGTTAACTGTACAAAGTTTTCCATATAGGTTAGAAAAAAAAAATCAGTTTTTCATCTGACTACAGACCTTTTTTTTAATGGTGTAGAGGTCAACATGAGTCAACATAGTGGGATGTGGCAACCCCCCCCCAAAAAAAGAAAAAGCATGATATTAAGCTGCATTAAGACAGACAAGGGATCCAGGACTAGAGAGGTGATAACCCTTTTGTAATCAGGCCATGTCTGGAACATTGGGTTCATTCCTAGGTGATCCACTTTAGTAAAGACAGTGATATTCAGGAAAGAAACAAAGAAGGGCAAAGAGGCTGTGGAAGAGCCTAGAAATCATATAATGTGATGATCATCTGAAGGCACCCAGCATGGCATGCTTATACTGGAGGAGAGAAAACGTGGGGGCAGGGGAAAAGGGGACAGATGGGAGCTGTTTAAGTTCATAAATGGCTGTAATACACAAGTAGGATTAGACGGGTTCTACATTGTCCCAGAGGGCAGAACTAGGAGTGGGTGGAAGTTGCAAAGAAGCAAATTTAGGCTTGATGTCAGGAAACACTTTCTAACAATCAGAGTTCTCAAAAACTGCAATGTATTTCCTAGGAAGATAGTAGATTACTGGAAAGATTCAAGCAAATGCTGAATGACCACTTCTTAGGCTTCTTAAAGAGGGGATTCTTGGTCATGTTTGGTCCAGATGTCCTTTGGGATTTGATATTTCTGTGATTGCTTCCTAAAGGACAGACCCGGTTCTTGTAAATAGAGTGTGTGTGTGTGTGTGTGTGTGTGTGTGTGTGTGTGTGCGCGTGTGTGTGTGTGTGTGTGTATTCAGGAACTCAACAATTTTTCCCTGTTCTTTTACTGGTGCTTTTTATTCTCCAATTTATTCCAAGTTACAGAACTATAGGACTCTCAGGTCTTTAGCTATTCCACTTTTTCTATCCTTCAGTCTACTATAAATACTCAAAATCCAAAACCTCTTCATCCACAGGCTCCCTTAAGAGGCCCCCCAAATGAAACACATGCTGCTGCCAAGCCTCTTTAGAATCCCTGTCTCTGCCTCATCTTGAAGGATTTTGGAAGGAGGGGTGGTATGGAGAGTAATGAATGTCATGACTCACTGTCTGTTTCAAGCCTTGCCAGCCACAAAATTTAAAACAGAAGAGGATGATTTTTTTTTAAATTAAAGAAATGTTGATCAAGCAGGGAAGTTTGTGGCATGGAGATTAGCACTATGAGAACTCCATGACCCATGCAACTAGGGCTCTGTGCAAAAGGATGTCCAATTCAACTGTCCCCTGTGTGGCATATTATCTGCCCCTTTCCCCCCACCCCTTGACCCTCCATCATGCCATGATTTCTATAATAAAGCCTGGAGTTAAATAGAGGAAATCAGTATTGATACCAGTTATGACCAAGGAAATTAGATTTCTTTTTTTGTATTTTTTTTCTTCTATTGAAAGGAAGAGTCAATATTGAAATTAACTTCTCCAGTATAATTTTCCATTTTATCTATCCATGCTCATTTTGCTTAAGCACTTACTTACCATGTGACTGGGATCCCCTTTTTGACCTTTACATTCTTTCTTACAAATGAAAAACTCTCACAGTCTCTGAACAAAGTCCTCTGTAGCGGCAAGGCAATGTAGAGCCTGAAAAGAAGTTTTTTTAAAAATTGGCAAAGAAACATCCTTTAGGGTCCTTTAATTTTTTTATGACAATGGCCTGAGAAACAAATCTTTCTTCAATGGATATATTGATCTTAATACTTATTTGCTAGGGGGGAAATCAGGTAACTAATTAAATTAATACTTCAGTGATATATAGTAACAGTCCTAAACAACGTAATTTTAAGTGCCATTATTATATTAAAAAACTGAAGGAAGAAAACCACAGGGAGAAAACAATTAAAGCCACAACATCCCATACTTCTTTTTACAATTGTATTTGCTCATTCGATCTTTAATTGTCTAAAGGAACTATTGACCTACTACTTGACTCACCACCAACCGTCTTTCACCACGGAGTGCTTGTTCTATTGGCCACTAAATCTCAGTATGTGGGCCAGAAGATAAATGAAAATACCTCCAAGAAGTAGCAACCCTGAAAAGTGTCCTGGTAAAATGGATCTGTCCTGCCTCAGTCCAGTTCAAAAATTCACAGCAAAGGACTACAGGAACAGGCTGGCAAAGCTGCCAAGGACACTGATTTTGAAATGAAAATCATACTGTGTGGGTAGCATGAGTCAATGAAACAATTTCCTTAGTGATAACTGTTGCCTCAGTTACATAGATTACTTCGAATTCTCAGTTGTAGGCAGGCATTTTGATGGTTTTCTAAACTCCACTAGTCATTTCCTTTTCTCAATTGCTAACTCTTCTTCCAGGATACAGTCTTGTGGCTGTTTTGTGTGGTAGCTGAGCAACTGCTATATATGGTATATTTTATGAAAATGGATGGGGCAATAAAAGTTGGATTTTTATTGCTCTCATATTAAAAATCACTGTTATTACATTGAGGCTGTCTAACTTGATGGAATGGTTCTGAAGAAGAGAATAACAGTCTTTGGTGAGAAGCACAATAGGTCTAATTAGAGACAATATGATTTAATAGAGCTTGCACAGACTTCAGGAGATAGTGGGAGATAGAAGGGCCTGGTGTGCCATGGGGTGACAAAGAATCAGACACCACTGAGCAACAACAAATGATTTAATAGAGAATAGGGTCCTAGATTTAGAGCCAGAAGGAACCCTGAAGGCCATCTAAATCCAGTCCTCTCATTTTTCAGATGATGAGCAGGGGCTCCAAGAAGTTAAATGATTTGCTCAAATTAACACAAGTGATAAATGGCAGATGTGAGATTGAACCCTAATGCTAAATTAGACAACTTCATCTACCATACCATGCTGCTTCCCCTAAAAGTGACTCTGCTTTTGTTAGAAGGAGGATTACCAGGTAGATGACAATCCCGTTATACCTTCATAGATAAATCTTAGTGAGTTGCCTAAGCTTCGAGTCATTAGGTGGGTAACTAGTGGTCACATAGCTGATAAGTAGAAAATGTGAAATTGGAACCCAGGCCTTCCAGTCCAGCTTGCTAACCTCTATGACATCATAAACATTAACTGACCTAAGCTTTTGAGCCGCAGTTCTGCTATGGTCTTATTCAATCAGGCCATTTCCTGTAAATCCTCTGTGATTCATTTTCCTTTGCATAGATTGGGTATATTGGCTATGGTCAAACTCTATAAAGTTAATGAGGCTTAGGATAATTAACAGTTACCCATCTCTCTTATAAACTTCTCTTCTTCCACCAAGGATCCATAATCCTTCCAGTTACCCAGGTTTTCTACTTTAAGGTCATCCTCACTCTCACTCATCCTGAATATCCAATAAATTGCCAGATCTTATCCTTTCTACTGCCAAGGCATCTCTTGGATCCATTCCTTTCCCTCCACTCCAATCAGGCCTTCATCACCTTTTGCCTGGACTCTAACAATAGCTTCCCAATTGATTGCACTCTTATCTTTCCCCCACTCCAATCTAAACTCCACACAGCTGTCAATGTGCCTTCCTGAAGTGCAAGGTTTACCATAGGACTCACTTCTATGTTCAATGTGCTTCCTATTTTTCTAAAATTAAAATGGACTGTATAATACTCACCTACATGTACCTTGTGGTCCAGCCAATCTGGCTTCTTATTACTCCTTAAACATGATGCTCCATTTCCTATCCCAGGACCTTTGCATATTGTGCCCCATGCTCACATTGCACTTGCTCCTCACCTTGGCCTCTCAGAATTCCTAATTTTATTCAAGGTTCTGTTGAAATACCACCCTCTACAGAAAGTGGGGGTTTTTTTGGTCCTCCTCAGTAGCTAGAGTTTCCCCTCCCCACCCCAATAATCTTTTTATATATTTTGTACTGACCATGCTGTCCACCCATGGCAGATTGTAAGCTCCTCAAGGGCAGAGGCTGGGTGACTTTTGTCTTTGTATCTTTCATACAATGCTTGGCACATAGTAGGTGCTTAATAAATTTTTTTATTTGTTGATTGAATAGACCAGGGCTGTCCAACCTTAGGTTTTTATTGAAACAAAAGACAATATATTTTGATTTGCCATTTTAGTGAGAGCTCTGTGGTAGCTCGGCTTTGTTTACTAAAGCATTTATACATGCAGTGAGCGGGCTGCATTTTGGACAGCCCTGGAGTAGAACATTATTTAGAATAAATAATGTACAGCAAAATGCATTATTTTAAAATAAAACTTGATTGTGATTAACAAGAATTATGAATAGCAGTAGCTGACCTTTACGTAGGACTTTATGCCATTGTCAAATTTAGTACAAAAACCCTGGGAAGTAAGTGCCATTGAATCTTTTTATCCCTGTTGTATAAAGAAACTGAATCTCAGATACAAAATGACTTGTTCGTGGTAATAGGTTCCAAAGATAGCATTCAAACTCAGATCTTCCCAGACTCAAGTGTACCATTCTTTCTCTAATCAAACTGCCTCTCATAGAAAAAGTTATATATGTCCATGAAAACAGATGTCTTCAAAAGAGGCATTTTTAAAAGTCTAAATGCCAAGTTTGTATTTATTAACATTAAAAAATGAGAAAAAAATTGTATGCATGTAATGGTTCATTTATTTCTGATAAGTCCATTCCACATAACACCGATTAATTCTAGTTAATTTCAAATGACACAGATTAATTCTTCTCCCAAGGTCTAAAACAGGTGTCATACACATGGCCCACAATATTCCTCAGTGTGTCCTGAACCAGATTAAATATACTTGGGAAATATTTAACAAAATAAATTAAAAATACAATAAAATATAAACAATATTATTACGATTTTATAAATTAATATGTACCCAGAAGGATTTTTATATGCTGTTTGGTGTCCCCTGTCTCTAAGTTTGATGTTGTTGTTGTTCAGTCGTTTCTCAGTTGTATCCAACTCTTCATGACTCCATTTGGGGTTTCCTTGGCAAAGATACTAATGTGGTTTTCCATTTCCTTCTCCAGCTCATTTTACATGAGAAAACTGAGGCAAACAGGGTTCAGTGACTTGTCACAGCTTGTGTCTGGGGCCAGATTTGAACTCAGAAAGGTGAGTCTTCCTGACTCCAGGTCTGGCACTCTATCCACTATTGTGCCACCTAGCTGCCCTTTTGGCACTGGTCTAAGCTACCACCTACTATCATTAAGGAATTCCTTACCTTGTTGGACCTAGAATACCATGCAGTAGTACTCTACTGGTGACTACTCAACTTCCTTTAAGACCCTGGTAATATCATTTTCTACTTTTATTATGTTGTTATCATAAAGGCATGGACCCTCTGCTAAAGTCCAATTCCAATTCTTCATGACAAAGAGATAATGCTGGATTTTCCAGTGCTGCATGAGAGACCCTGGTAATATTATTTTCTACTTTTATTATGTTGGTATCATAAAGGTATGGACTCTCTGCTAAAGTCCAATTCCAATTCCTCATGACAAAGAGAGAATGCGGGATTTTCTATGAGTCAGTCAATAAACATTTATTAAGCACCTACCATGATCCAGAAACTGTGTTAAGCACTGGGGATAGAATTAAGTCTGGAGACTTGGAGATCTGGGAAGAGTTTTGGGGTCAAAGATAAAGACTTTGGAATTGTCTCTGTAGGAATGATAATTAAAGGCATGGGAGTCACCAAGGGATTGAAGAGAGCCAAGGCCAGAATCTTGGGAGATACCACATTTAAGGAGTACAAAGAAGAAAAAAAGAAGAGCTAGAAAAAGAGGGTGAGAAAGAACAGCCAGAGATGTAGAAAGAGAACCAAGAGATTGTCAGTGTCATAGATGTGAGGGGCAGAGATGATATCAAACAAGGGGTTGAGGGAGGGAGTGATCAAGAATGTCAGATGCCATAGAAACATCAAATAAGGCAAAGCTTGAAGAAAAAGGAGTCACTGGTAACCCTGGAAAGAGTAATTTCAGCAGAGAAGTCAAGAAATCTGCTAGCAAGGAAGGGATTTTAGAGATGCAGCATGGTTTAGGGGGTACAGAAACGGACCCGAGTCAAGGAGAGCTGGGCTCCCACCCTCCCTCCCATACGCATTAGCTGGGGGATTCTGGGTGAACCACTTCACTCTTTTGAAGCTCAGTGTCCTCATCTGTGAAACGAGGGGGTTGCACAATGCAGCTTCTTAGGTCCCTTCAGTTTTAAATCCATGAACCTATGATCCTATGGGCAAAAGAGTGAGTGAGGAACTGGAGGCTGTGGGTCTAGACTATTTTATTTAGAAGTTGAGTTGTGAAATGGAGGAAAGACTTTGGATGATATCTTGAGAAAATGGCAGGATCAAGTAATTACATTTGTTGTTGTTCAGTCATGTCTTACTCTATGTGACCCCATTTGGGGTTTTCTTGGCAAAGATATTGGAGTGATTTGCCATTTTATCCTTCTAACTCATTTTACAGATGAGGAAACTAAGGCAAACAGGGTTAAGTGACTTGCCCAGTGTCACACAGCTAGTACGTGTATGAGGTCAATTTTGAACTCAGGTCTTCCTGACTCCAAGGCCAGCACTCTCTCCACTACACCACTTAGCTACCCACCAAGTAATTAACTAGCAGGGAGGAATACAGGTATTGGGAGAAAACACCCTAGAGTTCATTTCTTTCTTGCTGGTAAACTCGAGTTAAGCACCATTTATTTAGCTGTGTATATTAGTCATAGGCCAGTTGTATTAGTTTTTCCTTGCAGTTGAGTCAGTACTCAAATGAAAGCTCTCCAAGGAAAACATCTCAGAATGTACCAAGAGGTTTTAGTGATTCATTTAGAGCATCATTCTCCCTGAGTAAAAACTGACCCTACATTTGAATCAGAATAGCAAAAAAAGATAAAGAAAAGTACAGTATGAACAAGTGTTACTGGTAGTGGCCATATGTACAGGAGACAGATGGCATAAAATACTATACCATGCAGATGGTATAAGATATTATACCACATGTGTGGTCAAAATCCCATGGGACCATTTGCCCTCCTATCTCGGCTCAATTTCACTTCTAGTAGTCATATCAAAGACTTGTAATTTAGCATTTGCTGGTCAAGGACAGCGTAGAGAAAGTGCAATCTGTATGCTGCATGATTAAGATACAAAGTCAAACACTGCAGAACAAACACTTATCTCCAAACACAAAGAATTATGTTGTACTATGCATCTTAAAATTTCAAATCCTGCATGGTCTTTGAGATGACAAATAACTAATTATAAGGAAAGTGGCCTAATTCTACAAGACAAACATTATGGAAATGAAAGTATTGATAGCTTGGGCTTAATGTAAATTAACTTTTCCCTTCATGATGGAATGATAGAATTATTGCCCTAACAAAGTAATGTACACTCAATATCAAAATATGTTGTCAGGATTTCAGAAATTATGAGGAAAATTATAAATCTCTTCATTCCTTTGTGTCTAACCCAGTGTAACACTGTCCTTAATTCATTAATGATATACTAGATTTTCTATACCCTTGTGGCTTACATATTTTTCATTACTCTCAAACAGTTAGTGAGCTAACTTTGGAGATGGGAAGATGTAGGTTAAAGTTACATCTCTGACACATCCTGACTCTGTGACCTTGGGCAAATCACTTACATGCTCAGTGTTCCAAACAATTCTTGAAGATTATAAAGTGCAGAGCTGGTGTTGACCTTTGTTAATATGGTGCTCCCATCAAGAATTATCTTTACTAACGAAATCATAGATCTAACCCTTTCCCCCAGTATGGCCAAAAATCTTTCATCACTACCCACTCCATACTTCTTTCAACCTATGAAATACCTGTATTTGGGGCTTTTTTCTCTAGATGAACCTGATTAGAGTTTCTTGTACTTTTTTCCTAATAATAATGGCTCACAATTATATAGCATGTATACTGAACAAAGCCCCTTCCTCACAACGACCCTTTTAGAAAGTGTTAATTTTGTTACAACCATTTTATGTATAAAAAGCTGAAATTCAGAACTGGTAAGTGACATCCACTTAGATTTTTAATAATGGAACTAGGATTTGAACCCAGGTCTTTTGATTCCTGAATCCAATCATGTCTCCATCATACAACACTTTTACCATTCTTTTAGCTTGTATCACTTAGTTCTTCAAATGAATTATTCTTTGATAGAATACACATAGAACATTTTCTAATTTCAGCCAGAATTTTCCAGTGTATAAATTATACTCTAATTAGGCATGTTCAGAAATGACAGGTATCCTGGGGAAGGAAATACCACACTGTACTAAATGGAGGTGACTTGAAAATATTAAAAGGTGCCTCTACTGTTGTCCAATTATTGGGAGAACTGGTAAACTCAATTAATTTGAGGCCTTGGTGTGCATGTGTGTGTGTGTGTGTGTGTGTGTGTGTGTGTGTGAGTGTGTGTGTGTTCCTGTGGGGATAGGGAATGGTTTGCGCTAACTTGGCTATTCCACTCCTCAGGAGGTAGAAATTAATTTCTTCTCTGGAATTATCCAGAAGAGACGTAGATATTCAGTGTATTCCCTTACCCATCCTGGGCTACTGTAATGATAAAGAAGATTGTATGTAAGAAAGGTACCTCAGGACTTTGGAGGAAAGATTCATTATAAATCCAAGTATTATTCAACCTAATGTTTTGATAACTTGAAACTGCCATGAAAAACTTCTGCCATTTAAGGCTAAACAGCCTTCACAAAACAGGGCTGAGTAATGGGAATTTCAGCAACTAACACTAAGTCCTTTTTATGGGTTCAGACTAGCACACAAAGATTTGCCATAAAGGGATGTTCCACTGAGACATGCACCAAACTGGGTGAACACTCAAAAAGCTCAGCTTCTATTTTGCCTTGGTCCTTGCCTTGGTTTCCTGAAACCTTGGGTTAATTCTGATGTTTTGCCCTCGTCCTACCTTCTGCTCCTTTCTACTAAATCCAATGGTTAATTCTGATGCTTTGCCCATATTCTGTTCCTCTCTACCAAATCCAATATATTGGAATAAGGCTTAAAAACCTCAGGTCCCACTCCCACAATACCTGCTGTTACAGACTCTTCCTTCTGACTCTTCTGTTGTTGGCCCTCAATTTTTGTGCACTGATTGCAGCTTGCTTCTCTCCCCTTTTGATGCTATTACCCTGCAACCTCCTTCACTGCTGTATAATCTACATCTATATACCCATCCCTTTCTTCCCCTTCCCATCCCTTCCCTTCCCTCCTTCCTTTTCTCTTCCTCTTCTGTTCCCTTTCCCTTTTCCTCCCTTCCCTTCACTTCCATTACTCATCCCCCTTGGTCTCTCTGCCTCGCTCCTTTCCTAAGATCCTTGCCTGGATGATTCTCCAACTGAAGGGTGACCATAATAACTTTCCTTCATACAACCAGGTTTTGCCTCTTGTAAGTTTATTCTTACTGATCAACAGGAGCAATTTTCCAAGGCAAGTAGTGGGAGATATTATCTCCTTTTCTAGTATCAACTTTTTCCATTTTTTCCTTTCCTTTTATATTTTTCTGTGAAATTCCTAGTCTACGTAGCACAATCATTTTAGGTCCCCTCCCATACACCCTCTCTTACCTTACTCATAGTCTTTTGATCAATCCTTAATGAAGTCATTTAATCATTGCTTATAAGAGGTTCCTTAAATTTACTCTTCTTTCCTTATGAAAGTTCTTAAGGAATATTCATACATTTAAAGAACTCACCATTTGTATTATCCTGACAAGACTTCTGTGTTCCTTTCATTTTCAGGGTAATTTTCTTTGCACTTTTATTTGTTCACTGCTATGAGTCACTGTTTATGTCTTGAATGCCTACTAAATGCTCCATACAACCCTCTCTGCTGAGTACTCTGTGGGGGGGGGGGGGGAGGAGAATATGGAGGAGAAATAAAAGCCAATACTTCAATGCATTCATGAGCTCATAAATTGACACTCCTTTCATAAGTGCAACCCACCCACATCTTCTCATGTCTAATTCTTGTCCATGTTCCCCCATAAATTCTCTGTGGAGGATCTCTACTATGTGCCAAAAGCCTTCCTCCAAGACTTTTGACATTTTGCAAGTACTAGGGCAGCTCCTAGAATAGCATCACATTATTTCTCACTCCACTCCAGGTCCAGGGTACCTCATGTTCTGATCACATCTCCTGGAGGATAGTTCTTATAACACTTCTTATGTGATAATATGCTATAGCCTGTCTATGCCCACCACGCAACTTTCCATTGCCCTTTGGGTCAACTATAGTTAGATACTTTGGAAACTAATATTCTATGATTTACAACCATATGATACCATTAGAGACCATTGGCAATTTTTAAAATGATAGTTTTCTAAGTAAAAAAAAAGAATATGAAGAAGTCTCTATTAGAATATAAGCTCCTTGTGAATAGAGATTGTTTAGTTCTTTGTATTTGAACTTCCAGCATATAGCACAGAGCTTGGAACACAGGAGATGATCAATAAATAAATGCTCAGTGAATAATTGGTTCATTGATTGGGGTTTTTGTTTGTTTTTAACAATCTAGAGTGCTGTGGTAAGTTATGGAAGAGATACAAAGTATAGAAAAGACATAATTTCTACCCTTGTGGAGTTGAAAAGACTACTATGATACAAAGGCAGACAACTGCAATATACAATAGTATACGCTATATGCATTACATTGTAGCAAAATAAAGTACTGCGTGAGGACCAAAGAGGATGTTACTGACTTGCAGGGTGGGACCTGGAGATTGGGGAATGCTTCCTGGAGGAGCAGACATCTAAATAGAGCTTGAAAGACTCATAGTATTCAATAGGCAAAGAGAGGAAGTAAGAACATTGAGTCATAGCAAATATGAGCAAAGGGGGTGTGGGGGATGAGGAGGGGGAAAGCACAGGGTGTATTCTTCATATATAGTCTGGAATTGTGGGGAAAAAAACCTGATTTGGAGTTAGGAAGAGCTGGGTTTGAGTGTTGCCACTGACATATACTAGTTATATGCCCCTGGACAGGTCACTTAACTTCTTAAAGCCTCAGTTTCCTTATCTGTTTTTGTGGTTCCGCCTTCCCACCCCTAGAAGATTTCAAGAAAAGGGAGGATGAAAAGTGTTGGGCCTGTTACAGGAGGGTTTTTTTGTTCAAGTACAGGGTAAACTGAAGGGTCTAGGGTCACTTCCAACTCTTAGATTATGTGCTTTTGGGATAGAATGTAGTCCAATTTATCTGGAGCATAAACTATGTGGAGGGCAGCAATGTGTGACAAGGATGAAGGGTAGAGTGACCCCAAACGGCAGAAAACCTTGAATGACAAGTAAAGGAGTACAAACATTATTCCATAGAGATAAATAAGCCAATGAAGTTTTCTAAGCAGAGGAGTAACATGGCCAGATCTGTGCAAAAAGAGATTCATTTGGAAACAGTGTGAAGCATGAGTTGGATGAGGCAGAGAGTTCAAAAAAGAATATCAGTTGAGAGGCTAACGAAATAGTCTTGACAGGATGTAATGAATAGTACTAGGGTGGCAATAGTGGGAAGAGAGAGGAAGGGGATGATAAAGAGATGTAGCAGATGCAGAATCAATAGAACTTGGTAAACAACTTGGCAGACTGTGGTCAATGGAGCCGTTCTGACACTGTGAAGTTTAGTGGGATATTCAGGTAAAAATATCTTTTATTAGTTGGAGACTCAAGACTAGAGCTCAGAGAAAAGATCAAGGCTAGAAGATGAGATGTAATAGTCATCACCATGGAGGCAATCACGGAAGTTATGGAAGTAAATGGAGATTGCCAAAGGAAAGATATTTCAAGAAAGAAGAGAAAAAGACCAATAGGGAGGATACCCATATTAAGGAATTAGGAAAAAGAATAAGGATTCAAAAGTGTAATTGGAGAGAAATAGCTTAAAAGGAAAAAAAAAAACAAGAGAACACAGAGTTTCTGAAGTCAAGGAAAGAAAGAACATCCTGAGGGAGGACGTGGTCCACAATGTCAAATGCCACAATGTCAAACAGGATAAGGAATGAATTAATGAATGAATGAATGAATGAATATAAAGCATTCACTAAGCTTTACCATCTGCCAAACAATATGAATGGGGAAAAGGCCATTTGATTTGGCTATTAAGGAGTCATCAGGGACCTGTGAGAGGCAAGTTTCGGAGTAATAGGCTCAGAAGCAAGATTGTAAGGAGTTGAGGAGAGAGCAAGTGATGAAGTATCAGCAATCATTTTAAGAATTTGGCAATATAAGGAAAAAGGGGTGGGACAGTAGCTAGATAAGATAGAAAAATCTTTATTAGAATTACTAGAGAACTGAGCATTTTGTGGACAGAACGGAAAGGCATGATACATTGAGACTGAATATATTTGTCAAAGAGGAGATAATTGCTGAAGGAAGGAGGTATTGGAGGAGAAGAGTGAAATAGGACCAAGAACAACAGGAAAAAAGATGAGCAACAGGGAAATATTTTCTTCTGTGTGCAGAAAGAAGAGGAAAAGAGGAAAAGTATGCGAGAGAAGGACTTGGATTAAGAAGGCAATGTTAAAATTTAAAGGGTTTAGGGAATTATGAAGGTAAGAGATTGATTTTGGGAAGGGGAAATTGGAATTGGTAAAGTTGACATGAGGAGAAGGTAAAGGAGGAAAGGGCTGAAGCTAAAAAAAAAAAAACAAGACTAGAGATGAAGGGAAAGGATTCAAGATCAATAAGAGGAAGGATTCCAAAAAGAGAAGGAAGTTGGGAAAGGAAGATAAGAATAATTGGTAGAACAAGGGAAGAGGTTGGTTAGAAAAGGCAAATAAAGCCAGATAAGACTGTCAAGTTGCCAGGTGAGAAGGTGATAATGAGATGAAAATGTGCTAACCGGGTGAGAAGGGAAGAGACAATTCTGGAGTCGAAAAGCTCCAATGCCACCAAAGCTAGCCAGAGGAGCTACTAGGAAGAACAACAAAGCTGAGGATCTCAGCTTGGCAAGTATGGGCAGCAAGGAAGATGCAGTGACTGAAATAGAGTATATGATATTCCTATTTCTGCCACAGCAAAATGACTGTTACCTACACTCAAAATTCATGCAGGCTGTTCTCACTCACTGTCAATCTAATAGCAACAATAGAGAAGTTTACTTCCTGGGGTACAAATCCAGAGAACCTTCCATGACCTGTTAGACCATACGACTACTATATATTTATGGGAATCAATATGGACACAAATATCATTCCCAGAAGACACCTAGAAAGCATTGCTTAAATATCGTCTTGGGAAAGAAAGTAAAGCCCCTAGCCAGGTTCTCTGCTAAGCATTGTACAAATGTTTTCTCATTTGATCCTCCCAACCACCCTAGGAGGAAAAGTACAATTACTATTTTATATATATATGTATATGTGTGTGTGTGTGTGTGTGTGTGTGTGTGTGTGTATATATATGTATATATATATGTTATTATCTTTCCACAGGTGAGAGAACTGAAGCAAACAAAGGCTTAAGTGACTTGCCCAAGGTCTGAGGGCAAATTCGAACTCAAGTCTTCTTGGCTCCATGCCCAGCATGATATCCTCTGCTCTACCTAACTGCCTCTAAAGATCCTAATGCTAGAGGCAAATTAGAGTCCATAGGGGATCACTAAGATTTGGTAGATGAGGCCCAGGACTGGAATATGGCTCTGGAATATTTGGGGTAAAAACAGTAAAGACAGAGCAGGGTACCTAGCAATTCGCGTTAAACAGATACACTTCGTTCAAGGAAATCCAGCAACCAGAATAGAACAACGGCAGAAAGTATTTGTGTGAAAGGTCAATAGAGACAAAATTGAAGTGATATCAACATTAGGTTTTATTATGCAAATTATTTGGATACACAGAATAAAGAGATTCATTTGGGGAACAGGTCACAAGCTTGGCAAAAATGCATATTATAGAAGTGATAAGAAACTTCAGTTATCTGTACATCTGCAAGAGTTCTATTTCTCCGGCCCAGGCAGGGCAGCAAATAATTTCCTTACTTGACTTACTTATAATTTCTATCCTGCAAAAAACAGAAGAATCAAGGATGGAAAATCCTTTTTTAAAAAAATAATCATCAAGAACTAATTTCTGGATTGGAAATGATGGAAATATGAGGGGAAAGTGACCATTCCATCTAGGAATCTGTGATAGGGAAGGAGAAGCATGCTAGGTATACTCTGACAGAATTCCTAAATTTGGGAAGAACATACTTCAAAAGGCTCAGGGAAAGGATAGGTTGTATTTCATGACCTTAAGTTATTCTGGAGAGGTCAGCCCAGGAAGAATGAGAAGTTTTCAAGAATGGAATTCTGAAGACATAAATGGGTACAATTTTGTTGAGGAGGAAAAGGGGGTAGTTGTTTAAATAGACCAATGTGGATGCACAGGGAACTGATTTATTAACTTAGATTTTAAAGAGATGTACAGACAACAGAAGCAAGAGTATGTAGTGAAAGATGAGTGCAAAACAATGGCATAACCATGAAAGAATTATGTTAACTAGGAGTGTTAAAGCTCAGAATAAGGGAAGGCTTGCAAATGGAAAAAAATCAGAGGGTTTTTTTAAGTATATGAGGCAAAAGAAGGAAGCCATAAAAGGGATATAACTACTGGTCATGGGGGAATTGAATGATAACTAATGACAGCGAGGGGGCTGAGCTGTTCGACTTAATATGGCTTCTATTTTCCCAGACAAGGAAAAAGATCATTGAGTTGGAAAGGATGGAGCAAAAAATGAAAACAAAAAAATTTTCCTGAAAGAACTGGCAAAATTGCCAAAACAAGTGGTCTTTAAAACATCACAGAGAGATATTAAAGAATTGGAAATGATTAAATGTCCCAATTTTCAGAAAAGAGAACAGAATTAACTCTGCAAACTATGGACCAGGGAGCTTGAACTAGAGTCCTAACAAAATTCTAAAATTTAAAAAGTTATATTCGTGACTTTTGTTTTGAATATAACATTCATTTCTGATAATATCTCTCTACCACGGTTTTGTCTATTACCACATGAGTCTTCCTATGTGACAAAGACTAAAAAAATGTTCAGCAAAATCAACCAACTTATTGACCATACCTGAAAGTTTATACAATATCTCACATTCACTGTCCTTCACTTTTCCTTCTAAAGGAGAAGATACATTCTCATCTCTTCACTGGAACAAAACTTGTTATTACAATTGCACACTGCTGAGGTTCATTTTATTGCTCTTTCAATTTATCCTGAAGACTTGAGGTTGAAGACTTGAGCTTCTTGAAGCAGAGAAGATGTTGTTTTGGTATTTTTTTATCCCCACTGTTAGCACATCCCCTAGCATACACTAGGTACTTAATAAATGCTTGCTGAATGATTGACACATGGTTTTCTAATTCTACTTATATCAGTCTGTCAGGTCATATGTGCTTGCCATGTTTCTACGAATTCCTGGTATTTTTTATTTCTAATAGCACAATAATATTCCATTACATCATTTACCACCACTTTCTTAGTCGTTGGCCAAATGAATGATGAGAACCCAAAGTGTTTCTAATTATTTACTGCTACAAAACTTTAAAATTCTGTGATTCTGTGAAAATGCTGCTGTAAATATATGGGACTAGAATGTATTCTGAAAGGGTGAGTTAGTGTACACCTAGAAAGGGAACAGGTGATCCCAAAGAATTAGCATGGTTTCATCAAGAATGGGTCATACCAGACTAATTCTATTTTCCTATTTTTTTTGACAGGGTTACTTGATGAGTAGATCAGCTGTAGATGAAGTTTTATATTAAGCTAGAGAACGGGGGACAGATGTTACCTCCAAATTTATCCTGTATCTATCTTGTTTGATTTATATATTGTCTTCCCCATTAGACTCTGAGCTCATTAAGGGCAGGTACTATTTTTTTGGCCTTTCTTTGTATTCCTAATACTTGATATTGTCCCTGGAATGAGGTAGGTGCTTCATAAATGCTAGTTGACTGATGTTACAGTTAGATGGATTAAAAACTGGTTGAATGGCCAAGCTTAAATGAGTTAAATTAAAGGTTTTATATCAAAACTAATGGAGTGCCTAAGGGATCTGTACTTGGACCCAGAGATTGTTTGACATTTTTATTAATGACTTGGATAAAGACCCAAATGGCAGGCATGCCAAAATTCCGGATGACAAAAAGCTTGGAAAGAAAGCTAACAAGTTGAATGACAAAGTCAGGATCCAAAAAGGTCTGGACAAACTAGAATATTAGGCTGAGTCTAATAAAATGAGATTTAAAAGCCATAAGCAGTTAGACTTACACTTCTGCTCCATGAATTCAAGACAAGGAAGATATGGCTAGTCAATGACTTGTCTGAAAAAAATCTAGGGGATTTAGTGGACCATAAGCCCCAAATGAATCAACAGTCTGATATTTGAATATTTCGATGGGTTTGTGATCTCACTAATGTGGGCATTCCCCCATGGGGCAGAAGACAACCCATCCAAATTCTAAGAACTGACTGAACATTTAATATGGTATTTTATATCTTCAATTCATTTTGATAAATTATGATCTAATCAGATTCAAAGCAAAGGGAATTCCAAACATTTATTAGCTGCCTTCTGTGAGTAGAACACCATGACGGGCAACAGAAGTACACAGTTTAGATAAGAGTAGTTCTGACCCTACATCTCTCAGTCCTATCAATTGTTTTATTTTCTTTCACTTCAAAGTTTGTTTCTCTTCATAAGTACGTGAAATAGCATTTGAATGCTTTCTGAAGAGATTCATACAGCAATCTCCAAAAGAAATGTAAGAATGAAGTCAATAGTTTCCTTGTCATCAAGAAAGTTAGATAGAACACAGTATTAGTTCTTGCATTTAGGGCTACCATCTTAGATACTATTTTTTTTACTATAGTTAATAAATCAGCAAATGTTTGTTAGGTGCCCACTGTGTACTAAACATTCTACTAGACACTGTATTTATTACTTCAGATTTAATTCAACACTTGCTAAAGCCTGCCAGGCTCTTGAAATACATGAATAAAAGGATTTCTCATAATAATTACCTCAAATGTTATGGTAATTTCTGATGGAAAAAAGGAAGGTGTGCCTAGTGGGTATACTTAGTATGAAGAAAAACAACAACTTATCAGGGACATGATAGCCAATATCTAATAGTTGAAGGGTTGCCACATAGTAGAATATTTAGACTTGTTCTCTTTGGACCCTGGGAGCAGAGCTAGGAGAAATGAGTGGAGGGTACAAAGACACAAATTTGTCCTAGATGTAAGAAAAGCTTTCCAAAAATTACAGCATTGCAAAAGTGGGATGTGCTGCCTGTGGAGGTCATAGAATAATAGATTTAGAGATGGAAGAGATAAGCCTTCAATGTCATCTAGTCCAACTTTCTCATTTTACAGCTGAAGAAACTGAGGTCCAGAGAGATATGACTTGCCTAAGGTCACATAGATAGATAGTAAGCAACGAGTATTGGCTTCCTCAATTCCAGGGGGTTTTAAGTGGATGGGGGATCACCACTTGTTAGAGATCCTGTAGACAGCAACCTCATTCAGATATGAACTGGATGATAGTTTCCGGGGTCCTTTGTAATTCTGTGATTCTGTAATTTGCCAGAAAGTACACAGAACAAGAGCGCTACTAGGACATGCCAAACATGTTGTCAAAACAAACGTTGAAAAAAAATCACAGGAGGAGAAGTGGTGAAAGGAAGGATACTGGTAACATAAGGAATGCAAGCTGGACTTTCTCGACCTTTTTCAAAATAATACTTCCAAACCTCACCAAAATCTCTTCAATTTCTGCAGAGGTTTATCTTCTGCCAGTGAGTCAGTCAATAAGCATTCACAGAGTTCCCAGGAGGTACAGAACACTAAACTTGGCTGAGCATTTTTTTTAAATATAGAATGTTAGTTTCTTCTATAGGGTGGGCAGAGCCTTATCCCTTTTCTTCCCTTAAAGGGTGATAGATAGCCTTTCTCATTCCAAGGGTTCCAGGCAACCTCACAATGGGCTTACATTTCCTAAGCAGCAGCTAAAATAAAGACCTCTCAGAAAACAGGATGGTAACATGGAACACAGGCTGATCTGCCAGTACAGTGAGCCCCAGGAATGTTCTTTTCGTGTGACCCTCGCCTCCCAGGGAAAGCATGAATAAAGAAAGCCACAGTACAAGATTTGTGCTTCAAATGCTCTCACAGCTCAACCTTGTCAGCTCCGTTTGCCCAATTTAACTGAAATGAGGAAAACAAACTACAGTCTTGACTGAAAGAGGCTTGTAGAAAGAGGACCATAATAAACTTCTTTATTTAGCTCTGAATCACATTCCTTAAATACAGGTAACTTTCAGCATCCAAAGGGAAAATGAGAACAGGATCTTATTTTTTTTTTCTCTCTGTATCCCTGGGGCATCAAGATGCATTTACCTTACTTTTTTAGTAGTCCTGAAGTTAATGCTTTCAAGGGTTTCAATAATTAAAATCATTCTAAAACTTTAGGATAATTGTACCTTTTAAGCTGTTACTTCATGCCTATCGTCCCCACTGTTCAACATTGTTCTAACCTCCCTGGATAGTCAATGGCAGAGTTTTAGAGTTCTGCCTTATTAATCTTTAATACCACATTGAGATTCCATTATTTATCTAATACAGGGACGTGACAGGACCTCCGGTTTCCTGGATCAGGGTCCTTTGCTCATATGTTAATGTAACGATTCCCTCCTTCCCCCGCCCCCAACCCACTTCAGAGCCAAATAGCAGAAGGATCTGTAATGCTCTATGATTGCTCATAAGCTTGTATCACTTTTCCAAATCGGTGGCACTTTTAAAATGAGAAGCTGTATTGTGCTACTCGCAATGCAAATGTTAAGTTCTTGGAAACATCCCTATTTCATCATTTGTGTTTATAATTGCTTCCCATTTAAAATAATTCCTTATTTAAATCTAGTCTTAAGAGTTAACACTTCATTAATCCTTTAATGGAGCTATATTTATACCTCTGAAATGGTTTCTGGATATTAGTACAAAATGACAAAACCAGTCAACTCAATTTGCTTTTGAAAGGCTTGTTTCAAAACAGCTTTTTTGGAAGGGAGGGGTAACTTATTATGGTTTCCCTCTTACATAAAACTTTCTGATCATTTAAAAGGTTGGCTTCATGGGAGGAGAACGGCCCAGAAAAACAGACTTGAAACGTGGACACTTTCAAAATTCTCCCCTTCCGTGTACCTAGAGAGGATGGGTGGATACCCCCTAACACAGGCTCTCCAGACTCACAAATCTACAGAAATGTCCTCCTAGTAAGAATGGAGCCACACCCCTTCATCCTGGAGCGAAGCCCTCTTCAGGACAGAAGAGTAAGAAGCAGTACCCAGGCAGGAGGGGGGCCCTTTTGAGGACGGGCACATAGACACCGTCTACTACAATTCAGAGCAATTCTATAAGTTGGGTGAAGACTTTGCAGAAAATGAGCACATCCAGACTAGAGTTGGTTTGTCTAACGGTTTCTGAAGCTGGGCATTGGAGAAGAGCCTCTCCAAGCAACCACGGCCCAGTGATTCATCTCCAGTGATTCACGATCCCCTTCCCTCTCCATTATTTCTATCCTCCTCTACTGCCTCCCCTCCCTTGGACTCCAGACTGTCCGATTCCGGACAAAACCCGCAGGGTCCCTTGACACAGTGGACAGCCCGGGGGGATAAATGAATTCGCAGAAACGAGCCCATCCCTCTTCTTCCGCTAGGCACAAAAGGGAAGTAACAATGCCTGAAGAACTTCATTTTCTGAAGTGCACGCCCCTTCTCCCTCGTCTCAAATCTCAGCCTCTTTCTTTCTCGCTGCCTCCTTCCTTTGTGGCCGAGAAATCGCTCTCCCCCCGCTTCTCCTCCCACTTGGCCAGGGTCTCTCTTCACTCTAGTCCTTCCTGGAGGAGTCCTTTTGGCTCCTCAGGCCTCCCTTTCGCCCTTTTGGCAGGAAACCAGGGTACCCCTCCCACCTCCTTCTACTACGCCCCTTTGGAAGAGTTTCCTACACCTCTCTCCTACTTTTCCAATCTCAAGTTCCGCGTGGGTCCCCCAACTTCCTCTAAGCTTTCTCCCACTTCTTCAATGTGCCCAAAGGTGGAAATCACCCCCTCCTGCATGGGATGATCAGCAGGATTCCGAGCCCAGCCCCAGAAGTAACGGGATCGGGCTCTCCGCCCAGTTTGGGGGAGACGGGGGAGGGCTAAGGGCGGCACCCCCTCCCACCCTTACCCCACCCCTCCACACCCCCTCCCCGTTCCCTCCCTACTCTGTCCTTTCTCTCTGGGTCCCCATTGGCTGGCGAGTGGCCGGGGATGGGCCAGCTGCAGGGGCCCCCTCCACCGATATAAGAATCGCCAACGAAGCGGGGTCCCGCTCTCTGCCGCTCCAGTCGCCCAGATCTTGTCGCCTTAACTGCAGCCAGCACCGCCACCACCGCCCCTCTCTTCACCGCCAGTCGCGCTCCACGCAGCAGGCACTACCCACTAGCTCCACAGCAGCCCTCCAGCCATGTCTACCCGGTCGGTATCCTCATCCTCTTACCGCAGGATGTTCGGCGGCAGCAGCGCCGGCGGGAGGCCCAGCTCCAGCCGCAGCTACGTGACCTCGACCACCCGCTACAGCCTGGGCAGTGCCATCCGCCCGAGCACCACCCGCAGCGTGTACTCCTCCTCCCCGGGTGGTGTGTATGCCACGCGCTCATCGGCGGTGCGCCTGAGGAGCAGCGCCCCGATCCCCGGGGTGAGGCTGCTCCAGGACTCGGTGGACTTCTCCTTGGCCGACGCCATCAACACCGAGTACAGGAACACCCGCACCAACGAGAAGGTGGAGCTGCAGGAGCTGAATGACCGCTTCGCCAACTACATCGACAAGGTGCGTTTTCTGGAGCAGCAGAACAAGATCTTGCTGGCCGAGCTCGAGCAGCTCAAAGGGCAGGGCAAGTCGCGCCTGGGGGACCTGTACGAGGAGGAGATGCGGGAGCTACGCCGGCAGGTGGACCAGCTCACCAACGACAAAGCCCGGGTGGAAGTGGAGAGGGACAACCTGGCCGAGGACATCATGCGGCTCCGCGAGAAGTAAGAGCTGCGCTAGGTCGCTGGGATCGCCCTGCCATTATCTATTGTCCGTTTCACCTAGTTGGGGAGGAGGAGGGATGCAGACTGGGGTGCTCCATCCCTGGTCTGGCCGGGGCTGCCACGCCCTTAGGCCTTTGGGCGTGGTGGAGGAGAGGGAGCCCGGGCTGGGGAAGGAAGAAGAGTAGGGGACTATGGTTTGGTATCTGTTTTGAGGTCGCCCCGCCCCGCCCTTCATCTCTTGCAGCTTTCTGCCCATGCACTGGCCTTAAAAAGTTGCTCACGGTTGTATCCAATCTATTAGCGCACCCTTTGTTGGAGGCGGGAAAGAGTTGCACAAACTTTCCCCCAAGTTTCCTTGCCTTCTTCCCGGAGAGGCTCGGAAAGAAAGAAAAGGATGGCTTGGGGGAGGGAGGCGAGACAAAGGGCAGTGACGCCACGGGCTCGGCCACATTCACTTAGCTGCTCGCCCTTTCGAGTCCCACTTCAATCGGTCCCTGCAGCCCCCACTCCCTCAAAGGGGCCGATTAGAAAGAGGCGAAGTTAGCCGTCCAACATTGGAGAATTGGTTCTCCCCCCGCCCCCCCGCCCGGGAGGGGAGAGGGGGAGGGTTTGGTGGTTGGGTGTGGCTACTTGTCCAGCCCAGCTGGCGGTTTCCCACTTCCTCCGTGGTTGATGTGTCACTATTTCAGGTTGCAAGAGGAGATGATGCAGAGAGAGGAAGCTGAGAGCACCTTGCAATCTTTCAGACAGGTTTGTAGCCTTCCTTCCCTGTCACCTTTGTCCATTCCACTCGCAGTTCTAAAAGTTGGTCGTTAACCCCAAACTCGGCTTCGAATAGCTTCCAATCTGTTGGCGCAGCCCTCTAGCGGTGGCCAGGTGCCAAATCCGAGCTCCCCAGGACCTGGGGGATTTGCCTGGGTGTCACCAGAGAATACAAAGGCCAGTAATATAATCCTCCTTAGCTTTTAACTTTGTTTCAAGTTTTGAAAGAACAGGGCAGTCTTAATTTTTCCCACGCTTTCTGAGACTCAGATTTGAGCAGCCCCAGTTTGAGTGGGACTGCGACTTGCTGAAGTCAAAGAAGTTTGACATCTTTGTATTGTATCCAAGCCAAAAGAAGTGCAACACACAGTGGTTCAAAGTGTAAAAAAAATGTTGTTTTAAGAAGAACTTGGTGTGAATAGAATCAAGGCAGAAACTAGGTGGGGGGAGGCGCTGGAAAGGAGGGGGAGTCCTATTGCATAGTAAACTAGATGGGGCATAAAACAAAAGGGCTCCCATACGCAACTATTTTTTTTTATCTTATAAGGGTGAAAAGGAGCCATCTGCCCTGCTGGCTATAGAGTGTTAGTGGTTTCTATGGGATTCACTATGGAATGTAGATAGAAGCATTCTGGCAAGTGGGGTCGCCTAGACGGAAAGAATAGGAGTCTTTGTGTTCACAGGGAAGCTTGCAACAGGCTGCATTCTTACAGAATATGTAATCATTTTTAATTGGAGACAAGTATTTTATAACAGTTATACTTAAACCTCAGCAGCACATTAGATAGGATGTTAGAACTTTTAAAAGGACATTAGTTGGAGCTGGTCTTGAAAGGACTCCTCTTCCTTCTCTTTGTAATTTCCTTTTCCAGAAAAGTTTTTCTTTAAAAAGGTGCTCTCATGGGTGAGGGGGAGGAAACTGTACAACAAATATGTCTTAAAGGATAAAATAGAGACATTTCCGAAAGGGAAGGAATAATCCATCTACTTGCAAGGTCATACACTCTGATTAGGAAATGACTAAAATTTACAAGAGCCCTTATAAAATTAAACTTGAGTTTCAAGTGACATTTTCGAAATAGATACGTTATGCTCCAGAACTTTGAGAAATCTGAGGCTGTATTAAGAGAATCGAAAATGAAGGGGCAGCTAGGTGGCAACAGTGGATAGAGAACCAGCCCTGGAGTCAGGAGGACCTGAGTCCCAATCCAGCCTCACACTTACTGGTTGTGTGATCTTGGGCAAGTCACTTAACTCCGATTGCCTCCAAAAAAAGGGGGAGGGGGAAATGAAGTGCAGAATGGTTACTTACTTTAAATTTTGAGTCAATATATGCCAGAGCATACTTTAAGCTTATCATTAGATTAAGGTTTATTTTAGCCTCTCCCGGGTGGAGGTGTTTAGGATATTTAGAGCCGAGATAGATACATACATGTGTACAAACATACACCCTTACATACATATACTTACACCAGGATAAACTGTGAAGTGTAGGGTAGTGAGAAGAGCGAAAGATCTGAAATTAGAAAGCTCAGATTCAAATCCTGCCTCTATAGTTTCCTACCTGTGTGATCTAGGGCAGTTGACTTAACCTCCCTTTGTCCCGGTTTCCTCGACTGGAAAGTGAGGGGTTTGGACTAGATGACCTAAGAAGTCCCTTATATCATAAAATGGATAATAAAAATGGATGGGGAAGGGAGAATAGAGTAATGCAATTCATTTTCAAGGATTGGCAAGAAAGCAGTGATCGTGAATGATTTGATCACATTTCCATTCACTTGAGTTTGTCAGTATCACTTTCTTGTGACATTTTAGTGGGTTTTTTAAATTTGTAAGTCACAATTTCAGAGTAAAGATGTCCACCCACCATGTTAGGATTATATTCAGAAACCAAAGCGGATTTGCCAAATTACAGAAGATATGATGTCATGTTGTAGAAAAATGGGCTGTTGCCTTTATTCACTCATTTTTGAAGGATGAGTGGCATTTGTCCTGTACACTTATAAATAAGGGATAGTAAATCTCAGGACATAAATGAACTTAATTTGTTCTTTTCAGTCCTGTAGAATGACCCATGTGGCATTTTTCTTTGAGGGAGTCTGGACTGTTCGCCATAACCATTCTCAGAACTGAACAGAAAGCAAGCCAATTTTTTTCTTCACTCAAAATTGGATCTTCTTAAATTTATCACTTTTTACTTATTACTCAATTGCGTTTTTTTTTCAATGAGACTGTTACAAGTGTCTCTGAAGTTTGTAGAGTAGAAACTGTACACCAAATACATCTTAAAAGATAAAATAGAGACATTTCCAAAAGGAAAGGAATAATCCATCTACCTGCAAAGTCATATACTCTGATTAGGAAATATGACTATTTACAAATGGAGTTACTAAATGTTATATGTTGAGACAAATGAAGGTAAGTCTTCACCAGGCAACAGGAAGGTTTCTACATACACATTTCTATTTCAGAGTAAGAATGAGGTTCATTTTAAATAGTCATTTCGAAACAAGTTCTAGTAACTGACTTGAACCCATAGAAGGAAAAGGATGTACACACCCATAAGGTGCTCAGGAAGGGCACATGCAGCTCGGAGGCCGAATAGATGCAAAACAAAGGTGAATCAGAGGTGTTTCATTTTTCCTCCCTTGGCTCTTTCCTTGGCAGTGACAATACATATCCAGAGCTAGAGAACCGAAATACCAGACAAGGCTCATAAATCCTTGGAAACAGAGTGGTACCTAAAAGTGTATTTCAAAAGATTTGGGGTAGTGCACATTGTTTTGTTTAAATTAGTCATGAAATTTTATGGTTTGATAAGTGCCCTCTACCCCCCAAAAACCAAACCAAAACAAAAAGATCTTGGGAAAAGACCAGCTAGGTGGTACAATGGACTTGGAGTCAGGAAGACCTGAATTCAAATACAACCATAGATGCTCAATAGCTGTGTCACTTCATCTCTGCTTGCCTCAGTTTCCTTATCTGTAAAAAGGATAATAAAAATACTTATCTCTCAGAATTGTTAGGATAAAATGAGGATAAAATTAAAAGCACTTTGCGGACCTTACAATGCTATGTAACTACTAGCTATTGTTACTCTTAGATTGCAAGCTTGAAAAATAAATAGATGTCATTATTACTCATCTGTGGTACTTTGTTAAATTTACCATCGTCATATGAAATTTGATCTTAAAAGCTCTGTGGTGTTGAAAAAAAAGTTCCTCAAATATTTTTAAACTCAATATAAATGTTACTTCAATGGAGTAGGTAGTGCTAGAACAGCTGCCTGGGACCATTTGGTTTTTGTCCAGCATTAGGGGGCCTGGGATCTATTCTGTGCATCACTATCATGACTTCATAACTTTGGGAAGGGCTGACATTCCACAGAATGGATGCGTTTCTCCAAAACCCACGCAGTTTTATAACTGACATAGTTGGGGTATTTTATCACAAAGTTGTGGAACACATTTTTGTTATTTCTGAAAATCCTCTCAATCCGGAGTTGATGGTGGTCTACTCAGATGTGAATTTTCCGTGAAAGGTTTTAGGTTTTCACTTGAGTTCATGTATATCCAGGAGAAGGTACAGTATGAGGCATCAGAAGATTTACACTCTTGCTAAGTGGTCGGTGTATTTTAAATTTGGAAGGGAGCCTTTAAGATAATTTAGGCAAATAATCCAAATTTTTCAGATGAGAGGAGAACTAGGGAGATTTAAGCAACTTGACTAGATGGTCAATCAGTTAGCATTTATTAATCACCTATTGTGTGTCAGGCACTGTGCTAGGTGTTGGCAATATAAACAGAGAAGTGATATAGACACAATCCCCAACAATTCTAATATTCTGTCAGGGGAGGCATGCCTATCTATAGGTTTATATGTCGTAAATAAACAAGATAATTGTTTACCTTGGAGGTAGTGGGGGCAGGGGGAGAGGATTGAGAAAAGGTTTTACGTAGAAGATGCCACTTGAGACAAGTCCTGAAGAAACTAGGCATTCTAAAGTGTAGGAGTAAAGTGGTATTTAAAAAATTACAATCAAAGGAAGCAAACAATGGATTTTGTTGTCCAACATGTACCTTAAATGAACAGACTAGTGTAATTAGATTAATTAATCTCAATGACTATTTCTCATCAAAAAGCTTTTATTACCACTTCTATAATCAAAGATAACTCACATTTATGGAAGATGTGAAGGTACACAGGGCACTTTTCCTGTACAACAAACCAGAGATGCAGATAATGCCAGTATGATTATCCTCAGATTGCATATGAGGAAACTGAGGCTTGAATGTGATAATTGACTTTCCCAGTGGTACATTGCTAGTGAGTGTCTGAGCTGCGATACGAATCCAAGGCTTTGTGGTACATGAATGGATATGAGTCCAGGACTTCTCCCATTTTGTGTCACAGAAATGGAAAAAGATCTCACTTTTGTTAGAAGATATTCCCAGATGTTTGTGATGAGTTGAGTCAACCTTCACCCTCAAAGACTGATTTGCTAATGAGCATTTATAACTGCTTCTCAGAACTATCCTGGAGCATCTGGTGAAGTAAGGTGTTGGTTGAAACAACAAAAGCATTCTTGATAATACATAACAATGACAAAAGCTGACATTTATATAACACCTACTATGTGCTATCAGCTTTACAAACATTATTTCAGCTGATCCTCACAATGGCCCTGAGTGGGGGGGGGGGGTACTATTACTAAGTCCATTTTATGGATGAGGAAACTGAGACAAGTAGAGGTAGAGTGACTTGCCTAAGGTCATAGAGGTGGTAAGTATCTGAGGCTACATTTGCACTCAGGTCTTCCTGACTCCAGGCCCCATACTCTATCTACTATGAACCTAGCTACCTGTGTAGAATGATGTACACAATAAACATTATTTGGAAATCAACCAGTAATTTCATATAATTATACACTTAGCATCTTGTTAGTACCTTATTTAATAGAAGACATAAAAATTTCAGTCTAGCCCTTTCTTACAGAGGATAAAGTAAGTATCCTTTAGATCTCATCAAAAAACTTAAATATAAAATGGTTGAACCTGTAAGATTATATAGGACATGGGTTCCCAAGGCCAGTGCTATAGGAAGGCCTCTCAAATCTATTAACTGAAGTAATATAACTGCTAAAACTCTTTTCTTTTTTAATCAGGATGTTGACAATGCTTCCTTAGCACGTCTAGACCTGGAGCGTAAAGTTGAATCCCTGCAAGAAGAGATTGCTTTCTTGAAGAAACTTCATGATGAGGTAAATGGAGTCCTCTGACGTGATTGGATGTAGAGAATAGTGATGGCATCTGTGAGATGGTTGATCCATTCATCCACTCTTTTTTTTCTAGGAAATCCAAGAACTGCAGGCCCAGATTCAAGAACAACACGTTCAGATCGATGTGGATGTTGCCAAGCCCGACCTCACCGCAGCCCTGCGTGATGTCCGTCAGCAGTACGAAAGCGTGGCTGCCAAGAACCTTCAGGAGGCTGAGGAATGGTACAAGTCCAAAGTAAGAGCATAAACCAATGTGATCAGTTACTAAGGAAAATAATTGTGCTTTGAGGAAACTTGGGTACCTGCCACTGCTCCTCAGTTCCTATAGTGATGCTTAGTCGTGTGTAGGACTAGTTCTTTGATCCCCAACATCTGTTTTCCATGGAAAGAAGTTTATTTTGGTCTTTTCTCAGATTCCCATTATTTTCCAGTAACTTGTCCTGGCTCTCTATTGAAGTGGATTCCCCCAAAACATACATCTTCAAGATATTTTATTTGAGTAAGGTGATCTGATAATACTGACCCAAAAATGTTTATCAATACCCCTACCTCTTCTTTCTCTGACTTGCCTAATAATAACCTTGTGGTTAAAGGGTTGTCTTCCCCATTTAAGTATACAAATTTAAATTTATTGTTTGTACTATGCTTAGTTTTTGCATTTTCCTATTAAAGGCTCTTCAGTCCTCTAGATAGAAAACACCATGGCAGACACGCCCACTTCTGTAGCTCATGGAAAAGATGGCCATATATCAATGTCAGGCTGTACTAAACCAGACAGCCTGATGTCTTTAAACACATAGAAATGGAACTGAGTTATCCAGGGAGGCAGAATGCTTGAATGTTATTTAACTAGGAGGTAATCAACAAGCATTAATGAAGGACCTACTCTAAACCTGGTACTCTTATTGAGCTTTAAGGATACAAAGGGTCCCCGCCCTCAAGGAGCTTCCATGCTGGGGGAGACAATGTGTACACATCTAGGTCTCTATACAAAATAAATTTCGAATTTCTTTTTCAACAGTTTGCTGATCTCTCTGAAGCTGCTAATAGGAACAATGATGCCCTGCGCCAAGCTAAGCAAGAATCTAATGAATACCGCCGACAGGTTCAGTCCCTCACCTGCGAAGTGGATGCACTTAAAGGAACTGTGAGTACAATGTAGTTTTAAAGGAGGGAGCATTGCATTTGACCTTGGCTTCCATTTTTTATCTTTTAAATTAAATTTGACAATTTCTCAAGGGAGTATTCTCCGTTTATATTTAATATCTCCCGTTACCATTTTTTGAAAGGCAAGTCCCTTAGTTGAATAGTAGACTTTCTGTTCTGTTGACATAGTATCCTATATAAAGTTAACTTGAGTATGAGTGAGAGTAACCTGAACCATGAGCAGATTCCAGTTTTCCCATCTATTCTCATCTATTCTGAATGTATTTAATGGTAAGTCTGATAGTAATTTACAGTAGAGAAAGAAGAATAGTGAAGGAATGGAATTTAGAATGAAGAGATATAAAAATTTTTAATCCAAAATATCTGATGTCAGAATAAACTCAAGTTAATATTGAGCCAGAAATCCGTGATCCTGTATCTTAGATTAATCTTTCCTAACAAGAAGGGACTTGGTACTTTACCTCCTCCCCCTCTCCCTCCCTCAAATAAAAGTAATGTTCTGAGAAAGGTATTTTATTATAGTCTCTGAAGTTGTTTCAGCTTGTTGGATGAAAATTCTCTGTGCTTGAAAATAGCTACATAGCTTTCTGCAATGTGAAGAGACTATTAAGATTAAGCCAGAAAGCTATCAACTGGGAATCCTAGTGTATCTCTGTGAATATTAAAGGCCTTTCTCAATTTTTGCAGAATGAATCCCTGGAACGCCAGATGCGTGAAATGGAGGAGAACTTTGCCGTTGAAGCTGCTAACTACCAGGACACTATCGGCCGCCTGCAGGATGAAATCCAGAACATGAAGGAAGAAATGGCTCGTCACCTTCGTGAATATCAGGACCTGCTGAATGTCAAGATGGCTCTGGATATTGAGATTGCCACCTACAGGAAGCTGCTGGAGGGAGAGGAGAGCAGGTAGAGAATGTGAATCTGGGTGCATGGATGGACTTCCCTTGTTTGGAACAATGGGTGTGTTTCTGGGGCGGCGAAACTGCAGCCACCTGCAACAAAGAGGTGATTTAAAGGAATCCTTTGTAAGCTTTTGGAAAGTTAGGCCCTTCTGTAATGTGATCGCCTCCTAGAAGTATGGTTTTCCCTAAAGCCTGTGTTCATATGTAGCTGTTCCTGGTCATTGAAGTTGCTGTAACATGACACTTTTCTTGCTTTATTTTCTTACAGAATTGCTCTGCCTCTTCCCAATTTCTCTTCCCTGAATCTGAGGGGTAAGTACTTGGCTTTTCCTTTGTAAAGAAGTCAGCAGCTCGTAACCACTGAGCCATTTTGTTTTCTGGGGAAGGTCATCCTTTGTTAGAATGGATCTGATAATGACGTGGCAGTGCAAATTCTACTAAATGTCCAGAGTCTAGGACTGTGTCTTTTCTGGATGCATGTCCATCAAAAGCCTAAATGGGAGATGCTTAATCCCAAACCACCTAATTACCCTCTTGATGCCACCATGCTTTAAACATGGAGGTCTTAAAAATCAGCAAAAGGCTCTAAAAGCACAAGTCAAGCTTTTAGACTTCTTAGTGGTGAATCATTATACTGAACAGCTACAAAGAAAGTTTCATAACTCTTCAATTAAAATTCTTATGTTGTATGTGAGTTTTATTTTCTTTCTCATGTATGATCTCTCCACAGAAACCAACCTTGACTCACACCCTCTGGTTGACACTCATTCAAAGAGAACTCTCCTAATTAAGACTGTTGAAACTAGAGATGGACAGGTTGGTATCCTCTGAGTTAAGGGAATGGGTGAGCTAAGGAAGGAACCAAAAGCCTTGCAAGTCATGCTATTACCCAGATATACCCAAGTTATACATTTACATAGTCAGAGTCTAAAGAGTGACTAGCAGTCTCATCTCCCCCTATCCCAAACAGACACTCAACCAACTCATTAAGTGGTACCTGAAGTTGTGATGGGACTTTTCCTGCAGTGCAGTTAATCTGCATTTGCCAAAATGGCTAATTAGAAATGGAAATAAGTGAGACAGGGTTAACGTGCCTCAGGGGCTCCTTGACCTTGATCCATCTTGACTCCATGTGTAATTTCAGTTGTTAAAACACGACCTTTTAAAATTGGGATCTTCAACCAGCCATAACTGATGAGATGAAATTAGGGTAGCTGAAGGCTTTGAAGGAGTGAGCTTGACTTCTACCACTTGTATAGCATTTGTGAAAATCTACTGCAGGAGCTGAAGCATGAAAAAGGTGGATTAGGGAACCATAGTCAGTTTTCTATCGGCAAAATGCAGTTAATGACACAGCTGGACTAGGGCAAATCGGCTCCTCCCTGCACCTACCCCGTGGTGCCAGCTAGTCTCTTGATGCCTTGCAGTTTGCCGAATTACGATCAGGAGATTGGAGGCAATCTCCAAGTGAAATGAGGTATCCAAACACTTACATATGTTTGATAGTTGAGTTGTATTTGGAGAAAGGTAAGGTAAACAAGAACACCAAAGTGTCGGATTTACATACTTTCCTGTGTGCTTTTGAGCTACTGATGAGCATCTGTCAGAACCACCATAAAAATGTCCTTGTATATTCTTGCCCATCTGAGTGTTAAAGTCCATGAAAAGCATATGTAAATAGGCCAAAAGTATTTCATTCCCATTTACAGTCTCTACTGCATGTAACCAACCTGGAAATACACTTTTCAACTTCCAGCTCAGCTCTTTATTCTTTGATACCATTCTGTTACCTTCCCAAGTTTTTTGGGGCGGGGGAAGGGATTATGAACATCAAAGCCCATTTTCTTACAGAGGAATTTGAGGTTTTGGATCCTAATGCTAAGTCTAAATTGTATTTTGAATTTTTAACTTTCTTCCTTTTAAAAAAAAACAGGTCATCAATGAAACTTCTCAACACCATGATGATCTGGAATGAAAAGTGTGAGCTGACTGCAGTAGAATCTTACCAGCAAGAAGAAAAGAGAATTCCATATGTTAAAGAAACAGCTTTTAAGTGCCTTTCTGCAGTTTTCCAAGAGCGCAAGATAGATTTGGATAGCTATAACGGAATAGGCTTTAGTTCTTATGAACTGACCCTCGTAAAAGATTTAGAAAGTTTACAACAAAATCTAGTTTACAATGATATCTTGTGCTATCATACTTTTTTAAGAAGTGTTTTTGAATACCATAAAACTGCTTTTTATTTCCAGCCAGTGTCTGACCAACCTATTACTGCTTCAATAAATCTTTGGAAAATATGGTTTCTGGTCTTGTTTTTCATTTTTAAAAATAAACCACTGCTTAAAATGTGTCATTTTAGATTGGAACCTTACAATGATTCTCTGATACTTTGACTTGGTTACTATTTTCCTGATGGTTTCTTTAGTTTAAGAGTATATTTGCAAACTACAGAAGGCTTTAACATTTCCCTTTCTCCATCCTTTTCCTCATCCTCAGAAAGAGCAACAAAAAGTTGGGCACTGAATCAAAGTCTGGTCTTTCAACAACATGCTTAAGGTCTAGATAGACCATGACATCAACAACAGCCAAAAATCATTTACTATATGCTAGGCACTGGGGCATAAAATGACAAAGAAAAACATTCTTATGGAGGAGAAAATATGTATATATGAGTACATACAAAATAAATCCATATTCTTGGTGTGGTCAAACTACAATTCAGTCATTTTTACTGACAACCACAAAGAAAAAGTTATCATCTACAATGTGCCTGGTAATGGTGAATGCTTTGGAAGGATGGTGGTCTTTTATTGTTTTAACCATGTGAGTGAATCCTGTTTATCTCACTAGTTTTCAATCATTGGGATTTTCCATGGAGATCATTCAATAATTTAATAAATAGAAAGTAATGCCACCCTAGTCACGCAGGCAACTCTTCAAATCCAGAGTGAGATCAAATATGAAAACCAGTTTACTGAAATAATCTAGATGCCACATATAACTTCATTGGTAAAAAGAAAGCCTCAATTTAAAACTACGCCCAAAGGATTATAAAAGTGTTCATACCACTACTATGTCAAAGAGATAACAGGAAAAGGATCCACATATACAAAAATGTTTAAAGCAGCCTTTCTCAAGGTAGTAAAGAATTGGAAATTGAGGGAATGCTCATTAATTGGGGAATGGCGGAACAAGTTATGGTACTTGTGATAGATTACTACTGTGCTATAAGAAACAGTGAGCAGGACATTTTCAGAAAAACTTGGGAAGATGTAATGTGAGCAGAACCAGGAGAACATTGTACACAGTAACAGCAGCATTGTACAATGATGACTGAATGACTTAAATGTTCTCAGCAATATAATGGTCCAAGACAATTTCTAAGGAGTCATGATAAAAAATACTATCCACCTTCAGGGAAAGAACTCATGGCGTCTGAATGCAGATTGAAGCATTCTTTTTTAACTTTATTATTCTTTGGGTTTTTTGTTTGTTTTTTGGTCTGCATCTTCTTTTGCAACATGGCTAATATGAAAATGTTTTGTAAGATATCCATATGCATATATATATATATACATATATACACATATATCATCGATATCAAATTGCTTGCCTTTTGGAGCAGGGAGAAGGGAAGGAAAAGAATATGAAACTCAATTTTTTTAAAAAAAAGAATGTTAAAATTTTTTGCTTACATGTATTTTCAAAAAGGAAAGCCTTTTAAAATTCAGATCCTTAAATGAGGACAAATAATGATGTAAAAATATAGTAGTTGAATTTTGTTTTTTGTTTTTGTTGCCTCTGCGTTGTTGATGGCAATGAGCTAATCCACTGTAGCTGGTGGAGCATGAAAAAAATGGGAAGGGGATATAGCCTACCTTCTATTAGCAAGAGACAGTCAAAATGCCATTGTTGCAATAATTAGCACCTAGGCAAATTAACTAGTGGCTGCTGTGGGTGTTGATGTGTGAGATATGCGTGCCTTTCTATCTTCCCCTTTTTCTAGAGGGTAATTTTTTTTTTAATTTTCGTAGCTGATGACTTTCAGACAAATGATTCAGCAGTTTAATGTAACTGAATTGTAAACTTATTTGCATGCCTCCTCCAGGGAACCAGTTATTTTCCAAATAATGCAATAAATCTCCTGCAAAATGGTCTTACACTGTCTACTAGATGGTTTACTAGGTTCTAGAAGCAAAATCTTTGTATAAACAGAAGAAATTCCAAATGCCCCAAACTCTTCATGTTTACCACAAGTGACCTGACTTGATGTCCTGAGTCTGCAACCACTGTTTTGAGAAATTGAGCAATTCTGACAATCAAGCATTTACTCAGTGCTTACCAGATACTACCAAGGCCTGGAGTGGATATTCAAAAAGTAAAGGTATGGTCTGTCTGAAGACCTGACAGTATAATGGGGCAGACAGGGCTGACCACTGTAACAAACAATTAAATATACAGTATTTATTACGAGTGCAATAGGAATTAATTGATTAAGATGGCCTAGAATTGTCAGGGATAGGTTCCAGAGAGTGAGTAAAGACCTAGTGGAAAAAAGAAGGGAAGGTATTCCAAGAAAAAACAAAAGCAAGATCCTTAAAATGACCATGGATGTGACACTAATAAGCCTGGGCATTTATCTTGAGACTCTTAGCAACGCCTACAGCCCTGGAATTTTGGTTTAGGTTTATAGATGTAGAGTGGGAAGGGATTATCTAATCCAAACTCTCTCATTTTAAGAATGATGATGTGGGAAACCCAGAGAGATTAAGTGATCTGCCCAAGGTCGCAGAGGCAGGAAATGGTAGAGTCTGGGCTCCAAACCCAGGCCATCTGACTCCTTTAACTGTTTGTTAAACACACTGTTTGTGGAGTATATGCTGTTGGAGGTAGGCTCACAAGAATGAACACCCTATACTCCAGGTGTAGGGATAACCCCTAGGAAGCCTAATGGACTTTACTAATGGACTGATGAGCTAATTAGTATAGCTACTCCCTTGGTGCATTGGGGCATCTGTACATTCTGAACCATGCCCTCCCATAAATCCACTTGACTTGTTAATAATACTCCTTTTCTAGATACTTCCGTGAGTATGTTTCAACAATCCAGCTAGCAGCTGCTGTGGGGGTGTAAAACCAACAACAACCAGCTCACAGAATGCTGGAAGCCCAGGTTCTTTTGACCTGCTTTACTAAGGAAAGCAACGTGAAGGGGTTAACAATCTTACTTTAATCCAACATACAAATATCATTCACTTAGTTCAGGGGAAAAAGCCAGCACCCTGAACTTCAGAGATAATACAAACAAATTACAAACATACATTTATAAACAGACCAAATACAATTCGTAGTTACCAACATCTGAGTTCAGCCAGTCGCTTGACAACAGCTGGCTCAGAGTCACCCATCACTACTGCTGCAGCTCAGAGCTCTGAAAAAGGAAAGCCAATCCCTGGTTTATATGTATCTTGTTCAGGGTCAAAGGTGAGTCACACATGCGACTAACCCATGTGCCCCAAAATCGCCACAAAAATGCGACTTAAACTCACGTAGTCTAAAAGACTCTGATGTCACAAACATGTCACTCAAACCAATGTAAACTAGGCTTTCCCTTGAGGCAAGGAGATCACCAAAGACTCCTAATTTAATCAAGGAAACAGAGGCCAAACTCTTCAAGGGCACTTGGTTGAATAAGTACTAAGAGCCCATCTTGACTCCCAATACGGAGTACCAATGCAAGTTTTGGGAGCCTGTTATCCCTTATTCTTGCTACATGACTGGCCCATTTCATTTAATGATCACATACATAGAAAGACTCAGTTTCTTTAGAGACCAAGAGTTATTATGTCAGGAGAAACCTCCAAAAGGTCCTTTTCTCCCACTCCAAAAGATGGCATTTCTAGGAGTCCTTGGATCCCCTCATGCTTCTTTTAAGCACCCCCTTTTCTTAGATGGCAGTGGTCAGGCCTAGAGTCAGGAAGACCTGAGTTCAATACCAGCCCCAGACATTTAATAGTTGTGTGACCCCGGGCAACTCACTTAACTTCTGTTTGTCTGTAAAATAGGAATGATAGCATTGGTCAGTTGTTGTGAGAAGACTTAGCACAATGCTTAGCACATAGTAGCTACTACATGAACACTTATTCTCTTCTCCTACACACACAACACACACACACACACACACCCCTTCCTTTTTATTAGAGCTATAAAGATTGGGATCATAGGATTTAGAAATGAAACACACTTTAGTAATCACCTGCTTTAATTCTCTTATTTTGCAGATGAAGAAACAGAGGCACAGAGTGATTAAGGGACTTGCCCAGCATCAAAGCGGTGGTAAGGAGCTGATTCAGATGTTTTCTGTTTCTAAATTCAGCGCACTCCTCACCAAATCACAGTGTCTCCCTTTGTCTCCTTTATCCATGACTGTCAGAAATCAGTCCTTAATAAAAGACCACCTAGAGGGTGCATTATCCTCAGGGCCATGTAAATTGTGTATTTGGTCTTATTTCAGTTTATTTAAAGTCTTTATTTTTATCTGGGTAGCTTTCCTTCCCTTTCTCTTCGGGGAAACAAAGAAAAGGAACTGTTCTAACCACCTATGGTGAAGCGACTGATTGATATTTGCCTTTGTCATATGTCACATTAGTCCAAGATTACAGGAGATGGGAAAAAGAAGGAGGAGGCGATGACAGAGAGGGTGAGTCTGAAAAGAAAAGTTGCCAGGGGGACAGTGAGATGGTTGCAAATAATGTGAAAATAAGGGTCAGCTAAGTGTTCTCACAGCCACGATAGGTAGGTGAGGAAATGAGCACACCTGAGATTGATTACATGATGATGGGACTGTAATTCATCTATCTCTTCACCCAAAACAACTTCTCACTGAGGTTTTGGTCTAGACAAAACTGTAAGTGGGAATTATCCCCTCAGGGCAAACAGCTTGAAAGATGCCCTCAATCGGAGGATGAAGGTGACTGTGGCACTGCCCCAGATGTCAGAGAGACAGAGACCTTGCACTGCTGCCCGGGGAGAGGGGGCTAAGGTTGGGCCAAGTTGCTGTGGTACAGTTGCTCAATCTGGCAATGAAGGACTACAAGTGCTATTTTTTAAGTCTGTCCAGCTCTTCATGACCCCTTTTGGGGTTTTCTTGGTAAAGATCCTGGAGTGGTTTTGCCATTTCCTTCTCCAGTTTATTTTACAGATGAGGAAACTGAGGCAAACAGGGTTAAGTGACTTGCCTAGGGTCACATAGCTAATAAGTGTCTGAGGCCAGAGTCTTCCCAACTCCAGGCCCAGCACTCTATGCACTATGCCACCTAGCTGAGAGCCCTGTAAAATCTGACACCCTTTAAATCCAGTGCCCTCGGGGCCTATCCCATGGCATTCTGCCCTGGTTTTATCAGCATAGCGTAGTGGATAGAGTGCTAGAGTTGGAATCAGGAAGACCTATATTCAAATCCCAGCTTTGCCGCTTGCTACCTATGTGACCTAGTGCAAGTTACTGAACCTCTCTGCCTCAGTTTCTCCAACTGTAAGATGTGAGGGTTGGTCGTGATGTCTTCCAAGGTTCTATCTACGAACCTTCATGTCACTTCTGTTGCCCTGAGGCTCGTGGCAGGTGGTGGTTGGTGGGAAAAAGTCTTGGGGTTCCTAAAATACCATCTTCTTCCATTTCTGCTTTTCAGGATAAGTAAATTAAGAGCAGATATTCCCTGCAATTAAAAGGAATGGTTCAGTTACACTCCCATTTAAAAGAGAAAGCCTTTGGGCACATGGTTGGTTGCCTCTCTCCCTACCTACCTTTTCTGAAGGTCTTCCCTGGAGACTTTCATACATATGATAATTGCCAAAGCTGGGAATTCATTTCTAAAAGATGGTCTATGTTAGCTAATACTGTTGAGTTTTAACTTCTTGTTTTGAATTCCCCACCCCATGACCAGAATGACTCTTTCTATACCACCAATCTGAAGGCTAGCCTCTCAATTAGGGATGGGAAGCAATCATCAGAAGGTCTATGAAATGTCCCAGTTGGCAAGCAGAAAGAAGTAACACTAGAAGCTCCCTTTGCTGCTGAAAGAAATGATAGAGATTTTCAAAAATCAACATGAGGTTGTCATGGAAAATAGGTTCTTTACTCAAGAAATGCAAAGATTGTCTCTAACCAAAGAAGTGGAATAGAATTAGAAAATACCAAAAAACCAAGGATATGAAATGCAAGAGGAAGAACCTAAAAACAATTAATGAAGGAATATAAATTTAACAAAAATAATAACTAGTATTTCCATAACCCTTTAAGGTTTGCAAAGCCCTTTGCAAATATTATCCCATTATATCCTCACAAGAACCCTGGGAGGTAGGTGCTATTACTATCACCATTCTGCAGATGAAGAAGCTAAGGCAGACAGAAGCTACGTGTCGTGCTCAGGATAACAAAGCTAAAAGACTCCAGCCTTAGTTCTCAATCTACTGCAACACCTAGCTACCTACCTCCATTTTGCATTGAAAAAAATTCTATGGAACAGACTCAGTTTTAACTGCAGTCAGGAGGTAAAAATAGAAGTATTCAAGAGACTGTATTCATCTAGAGACTGCACTTGGTAAACAGCCAAAATCCTCTAGATGGGAGAGGGTAAGTTCCTCTCAGGATCTGAATAATGTCTTTTATGGCCACTTTGAACCATTGTCTTTAATTCCAGGATCATCAAAAAAGCCTGTTTGTATGGCTCTTTATTTCATATGTATATGCCTTATAGATTTCTGGCTATGTTGAATCTTGTCCCCTTGAGGACAGAGGCCATATCTTAGATTTCTTTGTATTATAAATATTAACAGAGCAATATTAGTGTAAATCAATATAATAATAAATATCAATAAATTCCTGCTAATTGATTGATTTCCAACCCCCATCATATCTTGCATGTTCTCTTTCACATGGTAACCACTCAACTATTTGTGGGCTATTCGTTCAATTTTCTAATTAATGTAATTCCTACTCTCCTCCCTTTAGAAATGGAGAGCTTGAAATAGGGCTCTGGATTCAGCTTATTTGCCAGGTGTAGATACCTCATTCTGATTCATTCATCTTAATCTTGGGGGGTTAATTATAATGAGCCATCTTCTACCTACACTGTATTTGGATACAAAGGACTTGGATTCAGATTCTGCTCAGCTCATTCCAACTGCCATCTTGAGTTTTTCTGGGATTAAATTTTCTTTATCTGTAAAATGAGGGGGTTGAATTAGATGAGTTGAGGTCCCTTCTGGGAAGGGGGAATGTAAATGCTGATACGGTATAGAGATTCTGAGGGGATTGGGAACAAGGATATGTATGCATAAGTGTGGGAAAAATGAGAGTTTGCAAGGGTCAGTGTTGATAAGTGAGTTCTGCTCACTACATTTTGAGGAAGGGCTGGAATAAGCTGGAAAACATCCAAAGAAACACAACAAAGATGATGAAACATTTTGAGTTCATTACATGCACGGATCAGTGGAAAGAAGTGGGGATATTAACCTGGGGAGTTAAAACTTGGGGGAGGGGAGAGGAGTAATCAATTTCTCCAAGTCCACCAGTCAAGTCAATAAGCATTTATTAGGTATGTGTAACCAGAATGGCTTTTGTTTTCTTTGAATGACTCAGCTTACCTCATTGAGCCTCTGGACACTGTGGCTTGCTCTTCCGGGGCAGGAGGCCCGGGGAGCATGCCGGGAAGCAGACAACTTCCTGTGTGAGGAGTCATGGGGCTGGCTGAGGGGAGGTGTTAACCTCTACCCTAGGGGGAGGAGCCAACTCAAGAACTAATCGGCCCTGGTCATTTGGGCGGAGCTTGATGATGTCAGAGACCCTATAAGAGGGGAGAGGACAGCTCGAAGAGTTCTCTTTCCTTTTTCGGTTGGAGCCAGCGACAGTTACGACAGTTACGTCAGTTACAGCGACCGTTACATCGTCAGTTACAGTTGCAGCTTCAGTTACAGACACAGACACAGCTGAGGCAGGAGCTGCCAGTAGCAGAGCTGACCTACGGGAGGAAGCTGAACAAAGACTTCAGTCCAGTGGGTAATCTTATTACCATAAAAGGGGGAAACATGATTTTGCTTTACGCAATCATGTTTCTCTGTAGCCTCCTGGTTACTCTTTCAAGGCGTACTTATTGGGCCTGGAAGATTATGATCAACATATCAAAATGGGGCTTCTGGTTCATGGGTTGGTTACTGTGGAGCCTAAATAAATGTTTTGATTCTTCTGCCTTCTACTTTGAGAGTTTCTTCTATCCGGCGATTCCGAACCTTTCAGACATGTTTATGATCCTCTTTGAGATTATAAACTCGGCCCTCCTGATACATTTGGCGTCACGAACAGGATCGCTAGGTATAAGATCTCTATTTAGAAGCAGAACAATTTCAGAGGAAGAGATGAATATCCCAGGATGGGAGGATCCATTTTATTCCTCCCTAGCAAAAGAATTGGCTAAAAAAGCTGGACCCTGTGAAAACTGGGAACCAAGGCTACGGAGAGGAGATCCTAGGGATTTGGAAAAGTGTTTACGAGAAGTTGGGATTCAGTCAGGGGCATCACTATCTAGGCAAAGCTGGATAGTGTTATCAGCCTACCGGCTAGTATACGAAAGATTGAGATTAAGTGAAAGACATGGGGGCACTCCTACCCCACAGGAAGAAGGGGAATCTCAGATAGCAGAAAACCAAACTGACTCAAATGAGAACTTTTCTATTAATGTGGCTAAGAGCAACAGGAGACCAAAAAAGCCCAGAGTGCATTTCAACCCAGCCCAGAAAGAGCCTGACTGCCTGCTTCGTCCTAGCCATGGTGGCAGAGGAAGTGAGTGGGGAAAGAATGAGACAATGTTAGGGGCTGAGGCACAAAACACTACTGGGGTTCAGGATGTGCCTCACACAGAGAATAGGAGATGGTTAAATGATCAGACAAGGGCTCGACCCATACAAAGGAGGAAGACAGAAACCCGAGGTGAAGATTCAGTTACAAGGGAAATTCAGGAAGATTTCTCACCGCAAGAGGTCACAGATATTTTGAGTAGATTCAGCCAAAGAATAGGAGAACCATTGATATCTTGGATGGTAAGACTCAGTGATCAAGGGGCCGGTGGAATATCAGTAGATGGGACAGACTGCATGAGATTCATAGGTATCAGCCATGATCCTCTAGTTCAACAAGCTTTTAGGGAACATCATCAGCAAGGAGATGATGATAGCAGGACTACTCTGTTGGCATTAGCCGCTGTGGGATGCAATAAGAGATATGCTACTGATTCTATGTGGCCCACTGAGCACAGACCCTGGTATTCACTTAGAGATTGTATCATGAGACTAAAGGAGGAGGTAATGAAGACTGCCATTATGACAGGAACTGCAGACAAATATTACAATGATTCAATGGAACTGCCTCATAGGAATTTAATAATTAGGACAGCTCCCCCTGCTTATAAACAACTAATTTTGAATTTATTACTTGGAGAAGTAGGGAGCCGTCTTACAACAGTGATAAATAAGATTTTACAGTTATATGACTTAGGTGACTGGGGAAGGGATAGATCTCCTCGAGAGAGAAGGGTGAATAACCAGCAACTTGGCGCCAAAGGAGAGTAACAAGGAAAGAAATGTTTACTACTTTATTGAGAGCAGGAGTAGGTTTTGAAATGATAGATGGAATTCCAACCAATGAATTATATAGAATGTACAGAGATAAAGGCCTTGATAACAGGAGAGATAGGGAAATCAGAACTGCTCCTGCAAATACTACAGATGTTGAACCTTCAAACCCAAGTGAATCATATGAAAGGGAATACTAGGGAACAGGCCGAGCCCCAGTCCAAATTAAGGAAATACACAGGCTGGATTGTAGACCTCACATTAACTTGACCATATATTGGAAAATGGGTCAAGTACGGTAACTGAGGCATTAATAGATACTGGGGCCGAGGCCACCCTTATTTATGGAAATCCAGACAAATTCAGCCATGGAACTCCTATTACCATTACAGGACTAGGAGGGACTGAAATATCAGCCAGGCAAGTTAAATTAATGATGAAAATTGGACAGTTGCCCAAGAAAGAATATAGTGTGGTTATTGTGCCTATTCCCGAATACATCATTGGAATAGACATATTGAAGGGTATGACCTTAAATTTACCTGAAGGGAAATACCAATTTGCTGTGAGGAAAATAGGCATTAATGCAGTCTTAGTGGGGAAAATCAAGATGGATCCAATCACTTTGCCCGAACCTTCTGAAGTAATTACTTTGAGGCAATATCGTGTGCCAGGTGGGCAAGATGAAATTGCCAACACTATAAGAGAATGTGTTGAGGCAGGAGTGTTAGTCCCTACAACTACTCAATGGAACAACCCTGTCTGGCCAGTCCGAAAATCAGATGGAACATGGAGGATGACAGTAGATTATAGACAGCTGAACAAAGTGACTCCTCCCTTGTATGCTGCTGTCCCAGACACGGTTACTTTAATAGAGAGAATACAAAAACATGAAGGGACTTGGTATGCAGTTATTGATTTGGCCAATGCCTTCTTTACGATCCCAATAGACCCCAAGCAATGGAACCAGTTTGCTTTTACTTGGCAAGGCCGACAGTATACATTTACACGCCTGCCGCAAGGATATATTCATAGCCCAACTATTTGCCACAGGATTGTAGCTGAACATTTGCATGAATTAAAGTTACCTGGTGTACAGCTTACACATTACATAGATGACATCATGATACAGGGAAAGAATATAAAGGAGGTGGAGGAGAGTTTAGCATTATTAATTGACCATATGAAAAGCAAAGGATGGGAAATCAACCCCGCAAAGGTTCAAGGGCCAGCTCAAACTGTAAAATTCTTGGGGATACAGTGGAATAGAGGACTGCGAGAAATTCTCCCACAAGCTCGACAAAAAATCCAGGATTTTCCCACCCCTACCAATAAGAAAGAGGCCCAAAAGTTCATAGGGCTGTTTGGTTATTGGAGACACCACATCCCACATTTGGGACAGATTTTAAAACCCTTGTATAAAGTCACCAGAAAGAAATATGAATTTGACTGGGGACTTGAACAAAGTAGAGCTTTTGAGGAAGCAAAGGCTGCTATTCAACTAGCTCTAGACTTATGGCCTATGCAAAATGGGCCAGTGGAGTTACAAGTGACTGTACAAGATGACTATGCAAATTGGAGTCTGTGGCAAAAACAACAAAGCCGAAGTGTACCTTTAGGCTTTTGGTCAAGGAAACTGCCCTCATCTGGAGTGCAATATACACCTTTTGAGAAGCAGCTGTTAGCTGCATATTGGGCTTTAGTAGAAACTGAGCAACTAACTCTGGGTCATGAAGTGGTATTAAGGCCTGGAATTCCAATTATGACTTGGGTAATGAGTACCCCAGCTTCTCACAGAATTGGACATGCACAAGAGGCAAGCATAATCAAATGGAAGTGGTATATTCAGAATAGGTCCAGAGCAGGCAAAAATGGAGTTTCTGCTCTACATGAATCTGTGGCGAACATTGATACTGAGAGCAATGAAAAGCCCCTTGAATCTAGGCAACAGATGGTACCATCCTTAGTGAAATGGAATAATGGATATGACGGACTAAATGAAGAACAGAAGAAACATGCTTGGTTTACTGATGGGACAGCAAAATATTTAGGACAGAAGAGACATTGGAAAGCAGTAGCCTATAACCCCTGTACAAGGAGAACTCTGGAAAGTTCTGGGATAGGTGGAAGTAGCCAATATGCTGAACTGATGGCAGTGCATCAGGCCATCAGAGCAGAGAAAGGAGGACAATGTCATATATTTACTGACTCGTGGGCGGTAGCTAATGGATTAGCTACGTGGATGCCTATATGGAGGAATCAGAATTGGGAGATTCATGGCAAACAAGTTTGGGGTAAAGAGTTATGGGAAAATATATGGGACATGTCTTTGGTTACAGATCTGTCAGTTTTTCATGTTGATGCTCATGCAACCCTGACCACACCAGAACGTGAGTACAATGCACATGCGGATCGACTAGCAAAGATTGCTACTGAATGTATTGTCCCTACTCCGACTCCAACTGATGACCCAGCCTTAGCAAGATGGGTCCACCAGACTGCTGGCCATTTAGGGGTCCAGGCCACCCATCGATGGGCACAGGATCGAGGTATCAGTATTTCTCATGCGTTGTTAAAACAAATAACAGAGGAGTGTTGTATATGCCAATTAGAAAAAGAACGAACTCTTCCTAGGATAGTTACTGGAGAAATAGCAAGGGGAAAAGTTCCAGCCCAAATTTGGCAGATAGATTATATTGGCCCACTACCCCAGGATAAAGGATGTAAATATGTATGTACGTGTGTTGACACCTATTCAGGTGTACTAGTGGCTTGTCCTTATAAAGACGCAACTCAGAAAAACACCTGTAAAACTCTAGATATTGTAAGTTTATATTATGGAACCCCAATGCAGATTCAAAGTGACAATGGGTCACATTTCAAGGGCAAAGAAGTGAAAAGATATTGTGTGTTGAATAATATAGAATGGATATATCATATTCCATATTACCCACAAGCATCTGGGCTAATTGAAAGAATGAATGGATTGTTGAAAGAACAGCTGAGAAAATTAAGCTCAAATAATTCATATCGACATTGAAGGATAATTTGTCTATTGCCTTACGTAATTTGAATAATAGACCCTTAGGGGGGAGTACACCTCTAGCCAGAATGATGACCCCAAATCTGCAGATCAGAGAACAGCAAACATGTGAGATCCAAAACATTGAATTTTGGACTGTGAGGGAAGATGTCCCACTACCAAGTCCAGGAACACCTGGTTCAGCAGGATATGATTTACATGTATAGAGAATTTTAGGTTAAATAGGAAAGAGATAAGAAAAACCCCTACTGGAGTATGTATGAGAATCCCCAAGAATCATCTTGGATGGATATTACCTAAACCAGGATTAGCGGCTCAAGGAATACATGTATTGGCTGGAGTGATAGATTCTAATTATCAAAAAGAAATTGTTGTGACACTCCAGAATATGGGTAAAAAACCTGTACAATTTTGTAGAAATGATAGGATGGTTCAAGTCATTATTATCCCCTGTGAAAAAATACCCTTTGTGAAAACTGACCCTCCTCCCAAAATAACTACTAGAGGGCAAAAGGGTCTTGCTCCATTGATAGAATAAAGTCAGGAGCTAAGGTATGGGTAAAACGGAAGCCAGATGATATTCCAAAGGCTGCAGAAGTTATAGCCCATGGGAAGGACAACACTGTAACAGTTGTCTATTCAGGGGAAAATAATTACCAAATCGTACCCCTGAACCATATATTTTACCGTGAATAGGTTATAATAATAGATTCACAGACTATTCTTTTTGTCCTTTGTTTTGGCTAACCTTGTTGCTAGTTTTGTTTCCTTCAGGCTTAAGCACCCTGCACTTTCCGGTGACTGCCTAAGCATGTAGCATTCTTGGAATTCCTGCCAGCTCGTTAAAGAAATGACCTCTGGAATGGGACTTTTTGGGGGCAGGGCCATCTCTACATCCAATTTCAGCATGAAGAAGCTATGGAAAATGAGACCTTCACCCCTCACCCCAAGATTTGAGCCCCAATCGTTCAAGGGGGGTGGAAATGGTATAGTGTTCTGTTTACTTATTTTGTGTTATCCTTGCTGTGTTGTTTTATTGTTATGATATTATTGATCCTATGTAATGGATACAAGGATTTAGGGGTGGACATTTGAATTATTAATAATTATTTTGGGGATGATTGATTGAAGAGATTATCTTGCTGGGACCTAGGGGTGGATCGCATTTGAATTGTTAACCAATGTTTGGGAATGTCACTGAATGATATGTTTTGCTTTATAATGAATGATATGTTTTAGTTTCCTTTGTAATTGGATCACAATGTATGTTCTAGGATACATGGCTGATTAGATTATGTATCCTATAACAAGGGGTGGAGTGTAACCAGAATGGCTTTTGTTTTCTTTGAATGACTCAGCTTACCTCATTGAGCCTCTGGACACTGTGGCTTGCTCTTCCGGGGCAGGAGGCCCGGGGAGCATGCCGGGAAGCAGACAACTTCCTGTGTGAGGAGTCATGGGGCTGGCTGAGGGGAGGTGTTAACCTCTACCCTAGGGGGAGGAGCCAACTCAAGAACCAATCGGCCCTGGTCATTTGGGCGGAGCTTGATGATGTCAGAGACCCTATAAGAGGGGAGAGGACAGCTCGAAGAGTTCTCTTTCCTTTTTCGGTTGGAGCCAGCGACAGTTACGACAGTTACGTCAGTTACAGCGACCGTTACATCGTCAGTTACAGTTGCAGCTTCAGTTACAGACACAGACACAGCTGAGGCAGGAGCTGCCAGTAGCAGAGCTGACCTACGGGAGGAAGCTGAACAAAGACTTCAGTCCAGTGGGTAATCTTATTACCATAAAAGGGGGAAACATGATTTTGCTTTACGCAATCATGTTTCTCTGTAGCCTCCTGGTTACTCTTTCAAGGCGTACTTATTGGGCCTGGAAGATTATGATCAACATATCAAAATGGGGCTTCTGGTTCATGGGTTGGTTACTGTGGAGCCTAAATAAATGTTTTGATTCTTCTGCCTTCTACTTTGAGAGTTTCTTCTATCCGGCGATTCCGAACCTTTCAGACATGTTTATGATCCTCTTTGAGATTATAAACTCGGCCCTCCTGATACAGTATGCCAGGCACTGTTCTGAACCGTGGGGATCTGAAGAGATGTCAGGTGGAAGAGTGATTGGAGAAGGAGCATGGACAGTAAGAAATTGCAAAGAGGCAGATTTAGGCTTCTAAGGAAAACCTTCCTAACAGTTAGGGCCCAAACTGAAATGGGCTGCTTCAGGAGAGCGTGCATTCCTCTCACAAGAGATCTTTAAGCAAAACCTAAATGACCATTTGCCAGGAATGCAGTAAAGGGGAATTTTCAGGCAAGTCTCTTTCTTGTTCTGAATCCTATGATCCTACATACACAGCCCCTGCCTTCCGGTAACTTATCATTTTGGGGAGACACCATAAATACATAAAGTCTAAAATAACAATAGAAAGTAGTATATAATTAAGTGCTATTATAAACAGTATAGACAAATATAAGAATTTAGAAGAAGGAGGAGATGTGGGTGAAGACTACCTGGAGGAGATGAAGTGAGTTATATTTGGAAGCATGGGGAGAATTTGAGTAAGTTTGCTAAGCGATTTGACTAATTTTCTTTTTTAAAACTAAAGTGTTCTCTGCCTAGCAAATAAAAGTAAGCGTGTCAACGGGGGTTCAGAAGTTATGGTTCTGAGTGGGTGCTGACCCACCAAAAATCTTGCAACTAGGATAGTTTTTCTATGGTCCCACATAAAAAGGGGTAGGGCCAGATGCAATGTTTGTTATTCAATATTTATGAAAATGAAACTATTTGCAAATCACTTTCTAGTCAAGAGAAATAGATTAGTCGTTAATCTTCTTGGTTAGAATCAAAGTAACCCACACTCTTTAGCATATAACTGGTACTTGTTCTTCCCTGCCCTGGCTGGCATCCCATGGGGTAAGCAGTCAAGCTATTGCTGCCCTCTGTCAGTCTCTAAGACAATAAAGAGCTAGGATGTAATATTAAGCAGCTAAGTGACGTAGCAGATAGAGCACCGGACCTGGAATCAAAAGACTCGAGTTCAAGTCCAGCCTCAGATGCTTACTGGATGTGTAACGCTGGGCAAATCTCTTCACCTCTGTCTATCTCAGTTTCCACATCTTAAAAGTGAGAACTATAACAGCATCTCCCTCCCAGGGTTCTTCTAAGGATAAAATGAGATAATATGTGTAAGGTATTTACACCTTGGAAAATCTTTAAAACAAAATGTAAATACTAGCTGTTACTACTAGTAGTACTACTACTACCTGGCATTACTGCTACTACTACTACTACTACTACTACTGGTATTGCTCTTACTACTACTACTACTACTACTGGTATTACTCTTACTACTAATACCACTGGTATTACTATTACCTCTACTACTACTGGTATTACTCTTACTACTACTACTACCGGTATTACTACCACTGCTACAACTACTATTAGTATTATTACCACCACTACCCTAGTTAATTGCTTGTGGCCCAGAGCCCTGCTCAGGTTACGACAACTTTGAAGTCTGTGTATCACATTGGGTCCCATGGAGGTGATATTTAATAACAGTGTTATTAACTAGAGCAGTGTTAATAACTAGAGCAAAACTGAACTAGAAAGGTGATAAGAAAATGCTCTAAATCACTATTGATTAGAGAAATGCAAATCAAAACAACTCTTAGGTATCACATCTCTCCTGTCAGATTAGCTAACTTGACAAAACAGGAAAATGATAAATGTTGGAGAGGATGTGGGAAAATTGGAACATTAATACATTGTTGGTGGAGTTGTAAACAGATCCAGCCATTTTGGAGAGCAATTTGCAACTATGCCCAAAGGGCTATAAAAATGTACATATCCTTTGACCCAGCAATACCACTCCTAGGGCTATATCCCAAAGAGATCACACAAGTGAGAAAGGGACATGTATGTACAAAAATATTTATAGCAGCTCTTTTTGAAGTAGCAAAGAATTGGAAATAAAGGGGATGCCCATCAATTGGGGAATGGCTGAACAAGTTGTGGTATATGATTGTAATGGAATACTATTGTGCTATAAGAAATGGGGAAGATATGGACTTCATAATAACCTGGGAAGACCTACATGATATAATGCTGAGTGAGAGGAGCAGAACGAGGAGAACATTGTACACAATCACAAACATATTGATTGTGATGAATAACTCTGATAGACTTGGCTCTCCTCAGCAATACAAGGCTCAAAGACAGCTCGAAAGGACTCATGACAGAGAGAGCTGGCTACATCCAGAGGAAGACCTGTGGAGTCTGAATGTAGATTGAGGCAAACTATTTGCTCTCTTTTTTTTCTCTTCTGTTTTGGTTTTATTTCTTCTCTCTCATGATTCATTCCATTGGTCATAGTTCTTCCTTGCAACTTGACTATTGTGTAAATAAGTTTAATGAGAAGGTTTATGTAGAATCTATAGCGGGCTGCATGCCATTTTTGGGGGAGAGAGGGGAGGGAAGGGAAGAAAATTTGAAACTCAAGAACATGGAGAACTAAGTGTTGTAAACTAAAAATAAAAAAAAACCAATTAAAAAAAGAAAAAAAAAGAAAAGTGATAAGAAATGTACAAACAGCAAACTATGAGAGTTCCAAGAAGGGAAGGAAATCTACTTTGAAGTAGACATTCTTTTTATCCCATCTTATCACTTGGATGGTGACTGCAGAAAGTTAGCCAAGCCAGGAATTACTAAACCGTGCCAATCAAAGAACTTTGCACTTAGTAGGTACACAGGAAAGGGTTGCTGAATTAATTTACTACCTCTTGTACCCTTTTACTGCTCCTTCATGGTGTCTAGTGCACACAGCCACAGGAACCTAAGCATGATTCTAAGGAACATGGGCTAACGAGGGTAATGTTGAGTCTTTGTCTTCTTTCTAATTTCTTAGGGACAAGCAGAGGACAGTGGTGGTTTGTCTACTCACAGTTGTGGGGTGCAGCATAGAGAAGAGCACTAATCATATACCTTGATTTGACTATCCAACCTCATTTGGCCATTTTCCTCTCTACCACTGCTACTGCTACTCCTGCTGCCACTCCATCCTCTAAGATGGACCATTCAAGACCATGAATGAATGAATGAATAAAAAGATTTATTAAGGACTTGGTTTACGCAAAGTTTATATGCTAAGTGATCAAAGGCTTTAGGACTAAAGGAGATCTCAGAGGAGACCTAGTATAATTCTTTCAATTTTTATTTTTTAACACATGGAGAAAATAAGTCCAATGAGTCATTTGGCTAAGGTCATACAGATAATAAGTAGCAGAACTGAGATTCTTTGACTCAGATCCATTGTTCTGTCTACCATGCTGTCTCTCTGCTAATGCTGCAGACAATTTTTATCTTCAAGGGTTTTAAATGGATTATCATTAGTTTATCCAAAAACAGGTTAGGGCAATACAGCGATGATCCTTCCCTAAGCTGGGTAATTGACTAAATGGCTTCTCCAATTTCCTTCTAGCATAAATCACATGCAGCCATTTTGTATTGATGGAATCCCAGAAGTCATTCCGGAGCAACTTGACCTGTCAGCCATTGTACCAGTTAGCTCTGGTTCTAATGGACAGTTGCACTGTCTGGCCTGATCCTGATGAGTAGCTCTGCTAGTCAGTAGTAGGAGGCACAGGCATGCTGGTATATGCCTGCATTCTTCATTCTACTCCTCTTCACTGATTAAACCCAAGAAAGTCTCTAGCAGCATCCTGAGAATGCAAAGTATGTCATGATGCTGTGGATACCCAAAGCAATTACTACTGAATTCTCAAACTGCTTCTTAGCATCTCCCCTACAACCCTGTAGCTAAGATTAGGAAGGGACTTCCAAATGGGGTCTAGCAACTTCCGAATTGTTCAGTGCCCCAACCCACAAATGACCTAGTGAGCTTATAGCCCTATCACAAAGTTCCAGTGAAAACTAAAGAAAGGCTTGACATCTTTAGGAAAAACTGCAAAACAACAAGGAAAACATCATAAATCATTCCCTACCAGATTTCATAGACCATTGGGACTTTGCAGTTAATAAAGCAGTATTGTGCATCCTTTGAGTGGAGCCTGGGAAAGCAGGAGACCTGCCATCAACATGCTGTGTAGCCCCAAGCAACTTAGTAATTTCTCTGTCTCAGTCTCAAAGTAGTTATTTGGGTGGGAGAGCAAAGTAAATATATTTTCTGAGCACTTTTAGCTGATTAAAAGGCTTAAGGGCTCAATATTAGTTTGATGTTTGGCACAGACTGGATTATCTCTTAGCATTGAGAGGTAAATTTTTACATGCTAATAAAGATTAGCATATCATCAAAAGATAGCTAATGGAAATAGCCTATTGGAAAGAACACTGTGGTAGAAGATTTGGAACATGCATGATCTTTAGTCTTTATTCAACTATGTCTTTGGATGATCCAAGTCAATTCAACGCTTATTTGTTTAATGTCCACTGTAAAAGATTCTGTTAGCCAACTCTGAGGCATCAAAGTTTGCGTGTGTGTGTGTGTGTGTGTGTGTGTGTGTGTGTGTGTTTGTGCTAATGACAAAATAAAAAAAAATCTGTTAGAATATGGTAAATGCTTAATGGGGCACTCATTTCCACACCTGGAAAGTGAAGGCTCAGGTCAGATGATCTCTAAGGTTTCTCTTAGCTCTAAATTCTCTGATTTTGAGTTTGCTTTTTGAGAAAAGCTTTGAATTCCTATGAGCCACTGATTATGAATGTTAACTGTTTGGATGCACTAAGGATATTGACTTTTCAAATCTGAGGGGAAAAAGTATAGCAGGACAAATACTGTTACACATAAGACCACCTGTAGAGACTTGATCTGGTCTCAATCACTCCTTTTGAAAAACAGTAATTAAGATGCCTCAGGAAAATACTATTTAGGTAAAGAGATATATCTTCAACGGAGTTGGTAGGTGGTAAAATCCTCTAATTGCCTCTTCTGAAACTCCTAATTGACAAACATCCTCTTCCAAAATATTGCTTCTTTGTTGTGAATAATGAGGAGTCTTCAAGACAGTCCTTCAGGTGTGTCACTTATCACTTTATGCCAGCTAAAGATATGTTAGACCAAGCACATCCTCCACTCGGTGGTGAGATTTGAAACCCTGTTGAATTTAGGGTAGATGACTTGTTATTGTTCAGTTGTGTCTGGCTCTTCATGACCCCATTTGGGGTTTTCTTGGCAAAGAAATTGGACTGGTTTGCCATTTCCTTCTCCAGCTCATTTCACAGAAGAGGAAACTGAGACAAGCAGAGTAAAATGACTTCTCCAGGGTCACACAGTTAATAAGTGTCTGAGGCCACATTTAAACTCAAAAAGATGAATCTTCAGGACTCCGTGCCTGGCACTCTATTCATTCTGCCACCTAGCTGCCCTAACTTAGTTACTAGATTGCCAAAATTATCAGCGGTACAATATACTGTTCATTTTAATGGAATTTCATTGAAAAACAGCCTGAATGTCTGAGATGAAAAACAGGTGGTGTAACTGATATTAGAATGCCTGTTACCCTCTACTCGTAAGCTCCAGTGGTGCCTTATCAATTCTAAGATAAAATAGAAAATCTTGATTTTTAAAGACTTCGAAACATGATGTCCTTTCTACCTTTCCAGTCTTTTTCTTTTCACTGTGCTCCTCTGGGCATACTCCCCAATCCAGCAAATCTGGCCATCTTGCTGTTCCTCATGCACTCCATCTCTGGACTCTCTGGCTGTCCCTCATTCCTGGAATGTTTTCCCTCCTCACTTTTGCTTCCTGACTTTGCTGCCTTCCTTCAAATCTCAGCTGAAACCCACTTTCTTCCAAAAGCCTTTCCTGATCCCCTCAGTGTTAACACCCTCTCTCCATTATACTTCCAATTTACCCTGTGTACGCCTTGTACTTACACAGTTGTTTGTATGTTGTCTCCTCTATTAGTAAGGGAGTTCCTTCAGGCCAGGGAATGTTTTTTGTTTGTTTGTGCATTTCTTTGAGTCCTCAGTCCCTAGCACAGTGCCTGGCATAGATTAATTGTTCAATAAAATGCTTGTTGACTTAACGTAATTGTTAGCTACTCAGAGCTCCAGAAGGCTATGTTAGGTCAATACCAAAACTGAAAATGAAAAGCCAAAATTTCTTTTTCTTGACCTAAAAATCTTGCACAACTTTTTTAATTGGAAGAAGAGAAAGTCCTGGCATGTACGTCCGAATATTATCGACCAATAACAAAGCATTTAATTGACCGGCTACAACCACTCCAACTCTGTACTATAATCATCAGTCACTTTTTCCATTATTGATTTGGATCCCCACACTATTCCAAGACTTTTTCCTTCCTGTCCTCTTTACATCATAGATAAGAATCTATCTAAATCTAACCTTTGTAATCTCCCTCAGGTTCCAAAGACCTGAGTTGCAGGAACACCCTCCTGTAGGCCATTATTAAATTGTCTTTGTGAATTGCTGGGGCTGAAAAATTCATCACTTTGAAGCCAGTCTGATAATGAGGCAATTTAGACCTTCTTTCCTTATCTCCTCTTAATTTCTTCCATTTTTATTCGTAAGAAGAGTAGCAATAGTTCATATTTATATAGCACTTTCCTGACAACAAGCTTCTGAAGTAGGTAGCATTATGATTTCTATTTATAGAAAAGAAAACTCAAGCTCCAGGGGGAATAATCGGCTTGTCTGTGCTCACAGCTGTAGGCTGGAGTCAGGAAGACTGCTCCTCCTGAGTTCAAATCTGACCTCAGACACTTACAAGCTGTGTGACCCTGAGCAAGTCACTTAACCTTGCCTGCCTCAGTTTCTTCATCTGTAAAGTGAGCTGGAGAAGGAAATGGCAAATTGCTCCAGTATCTTTGCCAAGAAAACCCCAAATGGGGTCACGAAGAGTTAGACATGACCAAACAACACAATGCTCACGGCTGGCAAGCATTAGAGGCAGGATTCAACCTCTTAACCAAGGCTCTTTCTGTCTCTATCACTCAATGATACCTTCATCTCTCTTGAGCCTAACCTTTCTTGGGTCCCTTTCTACCTACAATTACACTCTGCCTCTGGACTTTCTTTCAGGCAGTCTTTTATACCTGGAGTTAAATTTCAATCAAGAATAATTTGTATAGTGCTCTAAGTTTTGCAAAAACACTTGTTTGAGCCTTGTAGCAACTTTGAGGTAGATGCTACGTTTTGTTGTTGTTGAGTCGTGTTTTAGTCAAGTCAGACTCTTTATGACCCTATTTGGAATTTTTTGGTAAAGACACTGGAGTGGTTTGCCATTTTCTTCTCCAGATCATTTTATGGGAGAGGAAACTGAGGCAAACAGGATTAAGTGACTTGCCCAGGGTCACACAGTTAGGAAGTATCTGAGGTCAGATATGAACTCAGAAGGATGATTCATCCCAAGTACAGCCCTAGCAGGATCTGAACTCAGCTCTGCATGATTTCAAGTCTAGTGTTGTAGCCACTTCACCACTTCTATCTCTAGAGAATATTTGAATTAAGTGAAGATACAGGTCTCCAACCTCCTACAACAAGACCACAGGAGCACACATTTTGAGCTGAAAGGGACTTTGGAGGTCACTGAATCTAACCTCTTTTGCCAAGGAGAAAAGTGAGGACAGATTGCTTGCTTAAGGTAATAAGGGGCAGAGATCATTTGGTCAGGGCACTGCTCCTCTCTCCTGATGTTTAGTCCTTAGAAGTAACCAATTAGGTAAAAGGATTATCTATGTCAAACTCTATTTACAGTAACCAGCTTTTCCTCTGGCTTGTACCCGGTGAAATAAAATAAATAAACATGACCTAAACCACAGGGACAAAGACATGAAGATATGTTCAATGAGCATCTGTGGAGGTGGGCTTTCTAAGGAAAGAGACTTTGTTATTGTTGTTAATTTTATTATTCAGTAACTCTTGAATACTGAGGCTCATGGAACCAAGATTCCTATTTGACCATTCTCACACATTTCAGTTAAAGACAGTATCATAGACTATAATCTAAAATAAACTTCCTTCTTTCCTTCCTTCCTCCTCCTCCTCTTCTTTCTCCTCCTCCTCCAGCAACTCTTCTTCTCCTTCTTTTCCTCCTTCTCCTCCTCCTCCTTCTTCTTTTCCTCCTCCTCTATGTACTCCTCTCTTTGACTCTCTGTCTCTCTGTCTCCCCCCCCCTCTCTCCCACACACACACACACACACACACACACACACACACACACACACACACACACACACACACACACCTCTAGACAAATCTCTGATCCTCAGCTAGTTTACTGAACATACTTATAAATGGTATGCTGGAGCTGTCCCCAGGTGGTGAAGAGGATGAACTGTCTTACGAAACAATGCAAATCTAGGTAATGATTCTCTGAATCTTTCTCCATGAGGGGTTTGGCAGAAGCAGTTGACTCCAGTTCAAATTAGGCTGTATTTCCACAGATCATCCTGACCTCTCAAGGTATCCACCTTTCCAGACTACTGAGTTATATTTCTTTTTTTCAAACTGACAGAGCCCAAATAATGCAGGATGCACAAACGCAATTCTCATCTGTTTCAATTTTTTTTGCTTACTTTTTTAAAAATAGATTTTGAGCTGTGTTCAACTCTCAGGATCATGGAGGAGTGAAATTTATCAGTTTTGCCAGGTTCACTGAACAAAGGAGAGTTGGTAAAATGTGGTTTCTTCACGTCAGAAGCAAAACAAGTTGTTATTCAGTCGTGTCCAATTCTTTGTGACCCCATTCAGGATTTTCTTGGCAGAGATACTGGAGTGGTTTGCCCTTTCCATCTGCAACTCATTTTATAGATGAGGAAACTGAGGCAAATAGGGTTAAGTGATTTGTCCAGGGACACACGCCTAGTAAGTGTCTAAGGCTGCATTTTAACTCAGGTCTTCCTCCAGGGCCGGGGCTCTATCTACTGCACCACCTGGCAGCCCTGAAGCAAGATAAACTAACAAATAAATAAATTAATGATATAGTGAATGAAGCAACTGTCAGAGAAGCTTGACCAGTCCAACTACAAGATGGTCTATTTAAAAGCAACCCTACTTTCAGGTAATCTGACTGGGGAGTTTGTTTTTTAAATAGGCCCCTTTGAATAAAAATTAAAACAGTAAAATTCAAGTCTGTTAACACTGATACAAAGTTCCATTTAAAATATGGTCCCTTCTCATGTATTCTGTAAGTAACTTAGGAATTTTGCCAAGAAGATGCATTATCTTTGCTTTTCTGCTGCACCCTAGGGACCATGGGGCCTTTTCCACCTGATCTGCAGTTGAAATCTCTTGGATGTATTCTCTCCTTAACTAGAATATGAGCGTCTTGAGAGCAGGGCCTGATTCTGCTTTTCTGTCTGTATCTGGAGTGTCTAGCACACTGCTATCCTTGTTCAGTTGTGACTCTTTGTGACCCTGGGGACCATACTGTCCATGGGGAGGTGGGATACTGGAATGGTTTGCCATTTCTTTCTCCAGTGGTTTAAGGCAAACAGAAGTTAAATGACTTGACCAGGGTCACATAGCTGTGTGTACCTGTACTCAGGTCTTCCTGACTCTAGGCCCATCGCTTTATCCACTGAGCCAAATAGCTGCCTTTTAATGGCTTTGTACATAGTAAATACTTAAAAATGCCTTTTCATTCATTCAGTGCCGACCTCAGTATCGTGGAATTTATAATTTTATTTTTTTAAACTACATACTCTAGTTGAATACTAATAGAAAAAAGACATAATATCTTGGCCTCAAACCCAAAGGGGATGGTAAATGATGGTACACAATTTAGCAAGCTGGCATAATCTAACAAAGTCCAACTTGAAAGGTATTAGACTAGGCTTTAAAAACTGTAAAAAAATAATATTCTTAGTAAACAAGGAAAACCTTATGCAAACCTTGGCATTCTGTTTCCTCACGGTAATTACGGTTATCACATAATTACTAAAAATATAAACAATGCATAGAGAATAATAAGGCCAGAAGCACCCCAAGTGCTTCCAACTAACAGGTGATTACATCCCATTTTGCCACAGCAAAGCAGGATTTTTAGCTAATGAGGCCTCAGAAGGGCAAGTATCTTCTACATAGAGTCGGAAATCTAGAGACCTATTAAGTCATTAGCTAGAGCCAAATTAATTCTACAATGTATTTTCTGGTGCTTTAACCTGTCTAATGTTAAATGACTCAGGAGCCATTTCTTTTATTACAATTCCTTTCAAGGTTTTTTTTTTCTCTTCACAGCCAGCAACCAACTAATAACCTCTCCTGTCGGCAAAGCTAAGTTCCTTGGACCCCTGTCAAATGATTTTTTGCAGTTAATTTGAAACAGAGGCAAGAAGACAGCAGAATCATTCTGGAAAGCAAACAACAGAAACCTCCCAGCTGGGAAGAGTTTAATCATTATTAGCATATCCACTGCTGGCAGGCGAGAGGGAAAGCCACATGAATCAAACATCAGCCTCCAAAAATCAAACACACGGCAACTTAGATTTCAGTCTATCAGTAACTGGTTAAATTATTCACTCTTCTTACACATTTAATAAAAGTCTGAAACTGGATCCAGGAACTATTGGCATACAAAACGAGAATTGGGAAACAAATGAAACCTGAGAAAAGAAATATATATATCCCTTCCAGGATCAGCTTTTGGGGCCTGTTCATAGAGAGGCATCCTGCTGGATTTGAAAGTGCTCTCTTTGAAGGGTCAGTATCTACTTCTTGGTTGGGTCTGTGTCTTGATGTAGCATGATGTTGGTAAGGTAAATCTGCCTAATAGTAGGCCAGCCTGAATCAGAAGATGACATACTGTTAGAACTGGAAGGGGCTGCAGAGATCATTGAGCCCAACTTGTGCATTTTATGAATTGGGAAACTAAAAATCTGAAGTTGGAAGTGACTTATTCCAAGGTCACATGGCTAATGAGAGATAGAGTAAGGATGAGAACTTAGAATGGGGTCTGAAGGAGGTATATAGTCCATTTCCAATATGGTTTGGCAGAAAAAGATTTCCATGGATCCAGAATTTATATGTACATATGGACTTAGATGAACTGATACAAAGTGAAATGAGCAGAACCAGGAGAACATTGTACACAGTAACAGCAACAAGTGTTATGATCAACTGTGATTGACTTGGTTCTTCTCAGCAATACAGTGATGGAAGATAATTCTAAAGGACTCATGCTATCCACCTCCAGAGAAAGAACTGATGGAGTCTGAATGCAAATCAAAGCATATTATTTTTCACTTTTTTTCTTTTGTTTTTTGGGGTTTTTTTGGAAAAACCAAATGGCTAATATAGAAATATGTTTTGCATGATTGCACATATATAACCTATATCAAATTGCTTACTGTTTTTGGGAGGGGAGGAAAGAGAGAATTTGGACCCAAAGTTTAAAAAAATGAACGTTAAAAATTGTTAATATTTAATTGAGGAAATATTTTAAAAAGAATTTATATATACATATATATATATGGAAAAGCCCTGAATGTGGAGTCGCAAGCCTTGAGTTCTAATCCTGTTTCTTCCCTGTAGTATCTGTATGACTGAGGAAATCACTCAACCTCTCTGGGTCTCATTTTCCTTATGTGTTAAATGAAGGGATTGGACTCTGAACCCTCTAAGATCTCTTCCAGCTCCATCTCTGACATTTGTTAGCTGGATAATTTTTAGCTAGTGTCTGAGTTTCCAGTTTTCCTTATGTAAAATGGGCTTAATAATATTGTTGCTATCTATCTTCCAGGGTGATTGTGAGGAAAACACTTTATGCCATGTAAATATGAGATATTATTTGCCAAGCATCCAAAGAAATGTTGATGTCGGCTGGTTTCTTAAGTAAGTTACAAGAATTTCCCAAGGGCCTCATTTAGAAGACATAAAAAGGGCTCAAATGTATTTGGGCTTATAATTAAAATCCAATTTGCCAATTCTAGCATTGATTTTGACTCCTAATTTGAGGACACTTTCAACACAGTTAAACTATAGCTCTTGTTCATGGTCACACCTTGCTCTTTCTCTTCTCTTTTGCAATGCATTTCATCCATTCTTTCATCACTAACCCAGATGCCCTTTGCCACTGAATATTTATCATTGGATAGTACAAGAAGAAACAACTGACCGAGGTAAGAATAAAGAACACTGGAAATTTTTTCAGGATGCATCATGGCTTTGAAGTTAAAGGTTGAAGAAAATTGAGCCAGAGGGAAGAGGGTTGGGCTTGAATATTTCTCTTCTGCTTGAAGTTTGCCAAGATATGCTCCAGTTCATGAGAGTTCAACCCCCTCTAGTGGTCAACAGAATGGGAGACCATATTGGTCACCATCCTGCCTCCAGGAAGAGGAGGGAATTTTTAAAAATGGTATCTCCTGTATCTTGGCAATAGACAAAAAGGAAAAAGTAAAAAGGAGCTTCTCAATGCTCTGGCTATGATGTGAACATGATATGCGTATTGTACAGAAAAGCACTGAGAGGAGATAAGCTCTTCAAAGGGTCTAGTTCAGCAAGATAGCTAACAATTCTAAATACCACTTAGTCCAGAGTACTACTTAGACTTCTATTTAGGATCCCAGGCTCAGAGATCTAGAACTGGAAATGACATCAGTAGTCATCTAATCTAAACTCTTTATTCTACATACATAAGTATTGGTTATCCACAACGTGCTAGCGATAGTTTTAAAACATAACATATCAGATCATTGGCCAATGTGGGCCTTGAGAATATTTTCCCTTTACTTTCTTCTGGTGGCCTCTTCGCTTGGATTTTTGTTCCTTTAAAAAAAGTTTTATTTGTATCTTCTGTGCTCATAGCATAATTTCTGAATTTTCCCATCTCCCTCCTTTGCAAGAAAAAAGGAGTAGGTAAAAATAACCTAGAGGGTGGGTATGTTTGATAAGTATGCAACATCCTGCCCCTGTAGTCCCAAACCTCTCTGCTGAGAGGAAGGAGGTATGTGTCAGAATTAATTTTCTTTTCAATTGGATATTAGCTAGATAAAAACATTAGCACTTAACATGTGCCAGGCCTTGTGCACTAGAGAGTCTTGTGGCTTTCACACCAGAAAGGTAGATGATTAGAGTCGAGGTCTACTAGTAGTAGTCGAAAGCCAGGAGGGGTCCAAGAATTCCAATCCCCAAACTTGAACTGAAAGTCAATGAAAAGGTTACTCCATAAGCAACCTCCTATACATAAAGGAGTGATCCTGCTGGATACTCTAGGCCAGGGCTGTCCAAAATGGGACCTGCGGGCTGCATGCTACCCTCAATGCGATTTATTCGGCTGGCCTACAAGCATAGACATTTACATAAATGCTTTAGTAAACAAAGCCACAGAGCTCTCACTAAAATGGCAAATCAAAATATATTGTCTATTGTTTCAATAAAAACCTAAGGTTGGACAGCCCTGCTCTAGGCCACCTACAATTAGTAGCTCTTACTGAAAAACTAAATTAGTAGGAGAAGGGCATGTATCCTAATTTTGTTGCCCAAACCCCACTTAAATAAAACCATGCTTTTCATGTATTGGCAGTGACAGTCAGTCAATAACATTTATTAAATACCTACTGCATTGTGCTAAGCACTGGGGATACAAAAAGAGGTAAAAGTCAGACAGTCCCTGTCCTCAAGGAGCTTACAGTCTAATAGAAATTTGGGACAAAAAACTGAAGAGTTTCAGAGTTGGCCTAAACCTCAGAAGTCTAGTGCCTCTTTTACCTGGCTAGTAATCTCTAAATCATCACCAAATAGTCATTGAGTTTATACTTCAAGGCCGCCCATGAAGGGAATTCCAGTATTCCCTGAAGGAGTTCATTTCATCTTTAGATAGCTCTAATTGTTAGAAAGCTTCTCTAGTGTATGTTGATCCTAAATCTACTTCTCTCCACCTCTGGGGCCAAATTGAACAAGACTAATCCTTTTTCTATAAAGATGGCTCTTAAAGATTTGAGGCAGCTAGGTAGCTCTGTGGCTTAGAGTCAGAAAGACCTCAGTTCATATATGAGCTCACACACTGGCTGTATGATCCTGGGTCACCTCACTTCTGTCTGCCTCAGCTTTCTCATTGGCAAAAATTGGAAAAAAAACAAGGCCTTATTTCTAAGGGTTTTTGTAAAGATAAAATGAGATATTATTTGTAAAGTATGTTGAAAACCTTTAAGCACTATATAAATTATCACTTATTATATTTATAAAGCTCTTTGAAAAATTCCAAGGACTTTATAAATGTTATTATTATATTCCACCTAAACCTTCTTTTCTCTAGGCTAAACATCCTGAGATCATTCAGTTCAACAAATATTTATTATCACTCCAGTTGATCTATTATATAGAAAAGCATGGAGTCCAGTCTCTTTACTACTCTCCTTCACTGGACCTGTTTCAGTTTGTTGATATTCTTCCAACTGAAAACTGGACACAAACAGATGGCAGAGGAAATGGAATGGTTGCTTCCTACTGCTGGCATTTCTATTTAAATGGATCTTTGACCAAATCGATGGAAGCATTCTATCAATTGTTGTCAATTATGACCCAACTTTACCTTCTTCATAAGTTTCCAACCAACCAATATGTTGGAGACCTTCCTCTATATTCTATTGGTATCAGTGTGACATCAGGCTGTCCCCCTCTGTCCTCCCTTGCTCTCCATACACAACTGGATTAGTACCTTTTCCATTCATACATTTCCTGAATGGTGCCCAGGTCTGCACTCGGGAAGAGCAGAGTTCAAATCCAGCCTCAGACATTTACTATGTGTATGACTTAGTGTGACCCTGGGGAGCCACTTAACCTCTGTCTGCCTCAACTTCCTTTTCTGTAAAATGAGGGTAATATCAGCATTTCCCTCCAAGGGTGGTGGTAAAGATCAAATGACATAATATTTGTAAAGCACTTAGCCCAGTCGGAACTATATGTTACCTATCATTATGTCACTTCTTGTTTGTGGCTATCATTGGAAATATCCATTTTGTACCCACCATGAGTCTCTCCCTTGACTTTTGAGTCACCTATGACTTTTATACTTCAGAGGTTGTGATATTCTAAGCCTGATAATCACATAATATCACTGGGAGAACATTTATATTTGAAAAATGAGCTTTGGGGTCAGGGAACAGCATGTGATTATTCAAGGTTCACTATAATTTCCAGTTATAAGCCCGCTTTCTCTTTTTGTTCTGTTAAGTTCTTCGTCTTCACAGATCTCCGAGATGCACTCTAGATTTTCTCTACCACAAATCTTTATATCTTGGAAACTCACTTTAACTCTGGAATTCATACACTGGGAGCAACCTACATCCTTCCTCTCTAATTGGTTAACTCCTCCCAGAACCTTTATTTAAAGAGAGTACTCAGGCCAATCGTGTCTTCATTGCTCTCCAGGCTGTGTACCTTGGGCTTGCTCTATCATCTCCTAACATAACTTCATGCCCCCTCCCCAATTTCAGCTTCCTTTTTATGTTATCACCCCCATTAGAATATAAGCTCCTTGAGGGTGAGGACTGTCTTTCTTTCTGTTTGTATTTGTATTTTCTAGCACAGTGCCTAGGGGAAAAAAATAAGTGCTTAATAGATGCTTGTTGTTTGATTGATTGGAACTAACTCATTGTCCATCTGTATTTTTTGTGGACTGGTCTGTAGTCCAGAGCAGAGGCATCTTTTTGTCCATTGAGTTTTACTTGATGATCTACTTTGAGCAAATATAAACCTCACTGAAGAGGAGGAATCTATATTATTCTGGGGCTTGATGCAATTACCACCATATCATCTCAAACAGAGCATTTGTCTAACTTCACCATCTACAGAGAATCTGTCTCCCATTTGGACTCTACACAAGACACCCTTCACAACAATAGTAAACAACTTTGGCAAGCATATATTGTCCTGTTTCATGTCGCCATTGACATTAATAATGAGAGGACCATTGAACTGAGTAATGAGAGATGCTCTGTTAGAAGAGAACTTTTAAGGCTGCATTTTTTTGCTAAAGAATCAATTGCTTTTTTGTAATCTACAAGCAATGAACACAGTGAGATCTTATATTCTGTTCCCCTTTCAGACAATTTTGAGAACAGAAAGATGTTGGTCTGCTATTGAAAATAATTTGCAAAAGACTGCCTGTTCCCTTTTCAGAACATTGTGCCTCTCAATTCAGCTTAAAATCATGTTAGTTTTTTTTTTCTTTTTGGCTTCCATGTCATACTATCAACCCATATTGTGCATACAGACCTCCTAAAACTTCCACAACTTTCTTCACATAAACAGTCATTTAGCCACAGATCTCCTAACTTAATGTTACTAATACAGTTGATAACTTGAATCCAACTGTATAAATTTATGCTTATTCCTATTAAATTTCATTTTATTAGGTATATCTAATTCCTAGTATAAATGCAACTTGGTCATAATACAATTAAAAAATATGTTGCTGTAGCCTCTTTACTCACATTTGAGTCAATATTTTTGTCAATATTTATTTTGTATATTGGTCTATAGTTTTCTTTCTCTGCTTTATCTCTTCTTATTTAGGTATCAACATCATATTTGTGTCACGAAAAGAATTAGGTAGGATCCCTTCTTTTCCTTTTCTTTTCAACTTATATGATATTAGAATTATTCTTCGAATACTTGATAGAATTCACTGGTAAATCTATCCGGTATTAGATTTTTTTGCTTGTTTGAAGGTTCATTTATGGATCGTTTGATGTCTTTTTTCTGGGATTGGGTTATTTAAATGATCTGTTTTTTGTTCTATTAATCTGGGCATTTTATGTTTTTGTAAATATTCATCCATTTCACTTAATTGATCAGTTTTGGCATAGAATTAGGCAAAATAATGTCTAATAATTTCCTCTGTGTCTTATGAATTTTTCTACCACTTTTATATTGCTAATTTGACATTCTTCTCTTTAAAAAAAACCAGAATAGCTAACAGTGTATTTGTTTTTTTATTTAATTTATTTAATATATTTAGTTTTCAGCATTGATTTTCACAAGAGTTTGAATTACAAATTTTTTCCCCATTTCTACCCTCCCAACCCACTCCAAGATGGCGTATATTTTGATTGCGTCATTCCCCAGTCAGCCCTCCCATCTGTCACCCCACTCCCCTCCCATCCCCCTTTCTCTTCTTCTCTTGTAGGGCAAGATAAATTTCTATGCCCCATTTCCTGTGTATCTTATTTCCTAGTTGTATGCAAAAACTTTTTTCTTTGTTGTTGTTTTTGAATGTCTGTTTTTAAAACTTTGAGTTCCAACAGTGTATTTGTTTTACTAGTTTCCCTTCCCCCAAAACTAGCTCATTGTTTTGCTTATCAATTCAATGGCTTTTTTTTCAAATTCTTCCTTTTAACTCTTTGAAATCTTCTCTCCTAAAATATAGTATTTGTGTCAGACTATGTCAAACTTCAGTTGCTTTCACTGTCACATATTCTAAAAAAGAGTGGTCACTTTGCCCAAAGATGCCCATCTTCTTCCTTAGCTGTCAGTTTCTCTTGGTTGGGCCAGAACTCCAGGGTAGAATTTCATCTTGTTTCTTTCTTGGAGATGGCAGCAATGGATCCACATCACCATTTTTTGGAGCAAAAGAAACGAGGAGCTTACAGTCTTGTAGGGCTCTAGTTCTACTTTCACTCTGTAAGATAAGCCATGCCTCTTACACAGCTCCCAATATCTAGGACTCTTTCCACCCTTCCTGAGCCTCATTTTTTAAATCTTCCAACCTCTTGACATAGTTGGGATTCACTTTCTCTTCTCTGCACACCTTTTCATTTTGTTTTTTTCTTCAAATTGCTTTTTCCATTTTCTCCAACAATGCTTTATTCACCCTGAAAACTTGAAAAGTTAACTTTCACAGCCTGTCCACTTAATTATGGGATGTTAACATTGTTAATGAACTTTTGGGATATATTTTGTTCTGGTTTTATTCTTTCAATACAAAGTATTAATGATAACAAGAGTTGACACTTACATAGCACTCTACATACCCAGCTAATAAGTGTCTGGGGAAGGATTAGAACTCAGGCCTTCCTGACTTCAAGTCCAACACTCCTGGACTTGGAATATGGAACAACCTTACTGGCCTGCATGATTTAAATATTGTGGATATTACATACTGTGTATGTTGAGCAGCATGGTGTAACGATCAACTAATCAACATTTATCAGGTGCCTTCTATGTGCCAGGCACTTTGCTAAGCACTGGGGATGCAAAAAGAGGCAAAAGACAGTACTTGCCCTCAAGGAACTTACATTCTAATTGGGGAGACTAGAAGCAAACAAATATATACAAATCGAGCTAGACACAGGATAAATAGGAACTAATTAACAGAGGGAAGACATTAGAATTAAGAGGGGTTGGGGATGACATCCTATAAAAGATGGGGTTTTAGTTGGATCTTAAAGGAAGCCAGGGAGGGAAAGAGCACTACACCAGAATTTGGGAAATCTGGATTCTAACCCACCTCCCCTCTATCCTTTCCTTCCCAATTCATTAACTATGTGACCTTAAAAAAATTTTTATATAATTTGTCTGAAGCCCAGCCTCCTCATCTGTAAAATGGGACTAACATGATCTGTCCTTTAGGACCGCACAGAGTTAGGCTCATTCTCACTTCTGCCTCTCACTAGTTATGTGACCTAGGACAAGTCACTCATCTTTCAGTTTTAGCTTATTTACTTTTAAAGATGAGAAGAATCCTTTCAATTTTGACATTCTGATACAGATGAGAAAAAAGATGTCATTGTGTTTGGGAAAGCAGGATGTGTTGTAAAATGGTGAAATGAGGAACTGTAACCAGCATCAGGTGAACGGTATTTTTTCCATCAGCCCTGATGGACAAACTGAGACCCGTTAAAGACCTTAGTTTGAAAAGGCCGAGGTCCCCCACTGCATCCTGAGGCACCTCCAGTCATCTTGATCCATATCTGCCCACCGGACCCAGATAGCTCTGGAGGAAAAAGTGAGGCTGGTGACTTTGCGAAGCCCTCCCTCACTTAAATCCAATTCACTTGCATGGCATGGCATCACCTCCCTGATGTCAAGGTCCTCTTCAAGAACGAAGGACAAGCAGCAACAGCAACAACCATCAACACTGATATCCTTGAATCTGAATCAATCCAATCTGATACGGACTGAAATGCAGAGGGTGGAGAGAGAGAAGAAAGGCAGATATACTCCCTGTATTAAGACCCCTGAGCCATACTGTGAATACATTTTCTATTAAGTCTTTCCCAGAGCTTCTTCCCTGTATTTCTCCGACGGGCTGATGGAACATGAATTGAAACACAATGTGTCCATCCTTCTGCACAAAGTATCACACACTGAGAAAGTTAAAACAAAGAATGAAGAATAACTACTTTTCCTTCTTAAAGTTTTAATTTGAACGTCATTTCTGTTTTTGAGATCTGGTCAGTAATCCCTGTTTCCAAAAGTAAAAATGAACTCAGCAAACTAAAACATTTGAATCTGTTTGGTAAGATATTTATTTACATGACTCTTACCATGCACTGTTGCAAGTGTAATTGAAAACCATCCGGAGCTCTGTAAATTTAGAACTGCCTTTCCTAAATGTCAAGTGTTTATTACCTGGAAAAAAAGAAAAAGAAAACAAGTCTCCATTTTAAAGGGCTCTGAGGCTTTCTTAATGTTGCATCTTGAGGACCATTATTTTCCTAAATAAGGATTGCATTTTAGCAAGTGATAGAAGACCAAAGAGTATTCTTTGCTTGAAAACTCTGTCCTTGTTCATGAAAATAGAGCTGGGTTATAAACTCAGGAAGGCATCTCACACTCTTGTTACTTGAAATCATCCAGTTCTTCCTCATAGTTAGCTCCTCCCCACACCTTTTCACCACTCAAATATAATGAATATAGTCTGTATTCTTAATCATAAGGTTTAACGCTTTCTGAAAATTAGTTATAAGAACTAATGCTCAGAAATAAACATTTACTTTGAAAGTGATCAGAGATTATGGAATTGTATAACATTAAAAAGGGACCTTAGAGATCATCTAATACAATCTCATTTTATATACAGAGGAAAGTTGAACCACCCCCCCAAGATGATTTGCCTAATGGCATTCAACTGGTCAGCAGCAGCACCTAGAACCCAAGCCTAGAATGCAGGTCTTCCACCTCTGAGCTTCTTTTGTTATATTATAGTGCTTCCCTCATAATGCTTAAGGTTCTTTAAAAAATGGGAAGGAAGACTGAACTAGAACAAGAGTATTTAACCTTTTCTGTATCATGGACCCCTTTGGCAGTCTGGTGAAGTGGATAGGCCCATTTCAGAATAATGTTTTTTTTTAAATTCATTATTGAAGGAAAATTTAAATTTCAATTATGGGTGAAGATGAAGATGTAATTTTTCCCAACCAAGTTTACAGACCCCCTGAAAACTATCCATAGACCCATAGGGTCATTGTGGCAGGTAGGTGGTGCAGTGTAGAGCAAAGGACTTTCTCTCAAGAAGATCATGTGCTGATAAAGGAGACAACATACAAACATGAAATTATCCCAGCACAGGGGTATGTATATGTATATATATGTATATATGTATATGTATATATATACGTACACATAGATAGAAATAGATATATATATACACATATACATATGTTTGTGTATATACATATATGTGTATATATACTTGCATATATATGTGTATATATATGTGTGTGTGTGTGTGGATTTGTTGTTTAGTCATTTTTTAGTTGTGTCCAACTCTTTTGTGACCCCATTTGGGGTTTTCTTGGCAGAGGTACTGGAGTGCTTTGCCATTTCCTTCTCTAGCTCATTTTACAGAAGATGAAACTGAGCAAACAGGTTTAAGTGACTTGCCCAGAGTCACAAGGCTAATAAGTGTCTAAGGCCACATTCGAACTCAGGAAGATAAATCTTCCCTGACTCCAGGCCCTGTAGTCTATCCATTGTGCCACCTAGCTGTCCACCTAGCTGTATGTGAGATACATACTCACACATATACACTTATACATATATATATATATATATATATATACATACATATACATGCATACTAGCCAGCTTAGGTGCAGACTTTATGGTTTTTGGAAAGATCAGTAAACAGTATCAGGTCATACTACTTGTAACAGGGGAAATTTTTTCTACTATTGTTAGTTATCCCTGGGGGAGCAATTCTGCCATATTGTAAAGGATTTCAATTCTTGTAGCAGAGCTCAGTCATAAGGAATTCAATTTCAAGCTTTCAATATGTCTGGAACGTGGCATTATGACACTTGAATTTTCGTACACTCAGTCTGTTTTTGAAAAGCCAGACATTTATCAATTCTAAATGAATATTTTAATCATTCACTCAACACACATTTATTGACTTTCTAATAGGTATAAGGCAGCAGAATGTGATTCAATGGAAATAACGTGGAACTTGGCATCAGGCGGCCAAGGTTCTAATCCTGGTCCTAATTTGCAGATCTTACTTAAGCAAATCATTCATTCTTTCTAAGCATCAGTCCACTCCTCACCAAAATAGGGGAAACAATACTGTCCTGCCAATCTGGTAGGATTATTGTGAATCAGATGAAATAAAGTATGTGCAAGCTTTTAGAGAACTGCCAAGCCTACACCAATGGAGATTTCATTACATTCTGACAAAGGAGGAAAGAAACCCCAACTTTTACTTGTAACCAAATCAGAGAGAACTCACTGTAGAAAATTAGTGAAGAATAGGAATTGAAGTAATTGAGGATGGACTTCGATCCTTGCACGAAACCTTTTTCCTTTTTTCAAGCCTGTGACGTGACTATGATGCATGGACCCACCAATAAACTGAAATCAGATAAGCTGACGTGATGAGTGTGGACGGGGGATAATGATAATTACCACCTAACAAATGTACACAACAAGGCAGCTCAGGCTCACCACTGACCAAACAAAGCACTTCTCTCTTCATTATGCAATTAAAAAAGACATCTCATAGCAATGCACAATTAATTTTTTAAAAGATTAAGCATTTCATCTTATGATAATGCCAAGTTCCCAGAGGGGGATTGATCTCTCGATCAGTCACGCCAGCTGGAGCATCTTTTTCTTTCCAGAATAAGGAAAGGAAAAAGATACTCTTATTTTCCAAACCAGAATGAAATTCTATGTATATAACATGTAATCTCTATCCATTACGTTAAGAACCTTAGAGTTATTTGTGTATATGTTTGGGACCTGTAACACGAAAGTCCTACTTTGATTCCTCAACACAACATGAAAGCAACCCCAGGTTGTTGATGGCTTTTCCAAAAGAGCACAAAGTCTGACAGATACTAACAGGCTAGAAATCATTGAGCATAGCAGGCTCGAGGTGTGTAGTGGTTGTCCAAAGAACTACTTGGTGGAGTGAGGAGGGGCTCATCTTATCACCTGGCAAGCAGATGATGAATTTTTTGGCAATAGCAATGGAATATCTGTCCCAAGGAAATCATAGCTCTTTTGAAGTATCATAATTAATGTATGTATCTTATTACTTTATAGTAAGTTGTCATCTCCTTGAGGACATGGAAACTCTCTGGTTAATTTTTTATCATCCATACCATCTAACATCATCAGGTCTTATATTTGGGGTTTTTGGTCCACATTTGTAATTTCAGACCTGCCCGTATGTTATATACTCAATAAATGTCTGTTAAAGGAATGAAGACTGTAGGAAGATAGTCATGATCAGTTTACTCCCTCCCTCTACTGCTTGGGTAGCTAGGTGGCCCAGTGGATAGAGTATGGGGCCTGAAGTCAGGAAGATTCATCTTCCTGAGTTCAAATCTGGTTTCAGACACTTAGTAATTGTGTGACCCTGGTAAGTCACTTAACCCTGTTTCCCTCAGTTTCCTCATCTGTAAAATGAACTACAGAAGGAAATGGCAAGCTATTCCAGTATCTCTGCCAAGAAAACCCCAAACGGGGTCATGAAGAGTTGTACATGACCAAAATCAATGAACAACCACAACTATTGCTTGTTCCAGCACCCACCATCACTCTCTCTGGTCTATCACGTCCTGCCTCCAACCATAAATTAAAAACCTTTTGGATTTGATCGCTTTCTCTGTTGGGTTCTTAGTATGTTAGGTGTTGGAAGTGAGCCACTGAACATGCTTCAACATTTACTTATTAACAGCTCAAGTCCAATATTTAGGGAGCATCCAGGAACATTTTCCAGCATAATCAGGGCCCCAGAATCCCCCAAACTCTAATACACGATGGTGCACAGCAATCCTTAAAGCATCAAGCAGTGGAAAAATGGGAAAAAAGGAACAGGCATGGCCCAAGTAGACAGCCCTGGCTAAAGTTACCTGACCAAAAAAATGCAGATGTCAGCTTGGGATACAGTAAGCTCAAATATAGAGCACAAATTAATCATTGTACAAAGGACCATCCCAATAGAGAACAAGCATTGAGGATGCAGGCCAGCGTTAGGGTCTGACTAATCATAGCTGGGGAGTCAAGTACTCCAATACCCACCTTGTGTAAGCACAGGAGATGCAGAGTAAGACAAGACACACATAGTTTGAAGCTCAGGAAACACTGGTAGTTCATGGCAAAGAGTTCAGAAATCTCCTGGTTCTATATTGGCTATGCCCTCTGAACTAGGATAGGCATGATCTTAAATTTGGATATCATTGTCCTTTAAATTAATATCACATGGTAAGACTTTAACCAATCACCAAAGAAAGGTTATTTCTTTGGTTTTTTTTCTTTAAAAGAATAGCACTTTGTAGTTTGTATAGTTAATAGATTTCAAGCTGGGTCATATGTTCAATCCTCTCATTTTCTAGAAAAGGAAACTGAGTCCTGTAGAAGTTAAGCGATTTGCCCAAGATCATACATAGAATATAAGTTTGAAACTAAATTCCTTGAACAATGTGGCATTCAAAATTCTTTTTTTATCCTAGTTTAAATAAAAGGATCTATTCTAGGAAAAAAGATAAACTCAATTACTATAACCCATGTTCATGACAGTTCTCTGGCTATAAATTAAGCTATGTTTTACATTATTATTTCCTGAGATTCATTTTTACCAATTTTAGCAGCAGATTGAAAGACTGCCTAGAGCTATAAAAACTATCCAAGTCTTAAAAAACATTAAATCCTTTCAAAACAGCCTTAGTGAAGCTTCCTTGGTTCCAAAAACTGGAGGAACTTAACAACACTGCTCCTACTCTATATTAACACTTAGAATCTGCACTAAATCACTCCTAAACACTTGCTGAGAGGCTCTGCTTTTAAAACCCTAGTCCCTTCCATCTCTCATTGACTCAGAGGAGAGATAAGGTAAAATAAGGCAGTCTCATGGAGCCAAAAGAACATTGTTCTATTGGAGGTCCTCCACAGACTTAGAAAATGCTGTTGGAAATGCATCTGTTGTTAATTCCGTTGCTTTTAGTCATATCTGACTCTCCATGACCCCATTTAGGGTTTTCTTGGCAAAGATACTAGAATGGTTTACCACTTTCTTCTCCAGCTCATTTTACAGATGAGGAAACTGAGGTAAACAAAGTTAAGTAACTTGCCCAGGATCACACAGTTAGTAAGTGTCTAAGGACAAATTTGAACTCAAGAAAATGAGTCTCCCCGACTCCAACCTTGATACTCTATCCACTGAACCACCTAGCTGCCCCAGACGTGTCATCTACCTTTTCCTAAATGCCAGCTTAATTCATTACTTTCATGTGCACGCTCAAAAAACTGCTCACAAAACAATGTAACACAGAAGTCCATCACCTCCGTTTTTTTTTCTTTTTTAAATGATGGGCCATTCTTCCTGGCCCCATGATGCTCTAGAAATGGGCCTGGCAGGGAGAATGACTTTGGTGGGCATCCTTCTGGAAGAGGCTAAGGCTAGGGTGAAGAAGAGAGTGTACCTGTGAGCTCATGGAACATCATTGAGGGGATATCATTGTGAGCCCATGGAACATCACTGAGGAGATAATTAGGAATTTTGAAGGTGAAAGGAAGGAAGAGACAGAATTTTACCCAAATCCTAGCAGTTTTACCTACTACTGTGAATTCTAGATTCGAAAATGTCAGGCACAACCTGCAGCCTATTAGCTAAGGGTAGGGGTGTGTATATGGGGCCTGGGGAGGTGGCTGTGTAGGGACTGACTTAAGATGAGCAGAGTTTCAACTCCTAAATTGAAAAGGGTGTGAGCGGTCACATCTTGCTTAAGCAAGAAGGTATAGTGTGGAATCAATCTTCCTGCCATACTTAGCACAACAAATGAGATGCATAAGAGAGGGCTTCAGATTTCCTGAGAGAATAAAAGTCTTTTACTAATATCCTAACTGGGAGCAACCAAAAGCCACTGATTCTGGGCTAGCTTTCGAGGCTGGGAGGTGTGTGTGTGTGTGTGTGTGTGTGTGTGTGTGTGAAAGAGAGACAGACAAAGAGACAGACAAAGAGAGAGGAGAGATACAGAGGAGAAACACAGGTAGATTTCAGATCTGACATTTATAAGAAGCTGAGTCTGAAGAGCAAATAGGAGGCATAGAATGTGATTGTGGTAATGCAAATAAAGCTCCTGCTTTTATTATCTCTGATTTAATCTCATCAAATGTTTATTATAGTTAGTTCTTGAATTCGAGGTGAGAAGAGGTAAGGGATGAAGGAAGTTTTCCTTGGGTGGGTGGGTGGGGGGGCTGTGCATCATAATCTGAATGGGTAATGCACACTAACCTCTAGAATAAATGGAGGGAATGATTTCTACCCATAAAGAAGCAAAATTAAGGGCTGAGCTTTGAGTAAGAGAGAGGTTAACCATTATCTTAATGGTTTAGATGCCATTAGAGGTAGCTAGGATGTTCAGTGGATGAAGCACTGGAGTCAGGAATACCTGAGTTCAAATCTGACCTCAGACCTAGGCAAGTCACTTAACCTCTGTTTGCCTCAGTTTACTCAACTGTATAATAGGCATAAGAATAATATTTACCTCCCAGAATTGTTGTGAGGACCAAATGAGATAATATTTATAAAGTGCTTAGCAGCGCCAGGTACATAGCAGGCACTTAATAAATGCTTATTCCCCATTAGGCCCCTTCTTTTTCTCTCAGCTTCAAAACCCTGAACTGTTCCCAGTCTGAAGATGTTACATTCAAAGATGACTCTTTGGACAAAGGATGCTCCTTTCTCATCCCTCCAGCCTAACCTTCTCCATCACCTTGTACATTAAAGTCACACTCCCAGCTGTATGTATGGGGAAGGAAGAGTGTGACCATGCTATTTGAATGATCCAAGCCCAGGAATCTCAACCATATCGCCCACAATAAATATTATAGTATTTCTTGTGAGAATCCATTATCAATAGGTAAATATAAAATAAGTTAAGACTTTGTGATTTTCCATTATCATCCCCAGTCTGACAGCTCAAACTTCGCACCCTCCTCTGAAATTGAAGAGTGCAAATAACATTTTCCCATGTATAAGCTAGAGTATAGGCGAGATGAAATATGATCATCTAAGAGAAGCAGGTGAAAGTTTTATTGAAAAATCAGCTGCATATTAAACCCTACTCCTTCCTCATCTGTTTCATCGTCTAAATTCTGATTTACAAATTAACTAGCGTATGGTGTTGAAGAAAGTAAATATTTCCTGCAGTTTTTATGGGAAGTCTTGTCATTGTGAGTGCCAAGTTCCCTTCCAGAGCTGACAGTTGAGTCTGCAAGAACCAACATACTTCTTCCAAAGATCGAGGGTCATGGCAACAAGTCAACAAATATTTATTAAGCACCTATCATGTATCAGGCGCTAGGTTAGCTGTAAGAATGAAACCGACCTAATGACTGTCTGCTAAATGCCTAGACAGTCAGCCCTCATCTTTCCCTGGTTCAAAGATATTTACCTGATTTTAAAGAAAATGTTTCTACAATTCAGTCTTATAACAATAATAAAAATAACATTTACACAGGGTTTTAAGGTTTGTGAAACACTTTACATAAATTTTCCAATTTGAGCCTCATAAACCCTATGACTTCAGTTCTATAGTTATTATATTTGGAAAAACTCAGTTTCAGAGAAATAAGAGTACTCTGTCCAAGGCCACCCTGCTAGTGAGAGGCAGGATTTGAACCCAGCTTTCAGGACTGGGAGTCCATGTATTTACAGACTTAGAAGTGTCAGAGCTTTCCCACGACCTGTAAATGGGGCTCTAACCTGTCTTTTCTCCAGGAAGTGTGTAAGAATCAAGGGAAAGGAAGTCAGCATTTACGAACCACCTCATGTCACTCATTTCTTATTCTGGTTGTCAAATGACTCTTTGTGAGCTAAAACTACTCTATCAGCAGCACGGGGGCTGTTGGAATTTCCATTCACTGATGGCCAATTATTTGCATAGCACTGAACTACAAACAAACAAAGGAGATATGGTTTTCACCATAATGGAGTTTACAGTCTTATTGGGAATACAAATGATATGTAAGTGAGAAATTAATCCAAAAAACTTTCTATATACAATATATTCTTTTTGTCTCCCAGGAAGTAGGCCTAATCCCATACAGAAATGTGAAATCTGTCTTCTTAGTGCTCAGCCTCCTGCTCCTTTCTTGGTAGCTACCTGCCACCATGCTTTCAAAGTCTCACCTCCTTTTCAGTCCTTCCTCTTTCCATCCAAGTTCGATGATTCTAACTTTGTCATTTTCTCCTAGTTGTAGATTAACCGATTATACCCAGGCAGAAATTCATTCACACTAAAGCAATAACTTAACCACGAGGTATTTTAAGCCTTTTACTTCGGAGGGGCTCATAGAATGTAAGTTAGCTGAGAACAGGGACTATTGCCTTTTTGTCTCTGTATCCCTAGCACCTAGCACATAGCCTGATACATAGTAGGTATTTAATAATGGACTACTGATTGGATAGTTGACTGGACTTATATTCAGGTAGGAAAGGGAAAAAGAATGAAAAGTCTAGTGCCAAGGAGATTTCAGGTCCTGGACAAAAAAACTAGTGATAAAAAGGGAAAAAAACTAGTGACTTGGGCTCTTTCAGAGCCTATACTTTTAAACAATGTCAGCTGACCAGTCCCCTCTCATCTTGGCCAAGAAGCAGAGGCTCATCTTCAGAAAGAACTTTCAAAAGACCCAATTTTACAGTTTAGTGTGATACAGACTAAAATCATGTGGCTGAGTTTTCTATTCCTCATCTTTGTCATGGCTACTTAAATGACTTCACTTAATTTATCTATTTTTCAGTGTATGTGTGTGTGTGTGTGTGTGTGTGTGTGTGTGTGTGTGTGTGTAGGTGGGTGCTGGTTGGGGATAGCTGGGATGCAGGAATGTCATGTTCTCTTTGGGGTCTATATTCCCAGAAATCTGCATGGAGCACAGTAGGTCACGTTGTTGCCCCAATATGGCCTCTGGTTTTATGGGGATTTTTTTGGTGTGCCTTGGGATAGGCCTGGACTGTAGGATGATTCAAGGGAGAGCAAGAGAAGGAAAAGTAGATACAGATCCAAGGCCCTGCATTGGGGTACATGTAACTCCTATTGCTAATCCCAAGAGGTTTCCCTCATTCAAGCCAGTGCAGGACTTTGGGGCATTACCTTGAGGTGCAATACCTTGAGGCCTGCCTACTTTAACTCCAGGAAGTAGATGGTGTGTAGATCTGTGAGGTTTCACTAGTCTAGCACTGAGGGATAAAGCTGTCTAAGTCACAGAGACTTCAGCATTTATGAACCACGCCAGTTGTTTTCTGTCTCTTCACATGTAACCAGTGAAGGGAGCAGAAATGAAAGACTCACATCTTCCTGAGAAAGGAGATGTGGTGATTGCACATATATAACCTATATACAATTGCTTACCATTTTACAAAATCTTGTAAAAATGAATTCTAAAAAGTGTCTTTACACATAATTGGGAACAAAATAAAATACTATTAAGAAAAAAAAAGAAAAGAGATGTGCAAGGTCACGGTTTGTGAAATGGGTGGAGAAAGTGTTCTCTGCTTCATGCTTATTTCTTGTTACTTACCCTGCATCCTATTTTAAGTAAATGTCCTTTGGCACAACTGGAGATGAAAGTTACATAATTATAAATATCAAGATGGTTCCCAAGAAGAGATATGAGGAGACACTCTCCCCACCACACACATACATACCCTTTGCAGAAGTGGGAGGGGGAGGGTGATCCATGGTTGTGGAATATTGTCTATATTATCTGATTTTTTTTCCTCTTCTCTCTCTTAATTTTTTTTCCTTTATAAGAACATTCTTTATTTTAATGGATTACTCTTTCGAAGGTGGGAAATCAGGAGGAATTATAGGTGATGGAAAAACAAAAGATATCAATAAAGGTCTTTGGTATTACTTAATGTCTTGTTAAAATGACCTTTGATATTACTATGATGTCTTATGATCAAATATGATTGACCCAGGAAGATTAAAAGAGGAAAAAATTGGGAGTCCTGTATAGTGGCTGAACAGATGGATTACTGTAACCATTTCTAAAAACCTTAAATGCATTTTACATTTCCCCACCTATACAACAGGGCAGGAGAGAAGGAGATAACAAGGTGTATTTATTTGTTTGGATACTTCATAGAATATAAATGAACATCTTGTGTAATACACATGATGAATCACGCTCAAATTATTGGTAATATAAAATATGAATCTCTAGAGTATTTTGTGAAATGTACCGTTAATATTCATAGCTATCATTGTATTGAGATGATAAACTAATTTGCATACTCAAGGCTAGCAATGTACATTCCGCTGCTATGCTTGTAACTTCCAAATATACAGTTTGGCCAGTGGTGGAATCCCACTAAGGTATTTCTCATCTCACCCTTCTTGATTGGCTAGGGTTCATCGCTTGGGGTTCACTCACATGATTGGCCAGTGTTAACATAATCAAGACACTCCACAAGCATGAACCATGTCAACAAAAGGACAGAGACCCAATATCTGGCAGGATCGATCAGGTGTTGCCATGGCCTTCACCAAGACTATAAGAACCCTATTCCACAATGACCTAGTAAAACAGTTCAACCGGAGGTCATTGGCGTTTATAGACATGGATTAATATAAAATTGACTTAGAGATGGGGAGAAGTGTGCAGGCATGGAAATCCCAGATTAGGTCTTTCTCAGGGACCATGATCCTGGACAAAGATTGTCCTACCTTACAACAACATAAGAGCATATATCCTTTCAAGACCATGAGAGCTTTGTAGCACTGCATGACATGTCTCTGTCTTTAAAGTAATATCTCAATGATGTTCTTATTTGCTCGAACAAATCTTTGGTAGCTTTGCAATATTTTTGATCCCCTAATAAATGCATTGAGGGTAAGTCCACTTACTACTTTCAGTATCAGAAACCTAAATATAAGTTAATTAACTAAGAAAATCCTCTAATGATAATAATAGCTAACATTTATATAGTGCCTACTATGTGCCAGGTAATATGCTAAACACTTCATAATTGTTATTCCCTAATGAACCAAGATGATAATTTTTATCCTTTCTTTGTGAGGCTGCCTGGTATGGTGGAAAGCTTGGATGCTAGAGGCAGCTGGCAGCACAATGGACAGAGCATTAGATGTGTGTCGTGAAGATCTGAATTCAAATTAGGCCTCAGATACTTACTAACTGTGTGAGCCCGTTTCCCCCACTGTAAAGAAGGAGACAATAACAGCAACTCCCTTGCAGGATTGTTGTCAGGATCAAATGAGATAATATTTGTAAAAAGCCCTTAGGACAGTGCCTGTCACATAGTAGGTTCTATATCAATGGTTATTCCACTTTCCTTACCTCTCCATCCCCTCCCTAGAGTCAGAAGATCTGGGTTCAAACCTTGGCTTTTCTACTTACCAGTTGGATAATGGTAGACTGGTCAGTTTCCTAATCTGTAAAATGGTCATGATATTTTTGCCTTCTTCCTCATAGGATTGCTATTCCCCTCAGTTTATGTTTATAGTTATGTACCTATGCTTTCAAAACCATTTATAAGGGACTCAAAAAATATTACAGGGCTAACAAGGACATGTCAAAATAAAACAGGATTATCATGCATATATCTTAGTTTATATCTGTCCCAACATAAGCTAAATTCAACTTTTTTCTGTCTATGTGCTTATGTTCAGACTGATTCTACCAACATCATGGTTAGACCAAGAGATCTCTGTTCTCAACTGTACCTCTCTTTCAATATAACTTCTGTGGTTCTATGATATTGAAATTTTTACCAAAATGTAACATTGTCAACTGGCAATGATGACTTGCCATGCTAAAATCCATTAGCTTCTTTCGGGAAGGACCAGTTTAAAATGTGGTTTCTTTGAACTGCATTGCAACGTATCAGAAGGTTCTCTTTCCATTTCCTTTTCATACCCTCAGATGGGGAGAAATTACTTAGGGCTAAACCTTAGCCCAAAGAAAGCTTTTGTCCTTGAATTTTTCCATTTCCCAATAAGTTTATTGAACCCTTACTAATTTCTTCATATAACAGGAGACACACTTCATGGGATGAAATATAAGCAAGGGTTCAGAGATATATTCTTGACATTCTAGAAGAAGATCCTCTAATCTAAAGATCAAAGAATTATAAGATTCAAAGTTGGAGAGACTCTTATCAATCTTTCAAGGAAAACTTGGAGAGATTCAGTGACTAGTCAAAAGTCACAAAATAAATAAGTGAGATGACCAGGATTTGAACTCAGGTCTTCCAAATCCAATTCAGTCTTCCTTCTACTATGCCATGCATAGGGGCCCCTCACAACCTGGCAGATATGATCCTGTGTAACTACCAAATGGTTTGAAAATTTTCTCCCTGACCATGGTGCATCCTATCCGGAATGGTCCTAGAATTCAAGTTCCCTGAAGACAGGGATATTTTGTTGCTGTAGTTGTATCTCAGTACATAGTATAGTTCCTGGCACATAATAAGTGCTTAATAAATGCAAAAATGAATGAATCCATGGTTATTTTCATATATAGATAATGGGAACCTCATTTCCTCTTGAAAGAAAAAAAAAGGAGAGTGAGTGGGAAGGGGAGAAAAGAAAGAAGGATGGAAGAAAGTGAAGTAGGGAGTAGGGACTACTAGGAAGTAGGGCTGTTGGCATTTTGGAGCCTAAAAAGCCCGAGTCGCCTCTAAATCCAATACCTTCAATAGATGGTGAGCTACAACTAACCCATGTCACCATTTGGTAACCTGGAAGGGTTGGTTTAACTCTGCGTGAAAATTATATCGTGGTGAGTGTCAGCGATGCTAATTTGTAGAATATACAGAATTTATAGTTTGTTAACAGTACTGGGAATACAATGGAAGAATCAGTTTATTGCAACAAATATATTAATATCTACTTTTTATTTATTCACAATGTGCTTTTGACAGAATACTGAATTTACCAGCTACTCTGCACCAAAAAAGAGATGATATGATATTAGGTTTTCACATCCAGTACTGAAATCCATTCCTTAATTCATAATGTAGGGAAAAGTACAAATTTGATTCAAGAACAGGGCAGGTGATTTGGAGATTCCTGTGATGATCAAACATATATGTCCCCCGATATTCACTTTCTTCAATAAACAGTCTTATAAGAAAATAAGACAGGTCTCCCTTCTTTCATTCACCAAATATTTATTTTCCAACTAGTGGATGAAATGAAATGACAAAGGAGGACAATCTATTGAAGGCAAGATTGAGCTGAAGACCTCAGTGGCCGCAAACATCATCTTTTCACCTCTGTTTCTCTGCTCTGATTGAAATGAGTTTTAGCCATTGCAATTCAGTCCCTAGAGGGCCCTAGAGGATAGTAAATCCATGTTTAAAAAAAATAACATTCACACACAAAAATCCCACTGCATATATGAGTCTGAGTTGATTTTCGATGACAGCTTGTCTCCATTTAGACAAGTTCAAGAATCAGTACCATAGATGCTAAATTACTTTTCTCCATCCTATAAAATGGAAAAAAAATGCAGCCATCTTCAAGCAGAATCCCTTCACCTTGCAATTTATTCACATTTTTTGTTGTTCCCCCTCCCAGAATCCTAAAGTCTTTCTTAGCTTCCATGATTTCAGCAGGCACTTCACCACTCACCTTTATTTGTCCTTGTAGAATTGTAATCACCCACAGGGCTATGCTTCTGGATAGCAGTTTTTGCTTTCTTTTGGGCTGGGAAAGTGAAATGTGACTAAAAGAGACAGTGGATTGAGTAGTGGTTCTGGAGATAAAGGACCTAAGTTCAAATCTCCTTTCTGGCAATCCTGGTTCGACCTTTGCTACATCATTTAATCTCCTTGGGGCTAAGGTCCCTACTCTATCAAATGATGGGAAAATGGGCTAGATGACCTCCAGCTCTAGCTGTATAATCTTCTGAAGAGTGACCTGCAATCGATGACCAAGCTTGGAAATTTAAGTGTCTAATCCATGTGTTTCAACTTCCTCCATGGATCAGATACTTCTGAAAAACTACTAGAATTGTTAAGAGAAAGAGACTAACCGAAGGCTTCTCAGAGCTTCTCTTGATGTCCACTTTCACATTTTGGGCTGGGAAATCCAAGTAGAGGACTTTGGGAGATTGGAGGGTGCTAAAAAAAATCCAAGTTCTAATGGGGTTTGGGGCAATGTCAGTGATATAAATAAAGCAAATGATTTAGAGCAAGGATTTATCGAAAATAAATCATTCTGCTAATCCTTGCCTCAGGTTAGAAAGGAAGCTGAGTAGGGCTCAGAGAGCCTCAGAGAAAGGCATTCCTCCTCATTTATGTTGATGTATTGAAATTATCCCTGAGACTCAAGATATGAAAGTCTCTGCGATCTGTATTTCTTAGGTGAGGAGGTAGTGTGGATAATGAAGCCCTACCCTCTTTTGGTGTGTATGTGTGTGTGTGTGTGTGTGTGTGTGTGTGTGTGTGTGTGTGTGTATTGGTGTGCACATTAGGTGAGTGAAGGATAACAAATGAGTTTGACATTCATGAAAGTTGGCTTATAATTATAATCACTACAGATGAATATCCAAATGTATGGGAGCAATCTATTTTGTTTTAACCCTGTAGATGTTATTCCTTTCATGCAATCAGCAGATAAAGCTTTTATTCCAGGGGTCATGATGTGTGTGTAGGTATCAGCATCTTAAGGCCTAGACAGAAAAGTGGCAAGTAAGATAGCTAGAAATTGTGTTCTTAGTTCCCTGTCCATTAAAAGCAAGAGGGCCCAGCAATGTTCTGCCTTCCTCAGAGAGCCAGAGCCAGAGAGGAAGAGTCAGATGAGACATGAGACCAATGAGGGTAAAGTATTTTGGAGACCTAAAAGTGTTCTGTCAATTTTGGCAGTTGCCATGATTACTGATGGGGGCAGTGACAGCCGCAATGGCAGGATTTCCTTCAGTCAAGGTAGAAGGAACACAGTGCCCAGCTCACAGGACAGGGCTTAATAAATGCTTTTTAAAATTCATTCACCAAGTCCAGTCTTCCTGAAATAGTCACACTTGCATTTATCTGTGACCTTGCAAAAGTCACAACCTCCAGGGACATTAGTTCTTCCTCTGTAAAATGATGTCTTTGGTACTAAATAAATGCTTATTGACACTGGTCTCCTGGTTATTCCACAACTAAAATACTTCATCTCTGGCTCCAGACATTCTCTCTGACTGCCTCACCCCAGCTCTTCCTTCTCCCCTTTGACTACTGACCTCTTGGGCTTCCTTTTAGTCTCAACTAAAATCCCATCTTCTACAGGAAGCCTTCCCCAACCTCTCTTAATTCTCTTTGTTAATTATTTCCTGTTCATCCTGTATATTGTTTACTTTGTATATATTTGTTTGTATATTGTCTCCTCTATTCGATTGTAAGCTCCTCGAGGTCCAAGACTGTCTTTTGTCTCTTTTTTGTATCCCCAGTGCTTCCCATAGTGCCTGGCACATAGTAGGTACTTAATAAATGCTTATCTATTAATTAACTGCTAGATGGCACTTGAAGTTCTTTCCAGCTCTAATTCTATAAGTTTATGATCCTGGATAGAATTCAAGATTTGCAAAACACTTTACATACATGATATCATTTGAGTTTCCCAACAATGTCATTAGAGAAGTGTGATCGTTATTCCTCTTCCTCCCCCTGCCCCGCTTTTTATTGGCCCTAGGGTTTTCATTATACAAAGTTCCTGGTGGGGAAATCCACTCTCCCCTGCAATGTTTAGTCTTAGAAGTCACCTGGAGCACTTGGAGGGTCAGTGACTTGCTCAGGGTCACACAGCCAGTATGTGACAAAGGCAGGACTTTGGTCCTGGCCTTTCCGATTCTTAGGCTGACTTTACTTCCACTGTGCCATGTTGCCCCTCCTGTTTTTAATAGATGAAGAAACTGAGATTCAAGTTAGGTGACTTGTCCAGGGTCACACAGCTAGGTAAGTGCCTAAGGTAGCATTTTAACTCAGGTCTCCTTGATCCCAAGTGCAGCACCCTATCCACTGAGCCATGTAATAACATATGATGTAGGTGCCAATTAATATGCCTAGTTTCAGTTTCTTAGCCCCTGAAAGTTTCACTTTGATTCTTAGGCTCCATTGCGCAAGATTCTTCAATCCTCTCCTTCTGCTTGGCAATGCTTATTCTGGGGCCAGCAGTGGGATTAGATTGCAAATCCTTCATCCCTGAGTTGACCATTAACAAAAACTTTTCTTTAAGTGGATTACCTACTGTCTTGGAATTTAAAAGTTTGGTTCTGGGAGTCTGAAGCAAATAATGGCCATTGTCAAGATCCTCAATTAAAAATCAGTGGTTGTTCCAATCACAGTTTGTTGTTGAGTCTGCTTCTTCTAGTCCCCATTTGGGGTTTTATTGCCAAAGATACTGGAGTGGTTTGTCATTTCCTTCTCCAGTTCATTTTATAGATGAAAAAACTGAGGCAAACAGGGTAAACTGTCTCACACAGCTAATAAGTATCTGAGGCTTGATCAGAACTCAAGTCTTCCTCACTTTAGGCCAGGTACTCTATCTGCTGTACCACCAAGCTGCCTTCTCCAATCACAGTTCTTAATTAAATATGTGTAATGGGGGTTTGTGCATGGGCCGGATCCCCATCACATGATGATAAAAGTTAGGTAATAGACAAAAATGGAAATATTCAAGAGAGAGCTAGTCCTATTTTCACTTTTAGATTGTGCTGTTGTTTGAATCTGGAACCCTGTAAGTGAATGAATGGTGGAGGACTTTGCCAATTACACAACCAAGGGTCTTTATTGAATCTGTGTGTTTGTATTCCTTTGAAGTTTGAAGAAGTCAACAGAGGTATGCTAATTTGGCCAATATATCTAAGCTCAAATTTCAACGTCTAAATAAGAAGCATAGATTTATTTCTAAGTAGACAACTAAACACAGAGATCTCTTGGACCCAAGGACTTCTACATAATGTATAGTTACTATGGTATTTTAACCACACAATTCCTACCTTGTTAATACCCAAAGGCAAATGGAAAATACACACAGGCAGGCACTCCTTCTGTCCATCCTAGATATAGTCAATAGAAATTTCTGCAATACAACCATAGTAGTGTATCTATGACAGCTGGCAAGATTAAATTTAACTTGGGAGGAATAAATGTGATTGAATTGAAGATTGCTACATTTTCCAGGGAATGGCTAATATACAGTCAATATTCGATGAGGAATAGCTGCTAAAATGATGTGGGATAATGCCTGTGTTTGAAATAAAAAGATTCAGAGATAACCAAAGCGGCGCATAAGGTGCAAGAGAGGGAAAAAAATATCTTTAAAAGATACATGTATCTTGATTAAAAATGGAATCAAGTGGGGCAGTGTCTACAAAAAAAGCCAGCTAGTCCCATCTGAAACTGCCACTTATTCATTATTTACATCATTACATTTTGTGTGTGATATGTATTTGTTCCACATTTCAGGAAAAAAAAGGAGAAACACAAAAGGGAATCATGGGTATGTGAGACACACATTCACATACATACAAGACAGACAGAGAGAGATTGATCGAAAATGAATAGATGTTTGCAAAGACATTTCTTATGCTGTATTGGGACCATCTAGTCCAACTATTTCTTAACAGATAAGAAAACTTGGAGCCGAAGAGTATGAGTTACTTCTTCAAGGTTATACTGATCGATCTAACCATGGTAGAATTGTACCTAGGTCCTCTGGGTACAGGGGTAGCTAGGTGGGGCAGTAGAAAGAGGGCTGGGTAGATGGGTCAGGAAGACTAATCTTTCTGAGTTCAAATTTGGCTTCAGACACTTACTAGCTATTTGACCTTAGGCATATCACTTAACCCTGTTTGTCTCAGTTTCCTCATCTGTAAAATGAGCTTGAGAAGGAAATGGCAAACCCTTCCAGTATTTTTGCCAAGAAAAGCCCAAAGGGGGTCACGAAGAGTGGGACATGACTAAAATGACTGAACAACCTCTGACTCCAAACCTATAATACTACGGGGCTCTTAATGACACTATGACCTCATGTCTCAGATGAGGGGAGACCGTAGCACAAACACTGGTTGGGCATGTGAATATTACTAATTAAGGTTTCATAAGGTGCTTTGCATGTAAGACAGTCCCAAAAGTCTAAGTTCAGCCTGAAGCTTTGGGAGCTTTAGTAGCACTACAATTTTTGAAATTTCCTGTATTATCTTGTTTGACTTCAACCACCCTCTGATGAGGAACCACAGGCATTACTGTCCTCATTTTATAGACCAAGAAACAGAATTAGAGAAGTTAAGTATGTTGCACATGTGACTTAAATTCATGTCTTTCCTGATTTTATAAATTGTTAATATGTCATTAGAGAGGACCATAGAGAAGGCAATCTAACAATGTAATAGCCTATCTTGACTCTTAGAGGACCCATGATGAGACATACTCCTTTCCTTGTGGTAAAGAGGGGATGCCCTATAAGTGGGATAAGAGAAGATATTAGAGAAGGTAAACACAGTTTGTTTTACATACATATGATGACGTTCAGTTGTGTCTTCATGAACCTATTTGGGTTTTCTTGGCAAAGATACTGGAGTAGTTTGCCATTTCCTTCTGCAGCTCATTTTACAGATGAATAAACTGAGGCAAACAGGGTTAAGTGACTTGGCCAGGGTCATACAACTACTAAGTGTCTGAGGCCAGATTTAACCTCAGGAATATAAAGTCTTCTTGACTCCAGACCCAGTATTCTATCCACTGCACTACCTAGCTGTCAATTTATTATACTTAACTACAATTCTTTGTTAAAATAAAAATTCTAGAGGTGGTAGAGTTATTGGGAAATGATGTTAGTGCAAAAAAATCCATAATAAAACTTCAAAGATCCTTTCCAGCTCTAAATCTATGATATTATGAATCTTTTTAATAAAATGAGAAAGAAATCCAAACTTTTAATCCATTTGGGAAACTATACTCTTTTAAACCCATTCATCTTCCAGACCACTAGGACTAGTGAGTCAGTTTTAAAGTTTGGGATGGTGAGCAATTAGTCTGTCTACTTAGCTGAAATACACCTGATTATTCCATTTGAGCTATCTGGCATAATTGATTGTAGGCACAAAAATGCCTGCCCAGAAAATTTGGCACGAGCTTTAGCTGAGAAAAAGTGTGAAGTGTTTTGTAGCCATCAGGCACCTGAAATGCCACTTAAGATTAGAAGTGTGGCTATCACTACTTGGACAGGCACAGTTCTTCCAATCAGAAGTCCTTTATTTGAGGAGATGCTTTAAGACTTCCCAAATGTGTGGCAGCTGCCCCATCTCCCTAGGACAGTTTCTTCAGTTGCCTAGGGCACTGGAAGTGTTAAGTGACTTGCCCAGCCAGGGTCACACAAGTGGTCTGTGTGAGGGGGACTTGGACCCTGGTCTTCCTGACTTGGAGTCCAGCTCACTATCCATTATGGAGAGGGAGGGAAAGAGGAGGGAGAAAGAAAAAGAGAGGGAGGGGGAGGGGGAAGGGAAGTGAGAGGGAGAGAGAGAACAAATTTAGTGGATGAATAAATAAGGAAGGAAGGAAGGGAGAGAAGCAAAGAAGGAATAGAGGGAGGAAGGAAGGAAAAGAGGGAAGGAAAGAAGGAAGGCAGGAAGGAAGGAAGGAAAAAAGGGAAGGAAGAAGGAAAGGAGGGAAGGAGGAAGGAAGGAAGGGAGAAAGGGAGAAAGGAAAGAAGGATGTGAGGGAGGAAGAAAGGAAGGGAAGAAGGAAGAAGCAAACATGTTCAAATCATCTGCAAAAGGAACTTCTAACTTTGAAAAATCTAGGAACTCCAATGGACAAAATGACCAACCACAGTTCCAGTGGACTCACTATGAAACAAGCTACCTACCTCCAGATGGAGAAGTGATGAATTCTGAGTGAAGACTGAACTATCTCGGTCTCTATCTCTTGATCTCTGTGTCTCTCTGTTTTTGTCTCTCTTCCTGTCTATTATATAGAGCATATAGTCAACGTGGAAATCTATTTTGTTTGATTATACATGTTTGTATTGGGTTTTATTTTTCTTACTTTCTCATATGGTGAGGTGGGGAGCAAGGGGAAGGTGGGAGGTAGAGAATTCAGATGTAAAAATAAAATAAAATTGAATTTAAAAAAAGGAAGTGCTAAGGTTTCTGTTTCCTTGCCTGGCTCTATTAAAACAGAAACTATGAAAGGCCATTAGCACCTACAGAACTGAAACAGCACCATGTGGTGCTAAGAGCTCCTTGAATTGCTAAAAAGGAGTCAGTCAAAACAGCAAGAAACTTGACTGTGCCCTGGACTGAGGCTCATGAGTATCAACTTGAAAGAGAAGGTAATACTATTCCACTGAGCATCTGATCAAGGAGAGAGCTAAAAGAGCCCTCACCTCATACAGGGCTTCTAGCTCTCGGATGCCTCCTGGCATTTGATCGAATGGCTGGAGATATGGGCCTGAGTAGGATAAGTTAGGCACTCAGATCCCTGGAGTCTATGAGCTCTCTGAAAGAAATGGGCACTAATCCTTTATTTCAATATGCATCCTGTGTTCTTTTAGTGTTTAATGAGTGTATAAAGATCATTTGGAGGTTCGATTGGTCCTTTAAAAAATTTGGCAAAGCTTCTCCTAAAAAATGCAGAGCCCAGAGGCTATGGTCTGACATGGTCTGACAAAGACTAAATGCTTCGTTAAGTGAGGAATGGTACTCCTAAACATGATTTCTTATTAAATTGGGGAGGGCTGGGGGAGGGTGCAGGGGCTACATTTGAATACTTCTCTGAAATTGTAATAAAAAGAAATGGAGAAAATATTTGGCGTACAAACATTCATTTTGCCTGCCATTTCTCAAGAACTTCACTAATGGGCAAAGATAGATCAACCTATATTGATGAAAATGACTCCCATTTATATACAGACTTCAAATATATTCAATAGAAAATGAATCCCTGTCTAGAGAACAGAAAATGAGGTGAAGGTAGCACTTTACCTGATTAATATAATGCTGTCAGCCCAAGAAGATATTTTGCAGGGGGGGGGTGAAAGGGACGAATTTTATCCATTAGGACTGTCTCGTTGATCAAATGACCAGAAAATGGTTCTTTCTTCATTTTTTAGTCAGTCAAAAAAATGCTTTTAAAGCACTTACTATGTGCCAGGCACTGAGCTGAGTAGAGGGACAGCTCCTACTACAGTCCCATTCTAATTGAGATAACATTCATGAGCTAGTTTTATATAAGATAGCTAGAGAGATGAATAGATAGAGGAAGAGAGAAAGAGAAAAGAAAGAAAGAAAGAAAGAAAGAAAGAAAGAAAAAATAAAGAAAAAGAGAGAAAGAGAGAAGGAAGGAAAGAAAGGAAGAAAGGAAGAAAGGAAGGAAGGAAGGAAGAAAGAAAGAAAGAAAGAAAGAAAGAAAGAAAGAAAGAAAGAAAGAAAGAAAGAGAAAGAAAAAGAAAAAGAGAGAGAAGGAAGGAAGGAAGAAAGAAAGAGAGAAAAAGAATAAAGGAAGGAAAGAAGACAAAGGAAGAAGAAGGAAGGAATGAAGGAAGAAGGAAAGAGCAGATTGACCCATTTATTAATTTATAGAAAAGATGTAAGAGAATCTCAAGGAGAGTGTGAAAAGCCTCCTGCCAAAGAGGGGGGTGGGGTGTAGCTGAGCCTTGAAGGAGATCAGGCAAACTAAGAGGCTGGAGTGAGGGTGAGGGAAGTGAGGGAGAGAATTCCAGGCATAGGGGACAGCAAGTGAAAAAGTATGGACATGAGAAGTGGAGTGTCATGTGTGAGGAACAGGGAAAAGTTCAGGGCAATTGGATTGTGGAATCTACATATGGCAGTAAAGTGTAAGAAGACTAGAAATTTCGAGGATGCCCATCAATTGGAGAATGGCTGAATAAGTTGTGATATGTGATCGCGATGGAATACTACTGTTCTATGAGAAATGATGAGCTCGATGATCTTAGAAAAACATGGATAGACTTGCATGAAATAATAAAGAGTGAAATGAGAAGAACCAAGAGAACATTGTATACAGTAACAGCAATATTGTTTTAAGAACAACCATGAGCCAATAAGTAATTTTGACTGTTAAATAAACTACGAAGGACATATGAAGGAAGACTCTATATCCAAAGAAAGAAGTGATAAATAGAAGTATGTATAGAATGAGCTTACACACACACACACATTCACACAGCATATATATGTATATACATACATACATACATACATACATACATACATACATATATATATATATATATAGAGAGAGAGAGAGAGAGAGAGAGAAATATACACAAATACATATTTTTATCTAATCTCTAGCCATCGGCGGCGGGGGGGGGGGGGGGGGGGAGATAAAAAAATGTACCTGATAACTGTTACGTATTTAAAAGGAATAGCAAGTTGTACATAATAGATTTACAGTTTCATGCATAATCATCTTTCTTTTGTTGGTGTATAACGTTATGGAAATGCTTGTTTTATTCCATAAATTAAAAATAAAAGAAATAAAATTTTTAAAAAGAGACTGGAAAGGTAGGAAGGGGCCAAATTATATATGGTGTCATGTGCCCCAGTAAGGGTTAATACATAAGAAAGGAACTCCTGAAGTTCAGATCTTGTATTCCTCATTTTTTGTCTGTTTTTGTTTTTTTTTTTGCAAGGAAGAGGACTTGGTAGCATCCGTTACTATGAAATCTCAGAAGCTGAATTGTGATTCTTCTGTGGCAAAAATAATGTTTTGATTTTAAAAAAAAGAGTAGTAGAAATAATTTATATTTTTCTCTCACTGCTCCTTTGAGCCAGTCCTGCTCTCATAGACTACCCATAACCAATTTTCAGCTACTCAATTATTATGCTTTGAAGAAAGCATTGGCTGCATCTAAATTCCAACTTGTTTTAAAACTGCCTTTTCCCTTGGTTTGCTACCTTTTTGGAATGAGGAAATAAACTTTGGAGATAGGGAAGAAAACTCCAGATCTTACCTGGGAAACCCTTTTGAATTCTGGCAGGTTATTTGTACCTGCCACGGAAGAAAGGAACTGGCTTTAATCAATGGTAGATGCAATGGAGGTGGAAGAAGTCAAAGGTTATGATAGGTGGAAGTGAAGAAGTAGCACAGAAATAAAAAAAGTCAAGTGGAACAAGATTTCTGCCACCTTGGGAGTCAGTCTGCTTTGATTTTTCTAAAGACACATAAAGTGTTAGTATCAGAAATGCAGTTACAATGATGGTTATTAATGAAAAATATTTTGTTGGCCAATGTAGCTTAGATGGATGGATCCTGTTTCTCAGTGTGTTGTATTATATATGTGCCTATAACTTTGTTATCTCCCAAGGGACTGAGTTAAAAACGTAAATTGCCTATTTTTTTTTCCATTTGCAGCCTATGGCAAGGATGAGAGTCCTAGAATATTAATTAGAAGCTATGTGGCTAGAAGGGGCAGCTAGGTGGCTCAGTGGATAGAGCATGGGGCCTGGAGTCAGGAAGACCTGAGTTCCAATCCAGCCTCAGAAACTTCCTAGCTATGTGACCCTGGGCAAGTCACTTAATACTGTTGGCCCCAGTTTCCTCATCTGTAAAAGTAATTGGAGAAGGAGATGGCAAAGTACTCCAATATCTTTGCCAAGAAAACCCCAAATGGGGTTACAAAGAGTCAGATAAATTGAACAACATAATGTGTCTATATGCAGCAAGAGAGACACCGTGAAACCATAATGGGAAGAATTCTTTGCATACAATATGAGAAGGAAAGCCCAGAAAATATGAAACAGAGGGGCCTGTTGATTTTCCCCCTCTAGAAATAGTTAGGAATGAAGTAGATGGTCTTCTTGGGAGGCTTCCTCTGTAGTCCTTTCTGAAACGATTAGGCTAATGGTAATTATAACTGGCATTTATTTATATTTTAAGATGTGCAAAGTGCCATATATATATATATATTACCTCATATAAATGAAGAAACTGAGTCTTGAAGAGGGAAAATAATTTACCCACAGTTATACAGTTCTGGTGAGTCCCAGAGAGATTTTGAACCCAAGGCTCTCCCATCTCCAACTACAGCATTCTTTCCACTCTGCTATCTACCCTTGGGATCTTTACCACCGATATATGAATCTGTAGTTGCAGGATTTAGGATTAAAATTCTTTAAGAGTTTTGTGAGTCTCCATTTCTTAGAATCAAAGTGTCTTCCTTCAAAGCCACTTCTTCATGATGCTTCCCTGACATCCCCTTTCCCCACTGCCCCGGCTAATACTGGCCCCCATTACCTTGATTTTGTATATATTTTGTATAAACTTGTATACATGCTGTCTCTCAAAGATAGAATATATACTTCTTGAGGGCAGGGAGAGTATTTTTTTAAGTCTCTAACATCTAGCATAGTACCTGGCACGTACATTAATAAGCATTAAACCAACGCTTATTATCGATTTGAATTGTTGGAAACCTATCTCTTGGCAACAGCTTCATGTCTGAATTGGAAAGGTTGGACTAGGTGGCCTCTGAGTCTCTTTCTAGCCCTAAATCTTATGATGAAGCCTTAAGTAATATCACTGATAGGTTCTATGAGACATATTTAACTTCTCCTATTCTGTAAGAAGAAATCAGAGACTTTGAAAGACACATTGATCCTGTCGTAATAAAAGTATAAAAATGACTCACTGAAGGAAACTTAAATGGAATCTTAGAAAAGGTAATTGACTCTGTCTCTGTCTGTCTGTCCTTTAACTGCCTGATTCTTCTAAAGTTCTTTATAGCTCTAAATCCTAAGATCAAGACTTAAGTACTATCACTGATGGGTTCTATGATTCCTATTAAACTTCTCCTAGGCTTTAAGGAAGAAATCACAGATCTTGAAAGGTGCATTGATCCTGTTCCCTCCTCCCACCACCATCTCTTTCTCTCTCCTCCTTTGTATTTCTCTATATCTATTCCTATCTTTGTCTCCATCTCTCTGTCTCTTCTCTGATTTAAATCTAGAAGGTAGTGTGGGTTCGTATAGCAAATGGCTCAAGGATGAATCACATGTGAGCAATAAACCTTCATGGACTGTCTCCTCAAAGTATATCCTAGGGAAATTTAAAGGTCAATTGGCTGACACAATGCAAAAATTTAGTTTAAAATGCCAAATTTCTTTTAAGAAAAGAATGTACAAGTCAACAATATATCTGAAAAAGTTAATGCTGGTCTAGAGTGAAATCCTAACCCAATGGTTTCTAGCTCAACTTACTCTCATATTCTGTTTTTGGACAGTTAGCAATGAATGAGCCACCCAGGTACCACCTTCTGTGACATTGGAATATTGCCTGTGCCTTTTTATTAAGCAGTGTCCGATGTTTGACAATATGAAATTCTTGGAAAAGCTGATTTCTGAAAGCTACTTTCAGAGGCAAATGCTGAGCTATCCTATTGGACAGACCCAAAATAAGCATCTCCAAGATAATTAACCTATGGATGCTTCTTAAATGAAATGGAATGATCTGAAAACTTGGCAACAACTAAACGCCTCAGAAAAAATTGCATAAATTGTTTAGCAGCTTTTTAAAAAGCAATCAGCAAAAGTCCAGAAACAAGAAGCAAAGATAACAACAGCTTTTTAGGCTTTAGGAGATGCATCCAAACTCTTAATACCAGGCTTTGACAGTAAGGCAGACAAGCTAGAGACAATGAAACCATTTAAAGTCATAAATGTGTCACCTAAGAGGGAGAAATATTTAAGCAACAGAGAAAACAAGCCTCAATGCCTCCTCCCGAGCAGACTGACACCCAGTATTATAATTAAGAGGAGCAACATTTTTCACCCAGCGAATTTTTTTTCTCCTGATCAGCATGAGGGCTATAATTACTCTAACAGCTTTGGTGTCTATCCTTTTATTCTAATAAGACATATTTTGACAGTTTTAAAATATTTAACACAAGAGATGGTTTGGTCTTTAAAACTCCTGGCAAATATGAGTCAATTAATCTGTACAGAATGTCTGTAGGGTAGGTAGTACGATCCCTTTTTCACGATGGGGGAAAAAAGGCAAAGTAATGAAACACATTTAAGGCCACATGAGGAAGCTTCCTAGAAAAGATCTGGGGAATTTCTGGTTTTCTGTTGGGTGCTTAGACTACATTTCCCTCTCCCAAATTATTCATTTTTTTTCTAGAGGATTGCATAGAGAGCAAAGAAAAAGCCGTTTAGAACACAGCCAGAAAACATTCATAACCCAGGGAATTCTCCCCGTGAAATTAGCATGGAAGCTGTGTACCACCATTTTCTAGGCCCTTAAAGGGGCAGATAAATTACAAACCTGACATTTAGAAGTCAAATTCTCGAGCTAACGTCTCCACCTTCTCTCCGCCCCACTTCTCCCTAGCTTGATTAAAACATTCTAATCTCAGGGGCTTGAGAGCAAACTTTCGAGAAGTTATTACCATAGTGATAAAAATTGGAAAGATGGCTTTTGCTTGGGGATGCTCATTTTAAGGGTACTAGGCTCCAAGCTGCAGGTAGTTTCTGCAGAAGAAACTCGGCATTACCAACCAGCTGTGTGTATATTGCTCCATTTTTAGAAAGGCAGACCTCCCGAGCACCTAACTAAAATGCCACAGTTCTGGGAGGTCCCCAGCCCCTTTGTTTTAGAGTGGAGGTTATTAAAAAGTGCCACCTATATTCACTCAAAGCTCAGTAGGTCCAGGATACCTACTGATAAAGCGAAAAGCCTTAAAAGCTATTTCTAAGCCTTCACACATGAGCAAACATTTCACTTCACTTCTTGATGGAAATTAATTTAGGCATTGTCCTGTAAGAAAAACAAATAGCACAGGTGCCTACCTATTACATTCTGATTTGACTGTGCAGTACCCAGCAAAGGAGGGGGGTGGGCGGGATGCGTGCCATTTCTGTTTCAATGGTTGTATCACCAAAGCTGTCACTAGCCAAAATTGCACCTGAGGCAAATTCATAAGATTATAGATCCAGATCTGGGAAGGACCTCAGAGGCTAACTAGTACAGCATGCCTCATTTTACAAACGAGGAAACTGAGACCGAGAGAGGCTGAGTGACTTGCCCGAGGTCACACAGGTAGTGTATTGGTGGGGGAGGTAGCAGAGAATGGCCCACTCCAGTGTGGTTGGTATGGGGGCAGGAGGCAGTCCGTCCCTCCAGGGAGTTCCCAGAAAGGCAGCTGAACGCTGACCTCCAGAGTGAGGTAAAGTGTGGAGATTGGTGCCTCCAAGGGAAAGGAGCATGGAAGTCCATCTCCTGTGAAGGAAGCATTCTTCTCTTGGCCCTGGATGTCAATCTACTGGGATGAAGTCTGATTTGCTCTTGTTAGCTATGGCTCTATTTACCATACTGTTATAACTCACAGCAAGGGCTGAACTTAGATAAAGCTTGATTCTGGAATTGTGAAAAAACTTCCTCTAATGACTAATTTTATTAGAGATTGTTATCACTTGATACTATAGACCGAAAGCAGTATTGGGGAAGTCTGGGGTCTAGTTCTTCTTTTTCACCATTGTTAACTATTGCTGTTCAAATCACTATTAATATTAGCTTTCAGTACTAGCTTTTGTTTGTCTTTCTCATTAAAATGGTATGTGTGGTGGTAAGTAGATTCCTTTTATTAAAAAGTCTATAAGAACCGAGGTAATGATTACCTATATGAAAACCTTTTCAATCCTCCCTACTATTAACATCCCTCCCCCAACACTTAGCTTTTAATTTGTACACATTTAAATGTGTACATAGTTTCCTGCTAATAGAATAGAGACAGTTGGATGGTACACTGGATGCAGCATTGGGCCTGAAATCAGGAAGATCTGAGTTCAAGTCAGGCTTCAGACTCACACTAACTGTGTGACTCTAGGTAAGTCACCAAACCTCTTTCAGCCTCAGTTTCTAGATAGCACCTATCTCACAGGGTTGTTGTAAGAATCAAATGAGATAATATTTGTAAAGCACCTGGCACATAGTAGGTGCTTAATAAATGCTTGTTCCTCAACCCTCACCTTCCCTAGCATGTAAGCTCTTTGAGGGCAAGGTCGGTTCACTTTTCTTTTCGTAACTCCAGTTAACAAGTACAAAGCCTAGCACATACTAAGGTTCTAATAAGAGCTTGTAGATGGATTGCTGCCACAAAGTCATTTAGTATGGCAGGAGACAAAGAATGGGAGAATGAGATATGGCTATTTTACTGTTTGTTGGATATCTCATATAAGTTTAAAGCAAATTAAACACAGAGTGCAGAAAATAAACCAATTTGTCCCCTTAAAATCAATTCATTAAAGGAGCTCCCAATAAAGACTACTGGTGATACTAACAAGGACTGATGGATCCCTGAAGTACTCTGTCACCTTGAAGACTTAGTAGGTCTTGAAAATCTCAGCTACAACTAGAGAGTAATAAGCTTGGCTGATAATGTCCCTTTATTGGGAAGAGTTCCGTTTCTGAACTCATCATGGCAAAGTTAGAGGATTAAACAGTACCAGTCTAAAATCCTCTAAGGGAAAGGTAGGGAATAAAACTTTTCCACAACTGAGAAGGCTAAGACTTTGCATAGAAAACCTTTTCTGCCATAGAAAGAAAGCCCCTTCTGAATGGGACCTTCATGCCCAATGTTGAGCTAATAAAATAGCAACACAATTTTGGAGACACAGAAAGCCAAAGGGGGAGCAACATGTAAGAAGCTTCCCACAGCTGATGGGAAAGTGGATTCAAAATGCAGGATGAACCAGTCAGAGGATGGATATATTCCTTTCCCCTCAATACTATTTTCACGAGATTGTTACTGTTTTTTAATTTTACTCTATACGCCTGAGGATTTTGTTTTCTTTCCTGGGCTTCTTTCTTCTAATGTTGCAACACTTCAGTCCTGAAATACTTTGAGGCCTTTTCAATAAGTTATCACTTTCATTTTTCTTGAACATCTCTAAACCCTCTCCAACAATATTTCTGGCCAAGAGAGAGAAGGGATTTATTTGGATGCTCCTTGGAACTTTCCGATGTATGTAGTTTTCCTTAAATTTAGACACAAGGGGTGGCACGCATCTAATTGTGATCATTTCCCTTTTCCTTTTCTCCTTTGCCCTCATTCCTCTTGTCCTTTATGATTTTTCTAATAACAAACAATAACCATTGCCGTCTTGAAGATGCTGTGGTTTTTGAAGCAGTAAGGCAAGACTGGGGTAGTGGGAAAAGCACCATCTTGGGGTCAGAAGGTCTGGATTTTGGTTGGCTTTTTTGTTCAGCTGCAGGTATGATTTTAGTTGACTTGTGAATACCCCCAGTTATTAACCCTCTATTCCTCTTGAAATTACTTTGCCTTTACTTGCTTGTGTATATGTTGTATCCTTCAAGTAGAATGTAATCTCCTTGGGGTCAGGGACTGATTTCTGTCTAGAACCAGGCCATCCTAGCACTTCCAAGTCATGTTGCCTGTACTCTGGTCATCTTCCTCCTCCTACCCAGAACCTCTCCCACCCCCCAATCCTTACCACTTGAGCTCCCTTTTTTTTTAAGGTATTATGTTTCCCTGTTAGGATGTGACCATCTTGCTTCCTTGCATTTTTATTTCCTGAACTTAGCACAGTACTTAATTAGTATTTTTTCATTCATTCATTCATTGTCTAACATAGTGTCTTGCATGTGAAAGAGATGCTTAAATAAATGTTTGTTGAATTGGATTGAATTGACTTCTCTGGACTTGTCTTTCCATCTGAAATATGAGGACACTGGTGTAGATGATCTGTGACTTGAAAATTAAACCTGTCTCTCTATGCACACCCCAGTAAGGGGTGTTATAAGGCTTAAATGAGATAACGGATGTAAAGCACTTTGCCAACCTTAAAGCTCTCTATAAATGCCATTTGTTATTAGCTCTCAATCACCAGGCCTCCAATCCAGTGATGACTTCATTCCCTGGGTCTTCTACCTCACGCTCCTGCTTGAGCTCAAGCAATGTTTATATGGGGGTGTACTGATAAATGTTTAACAACCAGGCTGTGGGATGGTGGGAGGTGTAGACATGTATACTTTTAATTTTAATATGCACCATTAAAATTTTCTCCATCATTTTCCTAAGTATAGACAGAAAACAAAACAATAAAATAGGACCTGATTTGTAATGATCACTTATTTCCAAGATGTAAATGCTCACACTGGAAATTTAAAGGAGGCTCTTGAAAAATGATTGCACATCCGGTGTAATACTGCCCAGCTCTAGGGTCAAGTCAGAAGAAATGGGGAGAAATCCAGATGGACCAGCATTGTGAGCATTATTAATTAGTCAGCGTATTCTCTGTGTAACTCACTCAGAATGGTCTGCTGAAGGTAAAGTTGTTTGGACTCCAAATTAAGACTTGTCACCAGGGCCTCAGATACCTGGCTGAGAATCCCTGATGAAGGCAGATAACATGTATAACATGAAAATCCCATTCCTGCCCCTAGAATGTACTACTTTTTAAAAAATCATTACACATCGCATCAGAGACAATTTGGCATTCTCGATTCTTATTATGGGCTTCATGAAAAAAGGATGGAAATTCCAGCACAGGAAATCTATGAGTTGACAATTAGTCAACAATATTTTTGGAGCGCCATTGAATGGCACAGGTGAAAGCAGTCCACAAGGCACAACGCTATGTCAGGCTTTGAAGTATATATGATATCACATCAATACTTCTCTGTTTCTGTTTTCAGCTAACCCAGAGTTAACAGGGTTGTTAGGCTACGACCAGTAGTGGAATATGTTTGAAAGCAGGTAAAAGAATAACCAAAAGTGTATGCAATGAATACTCCAAAAATGTCGAATTATTGGCTAACAAAGCTGCATCAAAATGCAACAAAGTGCATGCATTTTCATGTATGGGGTAAGTCCCTATGGTTTCATGAAAGCCATTTTAAAAAATGAAGACTGATTAAAGAGAGCTTCCTGTCGTCTTTCCCTTTATTTGGGAAAAAATACCATCAAGGTTGAGGAGTACTGTTTAATTATAAACTCTGTGTGAGAGAGAGAGATTGAGGGGTGAAGAGAAAGAGAGAAAGAGAGAGAGAGAGAGAGAGAGAGAGAGAGAGAGAGAGAGAGAGAGAGGGAGAGAGAAGAAGAGAGGGAGAGAGAGACAGAGAGAGGGAGAGACAGGGACAGAGAGAGGGAGAAAGAGAGACAGAAAGAGGGAGAAACAGAGACAGAGACACAGAGAGAGACAAACAAGAGAGAAGGGTAGGGAGACAGAGACACAGAGAGAGAGACAGACAGACAGAGACAGAGACACAGAGAGAAAGTCATTCAGACAAGGCTTCTGCTGGTTGCTTTGAGGGTAGAGAAGAGACAGTAATTTTCTGAAGACACTGGGAGTTATAGTTCATTCCGACTCAGGAGCAGACAAAGCTTTATTGTAAGATCAGATCTGGAGGGCAGAGTTTTCCATTGGCAGTGGGAGCTTTAAAAAAATGTCAGCCTACAGAGTCGGGGGAGCTGAAGAGGGAGTAGGAAAGTGTCCACCGTGGCAGGAGCATATGGAGCATGCTTTCCAGGGTGCTGACTTTAAGACTTGGAGCAGCTGCAGCTTCTTCCTTTCCCTGGCTCGTCACTCCATATATTAGGAGGATCCAGCCTGGAGTGACTGAGCTCTGCTTACTAAGAGAAAGCCGGAATAGTGGTGAAATGTCTCCGCTCTTCATGTTTCCCTTCTCTTTTATTGCCATATGCAACAGGCAGCTCCTACTGTGTTCCTTTGCTGTTTTAAATTTTGCTGCTGTATTTTTTATGATGATTTGCTAACTAAAGAGAAGGTAATTTTAATTAACCCTGAGTTGGTGTTTTTGCTACAAGGAATGTGATAGGGAAAGAAGGAGTGGTAAGTCAGCCTGTGGATATACACAGAGTATAACTGACCTGAACCTCTCTTTCCTAGCCTAGCAATCAGAAAACTGTCTGGCATGGATGGGAGTGTGTGTGTTTATGTGTGTGTGTGGGGGATGGGGGGGGGTCAGGTAGGATCTTTACACATTTTAATAATAATAGGTATTTTAAAGCTTTTTAAAATTTTTGAGGCAGTCAGGGTTAAGTGATTTGCCCAGGGTGACACAACTATTAAGTGTGTGAGGCAGGATTTGAACTCAGGTCCTCCTGATTCCAGGGCTGGTGCACTAGCTACTGTACCACCTAGCTGTCCCTAAGCTTTCTAACACTGAAGAGAAAAGAAGCCACCTAGAATCAGGACACTTGCCCTAGAGTAAAACCCCTCATGAGCAAATTTCTTCTCCCCTCAACTAAGAGGTCTCTCTGAACAAAGGGCCTATGGAGTTTTCTTCACCCTATATGATAGAGAGGGAGGGTGAGTAGAAGCTGAGACCTCAAGGGGAGGTCACACCCTGAACTGTCTCAAGCAAGCAGAAACAGAAGTGGTCAGATAAGAATGTAACTACTCCCCCAAGGGGAGAGAGAGGGCTTCATATCTCCTGGTAGATAAAGATATACCACATAAAATCTTGTGTGTGTGTATACATTTGTTGTTGTTCAGTCGTGTCCAACTCTTTGTGACCTCGTTTGGAGTTTTCTTGGCAAAGATGTTGGAGCGGTTTGCCATTTCCTTCTCCAGCTCATTTTACAGATGAAGAAACTGAGGCAGACAGGGTTAAGTGACTGGCCCAGGGTTACAAAGCCAGTAAGTATCTCAGGACTGATTTGATCTCATGAAGATGAGTCTTCCTGACTCCACCCTGGCACTCTATCTACTGAACCACTTAAGTGCCCTTGTATATACACATATATATGTGATTAGCATGACATTATCCAAGAAAAAAAATGTCCAGTGCAATTAATTCATCTTAGATCCCGGCATTAGATGAGGAAGTTCTATGCATACTGAACAAGGTTTTATGGATTGAGGATCCCACTAAAGACAACTAATGCCTTTACCAGGAAAGCTTACACACAACCTAAACTTTTTATTGGAAATACAGATGTTAGTTATCATGCAATTCTACAAGTTAGGTACATTAACTGATGATGAAAAGTAAATAGGTAGTGAACTGAACCAGGAAGATCAGAATATACATACAGGACAAATTGACAGACAGTGAGGTCCTAAGACAGGCTCACTGAAGCAATGCACATTAGTCACAACACAGCACCACTACACACGTGTAAGAAATGCGCCACAGCAGGATATATAAGCGTCTACCGTATAGTGCATGGAAATGTGCTCATCACAAGCAGAAAGCACATTTTAAAACAATCACTCAAAAATCAGCTTCGAACAATGGAGAGCTGCAGACCAATAAGAAGTCGTAATAGCAGATGGCCCGGCTTGGCACAAAGATTAAAAGAATGGAAATTTACCTCTTTGAGTGACACCTTTGAACCAAGCCTAAAATGAAGAGTTTACAAGCAAGTTCTTTGGATAGCAGCCACAGATGCTAAATAAGGGACAAGCTTCAGGTGGGCTAACATGGAATGTATTCTCTGTTTCTCCTAATGTTGCTTCCCCACACTAGCATTCCTCAAGTTGGGCTTGTGCTGACTTGTGGCATGTGAATCCCCAGCCACCCTCCTTCTATCACTCAAGTAACAGTGAAAATTCTGAAATCGATGAGAGAGCTAATGCAAAGACATTATGGAACCAAGTCCTAACTACTTCTACCCTAAAACTCTAAAAAGAATTTTCATAAATTAAAATTGTCACAGCAATCAAATGGGAAAAACTACAGCCAGCTTTAAAATATTCCAATATGGTATCATTTAAAAATAAACTTACATATGACATTCTCCATGTTCCTTAGAGAATGATTTACTCTAGTGTGCTTTCTTGCTTTCACTCTGTAATTATCACAATTTTTAGTATTCTAGTGAAGAAAAAGTGATGTTCCAGTTGGCTAGAAAACATCTTTTGGAAAATGCTTGACTAAATATACCATCTTGGGAAAAGGTGGTCTGAATACTTAGATCTATTCAATCTTCTGTCAGCAAAGTGGTCCAATCCATACAGATGCTAGCAGTTGATTTCAAAAAGCACCAACAAAACCAGCCAAAAGCTAAATGAAACAAGGCTGGGCCCTTATAAACGAACAGTCTCAGGCACCTCAAAGAGGCAATTAAAGAAAATGAGCTTGATGCAATATGAAGTCATTTTCCATTTTTTTTTGTAAAAGCTCATTACTTAAGTGAACTTTATTGGATCACCTCACAGGGCTAATGGAGGCTTCTCTTTTGTGCTATAAACGAAAACCCATTTATGTGTCAAAAATACATTAAAATGAAAATAATCAAAAGAAACCACACAGGCTATGAACCACACGAATATGACCAAACTGAGATTGTACTTAATCAAAATGAGCACATCAGAGCTTCTGGAAAAAGGACCTTTTAGGAAGCCATAATGGACTGGCTGAGCCCAGAATTTAAAGGTGATACGGATAATTTCAGCATGCTGACCCAGTCCTTTCTTTCCTCAACTATTTCCACTCTACCTGGTGACAGTATTATGACAAGGAGAAAATATGGAGTGTGGGGAGGTAGTTTTGTTTGCTTACTTTTTTTTGGATATGCTTACAATTTACATAAATAGGCATAATATATAGAAAGCAGAACATGAATCCAGCAATCAAACCAAAAGGCATTTAATGTCCCAATACAAACACTGGCCTTTTCTCTCTGTAGCTTCCAAGTTGGCCTAATTTCTGATACAACCATCCATCTTTTCTTCAAGGACATGAACTTTTACTATTCAAAAGAGATGATTTCATTTTAATAAAACATTCAAACATGAAAAATTCAACTTTATGCCACTTAGCATAGACAATAAACTGCCCAAGGGCATAGACTGCCTTGGACTTCTTAGTATCCCCAAGGTCTAGCAGAGTGCTGGATACAACATAGTACGTACTCAACTAATATTTGATGATAACAATGCTTTGCCCATGAGATAACACAGTTAACTCCTCAGGGAAGGGACTACTTTCTGTGTTTTGAAGAATGTTCAAACTCATTTGTGTAGCTAATCAAATGCAAAACATATCTTGGCGCAGGACAGCTTAGAGTTCACAAAAACGACATCAAATCAAACCACTAGTGTTGAAACATACAGAAAATCTTCCCATAGAAGTCACCACCTGAAATGGGAAAAAAAAAGTTAAACTTTAAAAAGCAGATTTTGCTTGGGTGTCTCCCCACATTGCCCATTTTTTTTGTTTGCACACTTGTAGAAAATGGAATCTCTCTGACATGTTGCTACTGCTCTTTTTGACATACAATGAGGACACATCATATCGGAGCCTCTTACCTAGCCGCAGCATTGGACCATGTTGTAAAATGAGAATTGCAGAATCACAAACTGGAGAGTTGACCTCAAGCCTAAAATTGTCCTCTTTGGAGCTTCCACCCATTTCTCCTGGTTCTGCCCTTTGGGACTAAAGAGAACAAATCTCATCTCTCCTCCACATGACAGTCCTTAAAATGTGGAAAGACAGATAGCATGCCCATCCTGACTCTTCTCTCCTCCAGGCTGAACATTTCCACCTCCTTCAAACAGTCTTCATATGCCATGGATTTAAAACCTTTCACCATCTCAGTTCCTCTCCTCTGGACATTGTCCAGCTTACCCATGTCCTTCAATTGTAGTGCTCAGAACAGGACACAAGACTCCACTCAATGTCTGATGACATGGGATTCTTATAGGTCTGATGAATCTTTATAGGAAATATTTCTCATGAGTAAACAAGTTCTCTTTGGCGGAGTCTATGGCCAGCATGCATCATCTGAGTGCTCCAGTGCTGAGAAGACATGGAGCTTTTAGAGGTTGGGGCTTATGTAAACTAGAGGTGGGAGTAATAGAATATATTTCCCTACAACACCAGAAAATTGCTATCCATTTACTATTTTAAAGATACTAACCTGTGAAAATGCCTAAAAAATAATTGCTACTAATATTGCATTTACAATGTCTTAAAATCTTTCCACCACCCCTTTAGAAACCAGGTGAATTCATAAATTAACTTCAGAGGCTAAAACTTTGGTTCTTTTAAAATAAAACTGAATACAAAATTGACACATTTAATTAATAATTAAATTAAAATTCATTAAAAGATAAAAGGATTACATAACAAAAAGCATCTCCAAAATAAAAAGAAAAGAGATTGTGACAAAAATGTGATGTAGATTTATTCAAAATTTAGATTTTAGATGAATGTTAATCTTCAATAGGGAAATGGTCAAGGGATAGGAATGAACAATTATTGAAGCAGAAAATAGAATTATTAATAAGCACATGAAAATCTTTTCTACTTTTTTAGATAATTGGAGAAATGCTAATCAAAATTACTGAGGTAGTATCCTGCACCACATAGATGAGCAAAAATTGCTAAAAATAAAATAACATGATACAATATAATATAATACATAAAATAATATAATACATAAAAATAAATTCAATGATGGTGGGACTGGGAAGAAAAAGGTCTCTATATATATGGTTGGTGAGACCTTAAATTACTATAAGCTTTTTGCAAAGCAATCTGGAAATAGACGACATCACAAAACTAATCATACTTTTAGATTTAGCTATCACATTTCTGAGATCATATCCTAAGAATACTATTAAAATAAAGAAGGACCTGTCTACATAAAAATATTCAAAACTCTTTGATTTTAAATAGCAAAACAACTGGGAACAACCTATATACCTAATAATTGGGGAATAGAGGAAAAAACTAAAGAATGTTCATGTAATAGAATGCTATTTGCTATAAAAAATATTTGAAGACTACAAAGAGATGTGGAAAGCTTCATATAAAGAAATGCAAAGTGAGGGAGAAATAGATATACAAATTAAGTACAACTGTATTTTAAAAATAAAAATAAACCTTTTAAGTACATAGAGGATAAGTTATGCTATAGTTCTAATTTTGTTTAGAATTATATTGTTTGTTTTAGTAAAATAAAATTTATTTATTCTATATAGATTTATATTTATTTTACTAGATTATTTATTTGTATTTCTTAAGAAATTAGTTTATAATTAATTATAAATTAGTTTATATTATGACTATATTATAATATAATTTTATAAGTATATTACAATGTAGTTATAATATAATTAGTTAAAAGACCAAGTAGTTTTAAAATTTGCACAACGGGACACTAATGCATTGTTGGTGGAGTTGTGAACGGATCTAACCATTCTGGAGAGCAATTTGGAACTTTGCCCAAAGGGCTATAAAACTGTGCATACCCTTTGATCTAGTAATACCATTGCTAGATTTATACCCCAAAGTCATCCAAAAAAGTGAAAAGGACCTATTTGTACAAAAATATTTATAGCAGCTCTTTTTGTGGTGGCTAAGAATTGGAAATCAAGGGGATAACTATTAATTGGGGAATGGCTAGGCAAGCTGTGGTATATGATTGTAATGCAATATTATTGTGCTATAAGAAATGACATGCAGGATGATTTCAGAAAAAACCTGGAAAGACTTACATGAACTGATGCAAAGTGCAGTGAACAGAACCAGGAGAATGTCATCCACAGTAATAGCAACATTGTTCAATGAAGAATTGTGAATGAGTTAGCTATTCTTAGCAATAAAGCGACTCAAGACAATCCCAAAGGACTAAAGATGAAGCATACTATCTGCCTCCAGAGAAAAAACTGATATTGTTTGAATACAGACTGAAGTGTGCTATTTTTCACTTTCTTTCTTTAATTTTTTTCTTTTATTAGATTCTTCTTGTGCAAAATGACTAATATGGAAATTTTCACATGATTGCATGTGTATTACCTATATCAGATTGCTTACTGTCTCAGGAAGAGGGAAGGCAGGGAGGAAGGTGGGGATAGAATTTGGAACTCAAAACTTTAAATAAAAATGTTTAAAAATTGAGAAAAATTGCCCAATATCAACTCAACTCCATCATGTGGGATCCCTGTTGGTCTACTGCACCATGATTAGTAAAATGGTCCAAAAAAAATTGGGCTACAAAAGAGATGCTGAGGATGTGTATGTGTGTGTGTGTGTGTGTGTGTGTGTGTGTGTGTGTGGTTTAGAGCTATCCTAAGGGATCATGTATAGAAAGTACTCTATTTATGTGTACAATATTTATGTGTGATTAAGTAAAAGAAATTAGTTGAGTAGATATAATACTATTCAGAACATAAAGATGACCAGAATTTGAAAAAGACATTTGTCACCAGCAACTACTTTTGGATATGGATCCAGCTGTCACTGAGCTTCTACTATATGTAAAACGTTATATTAGATGTTGAGCAGACTTAAAATTAGGGAAATTTAGAGCAAAGTCATCTGAGTATATGTGGGTGTTGAGGTAAAGTAGATAAGCAGTCAGTCAGCAGGCATTCATCAAGTATCAGGCACTGTGCTAAAGACTGGGACCAGACACACATGCCATGCCTTAGAGAATCGAGCCTGTATTCTTGTGAAGGTTGTGGGGAGATGATAGGCAGGTCTGGAGAAACACCAATGCAAGAGGTTCATTTTGACCAGGGGGATGTAGGAGGAACAGGTGGCCCATCTCTTCTCAGTCCTCCACTGGTGGCGTTCTGGAGAGTCCTTTCTCCAGATTGCTGTAGCCTGCTCTTGAAACACTATTTTAAGAAGAGAATTGCTCTCACTTCACAGAAAGACTGTGGAGGCCATGCCCACTCCAAATATCCAAGTAAACATCAGGAAATGTCCTTGGGGCCATATCCCCTCTGCTGATTCTCTTATCCATTAGAGGCAATCAATCCAGGATAGAAATATCAATAGCACCAAGGTAATAGATTAAGTTGGTGGTCTCAGCCAGATCTTGGGCCAGATCTTGGCCATGATATCATTTCCAAACATCTAGTTGGCTATCACCACCTGAGTCAACTGAAATATCCAAATTTTGTTCAAATTTATGTCCAAAAATAAAATCCTCATCCAGTTTCCCAAACCCATTCTTCCATCTAATCTTCCACCGTTTGTAGATGAGGCAACCAAGAAGAAGCCTGGGTAATTTATTTGATGACATCACTATTCTTCCAGTCATTGTTGTTGTTTGTCCTTTGTTTTCAAAGAGGCCCAATGACATCATGGGGTGATGACTAGCACATGAATTGGATTTGAGTGAGGCAGAGTTGCAGAAAGTCATCAGCCTCACTCTCTACAGAGTCAATTCCAGTGACAAGACAAAAGTCAGGACAACTGGTGATGGCCCAAGATGCAGTGGATGGCATCTTTGATGGCTGACCAGGCTCTAAGTGCTCCACAGCACCCGCTTCAGTTACCTTCATGGCCATTGGGACAAATTGTTCTCATCTGAATGCTTGGGGTAGAACATCCCCCTAATTCACCCATGGATCTGAGCCCATCGGTCACCCTCAATTTAGTTTAGCCCACCTGCTGAGAAGGTTTTGCTGGGGTGTGGCTGCTGCATATACTATAGCTACTCAGAGCCACAGGTGAGAGTTGAGTGAAGGTGTTCACCATTACTGAGGGTCACACAGCCAGATGACTCAAACCTGGGCCTATCCAGAGATCACATGTGCATATCTACTATTATCTGGTCTTATTTAGCAAAGTAATGAAAGAGTTTGATCATTAAAGGTTAGATGACTTTTTTCAAGACTGACAGCTTGGTCTAGAAGACCAAGGCATGCAATCTCATTCCCTCCTCTCTAACCCTCCACATGTAATCATCACCTAAATCCTGACCATGCTTTTCATATGGCAACCACCTTAATTTGGGCATTCATCACTTCTCCCTTAGGATATTGTCATACCTTCGTCATTGATCTTCCTGTTTCCAACCTCTCTCCTCTATGGTCCAATAAATCTTTCTAATGAACCATGTGGATTACTTTACTCTCCTGCTCAAAAACCCTTCACTGACTCCCCTACAGGGCTAGAGGCTAAAAAAATGAACCACTTAAAATGGCATTTAATTAAGGCTCTCCATCTTCTGGCACCTTATTTTTTTCAACCTTATCCCATACTTCTTTCTTTCAAGTACATATCATTCCAGTTGCACTGATCACATCCTGACCTCTCCTCTCTCCACACATTTACCCACATCATTCCCTATGCCTCGCCACATCTGCCCCCGTGAAGCCCCTTTCCTTCTTTCAAGGGTTAGATGAGGTAGATGCTCTGGGCTCTGTGAAGCCTTTTCTGATGCTTGTAGCTAACAGGGCTCCTTCCTCTCCGAATCTTTGCTTCTGCTCTTTTTACCTCTGCTAGGCCCTTGTCATATTCTAACTTCTGGTATAAAGCAATCAAGCAAGCAACAATTGAGTGCTTACTATATGCCAAACACTTAGTTCAAAGACCAAGACAAAACAGTCTTGAGATTATATTCTATTGGAAGAAAAGTAGGTACACACTTACAAGTGGGTGGGTATGCTGGAGAACAGCTGGGAATTTTCCCACTGGCACCTGTACTGCTGCTGCTGCAGGTGAACTCATAGAAGTTCAGTTAAAACTGTTCTGAAGGACCAATTCCTGGCTCAGAAGGTGAGGGGGACTTTGGGAGCTTCCATAGCAGAGGCAGGGCACAGCTGAGGAGGTGTGGGTGGCTATGGTTGTGTTGGAGGCAAGCCTTATGAGAGAAGGCATCATAATGTAGTGGACAGAGTACTGGACTTGGGAGTCAGGGTTCAAGGCCTACGTCTGGCAATTAATAACTAGTGACCCTGGGTAAGCCACTTCACTTCTCTAGCCATTTCCTCATCAGTAAAATGAGGGGCTTACACTCATTGACCATTAAGGTCCCTTCCAGCATGAATCTATGATTGGGAGGGTGGTCTTTCCATTCTCTGATTTACTGTTCCCATATCCCTTGGGGTCAATCCATGGCTCTCACTCTAGAGATCACTGCCCTAGAGAATGGACAGCTCCGCTGGAGCTCTATGTTAGTCTGTTTCACTGCGGGCAGCATATCAGAGCGGGGAGCCTGGTATGAATTGGTCAGACTGCTTAGACAGGCAGCCAAGGGTAAGGGTGTTGTCAGCCTAGGCTAATTAAGCCTGCATCTGAGAGTATGTTCCTGAGGCTCTACTCGTTCCTATTTCCCAGGGAAAACAAAGGCTGCCTAATAGCCAGATTTACCTACTGGCCTCAGGAGCAACACAGCTCAATTATTTAATAGAGAGACATCCAATGCTGACATGGACATCAGAGGTAGCCAGAATGGCTGCAAAGTCAGGGTCTGAAGTCAGTGCTTCTGCATTGATAATTCAAATCCCAGGAAGTTTTTCAAACCTTAGTTAATACTACTTATTCATCTAACCACTATTTAACAACAAGAACATTTCGTTCTACTTGTAATGAAAATGGCGAGCACCTATGAGTATGTGTGAGAATTAATTTTCGTCAGAAAATGAAAACTCATTTTTTATTATCTAGTCTCTTTAGTTTATTAAAATCTGAGAGAATTAGTGTGCCACAAAATTACAACACCAGAGAAAATTATTTTCATGCTCATTTTTTTGGCATGATATACTTGCACATACTTAATCCCCTGACCCCCCAGGGTACTGATAGTACTTGGCCCAAATAATGAAAGATGCCCAAAGAGATTATAAACATTGGACACCAGTCTTGGTTCAATTATATCTGTTCCAAATACTTTCCCAGAAAATGTCACATGGGTGGAATAAATCACTGGTTCATAACATGAAAAAAATTGGAGAATTCACTTATCAAAACACTTTGATCTTCTTGCTTTTACAAAGGCCAATCTCTTTTTCTGGCTTAGCTCTTGGGCTACATTAGCAATTTGTCAAATCTAGTCCCATAATCTGCCTCCAGGTTCTTCAGGAGTGTAATTTTCAGTTAAAGGACCAATGGTGCCCTCAGAATATCGTACTAACAAGAACTAACATCTGTATACTGGGTTTGCTGGGAGAATTTTTCTGTGGTTATAATCTATTAAAACTCCCATTTGTCTAGTGAACACATCAATATGAGTCTTGGTGTTCTTCTTCCTCCTCTTGATCATGCAGATCCCTTTACTGCATTCAAGAGTCAAGCACTACCTTCTATCTACACAAAGGCTTTCCTGGTTCTTCCAAATGCTAGTGCCCTCCCTTCCTAAACTACCTTAGAATTATTCTGTATACAGACATATTTCTGTACTTATATGAGAGGCAGGATGACATAGTAAGAACATAGGGTAATAATCTATAAGGATTGGGAAGACCTGGGTTGATGTCCTGTCTCTGGCATATACTGGTTATGGGATCCACTGTAAGTGACTTAGCCTTTCAGTTGTTCTAGGCAACTCCCTAAAACTCTAAGTTATAGAGAAAACACCAACCTGCATTAGGGGAGGGAGTTTCCTCCTTCATGAATTCCAGTGAAGCCACAGATTTCAGCCTCTATCTTCTATATGCTTATATATGTATATGCTGTCTTCCCAAATAGGACATAAGTTAATTCAGAACAGGGACTATCTCTTTTTTGTCTCTGTATCTCAAGCACCTAGGATGGTGCCTGGCACATAGTAGGAACTTAACAAATACTCATGGATTGATTGGCAAGATTAATGAAAAATAGAGATATTTCATTTAAAAAAATTCAGTTCAGCATCTTAGTCGATGGGTTCCTGATTAATATAGTAACAACAAAAGCAATAAATTCTAATGAAGACCTATTCTGACACCTCATGGTGATGTGGAGGTGACCCTGAATTCTCTAGGGTTATATGAATGGAGCATAAGCTTTCTGAAGTAGGAAATATTTTTAGTGTGGGTTTGGCAGTGGATTGTGTGTAATGTCATCCAAGGAGAGACTCATTAAGAGAAAGCTGTCCACAAGGTGATGAGGTTTTGGGGGCTGAATTAACCACCAAGGTGTTGAGAGAGTTTTATCTGCACGAGAGGGAAGAGTACTCATACTAATGAAATCAAGGATCTTTACATGTATTAATAAACTTCTATATGCATAGCTTTTAAGAATTCACTTTTTGATCAAACAGCTCATTTTGTTCTTATGGGTTGTTTCATGACATGAGACATGCCCTAGGAAGAGCAGGCATGGAAGGTCTGCCCAGACTGATAAGTTCAGACATCCATTCAAGTGTTTGAGTGATGTTCCTATGAGGAAGGTAAGACAAGCATTATTACAACCCTATTTCACAGATGAAGAAATGGGGCATAGAGAGGTCAGTCTGTAAACAACATTTATCAAGGATTTGCTGGAAGAGAAGCTCAAATACAAAATATTCAAGATTTAGCAAAAAATTTCCTAACAATGGAATATCCAAAAGGACAATGAATTGCCTTGTTGATATGTTCTAGTGAGGATTCCTTTTGGGGATGGATTGCACGAAATTGCTGCAGAGGTCCCTTCCAACTCCCTAATTTTGTGATTTAAGTTTTACTGTCCCCCTTGGCTAAAATCCCCCAAGGGGAAGAGAAGAAGAAAACAGGAGACAAAGACCAAAATGATGGAAGGAGCAAGTAGAAAGCCTAAACCAGGGGTGGGGAACCTGTGGCCTCAAGGCCATATGTGGCCCTCTAGGTCCTCATGTGTGGTTCTTTGACTGAATCCAAATTTCACAGAACAAATCCCCTTAATAAAAGGACTTGTTCTGTAAAACTTGGACTCAGTCAAAAGGCCGCACCCAAGGACCTAGAAGGCCACTTGAGGCCTTGGGCTCCCCATCCTTGGCACCATTTGACAATGGGGGCAACCATAAATTAACAAGATTAACTTAAGTGGGCACAAGACCTGACCCCTCCACCATGAGGCACCTTCATCTATCAGTCATGGGGTCTTACCTCAGTGCTCTCCTCTTTGTCAGACAGACAGACAGACATAGAGAATAAGCTCACAACAGGATAGCTAAAGGAGCCCCCAAACACAGGATACTCAATTGCTCTTTGCCTGGAGCAAAATTAAGGTGTGTGAATACAGGGTGAGGAGAGTTTAGAATTTAAAAGATAAACGTTCCTTTTCTCTTGTTATATACTTCCCACTTGTGTGGATGGGTGCTATTTGCTTACCGAGGGAAGAATGGATCTCATGAATACAGAGAATGCTCTCCTTTAAATATTAACTCCATTTCAAGCTCTTTTTATCTTAAATTCAGGGGGCAGCTGGGTGGTGCAGTGGATAGAGCATGGGCTTTGGAGTCAGAAGACCTGAATTCAAATCCAGCCTCACACACTTACTGGGTGTGACTGGGCAAGTCGCTTAATCCCAACTGCCTTAAACAAACAAACAAGCAAACAAGCCCACCAACCCTATCTTAAATTAAGACACTGTGACCTACCTTGTTCAAGCTGCTTCACATTTACTAAATTGTAACTTGAGGACACCTTTCCCATGAAGCTGAAGAATTTCTCTATATTCTATGGGCATTGCATGGAAACCAGGTTTCGGTAATTCATTGTCATAGTAGTGATGGCTGATGGGGGTGTCATTTGTGGTCTTGGAGAAAGGCCAAAATCCATACAACTTCACATTCTCACACAGTTCAATAGCAGCACTTGTGATCATTAAGCCAGAGGACAAACGAAACGCATTCACACCTTTAGTTCTCCAGAACTGGGCCAGGCTTTTCAGATACTTGGGATGAAAAAATATAGCCTTCTGTTTGGCTTTAAAACCACGGAGTGTGTGGTATACTTCAAAAGAGACATCGGTATTTCTTCTAAAAGAAAATGCCGGCAGGATAAGGAATGCCTCTCCATAGGTTGCGATGCTGTTCAGAAACGCTGATTTATTTACGTTTAATTCACCATACCTGACCAAACAAAATGAAACGAAACGTGACCACTAAAACCGGTCATTTTAGTAACACTTTGGACTTTTTTTCTTTGACTCAGACACTGAACATTTATAATAATGAATAACAAATGAGGCATATAATAGACTTAAAGAAAATTAATTAGAGTCCATTGCCTGCTCACTGTCAAAAGCAAGGACGTTCATCTGTCCGTGTCAGAATTCTTAGGGTTTTCATTCTATTTCCTCGCCTGACTTCTCAGACATCCTAGGGAAAAGCACTGTCCACCTCTTCCCCCTCCCAACTCTCTTACTGTTTCCTAGCTGAAGATCCTAAAAGATGATAGGTTAAGGACAGGGGCTGAACCTATAATTTCAGTAGGAGGCACTCCTACACTAGGTGTCAACAGTGGATAGAGCACTGGGTCTAGAATCAGGAAGATCTGAGTGCAAATCCAACCTCAAACACATCTTAGCTGTGTAACCCTAGGCAAGTCACTTTAACTTGTCTGCCTCAGTTTCCTCAGCTGTAAAATGGGGATAATAATAGCACCCACTTCACAGAGTTCTTGTGAGGATCAGGAGAGATAATACTTGTAAAGTACTCAGCACAAAGTAAGCAATCCCTTTTCTGCAATTTATAGTCCTGGAGAGTTGCCTAGAAGGTGGAGAGATTAGGTGATTTGCTCCAGGGACCACAGTCAGTACAGGGCGGAGGTGAGACCTGCCTTCAGGTGGAGGCTGTCTTTGAGGCAGACTCTCTATCCATTGTACCTTCCAGCTACTCTCCATGAGATGATCATACTTACATAATTTCTCAAATTCCAATTCCTTCATGAACGTTTCTTCAATATACCATTCAATAAGTCATTTATCTCACCCCCAACAATCGTGGGTGCTCTCCCCATGGATAGGCGAAAACATCACCTTAACATACCCTAAACTTAAGAAATGTAATCACTGATAGCTTCATCCTTGTAATGGCAAGCAAAGTGGGACTTTTTGCTGTTTTTTCTTTTGGAGTGCTTCTCAGCACTAAAGCAACCAAGTGCCTTTGATTGAGCCTTGCCTTTGGTTGAATCAAGAGTTGGTCGATGACCTGCTTAAGTCACAAGAAAGCCTAAGTCACATGAGTTTGAGTCACGTGGTTGACTCTGACCCTGAAGAAGTGTATATATACTCTGAAATTAACATTTTGCTTTGGGGGCTCACTCATTGGGAGAGTGGTCATGTGATTTGGCCAGATGAGACTCTGAGTACCCGTTAAGGAGCCCCCTGGCTTTGACAATCCAGATGTTGGTGCTTCTCTCTCTGGTAACTTTGTAGGTATTGGTATGGACTTTCTGTTGATTTGTATCATTTGCCCTGTTTATATAATCTCTGCTAGTAACTTCTGTTTGTGTTTTCTCTGAAGTTCAGGGTGCTGACTTTTTCCCCTGAACTAAGTGAATGATATATGTATGCTTAATTAAAGTGAGATTGTAAACCCCTTTAAGTTGCTTTCCTTCAGAAAAGCAGATCAAAGAACCTGTGCTAGCAGCCCTCCTGCATGGTGGTGTTGTTGGTCTTACACCTCCACAGCAGCTGTTAGTAACATTGGTGTTATAATCCCTTTTTCCTCTAGGGTTATACTATTTCTCTAAAAGATCTTGCTATCGAGAGGCTTTGCCTGTACTGATTTTTGCCTGTTTCAGAAATCAAGCTCTCAGAGAACAAATAGCAAAACCTCATTTGTTCCTTTATGTTCTTGTTCAAACAATTAACAAACAAGATTAGAGGATGAGAAGGATCTCCCAGAGGGCAATGAAGATGTGTACAATAGGCACTATAGGGCTGTAAAATATTACAAACCATGGATTATAAATGAGAAACCATGTGTAGGCTGCCACCTAAGAAGCTATTGTCTATAAATAGGAATGGCCAACTAGTGATAGTGAGAGATAACCAATGGAAAGGTTGTAGGCTCCACTGGTATCCTTATGATGTCAAGACAAGCTCATGAGGAAGGTCTTCATTATATTGAGTGGGCGTCTGTGGACAATTTATGGGAAGACAAGAATCACACATACACAATGTGGAGTCACATCTTTGGAAGTAATGCCCATACTGGTGATCCAATTATAGATCAAATTGAGTATTGAATATTGAGAGAATAAAAGAGAGAGTAAAAGTTTATTCTATAGAGCTTACTCTCTCCTTTGAATTTTAGTCAGTCAATCAAGAAAATTTTCTAGTAGTTAAACTCTATAGGGAAAGCATGGAAATTTGTTTTCAAGTACAAACAAATCAAAGAGGGAGTAGGGATTTGTTTTGCTTGATTCTTCCAAGGCTCACTCTCTGGCTGGAAGGTATTAATATGTTTAGCTGTGACAGCATCAGTGTGCAACACAGTCTCCTGATGGTCTAAAATCAGAGTTGGCACCATCTCTAAAGACTCCTAATTGATGAGCAATGAACAGAACTGCCTAGGCACTGGGAGAATTAGCCCGAGTAAGATGCTTGTGTAACTTTTGATGGATGACAGAGGGGAAAGAAAGGAAAAAAAAAGCTTTAAAACATGAACAAAAAATCTTTAGCTTTAATGGTATGATTTCTAAATATTGTGTCCCAGAACTAAACAAGGCTTTCAAATGAAGAGTTTTATGGATAGGAGCAACGTTAAAAGGTTTTATCATTTTTGTCAGCCTGCAGAGCTCCCATTGATGTCTTAATTGGTTTGTTGTATGGTTGAGACAAGACCTGAAAGAAATAAGGTTAAATGACTTGCCCAGGATCATACCATTCACGAATGTCAGTGGTAGGATTTGAATCCATGTTTTTCTGACACCAAATCCAGAACTGTACCATGTTGTCTCTAGAGAAAATGTTTACAAGATGAAAAGTTGCGCTAAAAGTATATATGAAATTGATGACATTATGCTATCATTACCAAAAAGAATGAACTCATTTTCATTTGTATGAGCAACATTTAATCATAGGATCACAAGTTTGAGAGTTGGAAGAGACCTCAGATGTTGCCTGGGCCAACTCCATAATTTTACAGATGAGGAAACTGAGGCCCAGAAAAAAATCAGGGACTTGCCAAATATCACACAAATAGCATGTGGGAGAGGCAGCTTTTGAACTCAGGTCCTTTGACTCCCAAATCAGCTCTCTCTCCCTTGCTGTGTGCTGCCTCCAGCCTATAAAGTCAGAATAAAAATAAAACCTTTATGAAAAAACAACCAATGAACCACATCAAAAAAATCCTACTTATGTTTGTCCATATTCATAAAGGGCCACTGGGGCATTCTTGCCATCATCAATCAGCCCCAAGTAAACTCTGGCCAAAAACTGATGTAACAGACTGTGAAAAAATGTTCTTGAAAAAATTATATGTCATGGGGGCTTTGGTTTTCCTTTTTTAATTAGGGGATGGTGGTGAGAGGGAGAGAAAATAAATGCTTATAAAAATGATAAAATATTTAAATTAAAAAAAAGGAAAAAAATTATGTAATGGTACTTACTTCCGTCCAATGATGCTGGGATTAACAGTGACCAGATTGGTTTTATTGCCAACATCTCTGCTAATATTTCCCGTGATTGGGGGGAGATTACATCTGAAATTTAGGGGAAAAATTATTTTTAAAACATTATAAAATAGGAAATCGATGATATCTTTACTTTTTCACAAAAGAGTACCTCTCCCTTCTGGGGTCCCATCAAACTTCACTTCAATTAGAAACTCTTTAAAGAGTAATTTTTCATTCGACTACAGAGTGACTTACAAAAGCTTTGGATTCTAGTGACTTGTATTTATATCAAAGTGTAAAGTGTAAGGGATGAGCAAAATTGAAAGACATAAGCATAAAGGGAGAAAAATGGGAACAGATAAAAAGAATGGGAATAACAATCACATGTTGACTATTTTTTGAAAGATTCCAAACACTTTTGGGGGGAAATGTCTCTTCCTGGAAGTACAGTGGCCACTCACAGTCTGACTCCCCTGCTGGTCATCATGGAAGCTTTGATCCATTCCATCTCTGACCTGGGCTGGTTGACCTCCTCTTAAGCAGCCTAATGACCTTGACCCATTTCCAGGGCCTCGCCATATTGGTGCCAGACTCATTGAGGACAATGAAATTGACTTTAGCCTTGCTTAGAACTCCTGAATTCAAACAATCCACCAGCCTCCAGTAAAAGGGACTATAGGTGTGGACTAACATGGCCTGTGGCTCTGAACACTTTAATCAGCAATCTCACTTGCTTTCATCAGACTCTTTTGCTTTTGTTTTCTTAGATGTGACTTTTTCCCCCTCCAAAAATCAATTCTAAGTCATAATGAACAGACATACTGGTGCTCTCATTCACATTTCAGTGTGAGCATAGACAGACCTACTCATTTTGTTACATTTAGTGAATTGTTCAAGAAGTGAAAAGGAAATGAGGCCGGTTGTTGGTTGAGAATGTGAAAGAATAGAGGGTCTGAATGTTCTTTTTGTACCCCTAAGGTACTAAATGAATCAGAAATACATTGGATAGATCCTCTATGGAGGCCATATGGGAAAACAAGAACAAGATTTGCACAATGGATGCATGAATTGTGGCCTCCATCAAATGGACACTTTGGATACCACAGAACCACCAAAATTAAAAAAAATTTAAACTTCCAGTTAATTTTATCTTTCCTACTGTCCATCTCATGTTTTAAGTTGGGTAAAGAACATTTAGCACCATTTATTGACTTTCAAGTATAACATATCTTGAAACCTTCACTTAATGAATACAGAAAGCAACTTAGAAGCCTTGGGAAACATTTGAGTTTTACATCTTTAACTGTACTATGTTTGAGACTATTATATCACCACCTTCCCATATTTATGAAATTGTAATACAAATTGGAACCAACCCTAACTTGCATTTTTCTTATAGCAAAATATGATGCCTTCCACCTGGAGTACTAGACTTGGAGTCAGGAACTTCTGGGTCATAGTTTAGATGTGTGACCCTAAGCAAATCATTCAATATTTCTGAGCTCCAATTTTCCCAACTGTACAAATAGAAATCATAATAATACCTAACTTCAAGGCTTGGCTTTGGTGTCACCTCCTACCTGAAGCCTTTTCTGATTCCCCTGGTTTTTACTGCTCTCCACTTCCCAGTCACTTTGTATTTATGTATCTGAGTAGATAGATAGATAGACAGCAGATATTTCCACGGAAGAATGTAGACTCTTTGATAGTTGGGACTACTTCATTTCTGTTTCTTAGCATAATACTAGGTACATAGTAGGTGCTTAATAAATGTCCACTGAACTCAATTGTAAAAGATATGGATTATAAAAATCATCAGCCTTTAAGACTTTGTTGTGCACAGCAATCGGTGCAGGAGGGGTGGACTGCTAGCAGCATTATCCAACCACATCTGTGACTCACTGCTCTCCATTTGTGATTTCAGCAGCTGGCCAGCACTTGGCAGGTCTGCCTGACAGCAGTATTTCTGGCAACCGTCAAAATGCCACGGCAATAAAATGGAACACCTTAGGGAAAGGGAAGTTTTACTAATGTATGGCAGCGACAGTAATGGATCTGGCTGGCATACCTCTCGAGGAAAATCGACTGTTCACTGCTGGTCCAAATTCTTGTAGAAAGATGAAGACAAGACCTATTTCCAACATGGTATCATGCCAGGATGTTCCAGAAAATCCCTGCTCTAATGATTCATCATGACATACAGGTGACCTTGGATTCTCGAAAGGCCTTTCATTCAGAGTGCAAGCTCTGGCTGGTCCTACAAAGCTGGGGAAGTTTAAAGTATGGACCTAGCAAAAGGAAGTATGTTTTGTTCAAACATCAGCCTGGATGAGTACAGAGAAACTTATTTCCAGGAGACTTGTTTGGTCAAAATTACGAAGGAAATTGATAAAAAAAAAATTTTTAAATTGATAAAAACACAAAACACTCAGTTCTGCTTTTGCTATAACAGTGGTAAAGTCACTGAAAGGGTAGCAGAGTGTACTAAGAACCACCAACTTCTTGGACTATCTACATGTATTAATTTAACTATTGGCAGCCTTACTGTGCAAGTTTGTACAAGGATAAACAAGTTGATATGCCACTCGGAGGAAGTGGTTGATATTCACTTTGGCATGCTTGCAATAAATGAATCCAGGAGACATAAATCCATTTCAGCTAGATGAAAGGAAGGCTCATAGGTTCTCTTAGGAGAGGCAAAGAAATGATTAATTTATGGAATTAGTTTCACCTTGGACCTAAAGACAAAAAAATAGCATTTCATCGGAGATTTAGTCATCTTGCCTTATACAAAGATGATATGCAAAAGCAATCTGGCTACCACAAACAATCCCAGGATGGTAGCTTATGCTCCAAAAGCTGTTGTAGAGGAGGAAGGAAAGGAAATCCATTAAAGACTATGGAAGATTATCTAAATAGAGGCAATATATACTCTGATACTTGGTGACTTCAAGGCAAAGGTGGGCACAGAAGATGATGACAAAAAATATACTAAAATAGCATGAGATAAAGAGAACTGTGGCTTTCAAACTACTCAGAAACTTCACTCCTGTAAAATGCGAAGATTATCTTTAAGAAGAAATGAACAAGGCAGTGGACACAGTAAGCAAGAAACATAAAAATATGGTTGAGTCATTCATTAGTTACAACAAATGCCCAAACCAACATTAAACTAGAAGACTAAAGAGAAGACACTGTAAGCAATTACAGTAATTCCAACCAAATCTATTTTTAAAAAACTGTTAACTCTTAAAAGTGATAGATGAACAAAAGCCATTGATTTTATCACTATTTCTTAAAGAAGTTTAAGTGGTGCAAAATAATTGCTCCACAACAAGGAGGCCAAATAAGCCCAGTAAATATCTTAGCCAGCAAATACCTGATTTCTTTGAGAAACAGAGAGACACGGCAGTCAGGGGGGCACACTGGTTCAAAATACAAATACATCTGTAAAAGATGGAAAAGTATGAGTGATGTTGCTTCAAAAAATGGTGAGAATTAGTTGAGGAAAAAATGAGCCTGCAGAGTTTTTGGTCTGAGACCCAGCCAGGCCAAATTACCTTTAGAACATTGGTATATTAATCTCTAGGGAGGCCACAAAGAGAGAGGAAATGGAATAGATTTGCTGACATTTCCATGACAATCTATTTTTATCAGTGATGACAGTGGAACCACCACACAGTGTCTGGAATATAGTAGGCACTTCATAAATATTTGGTGATTTGACTTGGATACCATCACCTCAGTGCCAATATCTTTAGTGAGGAAGTATCAATGGCACTTAAGAAGATGAAGTCGGGAAGACAGTCTGGACTAGATCAAATGCATAGAAAAGAAATCTATACTGCAAGGATCAGCTTTGAAGAAATGTGAGGAAAAATTTTTAAGATACATAAATAATGGGGATATTCCAAAAAAATAAAAAAATTATAGACAGTACTTTTAACAAAAGACAATTATAAAGACATCAGTAACTATTGGCACAGCTATCTACTTTCTCAGCTTTCTAAAATATTTGCAAGAATGGTCTATGAATGAATTAAGAATATCTTTGATGAAAATACTAGAAGAGAATAAACAGCCTTTGGCAGATGACTTTGTCTATAGGTTACATCTTCATAGTAATAGGATTGGTTAAGGAGTATCAAGTACACAAACTGTGACAATGTCTATTTGCTTTTGAATACAAGAATAGTTGACTCAGTAAAGCAAAATACAGCAAAAAGCACTCTTCTCACACAAGGGTTCATCCACACATATGATAGACAACACACAAAAATCCATGACAGATTCAACCATGTAAATTACTTCGGACAACAAGTTGCTGAGTATTAGGAACAAGTGACAAGTAAAGTAAGGAGTCACATGCTCACCAACTTGTTCTTCAATCTTGCACAAAGTCCAAATATGAAGAATTCCTCATTAATGAGTTTTCCAAATGCTAATATTCATAGGTGATAGATGAACAAAAGCCATTGATTTTATCACTATTTCTTAAAGTTCAAGTTAACTGTGAACAGTGCCTTACACGTTGTAGGCATTTAATAAGTGCCTGTTTAATTCAAGTTAATTGAATCCTAGAACACTGTAGGAAATACTCACTGAGACATCTGGGCTCTAAAAAGAGACCAGTTTATTAATTCACATTAGAAAAACAAAGTGGGAAAACAACGCATATAACCCAGATTATCACAAAATGTGAACAGATAGCTCATCTTGGACAGGTACTAGAGATAAACAATAATGCAGGTATTTAATTGAATGGAAGGATGAGACTGGACTGGATCCCATTTGGAAAATGATGTAAGACTTTCAATGACTGCAATTTGCTTGCCAACTTTTAAACACCGGTTTTCTCCCAGTCATGGAATAAGGCTATACATAGCTGAATACCATTTCCAGGAAGATTCAAAGGGCAGTGGATACTTGGTGGGTATAATTAGATCGCTGCATATTACAAATGATAACTTGAACTCAAGCAATAGTGGGAAGAAGACCAGCCTTGGCATCACAAAGACCTGGGTTCAAGTCCTGCCCATGACACACACTAACTGTATGGTCATGGATATATTCCTTCATCTTTCAGTGCCACTCTCTGGGACTCCAAGTTAGAGACAAATTGCTGATCTGCCTCAGTAAAGGGACTTTCCATAGGTAGGAACAAAAAAAGTCAGGAAGAAATTTGTGTGACTGGCTGGAAAAGGAGGTAGCTTGGTCATGTTGAGAGGGCAAGGGATAACAAGATGCTGTACTAAGGGGCTGCAATGGTTTTCCCAAATATCTAAAGAATCGCAGAGTGGCTTTCAGTATTGGGTAAATCCTTTATGAAGGCTATTCAGAAAGACAGAAAAAGTTAAACAAGATTAGCAGGCATGGATGGGGTATGACCTACACAATAACAAGATCACAGATCTACTGAATTACTTAAATAACAGTATCCCTGAGGTAACAGCAAGTAGGTTGATAAGAAAAAGAATAACATTCAGTGACTCTGATGGGCAACTAAAGGGCAGAGTTCACCATAACCTTAGCATCCATCTAACTAGTCCAACTTACTTATGTGATAGATGAGGAAACAGACTTGGAGAGGCTAAATGATTTGCCAAAGATCACTGGCCCTAAAGAGATTGGTTGGTAGTGTTGAATTACTTGTTCCCTAAACACCTACAATTTGAAGTAAAAAAAAAAGGAAAATAATTTTCAGACTGCTCTATACATTTATCCTGGGCCAAACTAGACCTTATATCTCTAAAAGCTCTGAACTTAAGAGATCTTTCAAAAGAAAAAAAGCTAACACAATTCCAGCAGCCCTCATTCTAGCTCTCATTATCACTCCATGGAGCTGTCCAGGGCTCAGAGCCATTGCTAACTTCAAAGGGAGCAGTGTGTATGTTCAGATTGATTTCAGAGGCAGCCTAAGTGGATTAAAGAAACTGACTCCTTTAGCTTTGATTTGTTTTTAAAAATTAAGAAATGATCATTACCTTTATACGAAAATGTCTTTATTTCCAAGGTTTAGTGTGAAATGAAATGAAAATTTAAAAAGAAATTTTCCTCAATTATGTCATGGGAATTATCAAAAAGTCTTCTGTAAGAGTAACTATTTTTCTTTATTATAGCTTTCTTTCATATGAAATATTTTGGGTTACTGGGGCAAAGCTGTGACCACTCCAACTGGAAGCTTGAGGTAGAGTCCTTGATTCATGTTGGAGCAGTGTCAAATTCTTTTAGACTTTCAGTTTCATTGATGTGTTTTGTTTTCGCATTGTGTTCACTTACAGGTTATTCCTCCTTAGTAAGAAGTCTCTTAGAACAAAGTAAAACAGTTAAAAAACAACAACTAAGAATAAAGTAAGCTCAACTGAAAGTTCATATAACACAGGTTCAAGTTCAAAGCCAGTTTTTGATGGAATGACCTGATAGTTTAAAAAAACTAACTAATAAAATACTGACCTCAACTGAAAGTTCATGCAACACAGGATCAAGTTCAAAGCCAGTTTTTGATGGAGTGACCTGACTAGGAAAGCAGGGAAATGAGAATAAGTTTACTGATCAGGGACATGCAGAAACTGTCACCAGAAAATACTAGTTGGAGTTCAAGGAATTGAGAGGTTAACAACATATGGCAGTGAGATGTGGAGCTGGCAATGGCCATTCATAGGGAATTAATCACTTGAATAACTGCCACCTGCAGGTTGTCCTTGTGCCTGGTAACTGCTTGTCATAGCTTATATTTCTATAAATTCCAATTAGATGCTATGGGAGCAGGACCTGGACACCTTCTACCACTAGTATTGTGCCATAGTCAGACCACATCTAGAGTACTATGTTCGATTTTGCCCATCGAATTTTATAAAGGAAACTGACAAACTAGACTGTGTCAAGAAGAAGGTGGACAGTCTGATAATAGGAAAGGAGACCAAGACCCATTGGTATTGGTTGCAAAAACTAGGGATGTTCAAGCCTGGAGAAAACTTAGAGGGGATGTGAGAGTAGGCTTCAAGAATTTTAAGAGCTATCAAGTGGAAAATATCTACCTATCAGTCTATCATTTGTTATCCATTCATCCATCAATCAATCTATCTATCAGTGTATCATTTGTCATCCACCTATCTATCTATCTATCTATCTATCTGTCATCTAATGAGCTGCCTTGGGAGGAAGTAGTGATTAAACTATCTATAGAATGCACAGAGCTTCACAAACCTTAAAAGTGCTATATAAATGTCAATTATTACTTATTATAATTACTAGATTCCTCCTCATTGGAAATCTTTAAACAGAGGCTGAATGAACATTTATTAGGCATGTTACAACGAGGACTTCTCAGGTAAAGACAGGTTGGATAACCTCTGAGGTCCCTTCCAATGCTAACATTCTATGACTTGTATTCCCATGAGGATCTGTGCAATGAAGCAGGGGTGCTGAAAGTTACTGAAAAGGGGGATCTAGGAATTGTCACCAAAGAAAATAAGCTGGATTTTAAATGACAGAGAGAATAATGCAATGGAACAGGATGTGTGGTTACTAGTGGCCAGTATGCAGTAATTATATGCTTATGGAAGCAGAAGCCTTTAGCAGCTCTTTGGCTGCTGCCTATGATCTCTCCATATTCTGTAAATGTACCACAAGTGTTGTGGTATAAGGTATTCTTATCCCAATGATTATGGGGGGATATCCCTTACTAAGAACCGAGGAGTGAGTTCAACTTGAAGAAATCAGATAAGCAGCTCTTAGACCAAATCTGCTAAGCTCCCCATTTTGACTTGTAATGTGTCTGAGCTCTTGAGAAGATCAAGGACATGGCTGTGGACCCACAGAAGCATTCGGGGAACACTCACCTCACACACTATTTGCCCTTTTAATTGCTTCAGATACACATACAACGAAGACATGAGAAGAAAGATCCCAGGAGGCCTAAATCACTACACCTAGGCAGGTGTACCATCCTGGTGCACCTCTGTTGGCCTTTGCTTCTAAACTCTTTGTCTCCATGATTCCAGATGGTTTGTTAGAGATATTGGTACTGTCCTTCATTGCTACTCTTACATAAATATTCTCTGCCATATAGGCTAGGTGCAGATAGAAGCAGGCAGGGTTCATCTTTGTGGCTAGGCCCCTAGCTATATTTGTCCACTCCCTTCTCCATCAGGCACTTCGAAATTATAACTACATCATTAATATACTGGTCATTAATCATATAAAACTCATTCAGTAATTGTAGAGTTGTCAGGTATATTGACAACACCTTTGGTCCCAGATTTATAAATAAGGTTTAAAATCACAGGGGACATGCTTATGGGAAAGCATCTAGTTTTCATTTGCTTGAAAGAGGTGGATCAAATTGATAAGCTTACAATAACTCTTGTAATATCTAAAAAATATTCGTTTAAAAAATGACATGATTGATAAGAAAATTGTGGCTTTCTCATTCTGAAAAAGGTTGATAATTTAGTCAAAATAAGGTCTCCCCAGACAGATGAGCCACCATCTCAACACATGTAGGAAACTGAAGTATTTTGTAGCATACCCTATCAAAATTATGAGCACATCTACTGGCTCATTTTGGGTTTTGCAGGAAAATTTCAAGTCCTATGGTTACAGAATCCTCATGTGCATTTATCAAGATTGACCTAGTCAGGGTAAGCAAAGGATAATGTCATGTGACTGCAAAGTGTCTGGATCTTTTTAGAACTGAAATTGGTACACACGCTGAACAAATTTCAGACTGTATCGTCTTGATGTTGCCCTCTGGAAAATACTCCACATTTAAACACATCTTTGGATTCAAAGATGGAAATACAGATGTTCTTACCTAAAAACAAAGTCAGACTTATCTATTTCAGCTCCACAGATAGAGTTCCTCAGGATTCCCCCATTTCCAACCACTGCACACTGATTAAAGGGACGCCCCACAAATGGTTGTGACTGTTAAAAGGAAGTTACAGAGGAGAACATTTTTTTTTCAGTTGTAGACTCACAAAAGTCATCAGTTCAGTGCTCGTGGCTTAACTCTGTAGGAGATTAATTGAATACAGTATGCAGAGTGAGCTAATGGTTGTGAGAAAATACCAACAACCAGCTTAGAGACTTAAGAAGAACCACAGCTTTGGATGGATGGATTTTTCCTGAGAGAAATAACATTTGGCATTATTTATTACTATGTAAATAGAACAGGAAGGGAGAAAACTTTTTTCCTAAGCTCCCAAAAAGGCTAAGATAGGGTGATAAATAAAACATATTAAACACTCTTCTACTTGTAGACATAAAATTGATTTTTATCTAGTAAAAGGTAGGTATGGTTCCTGAATGAGATCTTTAGGCTCAATTATGCCATCAGATATATAAATACCCATCTTGCAAAAAATTTCAAGGATTTAAAAAAAACTATGTGCTGAACTATTCCAAATTAATTTTCAAGGCCTAATATTGGTTTTATATAAACAACTTTCTCTTTTTTTCCTTCTTGGCTCCCTCATCAATTCACCTAGACTTGTTCCTCCTCTCATCCTGAACCCTACCAGAGTTAGAAAACAATTCTCTTGAAAAAGAGCAGTTCAACTGGTCAGTCTCCTTATAGTACTATATCTTCCTTTAGCAGTAATGAATACCATAGGTCCTCTGTTAATGAACCACTAACACTATCTGAAAATGGATATTTTATTTATTTGTGCGTTGAGTGGGACATAGCTGCAAGTTGTTCTGAATTCAGAACCAACTCACAGATAAAATACCTTGTCCTAACTGTTCAAGAGTGAAGTAAGTAGAACCAGTTATAGGAAGAAAGTTCTGACTCTGTCAACCCCTCCAAAGCTCTCTGTTTCTCTTCTGTTACTCCCTTCTCTCCATTTACCAGCATGTCATCTGGGATGGCTTGGGATTCATTCTAGCCTTTCCCTAACCCTGAGTTATTTCTGGTTCAGATATTTGTGATGATCTTTTTTTCTAAGGAGCAGCAGGTTCTGAGGAAGCTAGAACTTGGCTCGAGGTGGTTTTGAGGCTAGTAAACTGACTCTAACTTCCTTGGGCTGGCATATAGTAGCCTCAAACTTGGCTTGCCAAAGATTTGTAGTTTCTGGTGCTTGGAAGAAGTTAGATCAATCTCTAGAGTTGTAGAATGTGTGCACATGCCAGCATGTGTGTGTGTCTCTGTGGGTGCATGTATGTTTGTGCATGTGTATTCTCATACTATCTCTTCCAATAGCACATAAACTCTTTGAGGGCAGAAACAATTTTTTTTGTATCTAGCATAATACCTAGACTCATTAGAGCATACTAGCTGCCAGCTTGCTTGCTTGATTGTGTGTGCATGTGTGTGTATATGTGTCAGCAGTAAAAGAGGATGCTTTCTAAGACAAACTTCCTCACTGTTGAAAAGATAAGTTTGGATCTAAACTTGAATTTACAGTTTCTTACAACCTATTACCTGGAAGGGCAGTGTATTGAGAAAGTGGTAATCTGACAGTCATCCACTGGGAGCTGCCAAATTTTCCATCTTTACTTTCCAGAATAAAAGCAAGACAAAGAATATAAATCTACAGTTCTCTGGGCAAGGTATGATTTTGCTCCCAGCATAGGAAATAGGGAAAAGCCCATTTCAGATTTAAAAAGGCCACTTTCACAGCATAAGATAGTGACCCAAAGAACAATGAGCTGCGAGGGAAGTCCCAACTGACCCATCTTATTCAAGAGTGATGAGGCAGTAAGACTGGAGGATAGAGGAAACTTAGAATTATTTAAGCTACATAAAAGTGTTTCCAACATATCCACAGAGCATTAAAAAACTGCCTTTAAAAAATGGTCCACCTTAAATCTAGCAGGCAGTACTATTACTCATACAATAGTACTCATTTAGTTTAAGCTCTGACTTAATGTTTTAAAACATTTCATCTTTGTATCATGTTCCAAACAACCCACTAACCAACTTCACTTACCACTGGTAGCATTCGAAAAATGCCCTTTTCAATAGGGAAGCTGGCCCTCTCTGCTTCATAACTCATGTTACTCCCAAGTGGAGTGTTATTTTGAGAAATGACAAGGTTGTGCGTGGCATCACAGCAAGAAGCAAGTTTTGACCTGCAGAGGACGAGCAAAAGCAAACCAAGGCAAAGAATCAGGAAAACAACAGGAAATAATGGTCAGTCCAAAAAAGGGATGATTATCACAGTGACTTTCAGGAGGGCGATGTGGCCCTTTCCACCATTCCCTTTTGTCTCCATTGTTCCTAATGAGTACTTGAGGGAGAAACTGTGAGAAAATGGGACCAAAGGTAGTAACGAGATAAAGGGGGTCAGATAGGTCAGCTTGTTCACTGACATACTGAAGCAATTCCCACTTAAGTGCTAGCTGTAAGTGGAAGCTACTTTTTAATATTATTTTCATTGATAGCTTCTGTTTTTACATCACCTTTATTTCATCTGTTGAAGAACCTAGGGATGTTCAGCCGGTAGCCGAGAAGACTCTGGGGAGACATAGCTATCTTCAAGTATCTGTGACGGACTGTCATGTGGAAGGCAAATAGATTTCTGTTTGACCTCAGAGGACAGAACCAGGAGCAAGAGTTTACAGTTGCAAATTTAGACTCAACGTCAGGAAAAAGGTCCTAACTCTTGCAGTCATCCTAAAGATGGGGCTGCCTCAGGAGGCAGTGAGTTCTCCCTCCTTCGAGTTCTTCAAGCCAAGGTGGAGAGGCCACTTCTCAGGCAGATTATAGTAGGGATTCTTTGCATGTACAGATTGGGATAGCTAGTTAGCTAAAAATAATAATAGCTACCATTTATATAACACTTTAGAGTTTGCAAAACACTTCATATATGTGATCTCATTTGATCCCCATAACAGGAAGGTGCTATTACCCCCATTTTACAGTTGAGGAAACTGAATCTGAGAGAGGTGAAGTGACTTGCCCAGTGTCACACAGTTAATGAGTTCCCGAGGCAGGATTTGAATTCAAATCTTTCTGACTCCAATACTCTGTCTCCACTGTGTCATCTATTTGCCCAACTAAAGGTTGCCCAGCTAGATAGCTGCTGAGGTCCCTTCCCACTCTCAAATTCTTTGATTTTGTGATTCTTAATGTATCCTTCCCCCTCCCCAAATTACCAAGTGAGACTTCCTTAGTAATAAATATTTGAAGAGAAAGAGGAAAAAAAATCCCAGTTCAACAAAACCATTTCTTACAGTGCCATTATATTCCATTACATTAATGGACCACAATTTATTCTGTCATTTCCCAATCAATCGACATTTACTTTGTGCAATCTATGTTTTTATAATATTATTTTAACTTTAAGGGAAGAGAGAAAATGAGGTATTTCTCTCCTAATGCAGAAATGACATTTGAAATCAAATGAGCATAGTAAAAAAAATAGCCAAAATGATATTTAACTATTGAATGGCCCCCTGAAAATAGGCCATATTTAACACAGTATGGTTTGAAAAAGGCATTTTAAAATGAGCTATCTTGTATAACTTGACTAAAAATAGAATTTCAATAAAACTATTGGTATTTGGGAAAATGCAGTCAATTCAGTATTATACTGAGATCAATGGGTCCTGCCCCTTTATCTCTGACAGATGAGTATCTAAACCATCCAAGAGAGATATCTGCTGTTAAGGATCTGTAGGGCCAGAGATTCCATAATGATAATCCACACCAGTATTTTATCATCCTGGCAGGTGAGAAGTTTTTCCTTAGCTGGCCCTGAAAAGTCTCTTAATTTAGGTTGGCAGTTTTGTCTAGTTCCATCTTGTCTAGAATAGAGAATTGATCAGCATTCCCTTTTATAAAAAGCTCTTCTATACTCAAAGCCAGTGATTGAGTCATTCCTTTGTCTTCAAACAATTTTTCATCCCTCCAATCAACTTTGTTGCTTTCTCTTATTTCCACGTCCCTTAAAAGAGTATAGTAAGTAAAATGGCATGTAATAATCTCATGCTGATCAGAGTAGGAAAGAGTGAATGACATGCAGGATGATTTCCTGGCTCTTTTGTTCAAATCTGCCCTTTAATGTACTCTACTATCATGCTGACTTAAAAAACTCCAATTATACATTGCTGACTCAAAATAAGCCTGTGGTCAATGACCCTCAGGTGGATTTCTACATATACCTGCCTAGCCAGTCCCTCTGTGTCCATATAGAATCACAGATTAGTACAACTGTAAGGAACATTAGAAACTGAATTCACCTCTTCATTTTAGAGCCAAGGAAATCTCTATTTGTTGGGGAGAGGACTGTCCCTTAAACAGATAACTCTTGAACTCTTTCTTACTTAGTTTCATCTCATTTTAAGGGGCCATTTCTAATTTTCTAGGGCATTTTGAACTGTATTCCTCTCATAAAGTATCAGCAATTGTTATAGAATAAATAGGCTGCATTGTGGAGCTCTGGAAAGATATTATTTGAATGCAATGGCCAGTGTTTTGAACTTTGGATATGCTATGATAATGTCAATGTCATCCAGTGAATTATTATTTGAAGAAAAATTATTTTTGCTCATTGAAATATCATAATCTGCTTCATAACATCTTTTCAAATTTTTGAACCTAAAATTTCCAAAAGATGGTTTATGGAGAATAAAGCAAAGTACACTCCAATTGGCATATTACCTGGTCAAAAGTAATTGCTATAATACAGTTATAATTTTATAATTTTTTATAATATTTTATAATACTGTTATAATTTTAAAATTGCTATAATACAGTTTTAAAATTATAACTGTTAATTAAATTTAATTAGAATAGAGTTGTTAAAAAACATTTGACCCTGTTTACCACTCTCTCTCTCCTCCTTGATATTCTTTTCTCTCTAGGTTTTCAGGACACTATCCTTTCCTGGTTCTCCTCTTATCTGACTGTTCCTCCTCTGTCTCCTTTGCTAGATCCTCCTCCAGATCATGTGCTCTAATTGTGGGTGTTCCTCAGGATTCAGTCCTGGACCTTCTTCTCTTCTTTCTCTATACTATTTCAGCTACTATCTTGGTGATCTCATCAGCTCCCATGGATTTAATTATGCTTATGATCCTCAAATCCACCTTTCCTGCTCCAAATCTCTGCTGAGCTTGTCTTTCTGACATCTCAAACTTTATGTCCAGCAGACATCTAAAAGTCCCTTTGTCTAAAACAGAACTCATTATCTTTCTCCCTAAACCCTCTGTCCCCTCCCTTCCCTATGACTGCAGAGAACAACACCATCTTCCCAGTCCCTCAGGCTTATAACCCAGGAGTCATCCTAGACTTATCACTACCTCTCACACCGCCCCTCCCCATATGCAAGCTGTTGGCAAGGCCTGCTGATTTCACCTTTGCAACGTCTCTCAAATATGTCCTTTCTCTCATCAGATACTGCCCCACTCTCGTGCAGGCTCTCATCACCTACACCTTGGTTTTTGCAATAGTTTGTTAATGGGTCTGCCTATTTCAGATTCATTATCCATTCAGCCACTGGCCCCATCTATCTCCTACCTATAAAATAAACTTCATCGGCTTCCTATTGTCTCCAGGAGCAAATACAAAATGCTCTGTTTGGCATTCAAAGCTCTTAATAACCTGGCCCCTTCCTACCTTTCCATTCTTCTTTTACTTTACACCCTAACATGTGCTCTCCAGTGAGAATGGCCTCCTGGTTGTAGATAGATATAGATAGATGTAGATATACAAAAGCAAAAAATGCACATCACATTAGCTCCCAGGAACCAATTACCATGTACTTCTCCTGCCCTAACCTCTTTCTTAACCTTCAGATTCTCATCTCCAAATACCTATTAGATATCTTGAACTGAATGTCTTAAACCCAACACACACTAAATGGGTCTCATTCTCCTTCCCCTCAAGCCCTCCCCTGTTTCAAATGTTCCTATTATGGTGGAAAGCAGCCTCACCCTTTCAGTCCCCCAGGCTCACAGAATAGGCCTGAGTATCATCCTCAACTCCTCACTCCCATTCCCCATTTCTAACCTATTGCTAAATCTTGTCAATTTTACCTTTGTAATATTTCTCCCATGACACTGGTATGAGCCTTCATTGCCTCATATCATACTACAATGGCCTGTTGGTTAGTTCCCTTGCCTCTACTCATTCTAGTCCATCCTCTAGAAAGCTGTCAAAGTGATCTTCCTAAAATTCAGGTCTGACCTTATTATTCTACCCCTCTTCTCATAATTCCGTAAATTCCAGTGGTTCCCTATCACTTCCAGGATCAAATATAAAATCCTACTCTAGATATCTCCCATCTCCATGCATTTTCATTGACTTTTTCACATGGCCAGAATTCTCCCCCTTCTCATCTCAGTCTCCTGGCTTCATTGGCTTCCTTCATTTCTCAGATAAAATCTAGAAGTCTTTCCTGAACCCCTATAGTGATAATGCCTTCTCTTTCTTGATCATCTCTAATTTATCCTCTATGTATTCTGCTTTGTAAATAGTTGTTTGAATGTTGTCCCCCACATTAGATTTTGAGTTCCTTGAGAGCAGAGACTATCTTTTGCTTTTGTGTGCCTAGCATTAAGCACAGTGCCTGACACATAATGGGTGCTTAATAAATCCTTGTTCACTTGACTTGAAAGTATATAGAAAATAACAAAAAGTAATTTAAAGAGGGAGGGTATGGATGAAAATGGAATTAAACTTTCATCTTCCTTTGGGAGATACAATCACATATGTGTACACACATATGTAAGTACCATCATATATGTGTATGCACACATATATATATGCACATAAGTATTGTATATGTATTATACACAGACACACATATATGTTTATATATACACATATATATCATCAGAGAAACCCATGTAGCAGAAAATATAATTGCTTGTTCCCTTAAAAGATTACCACACAAAAAGATTTTTAGAAGCACCTAACTACATATAGCATTGTGCCAGGTGCTATTTAAAGAGAATTACAATAAAAGTAATTTCTGAAATCTAAAATTAATTCTCAGACTCATGGAACTTCTGCATTCTGGGGCAGACCTATGAATTTACATTAGGAAATGTAGGTAATATAAAAACAAAAGATATATAATAAGATTAACATAAGCAGAAATATTATTCAACTTTTCCCTCTCTATTTCTATGTGCTCCTCAAAGTGGATGTATTCTCTTCTCTATTATGATGCTAATCTAATGAGCTCAGTTTTAGATGTGTGGAGCTTGGGGTGGCAAAGGGCCATCTCAGTGGAGATGCCCATCAAGCAGCTAGACAGGAAGGAACTCAGTGAAAAGATGGGGAGTTGGATGTATTTATTTGATTGGGAATCATTGCATTGAGGTGCTAATTAAGGTCCTGGGGATATATGATGTCCTCACGGCAGAACAGGTAGAGAGAGAAGAGAAGACTTGCCAAGAAAAGAACCTTAAGACAACCAAGTAGATGGAGGAATGTAAAGAAGAGAAGGAGATGGAGAAGGACCGGACAGATTGGTTGGAGGAGAATGAGAGGAAATTAACATCAAGGAAGCTAAAGGAGAGCAAGGGTATCCAGAAGGGGGGGCAGTGTTCAAGTGTCAGGTGATATGGAAAGTCCAGTAAGATGATAACTGAGAAAAGGTCAAATCAGAAGTTACTGTTGACTTGGAGATGGTAGTTTCAGGAGTGGGGTGGGAATGGCCAATCAATAAGCATTTATTAAGGCTTATTATGTGGCCAGGTTACTGTGTTAAGTGTTGGGAATACGAATACAAGCAGAATAACAGTCCCTGACTGCAAAGAGCTCACATTCCAAAGGGAGGCAGGGAAGACAATACATAAAAGGAAAATGAAAAGCAGGAGGTGGAGGCCAGTGCAGGTGGGGTGGGTAGAAAGAGAAGAAGGTGGTAGAAAAAGTGCAGAGATTCTGAAGAGTAATGAAAGCCTGACTGCTGGCCTGAGTGTCAGCCTATCAGAGGCAGAAGATATTCCCAATGTGTAAAGTCCAATGGTGAAGTGCACTTTGAGGATGGATGCTTATAGGGTTTATAGATAGAGAAAATCCAGAGAAAGGTAGCAGGGACGGGACGCTGAGAAGTACATAAACACATAAATGGTGAAGAATGTGACTACTTACAGAACTTCAGTGATGGAGGGAAGAAGAGAGGACCACAGTGTGACAGGGTGACAAGATATACAGAAATGACCTTTAAATTTATACCTGGCAGTAAACAGGATGAATTTGCATATTTTCTTTATATTTGAATATAAAATACATTTTTATATTCAGGTTATTAATGTTCCAACAAAAATCTTTTAGTCAATTTAACAATATTATAACTGTAGGTACATTCCTTATCCCATTTGGCTAACAAGTTCCCATTAAGATATGATTTAATAAGGTTATGGAGTTCATTACAAAGCTCATCATACCAAAAAAGTGGAAAGAACATTTTCAAGATTTCCTGTCTTTTCGAGGTCATCCAACTTACAGCTTTTTTAAAAAAAATCTGAATTCAGAGAAATTTATCGAGGTTATTAAATTTGCTTTTTAAAAGCCCAGGTAATTCAGATAATGAACAGAGTTAGTTTTTGCCTTTTGTATGAGGTTCAACTCTCGAAGCATACCATTTCTTCCACAATTCTCTTATCTGAGAGGTAAAAACTTAGAAGTATTCCTTCTAAATTTTGATACAAGTGCAAATGCTCACATGTGATTTCTAGAGTTGATGGATCCTTCAAGTTCAAGAACTTCCATTTATCTTTGGGAACTTTCAATCTTAATGCTATCTATACATTTCTTATTATAATCCTTATTAATATGATACATTAATTTACCATCTGATGAAATACTAGGATTTCTGGGGCATTTTGATGGCTCATAGGAACAAAGAAATGGAATAAATGAAATTGACCCTGTTCTTAAAAATCCAGTATACTTGGACACTATCCCCCAGAGCCATTTAGGCTGGAGCTCAGCAACTCCATTCCTTTTCTTTCTTTATGTGATCAACAACACCACTTGAAGGGGACATATAAGCCATCAATTCATACTACCAATTGGAAAACATCATATTAGGGCACTTCTAGAGTTATAAGGATTGGTCTGTCACCAGGGCCCCAATATGTTGAATCAAAATTAACCAGACTCTCATCTAAAGTGATCTAGTCATAGAACCAGGAGAACGTTATACACAGTAACAGCAATATTGTAATGACAGTCAACCATTCAAGACTTAACTACTCTGATTACTACAATGATTCATGACAATTCCAAAGGGCTCATGATGAAAAAAATGCTGTCTACCTCCAGAGAGAGAACTTATGAACCCTGAGTAAAGACTGAAGCATATTTTCTTTCACTTTCGTTATTTTCTTGGTTTTTTTCTTTTGCAACATTCTAATGTTGAAATGTTTTGCATGACTTCATATGTATAATGGGTATCATTTCTTGCTTTCTCAAAGGGTGGGGGAGGGAGAGGTGGAGAATTTGGAATTGAACAATTAAAAATAAATAAAGTGATCTAATCAATCCCTGGGAATGAAGTCTTGACCACTGTCTCTGTGATATGTCTGCTGGGGCGGATAACATGATGAAAGGCCTTAAAATCAGCTTCTGGGCAAGCTGTCTCCCTCATCGACTTTTTCCACCTTGCCTACACCAAGCACACATATACCCAGTAAGGTCAATAATGTAGTGCTTCCACTGAATCCCTCTCTGTATCACAGAGGTAGCTAGGTATCAAAGTTGATAGAGTGCTAAATTTGAAATCAGAAAGACCCGAGTTTGAAATCTGCCTCAAACACGAATAAGTCACCTAAACTTTTTCTGTCTCCATGTTTCCTCATTTCTAAAATAGAGATGATAATAGCACCTGGGTCACAGGGTTATTGTGTAGATCAAACCAAAGGGGATAATAAAGTGCTATGTGAATATCAGTTTTTGTTTTTTCACCCTGTGTCTCCTTCTCCCCCATGGAAAATGAATAACTTTCCTCCTCCCCCAATCTTTCCACATAATAGAAATAAGGAGTAGATTCCCTCTTCAGGAAGATTGTCTAGTTTCTGGTGTACCTCACTGTATTTTTCATTTCTATCACTGTATTACCAGCATGTAGCAGAGTGTCCTGCAAATAGCAGGTGATTAATAAATGCTTAGACTCTTAGAATCCCTAGGGACTCCACCTCAGACTTTAGTTTCCTTGCCACATTCTTTGGGAACCTTTTCTTGGTCCCCATAGCTACTACAACTGTCCCCTCTAAGGTTAACTTCCATCTACCCTGGATGATTCTCTTCTATATCTATTTATTTACAAATTGTCTTCCTCATTAGAAAGTAAGTTTCTTGAGGGCAAAGAGTCATTGCTTTTCTTTGGATCCTCAGAACTTAGACACATGGTATATACTTAATAAATTCATGTTGATTGATTGTTAAATTCCAGGGTTCTGAAAGCTCTAATGTACTTTTCAAAGTGCTTGGTTTCATAATCCTTAGGGTCCCTGTCATGTAAATTTTAAAGAAGGAATGGATACAGTGCTGGATTTAGAGCCAAGATAGACCTGAGTTGTAATCAAACGCACCTGTGTGACCCTGGGCAAGTCACTTAACTTCCTCATCTCAATTTCCTCATCTGTAAAATGAGGATGATAATAATACCTTTCTCACGGACTAGTTATGAGGATCAAATGAGATAATGTATGCAAAGTACTATGTCGACTTTAAAGCATTAAATAAATGTTTGCTATCACCACCACCACCACCACCACCTTCATCATCAGTAGTAGTAGTCGCGCTGCTGCTGCTTCTAGTGGTGACAGTAGTAGTAGTAGTAGTAGTAGTGATATTCCTCCTAATCCTGGCACGATACTTTAGGTGGACACAGCGGGTTTTTAAATAAATGTTTAATGAACTAATGAATGCATAAATATCCAACTTTCACAGAGTGGTTATGTGTTAGGAAAATATAGTTCAAAACATTTTGCTTTATTTGATAAAAAGAGATGTGGAGAATCATATTATACCACCACAAACACTTAATTAGCACTCCTTTGAGAAACAAATATATTTTATTACATCTGGGGCAATTTCAAAAAGAAAATAAAACTATATATTTAAATTATAGCTGCTTGGTATTTCCTTTTGTTATGGCTATTCATTATAAGCCTCAAGTCAAAATTCTTCATTGGTCTTAATGGAATGCTTCCTAGATCTCCATGAAATGTTAATGACTGCTTCAGGTTTGCATTCTACAAGTAAGGGAAGGATGCTTAGAATGCTAACAACGTCCACATTTCGTCCTTCAGTTCATGGATAGCTCTTATGTATCATCAAGCTCTCCAGGATTTCTGAATGAGGTTTAGTGCAGCTAAGGGAAATATATAGGCAGCGGGAACTCTCCACAGGTATACTAGTTGGTCAGCTTATTTCCACCTCATAGCACAAGTGTTCTCACAAAATTTCAAGGAAAAAATAGTTTTCTATTTAAGGTTTTTACAGAGTATGCTTTAATTTGCTTTGCTCATAGGACCAAATGTTTTAGGGTGATTAGCACTGTTTTTCCTCAATATTAATTCTATGGCTACTGTTAGACCTGGATTCTAATTTTGTGTTGCAACAATCCGGCTAGCAGCTGCTGTGGGGGGTGTAAAATCAACAACAACCAGTTCACAGAACGCTGCCAAAGCCCGGGTTCTTTTGATCTGCTTTACTAAGGAAAGCAACGTTAAGGGGTTGACAAGCTCACTTTAATTCAGCATACAAATACCATTCACTTAGTTCAGGGGGAAAAGCCAGCACCCTGAACTTCAGAGCAAAATACAAACAAATTACAAACATCGACAGATAGGCCAAATACAATTCATAGTTACCAACATCTAAGTTCAGCCCAGGAGCTCATAACAAGGGCTGGCCCAGAGTCACGCACACCACCATGGCTGTGGGTCAGAGCCCCCAAAAAGAGAAAGCCAACCCCTGGTTTTATATCTTTTTCAGGGTCAAGGGTGAGTCACACCTGTGACTCACCCATGTGATCTAAAATCATCACAAAGAGGCGACTTAAACCCGGGTGGTCTAAAAGCCTCTGATATCACAAACAAGTCACTCAAACCCATGTAAACTAGGCTTTCCCTTGAGGCAAGGAGGTCATCAAGGACTCCTAATTTAATCAAGGAAATAAAGGCCAAACTCTTAAAGGGCACTTGCTTGAACTAAGTGCTAACAGCCCATTTTGATTGCAAACACATCTTGCCTCTGTTACTTACAGGCTGTGAGTATGAGCAAGGCACTTGCTTTCTTCCAGACTCAGTGCCCTCATTTGTAAAAGGGGGATAATAAAACACGTAGTATCTACCTCATAGAGGGAGTTGTTGGGGACAAATGATATAGTGCAGGGTGTCCTAAAAATCTTAATGCAGTTTTAGGCTATGTATTGCCAAACCTTAAGGTACTACATAAATGTCAGCTAACAAGAATAATACTAAGCATCTAGTGATGGGTCCTCCTATCAAATATATGTCCCTGATTCTCAGGTTAATCACAGCACAACTGTCACATGCTGAGAAAACCACAGTTCTGAATAATTATTGTGACAAGCCATACTCTTTCCTACCCCTAGGGATAACTTTGTTTTTACTGAGTCCTATGAGTGTGGACTACTGGCTCCTGGCTACTACTTGTTAAACTGAATGTCAGTACATTATCTCTGATCCTAAATTCTTTCATTCAGCTGTCACACAAGAAAGCTGCATGATACAGTAGTTGAGGCCAGAGGTGAGGTAGCTCTCCTAGGCTGGAGAAGCTACAGAAATCTACTCTGTGCATTATCTACATTCTGTGTTAGAGGCTTTTTGGTACTTGCTTCATATCCAGTGCTACATAGAGAGCCTTAGCTACAAAGACAAAACTACCCTCAAGGAGGCTATGGGGGATACAACATGTGAACAGATAAGTAAATACCAACATGACCTAAGTTGAAAAAGAAGAAGAGAGGAAAGACTTCTCTGAGGAAGTGTTCCCTGGGCTGAGGCTTGAAGAAAGCTAGGGTCTCATGGGTACCTAGTTACAATGTTTTCCATATAATGATGGCAGATCGAATTCTTGAATAGGAGAAATTCAGAGAAACATAGAAGGATGTGCACCAACTACTGCAAAATGAAATCAGCAGAACCTAGAACAGTATACACAACTGCAACAATGTGAATGAAACAAATGGAACTCTGAGTGACTAAAAAACCAACGAAAACCTCATAGAACAAATACTGAAACATACATGATCCTCTTTGCAGCATGGAGGGGTGAGAATAGTAGGACAAAAGACATACACATTGTCTGACATGGCCATTGCATCAATTACCTTTTTGCTTAATTGGTTTACTTTGTCATGATGAAGATTCAATCTGGAGGAAGGGTTTGAAATGCATCCGATAAGAAGATAAAAGCTATTAGTTAAACATACTTTAACAAACAGGCCACATTTTGGTCTAGAACAGAGAAGCTGCAGTGGTGTAGAGGACTCTCGCAATCCATGCAGACCAGCAAGTTGTTCTGCAGCTTGTAGCCCTAAGTTTCCTGGGGCTTAAGTAAACTTGTCTAGGCTCTCACAGCTAGTGGATGTCACAGGCAAGTCTTGAACCCAAGGTCTGATCCCAAGACCAGTTCTCTATTTGGTATATCCCACTACTTCTCCAACAGGGTACTTATATATGTCTGAAAGAATAGAAAACTTACCCATGGAGAGGGAGAAGAGTAAGTCAGTCAACAAGCATTTATTAAGCACTTACTATGTGTTAGGTAGGGCTAGGGCTACAAAACCATTCTGTGTCCCAAACAAAAAGAAATGGGATTCCTTGGCAGACAGGTGCAGGCCAGACATAATTCCTACTAAGCAGAGCAGTTAAACATAAAATGCTATCAAAAGAGGCCATAGAATCTCTTTCCCTAGAGTTATTTAAATAGAGGAGATAGACCCAATTGTCAGAGAAGCTTTGGATACAGTCTTGCGTGAATGCATAAGGATGATTTAGATGACCTCTCAAGGTCCCTTCCAGCTCTATGATAGTCTTCTGTAGTTTCGAAATTGCTAAGTTGAAGTCAATTCTGAATTACTTAAGTGTGAAAAAACAAGCTCTAAAAATACAAAATTCAACCATTAAAATGAATTTTTGAGATTTCTGAATATAGATTAGATTTTAGACAAAAAAAAATTTCAGGTCACTAGCTTTATTGTTGGTCAATGTATGAACAAACTGTGGAAGGCATTTCTCCCCTCTTTTGTGACTGAGTTGTTTGTACTTTTATTTAGTTAAATATTCAGTGGAAGGATAGTGAAGGTAGGAGGGGGAACAGGCAAGGAGGACCCAAAAGCCTTTCTTTGTAGAAACTGGCAGAATGTTTTGGAGCCTGAATTAACTATCTGAAGCTTCTGAAAAGGGATTTTTACAATTAAAGTGCTGAATCCATCTTATCTATAATTACAGCAGCTTATTGCCAAAGGAAGTGCTCCCTAGGATAAATGTTCCTGGTACAATTTCTGTTTATGCCATACTTTCTTTTGCAAGAGGTCTCATTATTTCTTAAACCTTCACTGGCAATACCAAACACTAATTGTGGACTTCATTCAAAAATAATGAACAGGGAATTTGTGTGTAAGCACAGTTATGGGGGCAATGTTGCTGGATGTTTCATAGAGGTGAAGGGACAGAGCTAATAATAGCTAACATTTATATAGTATTTACTGTGTGTCAGGCGCAGTGCTAAGCACTTTACATTATCATCTCACTTGATCCTCCCAACAATCCTGGGAGGTGAGTGCTATTTTAACTGACATTTACAAAAGAGGTTAAATGACTCGCCCAGGGTCGCACAGATAAGCGCCTGAGGCTGATTTGAACTCAGGTCTTCCTGACTCCAGGCCCAGTGCTCTATCTACTGTGTCACCTAGCTGTGCCAGACTGGCAATTCTACCTCTGGCTCCCGGTATCTGCTCCTTTGGGGGGAGCTCAGTAGGTCTGCTCTTTCCCCAACCTTTCTTTGAACAGCAAAGCCAACTTAAAGAGAGGAGAGACAAGCCATACACTCTGCTCATGAAGAGAGACAAGCTTTTCTACTGAATAAAGTACACTTGAGAGCAGTAACCTAAAAAGATGAAAAGTATATGACTTTCTGGCCCAAGCGGTCTATTTTCAATCATGAAAAGATCAAAGAGAGTGCAAATGGAGCACACTAAAAAGGACGGATGGTCCCTTCATAAATTCCATGTTACTCTAAGTCTGAAGAGAATCATGAGGCCAAGAGCAGGGATTATGAATGATTATAAACTCTCTCATGACATTGGACTGGAATCGAAAAATGACCATCTCATCACTCCCTCATAGCTGTACTTTATCTGTGATAATAGCTAGCCATTAACAGGGAAATGTTACAGAATTACAGGGTCTCAGGGCTGGGAGGGGCTGTAGAGGCCACCTAGACCAATCCATCTGGAGTCTTTTCTCTCCTATCCTAAGCAAGTAGGTACTCTGCCTCTGTTTAAGAACTCCAGGATAAGGTGACTCATGGCCCCTCAAGGAAGCCTACTCTATTTTTGGATAACTGAAATTATTAAGAAGTTTTTTTTCCTTTCATATGTATTAATGTCTCTTTATAATAAGAATTATTAACCTAGGGTCCATGAACGTTTGTTTTATTATTTTTTGGAGGCAACTGGGGTTAAGTGACTTGCCCAAGGTCACACAGCTAGTAAGTTGTGTTGGTAAGAAAAATGGGCTCTTAGCACTTAGTTCAACCAAGTGCCTTTGAAGAGTTTGGCTTTTGTTTCCTTTGAGTAATTCAGTGTATTTCATTGAACCTTACTAGGTGCTAAGCCCCAGGCCGAAACCCCTATTAGGGGTTTGGATGTGGATTGGTAACTAAGGTGGGGCCCAAGGTGGGGCTAACTCAGGGGAGGGCCTAGTTTACACATGAGTTAGAGTGACATGTCTGGGACAGCAGAGGCTTTTAGACCACGTGGGTTTAAGTAGCTTCTTTGTGACAATTCTAGGTCATGTGGGTAAGCCACATGTGTGACTCACCCCTGACCCTGAAAAAAAATATAAAACCAGGGGTTGACTTTCTCTTCTTTGGAGCTCTTACCCACAGCAGTGGTGGTGTGCATGACTCTGGGCTGGCTCTCATTATGAGCTCCTGGGCTGAACCTAGATGTTGGTAACTATGAATTTGTATTTGGTCTGTCTGTTGATGTTTGTACTTTGTATTTTGCTCTGAGGTTCAGGGTGCTGGCTTTTTCCCCTGAGTTAAGTGAATGATATTTGTATGCTGAATTAAAGTAAGCTTGTCAACCCCATAACGCTGCTTTCCTTAGTAAAGCAGATCAAAAGAACCTGTGCTTTTGCAGCGTGTTGGCAACTTTCTGGGTGCTGATTGTTGGTGGATCTTACACCCCCACCGAAGCTGCTAGCCAGATTGTTGAAACATAAGTGTCTGAGGCCAGATTTGAACTTGGGAAGATGAGTCTTCCTGATATTATGGCACCAAACTATTCAACTATCTCTAAGTAAGCAACACAAGCTATAGGCAAGTTAACCTAACACTGTCAGTTTCTGCATCTCTAAAATAAGGATAATAATGCTTGGACTTCTTATCCCAGACTGGTGGTAAGGATATTGCTTTGTCAGCCAAAGTATGTTACATAAAGGTGAGCTTGTGATATGACGATTATTATTGTATATGAAGAATATCTTGTTCTCATCATCACTTTGATTTCCCTATTTCCGCTGTCATTTCAACACAATTTCAGCAGAAGGTAAATCTTTATAACTATTGTTATAGAACTGCAAAGTTAAAATTCTACAGTGCTATGTGGCATATCAGTGATGGATTCAGGTGCAACCATTTCTCTACATTGCACATATTAAGTCTGTTATAGAAGAGAAATGAAGAGTAAGATCAAGGGGTATTCGGATAAACCACTATTTTATTTCATAGGCTAACATGTTATAAATTATTTTGTTGTTGTTCGTCCTTCATTTTTGAAAAGGACCAATGACATCACGAGGATGATGACTACTTGTGCATGAATTGGATTTAAGTGAGGCAGAAGTGCTCAAAGTCGTCATTCATACTCTTTCCTCCAGAGTCATCCAAGTCCAGTGGCAAGACAAAAGTCAAGACAAGCGCTGATGGCTTGGAATGCATGGATGACTTTGTTCTTTCTAAATTAAGGTCTTTCCCAGATTTCAGTTTGTCTGAGGCAACAATCATTCAATGACTAAGGGCTAGCTAAGAATGGAGACAAAAGATGGCCCAAAGGCAATCCGTGCTATTAAAAGAACAATGATCCAAGATTTCCAGTGGCATGCAGGGATTTCACTGGCATCAAAATATGCACTGTGTCAGAAAATGTCGGCTCTTTAGTCACCAGCTCCTCTTAAAAGGAGCTCGTCCAAAATCGAATAAAATAAATAAGATTGGACTAGCCTGGTGGAATGTAGGTTCCTTGAAGGGTTGATTCACTTTTGTCTTTGTAGTTTCGCCACCTAATATAGTAAATTGTATACAAATAGGTATTTAATAAAGGTTTACTGTTGTTAGAACATTGAAAGAAATTGTTTTGACCCTGAAGATACTAACCATTGTGGAATTATGTTCAACTGGAGGCCAAGGTAACATCTTTCTTTTGGTTATGCCTGCTTTATGTTAATTCCTGATTCTCTAATCTTTGTCAGGAGAGTGACTTCACATTTTCTGGCTCTCTGCAGGCATTTCAAACATCTGTATGAGTCCTTTACTACAGCTTTTTGTCCTGGTCCTGTGAATCACTGCTAGCACAACTGAATGGTCTGTATTTGAATGTGGTACCAGGACGAGTTCTGTGTATGTGTGTGTATATGAGACTCTTCAGGGATAAAATAATATTTCACCAGAAAAAGATGAGCAGCCCCCTCTAGAGTTCAGGTTGAGGGCAATAAGTAGGTTGGGAACCCAGGGAGGTGTGGGACTATGTCTACTTGGTCAGACTGGGTTTCCCAAAGGAAGTGGTGCATACCTGGCCCTTTAGAGAATAATACAAGTCTCACCTCAGAAAATGGCAGCTCCATAATCCTCTTTGTGGCTCCATTTTCCCATCATCAACACTGCCCATTTCCCTAGAGATCATGGAATGATAGAATTTCAAGCTGGAAGGAGCTCAGAGGTTGTCTAGTCCAACTCCTTCATTCTACAGATAAGGGAAATGAGGTCCACCAAAGTTGATGTGACTTACCCAAATTCATGTACATAAGAAATAACAGCACCAGGCTTGGGATCCAAGTTTTCTCAGTCCAAATCTACTTCTCTTGAAGGTCAACTGAGCTCTCTCTTCCCCTCACCCCAGTCTCAACTGGGATCCTAGGACCTCTTGGTTCACATCATACTTGGACTATTGCAATCGACTCTTCATTTTTCACTGACTCCAGTCTCTTCCCCATCTAGTCCATCTTATATTCCACCAATAGACTGATCTTCTTAAAGAATTGATTTTATTATGTTTATCACATCACCTCCAAACTGCCAATGGCTTCTTATTGACTACAGCAGTCATGTCAGACTCAAATAGAAATGGATTCCATGGTCTCATGTTGACTTTCTAAGACTACAAATTAACATTATCTATGTTGTATTGCATTTCTATTTATTTTGTTAAACATTTCCCAATTATTTCTTAATGTAGTTCAGGCTGCACTCAGCTGTGAGTTGGATACTTCTAGACAGGATAAAGTCCAAACTACTTGCATCCCCGACAATTTGACCACATCCTACTTCTGCAAAATCTCTCTGTTCTAACCAGATTGTCCCTGATATTATGGCACCAAACTATTCAATTATCTCTAAGTAAGCAACACAAGCTATAGGCAAGTTAACATAACACTGTCAGTTTCTTCATCTCTAAAATAAGGATAATAATGCTTGGACTTCTTATCCCAGACTGGTGGGATTACCATTTTTTCCACCTACGTCAATTCAACTCATCCTTCAAGGTTTAGTGGAACCGGTTTCATCTCTACCACCTCAGCCCACAGTGACCAATCCCTCCTCCAAACTACTAGAGCTCTTCAATTCAGTTAACAGACATTTATTAAATGCCTAACCAAAATGTGCAAAGCATATAGTAGGTGCCAGGAATAAAAAGACTTAAAAAGGAAGAGCCTTTGTCCTTAAAAGTTCATATCCTAGTCAAGAAATATAACATGTTCCCAGACATGCATATATACTACAAAATAATTTGAAAAGGGAGAAAACACTAGCAATGAGGATATTTAGGAAAACTGAATAGAAGAAATGAGGGCATCTGAGCTGACATTTCTGGGAGGCACTCATTCAATTCAATTCACTGATTATTATTAATCTCCACATTAGTACCTAGAGCAACCTGGTTCACAGCCTTCCAGTATCAGCTGACTTTTAAAATATAAATTTGTCTATATTGCCAATGTCTTGTAATTTTCAATATCTCCTGTGGTATCCAATAGGGCCTTGCACATAGTAGGAACCATGCAACTATTTGGTGATTCATTGATAATTGCTCATTGTTTATGGGCGCTCTTCAGTCAATAACAGTTCAGTCCAATAGACGTTTATCAGATGCCTATTACTGTATGTGCAAGGTGCCAGGCTGGGGATACAAAGCAAAACAATCTCTGCCCTCAGGAAAACACACACAGTTCAACTCAAATAAGTTCACCTCACTCTTAATTGGCAGCCTTAGACTAGAATTTTGGGGCCAGTGTTCTTTCCACTTAGATGTGAGTTTGTTACCAGACTCCAGATTTCTGCTGGCTCTTGTTTCCTTTTTCATCATTTTCCCCCTCAATAACCCTCTAAGCAGAGGTGTGCTGGAGTCAGCTTGATCAGAGACATCGTTAAATTTCCAGTGTGAACATTTATATCTTTGAAATCAGTAAACCTTACAAATTGGGGCTTGATTTAGTGTTTTCTTGATTGCCTACACTTAAGAAAACGGTGGGAAAAAATGAGGATTGATTTTTAAATTTTAATAGGGAGATGAAATTTGATTTCAGTGTCATGTTAATAATGCAGATAAAACTTAAAAGTGTGTCCTGAATGTATTTTTCCCCCAGAGAGCCAGTACCAGCACATTGCTGCCTCTAAACCTTATAGTCTTATAATACTCCTTCCTGGGTATACAATGTTATACCAGATACATACAAACACCCTTCCCCAACAAAAGAAAAAGGGATTATTTCTAGTGGCAAAATTGGGATATATGTATGTACATATATATCCATTGTTCTTAATTATAAAATAGCAATTTTGAATGCCTATTAAAATATGTTAGCATAGTTTTGTGTATTATGTTAATAGGCTAAGAGGATGGTGAAGAAGGGGGAGGGGTATGAAGGGCCAGCACAGGTGGAAAAAAGGAATATTATGTGGGAAGAGAAAGAAAGAATCTGACAAAGTGGAGAGAAGATGGATAGCACCAAAACTCTCAATGTTTAGTTCCCTAAGCTTTGAGGGGAAGGCATTAGGCCAAAACAGATTCAAAGTTGCTGTCATAGGCAGATTAAAAAGTGATCTTTAAGAGGTCATTTGGTCAGTGTCAGTAAGGCTCCCATACCCTCCAAATTTCCCCCCCAATTCCCCATGACATACTGTCTGAAATTCTACCATCAAATTCTCTTATTTGGGTTCAAGCAGTGACCACTCCAATCATCTTCTTTTTAAAATGGAGATGCCCTGTCAGCCCTCAGTAATCATGCTACCTTGGAATGAATCTGTTTATTAGGTCATTTTCCTACAGAACAGTTGGCTGAGGCCAAGAAGGAAAGTTTTGATGGAGAGAAAAAGGAGGGATAATTTTGTAGCATCAGGCATTGATTTTCCAAGGGAAGACTTGAGAAGGATGTTGCATCAGGGCTCCCTGTCCCTACAGGAGACAAATAGGGAGGTAAAAGGAGCAAAAAACCGCCTTATTACCTGAAATGGTAAAATGTTTAAGGAGTTTCCTTGACCCTGTTGCCCAATCTGGGCAGATATACTTTTCATTCCAAGAGGTGAGGAGTTCAGAATGAATGAGTGAATGAGCATTTATTAAGTGCTTAACTAGGCTTATTATGCCAAGACCTGAAGATACAAACAAAAAAAGTGAGACAGTCCCTTCCCTCAAGAAGTTCACACTAAATAGGGGGAGATAGCACATTAAAAAAAAAGTTCTGCTGCAGGGCAGATGGAGAGTTCCAGAATGACTAAGGGCAGAGGAACAGAATACTGGCAACAGCAAAAACAGATTTCTGCCCCAGCTCTAAGACTCACACATTTCTAGATTTCAAAAGTCACTGGAAAGATCAGCTCATACATAATCTAAGTAGATTATAAGCACCATAGCAAAAAGGGCTATGGAGGGGAATGCTGGGTGAGGAGTCTAGTGAAATGAGAAATAGAGAAGTGATGAATAGCCAATGTTGGAATGCTGGAGAAAGATGTAGGTCTTGGGATATCAGGAAAAAGAGAGCTTAAGTAACATAATATATCTATATAGAAACTGTGAGTGATAGAATGAGGAAATAACAATCTTAATAGAAAAGTATACTATGGAAAGGCTTATCTGACATGGAAGCCCAAAGCATTGTAATTAATATTTGAACATAACAATGTGGGAGATAAGTTTGGGAATAAAGCCTAGGAGACTGGTGAATCACAAGAGAGACAGAGAGCATTATATTCAGCGAGCACAATCTATAGTCTGGAAACCAGGGGGAGGAAACAATACCTAAAAGAAGAAAGGCCACTTTCTATTACTAAATGTGGCAGAAGTAATGACACGGTACTGGCTGCATCTCTTCAAAATGCATGGGCTCACTACATGGCAGGACAAACAGGAGATGGAACACAGGATATTAACGATGAAAAATGGTCCTTGGACAGAAGGCTCTTGGACAGGAAGCTTTTTCAACCTGACCACTGCCCCCAATGCTCATATCATAAATACACCTATCTCCTTAAATTAAAATAAAATGAAACATTTATAACCTAAGCCAGCCTCAGAGCCACCCTCTAGGAATGCCAAGCACCAAGGCACAGAGAGTGAATGAAGGGAGATAAAACAGTTAAGAGAAGAGGCAATAACAACAGTCCTCCTCCAAGGAGGAGCTGTTGTTTCTCTCCAAGATATACGTGGCTATAGAGAGGAAGAGGGGGATGAATGGTATTAGTAAAATGACAAATACTGGACCGGGAATTCTAAACATTTTTTTCTTTAAGATACGCATCAGAAAATACAAGAAAATTTTGGCAGCTAACTACATTTGGGTGTGCAGTTCTATGATCTCTTGGAAGTATCTTAAATTATTAATTATTCAGTGGCTTTGTAGTAATGTTATTAAGCTACAAAAATTTGCATAAGCGATAAGGTAAGCAAATCTGTTTGTTTGATTTTTCTCCTCCTAGAGTCCAGGACATATAAAAGTTAAGAAAGCAAAACCTAGTTTATTATTAAAAGAGGTAATAAATTTGCTTGTGCAATATTTGAATCTTTTTCAATGCTTCCAGTGTAGGAAAGAAGATAAGGGAATAACTTATAGTGAAATTTAACTTATGAAATTCTAAGGGATTATAGTATTGCCTAATTTGGCAATAAACTTCAATTGCTTCTATATACCAGTCATTGGAACAGATAATGCAGACACAGAAAAACAGCTGTTAGGCTAAGGTAGTTTGAAAGATATCTAGTTTCCTCCTTCTCTTAGAAAGCTCCTGTATTTATCTATGATGGCATCGTGTAACGGTGCCAAACATTCTTGGTGCTGCTTATCCACTAAATCTATGATTGATAAGGTGCAGGAACCATCCATCCTAACACATATCCATAAAACAGTGAGATTTCAAAAAGATGTGCAACAATATTAGAATGCCCAAAGGGCATTTCAAAGCAATCTGTTTCTGAAAAGAAACATACTCGTCAAGAGTGAGGAATATACTATTGGTCTTGGTCCTAGAAGTGATTGGTGCCTGTAATTTGTTGCCCAAATAACTACACCTCTTTTAAATTGGAGAACTACCCAAGAATGCTAATGTAATAATTAGTATGCAAGTAACCAAGGGAATCTGGTTAGACTAATTACTGAAGCTCATAGGTCTTCAGCTTGGCATAAAAGCCTACCCACCCCAAAACTTCTAGAGCTTCAGAAAAGAGCTTTCAAGTGTGAAGGAGAGAAAAAGCCAGTCTTTCAAGCATCTGAATTTAAATTGAACCATCTCTGGGTCATGCTCAAGGAAATAAGTATCATTCAGATTCTGAAAATGAGAGAAAGGAAATTTGAAGAGCTGTGGTTTTCCCCCCTGCATTCACCCCAGGTAAATTTGGAATAGGCTGTTACAGTAGCATTTGTCTTTACTGAGAAAACTGCAAAATGACAGAAGATCCTGGAAGGTTGATGCCCAAACATCAGAAAATGATGAAAAACCGAATTTTTCTGACTTCAGTCATTCTCTAGCTAAATGTGACTCTGAGAATACAAATGTTTCAATTTTACAAGAGGCCAGTTCCACAGAAGAGCTTCATAAATAGTACTTTGTCTCAAGAGGACAAGCAAAAAACCTGGTCCTAGTTAACATGTCCAGACTTGTGAAGGCCTATGCTACCTGGAAGAAGACCTCAGAGGTTGTTTAATCCAAACTCCCACCCAGCGATGTGTTAGTAATTGTTTAAAAACCAGATCTCTTGGGAAAAAAATGTTACAGAAAGATACAGTTTTAAGTTTAATCTGCATCAACATTGTCTCCGTCACTTTACTAAGTTTATATAATCAATAGAACAATAAATCAAGCCTTGACTTCCAAGATTTTTCACACTGAAAATTTAATAATCAGCCTTGAGGCTATTTGAGCATATTTGGCATATCCCTGCTCCCACTCATTTCAGAAATCTAGAGATTCATGGAGGGAATCATATCCCTCCTGCTCCATGTGTGCTGGCTGTCCCAAGCTGGCCCTGCAGTCTTAGAACGCTAGTGACTATAGCACACAGGGCCCAGCCTCTTGTCCTGCCTCATCCACTATTGACTCTAGCCTGTCTGTCCTAAATACCTGCCTTTTCCTATACTCCTACCAGGGGTTATTCTAGTGGAATTGGGCCTACATTTAGAGTAGATTATTGTTTTTCAGCCATTTCAGTTGTGTCCAACTCTTTTGTAACCCCATTTGGGGTTTTCTTGACAAAACACTGGAGTGGTTTGCCATTTCCTTCTCCAGATCATTTGAGGAAACTGAGGCAAACAGGGTGAAGTGACTTGCCCAGGATCACACAGCTAGTTAGCGTCTGAGGCCACATTTGAACTCATGTTTTCCTGACTCCAGGTTCTGTGTTCCATCCACTGTGCCACACAGCTGCCTAGATTCAGAAGATTTGAGTTCAAATCTCAGCTCTGTTACTTATTTCTGTGATCAAAGGCAAACAGTTTAATCTCTCTGCAACTCAGTTTCTTCATCTGTAAAGTGAGGGGGTTGGACTAGATGGCCTCTGAGGGCTATTCTAGATCCTTGAAGAGTTACAATCCTACAATCCTAGCTTGCCTGACTCAGTGCCTAGAATTGTGACTAGCTCATAGGAGCTTAATAAATGCTTATTGAATGAATGACCTAAATTCACAGAACCTTATAAAGGTGGAATTTTAGAATTAGAAGATATCTAATAAGTTTTGCTGAAGTTTTCCTCTTTCCTTCATCTTTTTCCCCACTTATTCTTTAAAAAGAAAATCCTTGGTTATAAACATTGGCTTTCTGAAATGGGACGGGCAGGGACAGAAGGGGGAAATCTATGTGTTATAAAAACAAAAAATATCAATAAAAACTACTTTTTTAAAAAAGAAGAGATCTTAAAGTTTATAGTCTGATCTCCCACCCCATACAGAAATCGTCTCTCCATCATCTCTGAAAGATGATCAGCTGACCTCTACATGACATTTGTGGTAACTGAATGCTCACTCAGGTAGGACTCATTCCACTGCTCAACAGTGTTAACTGTTAGAAAGCTCTTCCCTCTATTAAGTGAGACTTGTCTCCCTGTCACTTCCCCTTAGTGGTCCCAGCTCTTCAGCCTCACTGAATGAGGCTCATTCCTTTTCCACATGATAACTGCTCAGATATTTGAAGACAGCTATCATGTCGAACCTAAATGTTTTCTCTTTCAGGCCAAGCATCCACATTCCTTTCCATTGGTCTCCAGATCCTCACAAACCTGACTTCTCTTCTTTTAATGCACTCTGTCTCTCTTAAAATCTGGCTTGCAGAATTGAACACAAGACCACAGACGTGGTCTGATGAGGGCAGGGCACAGTGACCCACTAGCCACAATTTTAAAGCAATGTGGTCACAGTGTAGGCTCATAGAGTACTCGTGAACCAACTGAAACCTAGGTCCTTTTTTCCCCAGAAACTGATTTTTGAATCCAAATGTAGTTGCTTAAACCAATCCCAATTAAATGTAACCTCATGAGCCTGTCAAGCTACTTTTCAACCTCTATTCTGTCATCCACCGTATTACTAGCCTCTTGCTATGAGGCATTCTTTTGGGCCCAGGACTCTCATTCTCCCTGTTCCCAGGGCCTTAAGCTTTGATGTGCATACCACGCTGAACTTAGCTCACCCAGGACCTGAACCTAATTTGTCTGCTTTCCTTGAATGGTCTACTTCTTCTATCCTTCCCCAAGTATCAAGCTGTGCCTTTAAAGGTATCAACTAGAAAGTCTGATAAACCAACCCATGTACGTGTGTTAGAAGGCCAGAAGGTCTTTCAACCCTTCAACACTTACCTGATGATGATCAAACCCTTCTTCCAACAGGCTCACTTAATAGTAGCTTTCTCGAGACAATGACCCTGCCTTTCTTTATCTGTTATGTTAGGGGAATGACTTTAATGGTGAGAATTTCTTATCAACCGTGTAGTCATTCAGCTACAGGACCTTTCTATCTGGGTGTCCCATTGTCAGTTCAAACTCAGCTTGAGTCCAAAATGGAACCCATCATCTTTCTCCTCGAAAGAGTTTCCTTCCCAGGCTTCCCCATATCCACCAGTGTCACCATTATTATCCTAGTCACTCCAGGCTGGAAACCTCGGAGACATCTTTGACTTTTCCTTATCCTTCATTCCATACATCCAAGAATCACCAAGTCTCATTGACTCTTTCTTTGAAAGGTCTCTTTGGTTGATCTCTTTCCTCTCCTACCAATATCACTCCAGCTAGAATGATAACATCGATTCAGCACTAGTTCAAACCTCATTATCTCACTATTGGCTTCTTAAAAGAACCAAACTCCTTGCTTCTTGTCAGTCCCCTCACCAAGGGGAGTGGATTGAATATTGAACTTAAAATAAGGAAAATCTATGTTCAACTCCCACGTCAGACACTCTCTCACTACGTTACCACGGGAAAGTGTCTCTCTGGGCCTTCAGGTGTTAGATGAGGACCAGAGTTAACACCTGCTTCAAAGGGGTTGTTAGGTCAATCTGCAAGACAAGGTAAATAATAGCTCCTTCTTCACAAAATCAAACAAGATAATATATGCATACATATTGTAAACCCTAAATCAATATTAAATATAAATTGGTTTTGCTCTACCTTACACTAATGGAGGCAGCATATTCTTTGCAAAATTGTAATTCAGTCAAATCATTCCTCTGCTCAAAAAGCTGTAATGATTCCCTACCATCCTACATGATCAACTTCAAACTTCCTTTTCTGGAATAATCTTATCAATCTAATTTTATCTTAAACTTCTCATACCTGGTGAGGTCAAACTGATTTTGTTCCCTCTAAACACCCTGTATTGACTCCCAGTTCTTTGCTCTGGTAAATTCTTTCTTCACCTTAAAAGCCTCTAGACTAAGATCCTCCATGAGGTCAGGTCTCCTTGTGGCCACTCTAGCCCACGTTGTTCTGCTGTTTACTTGGGTAATTGTCATCTGTTCAGCCAGTTGGCACAGTGGATACAGCACTGAATCTGGAGTCAAGAAGACAAGTCAAAACCTGACTTAAGATATTTACTACTTGTGTGACCTCGGGCAAGTCACTTAACCACTATTTGCCTCAGTTTCCTCATCTGTAAAATGGGAGTTATAATAGCACCCACTCTGAAGGTTTATTGTGAGGATCAAATGAGATTATATTTGTAAAGCACTTAGAATGGTAGCTGGCATGCAGAACATGCTCTTTAAAGGCTAGCTATTAAGGTGATTATTTTGTCACAATCGTCTACTTAACTACTTAATGTGAATGTATCAAGTTTCTTCAACCAGATCCAAAGTTCCTGGAAATCAGGGAGGCCTTATCTTATATGTCCTCTGTAAATGCTCGATGGCATTTATCACAGTACTGTGTACATAGTAAGGAGATAATAAAACCTGCAAAATGGACTCAAGATTTGCAAATTTTGTCAGCATGCAGATTATCAAGAACAAATATATTTTTATATATCTCCATCAAACACATCAATAGGCCTTTCAAAATTTTCAAATGGGTCCCAAGAATGAGATTTTGGAATTTTCAATAACAGGAGTGAGATAAAATCAGTCTTTATCCACTTTCCAATACTGTACTATGAAACGATAACAGTTTCTTTAGAGGAGAACGGTTACATTAGACTAGGGGCAAAACCAATCATTTTTAAAGCTAATATTGAAAACACTTACCTGACGATGATCAGTATGAATTGCTTCCTCACCCCTAATGTCATGTCTTATCATACGCTGTATAAACTGTCACAATAATACCTTTTCACAGTTTCTTTAATCAGTTATTTTTGTTTTGTTTTTTTGCTATGGGGTCATGATGTAAATAGAAGTTGTATAGTTAAAATTCTCATTTTTAAAATGTTCTTTTTCATTTTTTTAGTGCAAAGTTTTTGATGATATGATAAATAGATGATTATACATTTAAATAATTTTTATTTTATATATAATTTTAAATTAAGACCATTTTTCCTAGCACATATACATACATGTACAATGACTCTAAAAGGGAGGGTAAGGTATAAGTTTCCATCTGTACAAAGTCATGCTCTATTTTGGGAAAGTAGTCAATCACACTTTGCTTCATGAGTCAAGGTATGGAAATGGTGGCATAAAGATTGATTTAGAAAATGGATACCTAGGGCGGAGCCAAGATGGCGGCTGGTAAGCAGGGACTAGAGTGAGCTCTGTACCGAGTCCCTCCAAAAACCTATAAAAATGGCAATTCTAGAACCAATTCTAGAATGGCAGAACCCACAGAACAGCAGAGGGAAGCAGGGCTCCAGTCCAGGACAGCCTGGATGATCTCTGGGTGAGGTCTATTCCACACGGAGCTGGGAGCTGGGAGCTGGGAGCTGGGAGCTGGGAACGGAGTGGAGCAGAGCCCAGCCTGAGCCGCGTGGAACAACCAAACTTGGAGTCGGGTGGATGGGGCCCCTAGCGCCCTGAATATGTGAGCTGCGGCAGTTACCAGACCCCTCAACCCACGAACACCAAAGACTGCGGAGAAGGTTAGTGGGAAAAGCTGCGGGAGTGGAAGGAGTTCTCTCAACTTCCAGCCCCAGGGGCAGCGGTGGTGGGGCAGCTACAGTTGCTGCTGCTTCTGGCCCCATGCCCACCTGGTGGGAGGAATTAAGTGGTGGATCAGAGCAGGAGTGCAACAGCCTGCTGAATATCTAAGCCCAGCCCGGGCTGGGGGTTCTTGGGGAAGGAGTAGTGTGGGTCTGACAGAGCTGGCACCACCCCCCCAAACGTGGAACATAGAACTCGTTAGTCTACAAGCAGTCATACCCCACTGAAAAACTCAAGGGTCAAGTTAGTTGGTTGGGAATATGGCCAGGCAGCGAAAGCACACCCAGATTCAGTCTCAGACTTTGGATTCTTTCTTTGGTGACAAAGAAGACCAAAACATACAGCCTAAAGAAGACAACAAAGTCATAAAGCCTACAACAAAAGCCTCCAAGAAAAACATGAACTGGCCCCAGGCCACAGAAGAACTCAAAAAGGAGTTGGAAAAGCAAGTTAGAGAAGCAGAGGAAAAATTGGGAAGAGAAATGAGAAGGATGCGAGAAAACCATGAAAAACAAGTCAATGACTTGCTAAAGGAGACCCAAAAAAATACTGAAAAATACGCTGAAGAAAACAACACCTTAAAAAACAGACTAACTCAAATGGCAAAAGAGCTCCAAAAAGCCAATGAGGAGAAGAATGCCTTGAAAGGCAGAATTAGCCAAATGGAAAAGGAGGTCCAAAAGACCACTGAAGAAAATACTACTTTAAAAATTAGATTGGAGTAAGTGGAAGCTAGTGACTTTATGAGAAATCAGGATATTATAAAACAGAACCAAAGGAATGAAAAAATGGAAGACAATGTGAAATATCTCCTTGGAAAAACCACTGACCTGGAAAATAGATCCAGGAGAGATAATTTAAAAATTATTGGACTACCTGAAAGCCATGATCAAAAAAAGAGCCTAGATATCATCTTTCAAGAAATTATCAAGGAGAACTGCCCTGATATTCTAGAGCCACAGGGCAAAATAGAAATTGAAAGAATCCATCGATTGCCTCCTCAAATAGATGCCAAAAAGAAATCTCCTAGGAATATTGTCACCAAATTCCAGACCTCCCAGATCAAGGAGAAAATACTGCAAGCACCCAGAAAGAAACAATTTGAGTATTGTGGAAACCCAATCAGAATAACCCAAGATCTAGCAGCTTCTACATTAAGAGATCGAAGGGCTTGGAATGCGATATTCCGGAGGTCAATGGAGCTAGGATTAAAACCTCGAATCACCTACCCAGCAAAACTGAGTATCATGTTCCAAGGCAAAATATGGATTTTCAATAAAATAGAGGACTTTCAAGCTTTCTCAGTGAAAATACCAGAACTGAATAGAAAATTTGACTTTCAAACACAAGAATCAAGAGAAGCATGAAAAGGTAATCAAGAAACGGAAATTGCAAGGGACTTACTAAAGTTGAACTGTTTTGTTTACATTCCTACATGGAAAGATGATGTGTATGATTCATGAGACCTCAGTATTAGGGTAGTTGAAGGGAATATGCATATATATATATATATATGTTTATGTGTATATATATATAAGTGAATGTGTATGTATGTATATATCTATGTGTATATGTATGTATGTGTATATATATATATGTGTTTATATGTATATATATATATATATATGTAAAAAAGAGAGAGCAGACACACGGTGAGTTGAAGATGAAGGGAAGATATCTAAAAGAAATAAAATGAAATTAAGGGATGAGAGAGCAACATACTGAGAGAGGGAGATAGGGAGAGATAGAATGGGGTGGATTATCTTGTATAAAGGTGGCAAGAGGAAGCAGTTCTGTGGGAGGAGGGGAGAGGGCAGGTGAGGGGGGAATGAGTGAACCTTGCTCTCATCAGATTTGGCCTGAGGGGGAATACCATACATACTCAGTTGGGTATCTTACCCCACAGGAAAGAAGAGGGAGGAAGATAAAAAAAAAATAAAAGGGGGGGGATGATGGAGGGGAGGGCAGATGGGGGTGGAGGCAATCAAAACAAACACTTTGGAAAGCGGACAGGGTCAAGGGAGAAAATTCAATAAAGCGGAATGGGTTGGGAAGGAGCAAAATGTAGTTAGCCTTTCACAACATGAGTATTGTGGAAGGGTTATACATAATGATACATGTGTGGCCTAGGTTGAATTGCTCGACTTCTTAGGGAGGGTGGGTGGGAAGGGAAGAGGGAAGGGAATTTGGAACTCAAAGTTTTAAAATCAGATGTTCAAAAAAAAAAGTTTTTGGCATGCAACTAAAAAATAAGATACACAGGCAATGGGGCGTAGAAATTTATCTTGCCCTACAAGAAAGGAAGGGAAAAGGGGATGAGAGGGGAGGGGGGTGATAGAGGGGAGGGCTGACTGGGGAACAGGGCAACCAGAATATAAGCCATCTTGGAGTGGGGGGGAGGGTAGAAATGGGAGAAAATTTGTAATTCAAACTGTTGTGAAAATCAATGCTGAAAACCAAATATGTTAAATAAATAAATTTAAATTAAAAAAAAAAAGAAAAAAAAAGAAAATGGTTACCTGTACAGATGAAAAAGGAAATATACAGGAAAAAGTGAAGAAAGAAAACTTCAAAGATGAGAATCTGTATTTATATTTTAAAATAACGTAATTTTTTAAGAAAGAAAAAAACCCTAATTGGTCTCAAAAGTTATTATCATACTGCCAAAGAAAGATAAAGAAGTTTGAGTTCTTTAATGATAAAGTTTTTACCTGAATTTCTTATATTCTTCAGGTTGTCGTTGCCATTTGCAGTTCTGTACATTTGTAATAATTTCAAGGTAATAATCTTCCGAATACCTAAAAGTGAGAAACGTAAAGGGAACTGAGTATGAAAATCTTAGTGTTCAAACACACAAGTACATAAGGACCATTACATTAAATTAATTGACTGCACAACTTAACTCCAAACCTGCTGATAGAAAGCAGAGTGTCCTTTAATGTAATTATGATATGCTTGGACAGCTGGATGGTGCAATGGATAGCACACTGGGCTTGGAATCAGGAAGACTCATCTTATGAATTCAAATACAGCCTCAGACACTTAATAGCTGTGGGACCTTGGGCAACTAACTTAACCCTGTTTGCCTCAGTTTCTTCATCTGTAAAATGAACTGGAGAAGGAAATGACAAACCACTCTAGTATCTTTGCCAAGAGAACTCCAAAATGGGGCCATGAAGAATCAGATATGACTGAACAACAACAATCATGATGTGGCTGAGTAGTCATGATTACGTGTCTTCTGATCTTTGCACATTATAAGACAAACATCTAAGAGCATTCTAAATAACTAAAACCATGTCTGCACACACAAGTATATGCATATCTCAAGGTTATTTGGCAATGCACCTTTCATTTTAATTCAGTGAGAAATAAATACAAATACTTAATAGACATTTACCAATAATAGACTGGTTAGTAACATCTCCTTTCACAGTTAGCATTTACATAGTCATTATTTTCAGACACATAAAATTTTTCAAATGCATAATACCAAATTGTTTAATTTTGATCCACAACATAAAAATCAAGAATATTTTTTAAATTTTGAATTGTCTTAGGGACAATTTAAACACACTCACACATCTCTTCCCCAAAACTGTCAATTCTTGAAAAACAAATCAGGCAACCTCTAACTCTCCTTTGTAACCAAGGAGTGGTAAGAGTGCTGAACTTGGAATCACAGGACCTGGTTTTGAATTATAGCTTTCCCAATTATTATTTATATGACATTGGACAAATCACCTGACAACACTGGGCCTCAGTTTCCCCTTCTGTAAAGTGAGCAGTTGGATTAGATGATCTCTAGGGTTCCCTCTAGCTCTACTTATGAACCTATCAGGATGGCTAAGCAAAACAGTTGGAAACACTGACCAAGCCTGACAGGTTATGCCTCGTGGCACAGCTATAGTCCACCACCTGTCTGAAGACTGTTTGTGCTAATATGCTTTTAAATAAACCTATGAACACATCTGATAAGCTTTCATCACATTTCCTTAGTCCTATGTTTAAATCTAAATCTAAAACGCTCTCTCAAGGAGCAAACTGTAAAATGCACAGTGCCTGGCACATAGTAAGCACTATATAAAAGTCAGCTATTATTATTTTAATTCCACCTGATACTTCTACTCCATAGACTTCTAATAATAGCCCACATGTATATAGTAGCACTTTAAAGTTTATTCAGGTTTTATAGATATTATCTCATTTGATCCTCACAACAACACTGAGAGGTCAATAGCATTATCCCCCTATTACAGTAGAAGAAACCAGGGCTAAAAGAGGTTGAGTGACTTGTTTAAAGTCACGCAGCTAGTAAGTGGCTGAGGCTGGATTTGAAATGAGTTGTTCCTAACTCTAGGTCCAGTATTCTCTCCACTAGCTAGCTGCCTCAAGTACGGACTCTACAAGTAGGTAGTGCAAAAACCACTGGATGAAGAAACTGAGGCATGGTGAGGTTAAATAACTTGCCCAGAGTCACAGAGCTACTAAGTGATGGGGCCAAGATTAGAATTTGAGGCTTTTAGTTTCCAGCTCCATTCTGATAAACCAGATCCAGAACTAATTACCTTAGGAAGTTAGAGACAATGACGTCAGTTAATTAGTTAGCTTTTGCATAAATGCTTTCACACCTACAGTAGTAGCATACTTACAGAATAGTACCATTTTCCCTTTAAAGCCCTGCTTGTCTCTTATAGCTGGTTTCATGAGTAGCCTCCAAATTATCATCCATCACCAACTGGAAACCCATTGTAGCTAGCTGTCTCTAGTTTAACAGGAACATTTAAGGCCGGAAGCCAATCATTTTGAGGCTGTCTAATTTGGCTCATTTGCAATTCACATAAAACAGCTTTTGAATATATTGTCATAGAGAAAAAGGAAGCAATCTAGTCACCACACAATGGGGCAGCCCACCCCACCACAAATGAAGAAGCTCTCCTGCCTAGTCCTCCTGAAGGGAGTTACTTCCCTGTGGCTGGTGGAATCAAAGCATCGGTTAGCTACCCTGAAAAAGAACCTTTGTCCTTTCACATTGGAGATAGCTACAATGAAGGAGATTAAAGAACAAGGTGCAAGAAGGGATTTTTTCCCCTGTTTTTGCCATTTTCTGTTGAAAACAGACCAGCAAATAGCTTCATTTGGGAAATTAAGACCACAATTACACTGTTGTTAAGCATGCAGTAAGGCTAGCCTCAGAGCAAAGTCACATATGGGGAGAGAGAATTGTTCACCCTGTAAATGGTATCATATGTGTTCCATCCATTTTTGTCCCTTCATGCTCTCAGTACTAGGGTCTTATAATAAAGTCAGACGTATTCTCCAAAAGAACCATTTTTAAGGCATGGGACAAGATACAAATTATATGTAAGAATATAGCAAACTTTTAAAAAATCATATATTTAAAGGAAATGCTAATAAATACCTTCAAAATAAACCATAGCATATAAATGCTATCTTTACTATTAACATTTGTTGAAAAAAGGTTGAAAGTTCTAAAAAAGGTTTTCAATGTCTCCAGGGAGATACAACTTATTTGATCAAGACATTTAACTTTTAAATGAGATAAAATGTGTAAAGTTATTTGCATACTATAAAGCATCTTACAAACTAATTTTACAGTTATTTTCCTACAGAAGAACTTAACCCAGGCCCAAGGCCACTCTGTTTTGGACATCTGTCCCCAAACTCTCCAAGGGCCAAAAATCTTGGGAAGAGAGAAAAGGTTGCAGATAAGGCCTGGAAGACACAATGTGGAGGGCCAATGATCAAACATTTCCCCCCAAAATAATGCCAGCAACAAAAAAATCCCCATAACATTCCATAATTATATGAAAAGATTTGAGAAGATGCACCTTTCTCTTTTCATTGTGGTGGGGATTAGAGATACAGAATGTTGCATATACTGTCAGACAGGGTCACTGGTTTGTTTACTTTTGTTACCTGGCTTGTTAAACTGCTTTTCTCCTCTAGCTTTTAAAATCTTTCTTACACATGTTGGCTCACAGGGTATCATGGAACAGAAGGGGGGATGCGTTTGGAAGCTGATATGATATAAAAAAGAAGAGGTTTCAACAAAACTAAAATTAGGTTAGAATTATATTACCTTTTGAAAAATAGTCTGACAGGAGCATGATTCTTTTATGTAATAATTATCAAATATATGTTTATTTTTAACTCCAGAAAAGATTTTGAAATGTCATGACTCTTGAAAGTCACTAGGCACATCATTTCATTTCTCTATTTCTCAGTTTCCCCCTATACGTATAAAATGTCAACTTTAGAGTAGTTGTGTTTTACTTGTGAACCTTGGACTTGGCCCACATAGTAAAAACTTAATAATTGTTTTTTCCCCTTCATCTTCAGGTCTCTTCTTTCTTAGGTTTTATGTATTATTCTTCACTCCCTTGAGTGAGAAGAACCACTTATTTATCTGAAGAGTAGAATGTCAGACACTATAATTTATTTATTTGGGATGGCGAGGTGGCCCAGCAGATAGAGTACTGGGACTTGGCCTAGAGTCAGGAAGACTTGAGCTCAAATCCGGCTTCAGACACTTACTAGTTGTGTGATCCTGGGCAAATCAACCTCTGTTTTGCCTCAGTTTCCTTGTCTGTAAAATGGGGAGAATAATGCCTTGCAGGGTTGTTGTGAGGATCACAGGAGATTATGATTGTAATGTGCTCATCAGAGGACCGGGCATGTAGTAAGTGCTGCATAAATGTTAGCTAGGAGGAGAAGGAGAAGTAGGGGGAGAAAAAAAGAGGAGAAGAAAGAGGAATTTCCTCATCAGTGGAAGACCAGCCATACTGAGTCTGTTGGGTTCTGAATGCAAGTTCTGAAGCTATATTCTAGCGTGACATAGAACAGCTATTTGTTGTTGTTCAGTTGTTTCAGTGTGTGACTCTTCGTGACCCCATTTGAGATTTTCTTGGCAGGGATTTGCCATTTCTTTCTCCAGTTCATTTTACAATTAAGGAAGCTGAGACAGACAGAGGATAATTGATTTCCTCAGAGTCCCACAGCTAGTAAGTGTCTGATGCTGGATTTGAGCTCAGGTCTTCCTAAATCCAGGCCTGGTGCTCTATAAGGGCACCACCCAGCTGCCCAGAACTGCTCTCCCCTAAGCTAAATTCCAGAAATGAAGACAATAAATATAACTTTTTCCCATTCAATGAGCTCAATAACCACTTGTGAGGGATGTAGGAGACAAGATTCATTCTTGGAATGGCGGTCAGGTTAGAGTTCCAGTTCTGCAGTTCTATGATTCCAAGTTTTTTGTCGTTCAATGCAATAGATATGTGTGTAAAGAATGCATCGATGAGAATAAAGGCAGTGTAGGTTGGTAAAAGGGTCCTGGATCTGGAGCCAGAGGACCTGGGCTCATGTTCTACTTATTACTTGCATGGCAAGTCAGCCTTGACCTCTCTTGGCCTCAGTTTTATCCTCTGTAAAATGAGAGAGGCTGAAATAGACTAGATGCCCCTAGCTGCTATAAATCTATGATCTGAGGGGAGCTAACCAAATGTAAGTGTGAGGGGGAGACAGGGAGTAGAATTAGGGTAAGTATGTGCAATGTAATTGAACACTTAATATCACCTCTTTTCTTGGCTGATAAAAGAAAGGGGATAGACAATGCATCTCCCAGATAGGGATGGGGATCTGATACCTCTATTTTATATACACCACCCAACTACTCTATTTTTTACGCCAAAGTCTGTCAGAGATAATTTATTAATATGCAAACATTCCTGCTTAGAGAAAGTTCCAAATGGGCAAAGGCAACTGCTTTCCATATACTATGTATACCCAAGTTATCTGAGTATAGCACATTGAAATAGCTCCAGGGATTCACTCATCAAGATAGTGATACAGATTCTATTCCACAGCTCTAATTGGAGCCAACAAAGTTTAATATTGCATTATCTGAGAAAGCTACACATTTATACGTAGCACTAGAACATTAACCCTTTCATTGCCTGAAAATTCACCACTGAAGGAGGTACCTGGGGCAAACGCAACAAAGTACGCTTTGGAAAAATGTCAGTTGACATGAAATGGTCCCTTAAGTGATGGTGCTGGGGTAGGGAGATATCAAAGAAGGTTTGCTGTTGGGGAGTATGGGAGGAACATGTTGGGACTGGGCTGGAGATTACATTAGAAGATGACCAAGTCACTTTTTATTTTAATTAATTATCATTGTTAACTTTGTAAAAATCTGTGCTATTTCTAGCTTTGGAAGAGCTAGAAGTTCTTTTGGGTTTTGGGGTTTTTTTGGTCTGATCATGTGATTTCATCATCTAAGGGAGCTCCCAGAGAAGAAATCCCCCATACCAAAGTAGATCTACATTTAGATTGTAAGCTACACGAGGATAGGGAGTGTCTTTTACCACTTCTTGCATCCCCAGCTCTTAGCACAGTGCCTGACACATAGTAGGTGCTTAATAAATGTTTATTGATTGGTTGATACACTCTGCAACTTAGAGCCTAATAGAGCTGTCTGGGATCAAAGTCATATAGCCAGTCTGTGATTGAGGCATGGTCTTCCTGACTTAGAGATAAGTTTTCCATCTGCTATATCATGGCTGCCCCTCACCATGGTACCCCCTGCAGTTCCATGCTGCCTAACTTTGATAGAGTCCTACCCAACTTATGGCCTAGCATGATGAAATCTATCAAACTGAAACTGAGCTAATGAACTGATATCACTGTCATTCTCACTAACTAATCAATCCCCGATATTTTGTCCTGAAAACCAATAAAAAGCAATATGTTGCTGGGATGAAAAAACTGAAATAACACCAAGAGGGGCCTGTTAGCCTAGATATGAGTCGAGAAATGTTGATGCCACCTTTTGGGCACATTTCTGAATATCTAAATGGGGCCATGTTTTTTTTTTCAATAATGAGAACTGTATTCTACCAGGAAGAAGATAATAGTTCATTGATCTTACACCATCCATTTTAGCTTTAGGACTCTCTTGGCTGTGAGAAGTCTAACAAAAAATAGCAGAGATGACATTATGTCCTCTTCCAAAGAAGAAACAGGTTGGTTGAAAGCCTCCTATGGTGGTAAATATCCAGGAGTTGACTGGAGTTATCCATCAGGTGATTGGTTGTCTGGATAGGTTCCTCCTCAACTCACCCAACAGGAATAATAATTACCATTGTCAGAAATACTAATTCACATATATTTGGCATATTTTAAAGTGAGGAGTTTAAAATGAAACAACTGAGTCTCAGAGAAGTTGTCACAAGGTAGACATTCTACTCAGAGTATATGGCAGTACTAGGGATCGTATCAAGGTCTTTTGACTTCAAGTCATGTACCCTGAATATTTCAAAGGCTTTTAATATCAAAACTATTTATGGGAATGAGGATATAAAAGCCACCTATGACAATAATGTCATGCTCCTACAAAAGGAATATGGAGATTCCTTAATTAATTTCTACTGTTGATTGCCCAGCTGTTCTTTTGGGAACTGTTGTACAACATAGTGCTGCCTCAGCAAACACTTTTTAAAGCAGCCTAATTAAAATGTATAAAGAAATAGGAAAAGTAGATTGTGTTTTAAGGCTGGGAGGCTTTTGAAAAGTTTCATGTCCTCAAAATCATGTCATTCTTTTTTATTATGTTTGTGGCTTATGAATCATGTTCTCATGAAAGCTAAGGGAATAGCAAATGAGTAGTAAATAAACTCTAACTTTATTAAGATGGCACAGTACAGTTTAAGCTTAACACAAAGAAAAGGGAGAAACTGTTTTTTATCTCAGCTATTTCGGAAATGAAGATGATTTCTAAATTTTTGTAAAGGATAAGAGGGGAAAAAATGTTTTACAAAAATGTAGTTTGGGTATATCAAATGAAGGAGGCTAAAAGCTGAGAGACTCTTCAGAAAACTCAACACATAGAGAATAATTTCTAAAAGAGGACACTCAAAAGACACTGAATGTCACAGGCACCAAATGATATCATAGAAAATGTAATCAACTATGACATAACAGAAAGGAAATGACTAATTATAAATGTGATCATCATTTTTAATGAGCTGTCTGTATACAATCAGGCCACTGACTAGTTAGAGGAAGAGGTCAAAGTAGACATCAATTTATAAAGCTAAAGGAATAGAAACTAAAGACAGCACTGAGTCTAGCTGCCTTAGTTCCAACCTTGACTTTTTAGAAAACATAGATGCAAATGCAAAACTGATTTGGAGGGCCTTCTAATTGACAAAATGTTTCTGAGGAGGAAGACAGAAGACAGGGCTGTCTTACAAAACCATGAGGAGAAAATGGATCTTCAGACAACATCACGTGATATTCACCTCTGCCAACAGTCTTGCCAACAGTATTTGCATGTCCTGGCCCAGAAAGACCAGGCCCCACTTGGGGTTTAGATCTTGTTGTTCAGTTGTTTCAGTCATGTCCAACTCTTTTTGATCCCATTTAGGGCAAAGATGCTAGAGTGGTTTGCCATTCTTTCTTTAGCTCATTTTTTTACAGATGAAGAAACTGAGGCAAACAGGTTAACTGACTTGCCCAGGGTCACAGAGCTAATAAGTATCTGAGGCTGGATTTGAACTCAGTTCTTCCTATCTCTAGGGCCAGCACACTATCCACTGCACCACCTAGCTGCCTGATCTAGTGGAGACCACATCTAAATAGGTACATGATGTTGATTGAATACTTTCCTGCCCTTTGCCTAGGCTTGGGGAATTAGGGTTGAAAAGTAGCTGGGGAGTTTCAAAACAGGTGGAAACTAAAAGTATAATGCAAAATCATAAAATCATGATCATAAAACATAATCAAAATTATAAAAAGAGAAACCATGTGAATAAGTCAATAACTTAGAAAGAGCCAGACTCATGAAGTGGTGTTAGAGAAAGAAGCACAAACAAAACCAAAAATTCACAAGGACCAGCAAGAGGAAAAGATCGGGATTTAAAGTGCAAGAATCCAGTGCCAGGTGAGAGATGAGGAACTGTGTTACACAAAGAGCATGGATTTGTTTTTTACACTCAAAAGCTCCATGAGGACACATGAGTCTGAAGTTAATACCATGTACTATTTGGCTCCATTCCCTTGATTTGACATCATAATTAACCTCCACAAAATTTATAAGGCAACAAATAGTATAGGTTACATGGAAAGGAAAGGACAACAAGTAGACATAAAATAGAACAGATCTGCTGGAATTTCTATACTGATATATCCTCATCGGCAATAATAGTGAAATTGTCACATTTGAACCCATCCATTTCAGTGTTGAGGAAGTGAGGTTAGTCCCTAAGAAGCTGAATTTGGGAAGAGAACTTGAGTGAATTCATATAGAAGAAATTGATGCTGCAAATATTACAATCTTGGCCACTGGCACTCGGGAATCAATTTTCAAGATAATTCAAAGAGAATATTCTTTTATCAAAATGAAAAAAGGAAGCTGTGTAGACATTAACAATTAATGAGCCATAAACCTGTTTTCTAATCTCTACAAAATCTTTATGAGAATGGACAATATTAAGAGTATCTATCCATGAAAATATGTGAAAAGAACAAGTAGGCTTTTGCCAATGACTTTTTACAGAGATCACACAACTGATGGAGTGTTATGGATGACATAAAATTGTGTTATGGCTATTGTTTGCTGATTATTAAAAAATGGCTCCAGAGAAAAAAATCCTTTTCTAAAGGCCTTCCTGAAGCATGGTATATTCATACCTATGCCAGACTGATGTAAGATTCTGTGACATGCAACTTTGGACCTGACTTTGTTCAATGATCTGAAGAAATTTTTTATCATCAAGTGATGTATAAAACAGTGAACATATTTTTACCCAAGATATTTGCCAAAATCATGGAGGATTTCCTTCATAGGAAGTATTTCCTATTGATGCTAAAGTTTTTCAAATATTCTATATATTATTAAATCACATAGCACTAATTGCATCAAGTCTTAGAATATTTAAAAATCCCTTCAGTAAAATCTATAATTCAAGAGATCAATTTAACCATCCACGCTACAAGAAGAAAGTGAATGAAAGATATTGATATCCAGACTATAACTTGCAAATATAGCACCGAACACCCTATTGAATTTATCTGTCTATTTATCATCGATCTATTGATCTATCATTGATCTATTGATCTATCTCTGTTGTATATCCATCATCTTTCTCTACTCTCTCTATTTCTCTATCTTTATCATCCATCATCCATCTTTATTCTACCTATCTATGAACTTGCATATGTATACATATATGGAGAACGAAAATGACCTATGCGTAGATAGATTGGTCTCAATAAAGATACAGGCCTTGGACATACACTGCAGAGAAACACTGGGTCGGGCCAAAAGTTGACTAGGAGAAAGAGATAAAACTGGATCCAATTTGGAAAACTGTCTAGAGCTTTTAGTGATCAAAAGCTACTCTTGGTAAGAGCATAATCAAAGGAAAAATAAAAGAAAGAGAAGAGAGTCAGGAAAGCATTTTTAAACGAACAGAAGAGAAGGAATGCCAGAAGGAACTGCAGAGAAGCAAGACAGCTTTGAAAGTTACATGTTGTATACTGATCATATTGCTTAACTTCTCAATGGGTTGGGGAGGAGCTGGAAAGAGGGAGAAAATTTGGAAAGCAATAATTTTTTACAAAGAAAGGTAAGATAAAGTGTAATTATAAAAGGGGCAGCTAGGTGATACAGTGGTTAGAGTGCTGGGCCTGGAGTCAGGATGGTGTCAGAGACTTACTGGCTGTGTGACTGTGGGCAAGTCACTTAACCCTGTTTGCCTCTGTTTCCTCATCTGTAAAAATGAGCAGGAGAAGGAAATGGCAAATCACTCCTGTATCTTTGCCAAGAAAACTCCAAGTGGGGTCAAGAAGAGTTAGACACAACTGAAAAACGATTGAACAACAATAATTATAAAAAAGTAAGTTACATGTTGAATTTATTATATATGTTAAAGGAAAAATAAGTGTAGTAGACATCCATGATTCTATGTATAATCATTTTTTTGTTCATCTTCATCTGGAAATGGTATTTTTATTTAGGGTTTGTTAAGTTCAGAATAAAAATATATCCATTTTTCAGAAATGAAGCTAGACAATCCTTGTGCTGCACTGATACTCTTGGGACAGGAAAAGTACCCATGAAAGGCTTCTACTACATTGGGTGGCCCTTCTATGGAGACAAAACAAAAGGTCATAGATGGGAAGCCCACAAGAGGAGAATATACAGACATTCTAGTCTATAGCAGTGGAGGCACAGTCCACACTGGTGAGATCATGGATCCATCAGAGTAGATTCCTATTTTACCAACTAAGTTTTTCTTTTTCTTAGTTTTGCTGTCTGATAAGGAATAACTACAAATGATAATTGAATAGGAAGTTATCAGAGTAAGTATTCTAACATGAAGAAGCCTTAAGATTGAATACTGTAACTACAGGAAATAAGTATTAGCCAATACTAAATTCCATTTCTATTAATAGACAGTTCTATTTAAGTGATGATCCACTTCAGTCTTTAGCACTGCAGTCATGATGAACAGAAGAACTCCAACCCTCATCCCTGAAACATTGCTATCTGCCCTGCTGCTGAAGCTCCCTCTTTAGGGGTGGGAGGTGGGGGGATATGCCCTATTGTCCTACTAGGTGAGGAACTGCAAATGTGCCCAGACCATGCTTCATACACCATTTAGCCATCTCCTCCAGATAATTCTGTCATCCTCTCTGCCCCACTCTTTCTGTATATCCTTTCTCCACCCCATCTATGTTTTCCAACTCTTGTTTGAGGAATTGTAATTAAATCAATATAATAGCTAGCATTTCTGTAGTGCTTTAAGGTTTGCAAAGTACTTTACAATTATTATCTCATTTCACCCTTAAAATAATTTGGGGAGGGAGGTACTGCTATTATCCCCATTTTACAGATGAGGAAACTGAGACAGAAAGGGGTTATAAGTGGCCAGCCATTGTTCCTAGAAAGGGTATGACAGTTAATTGCTGTAAGGTTCCACTCACCATCCTAGAGACTCCTAAGTCCAAAACTCCTTTCCTTGGCCGCCACTCTGTTATCTATGTTACCTACTAATATTAGAATATAAGATCCTTGAAGACAGGGACTGTCTCATTTTTCTTTTTGATTCCCCAGCACCTAACACCAGTGCCTAGCCTATCGATCAATCAGTAAACATTTATTAAGTACTGACTATGTGCTAGGCACTGTGCTAAACACTGATGATACAAAAAGAGGTGAAAGCTTCTCAAGGAGTTTAAAATCTAACAGGGGAGATGGCAACGCAAACAAATATGTACAAAACAAACCATATATAGGATAAATAGGAAATAATTTACAGAGTGAAGACACTAGAATTAAGAAGAGTTGGGGAAGGCTTCCTGTAGAAGGTGGGATTTCAGCTGGGACTTAAAGGAAGTTGGGGAGGTCAGTGGTCAGAAGAGAGGAGGGAGAGCATTCCAAATATAGAAGATAGCCAGACAGAATGTGAAGACCAAGAGATGGCTTGTGGACCAGCCATAGGCTAATGTCACTGGATCAAAGAATACATGTAGGGGAGTAAGGTGTAAGAAGACTAGAAAGGTAGGAGAGGGACACATTATGAAAGGCTTTGAATGCCATACAGTAGGGGTTTAATAAATGTTTTTTCATTCATTCATCCATTCAGTACAATAGGAATTGGAAGTTTCTTTAGAGTACAGATGATCAGTTAGCAAAAAGCAAATAGCATTTTTGTCTTTTGAGAACCGACTACACCTTTGCCACATTATGAGCAGTTTCCAGACTCATCTCCTTCTCCCAACAGGTACTTCATTTTTCTAGGATAGCCATTTGAATTTTGAAAAAGAAAGCAACCGCAAATCATCATGTCTTATAGTCACAAAAAAGCTACAGTTGCTGATGAAGACATGGTGTTTCTTCATCACCTCCATCATGACTGCCAGAGTAGCGAGAGCTCTAGTCCTATGAATGGCTAGGAGAATATAATTATTTACATAATTCACCAAACAGAACCTTAGTTCTTTGATCTGTAAAATGAAGAATTGGACTCCATGCTGGCCCAAGTTCCTTCTAGTTTGGAAATATTTTGTGTTCTTGAACCAGCATGAATCAAGACGGTTAAATCATTGCTCAGCAGAGTTTGGGTTACCTTTGTTCTATATAAAATAAAGGAAAAAAAATTCAAGAATTTGTATCATGATCTCTAGATCAGCTTCTCTGATCCATCCTGAGCTTTTCAGAGCAGAAATCAGACTGGTAAAGCTGCCTGGAGAAGCTTGCCATGCATGGTCTTAAGAGTATTATATGGTTGCCACCACTAGTGATAACTTGTTGGCTTCAGTTTTTTCTGACTTGTTTACTGGTCATTACCAGTAAAATGGAGAACTGCATAATGAACCAAATTGTGGGAATTTGTCAAATGAAACCATGCTAAGGATGCCATGAGAAATCATGAAATTGGTGTTAGGATAAAGTAGCAGTCTTTCATTGAGAAATACTTTATCCTTAAAAGTTGGCCCCAGAGGGCAGCTATCAGCTCTTATTGAAGAAGAGATTAAAGGAAAAAAGGCACATGCACATGCATTGAGGAGCCATTAGGCTACCACAGAGGTACACAAGGGAGGGAAGCCAAAGCTATATATTACTGTGTGCCAGAGAAATCCTACAGATGATCAAAAGTCTTCCTTGTTCACAGACAATGAAAATTGAGGAATTCTTGCTTTCTCTGCAGGCTGTCAAGTGATATACAAGCTTTTTAGTTTTGGGGGGAGGGGAAGTTTCAGCCACTATAATTTATGCCTCCTCTCTTCAAATAGTATTTCAGGCTGTGCTGCATTCTTCTGGGCTCTGAAAAATTGTGAAGAACATTTAAAGGCTACTCTTCAATGTACACTGTAGTCAACTGGGAATGATGCTTCTTTTCTGATGCAATTCAATTTAATTCAACACACTTTTATTTAAGACCCACTGGGTGCATAGCAGTGTGCTCAGCCCTGGGGAAAAGAAGATGAAGTATGATCTAGTCCCTTGCCTCAGGAAAATCCCAATCTAATGGGATTATCCAATATACATGCAAAAAAGAATGACACCCAGGCAGAAAGTGATAAGGGCAAAGAAGGGATCCAGACAAAGCATTCCAGGAGAACTTGAGGAGAGTGTGATCATTTTCAGCTGGAGGGCTCAGGGAATGCTTCAGGGAGGAAGTGATGCCTGTGCTGGGCTTTGAAGGAAGAGAAGAATTTTACAAAGTGGAAGATCTATTAAACATTAGCAATGAGAATAACCAGAATCTTTACAGCTGGATCCTTAAGAAGATATCAACTGGCAGCAAGCCTTTATTAAGTACTTCATATGTGCCAGGGACTGAGCTAAGCACTGGAGATACAAAGAAAAAGGGGAAAAGAAACAGTTCCCGCTTTTAAGAAATATTCTAATGAGAGAGAATTGTTCAATAGAAAAAGCAGTGACTGTGGAGTGAGAAGACCTGGGTTCAATTTAATACCCTGTTTGACCTTGGGCAAGACACTTAACTGAAACAAGTGCTTCAGCTTCTTCACATGTAAAATAAAGGGGTTAGAGTAAGAGTTCTCTGAAATCTCTTCCAGCACATATACAGAAACAGGAACAGAAAGGATATGTGCAAAATAGAAGGTTGTGTGTTCTGACCATTTTCAATGCCTCTCGACAGAACACCTTCCCCAAAAGCTTGCCACAAAACTGGCACCCAAAAGAGCGGCAGTCACTGGCATGGCCAAGAGGGTCAGTCTAATTATACATGCAAACGGTGGGAGCGGGGGAGATATAAAAAATTCATCCTCCTGAGACCCAAGTTCTGCTGTGTAAATTGAAAAAGAGAAAGGAAACAATAGGTCAAGGTAGAAAAAGAGAGAAATGAGAGAAAAGCTGCCAAGTAGAAGAAAAAGAACTTATCACTAGAGGGTCAGCCCTTCTGTGCCATCAGCCTTGAGAGAAGCTAATTCATTTGTCTAGAACAATGAGAGTCAAGGGGGACAGCTGAAGTACCCAGTGTAATTTTAAAAGAAGAGAGAAAAGAATTACATTTTGAGAGTTGGAAAAGGATAAAAATAAAATAAAGAAAATGACTTGATGTTATGTTTCACTTAATAAGTATCAAGAGTTGGGATACAGAATACCACTGTTGATGTTCAGTTGCTTTTCAGTTACGTCTGACTCTTTGTGACCCCGTTTGGGGTTTTCTTGGCAGAGATACTGGAGTGGTTTGCCGTTTCCTTCTCCAGTTCATTTTACAGATGAGGAAACCGAGGCAAAAAGTGTGAAATAACTTGCCCAGGGTCACACAGCTAGTAAATGTCTGAAGCCAGATTTGAAGTCAGAAAGATGACTCTTTCTGATTCCAGGCCTGGAAGTCTATCCAGTGTACCACCTAGCTGTCCAAGAATAATACTGGGGGTAGGGGCAGGGCCGTGTTAGGAAAAATACTAAGAAAACTAAAGAAGTCTAAGAAGAGAAAGAAAAGTTAATAGTAGAACAAACATAATAGGCTTATAAAGTTTATAATAATGATGTTTATGAAGTGTTTTCCTTATAGCAATTCTGTAAACATCATTGGCCTCATTTTTAAAGATAAGGAAGCTGAGGATCACAGACACTGTGCTACCTGCCAGTGATCATGAGTCCTTGTCTGCCAATGCTAGTTCTAGAATTCCAGCACTGAATGAAACAAGAGGACGCTTGAGTGTTCATTGGTGACATTAATAAAACCACCCCTACTCAGGACTTTAGAGGTAGGATGAAAAGCACCTCAATACCTGAGAAATACCTACCCAAAAAGAGGATGTAGATTACTGGGTTTGGGGGGACAGCTAGGTGGCACCATAGTGGATAGAGTGCCAGGCCTGGAGTCAGGAAGACTCAACTTCCTGAGTTCAAATCTTGCCTCAGACACTTACTAGCTGTGTGACCTTGGGCAAGTCACTTAACCCTGTTTGCCACAGTTTCATCATCTGTAAAATGAGCTGGAGAAGTAAATAGCAAACTACTCCATTATCTCTGCCAAGAAAACCCCAAATGGGTTACAAAGAGTTGGACATGACTGAAATGACTGAACAAAATAATAATAATAATACTGGATTTGAACTCAGAGGACCTGGGTTCTGAAGCTCATTGCCTTCATGATACTGGACAAATCATTTGACCTCCATGGGGTCAGTTTCTCATTTGTGTAACCCCACTTCTGCCTAAACCTGGAAAGGCTTTACTGGAGGAATACCCCATATACACCACGTATGTGGAGGAAAACATGACTCCTGACTGGTTGAAAGGCGTCCCTGAGCTGGGGCACTATATAAGGTAAGAGATGCACTTTGGAGGAGGAGGTTGAGAAAGGCAGTCAAGAAAGGCAAACTGTGACTTCTGAATGGTGGACAGGATCTTCTCTGAGCCACAGACCTCACAGTGGGAAAACTGGTCCCCACGATGTCCTTTGATTCTCAGTGCCTAGAACCCCAGAGACCCGTACAGACGAATTCCCCTCGGTGAAATCATGACATCCTCCTTGCACCCAGAAGAAGAATTCACTTATTCCTGTGTATCCCTTGGACTATTCTAATCTTGTGACTTCCCTGATTTCTGCCTACTGCTTGCTCTGATGAAGTTTACCATCTGACAGTAATGGTCTTTTGTGTAAACAAAGTTTAGTGAAAGGGAGCTAAGTAAGCAACAGTAAGCGAGTGTTACTTTCCCTCTGAGGGCAGTCAGGGAAAGTGTCTTTTCTTCTGAGCCCTTTGTAGGAGAATCACCCAGTCTCACTGGTCTGGGATCCTGCTTGCACCTCCCTCACTAAGTTGCTGGTGGGCTTGGCACGGCACTCAAGTAGATATTATAGTTTCCCTTGGAGCCAGGATGGGCCAGAGGCTCAAGATGATATCTAGCCATACAACATGTGGTCCATCTTATACGGTATGGCCCAACCACACAGACTCTACATCTATAAACAGAGGGAAATCTCTCAGGTGGAATCGGAGACTCCTTCCAGGTCTCACTGGATGATCCTATGAGTGGCATTCCCTTTCTCCAACCCTTTTCTCTTATTGCCAACTGTTTTCACTTTAGTTTTTCCTGGAGAAAAAAGAGCCCCAGTATCCCCACTGTACATGTTTCTAGTGGTCAAACTTGCTATTATAACTTTGGGGAGGCAAAGAAAACATAGTTTCAGTTTTGGTAAACGTAGAAAAAAAACTGTGTTGCCTCATAGAAAGGGACGTGTTGATATGAGAAAGAGAAAATGCAGAAACTTTAAAAGAGTACGACAAAAATGGATAAATTATTATTTTTAAGAAAATAAAATGATTCCTTATCAGTATACAAAAGAAGGGCCTCCACTGCTGGGCTCTACAACCTCTAGCCTTGGTCACAGCATGCATAATTTCTGACAACAGAAAATGAAACTGAAAAATTAGTCTCTTGTGTGCCAAATAACACTTTCATAGCAATCAGCAATTCATGGGAGCTCCGCATAGACCTTTGCTAAGCAGACGACCAGCAAAGGCTAATTATACAAGCTATTTGAAAATCAGGACTGTAATGGAAAGGCATCCCCCCAAAGACTAGCTGGGGAAAGGTTTTCTCATCAAACATATCACAATAGAAGAAAAAACAGCAAGGGAAAGTGAAGAGAGAACATGAGAGACTATGCACATACACTCTAATCATCTCATTGATGTTAAGCATTTTTGTTCAAGATGGGAATTTAAAAAAATTGTAAAATCCCTGCCTTTAATATTGTTTTTTCTAGTATTAGCTTTTCTTCCTCACATATTCAGGTCTGACTTAAAGCCATTTGATCTGTACAAAAGTTCATTGTTCTGATCCTGGGACCATGGGTCATCTTTGGGATATGACACAATAGAAATGTCAATGAGAGTGAGGGATGATAACAATATCCACTAATATTTATATTCACACCCATATACACTATACAATATATCATATATGTATACATATATATTTATGTACAATCTTATTTGCAAATATGGGAGCAACCCTATGGTATTGTTGTCATTTCAATTGTGTCTGAGTCTTTGGGACCCCATTTGGGGTTTTTCTTGGCAAAAATACTGGAGTGGTTTGCCATTTCCTTCTCCAGCTCATTTTACAGATGATGAAACTGTGGCAAACAGGGTGAAGTGACTTGCCCAGAGTCACACAGCTAGTACGTGTCTGACGCCACATTAGCACTCAGGTTCTCCTGACTCCAGGTCCAGCCCTCTATCCACTGCAAGCTGCTCTTAACCCTAACAGATAAGTGTTAATATTCCCATTTAATAGATCAGCAAACTGAGGTTAAAAAGAGCCCAAGTTGCCTTGCTCAGTGTCACAGGGCTAAGTAGCATCTGATTCAAGGTAAGAAACCTCACTTTCCTGACTCCAAGTCTAGTGCTCCAGCCACAATGCCATCTAACTACAGCCTCACATCCCAGTGTCCAGTCATGTTCCAGAGAAATGTTTTAATAAGGATTTTTAAAAATTTTAAACAATGTTTTAATAGGGACTTTTAAAGGATTTTTAAAATTTTAATGTGAATTCCTGGTAAAATTCTAGATTAGATGATTTTAAAAGCTAATTTGTGAGCACTTAGTAAGTCAAGATATGAAATACAAAATAAATCATTTACATTTAAAAGCACATTCATTGTTGGTGGAGTTGTGAATTACTCTAGAAAAATTTGGTATAATACAGAATACCACTAAGTTGTACATACCTTAATCCACAGTTGTACATATCTTTGATTCCCTATTATCACTACTATGCATACAACCCAAGGGAGGTCCAAAATGAAGGGAAGGAGGTGGCGCTCAACTCATATATGAACAGTGCCATATACTTTATACAGACATATGATAGATTCTCTAGCCATACATTCATATGCTTGTACTAATCTGCACATTATATACCTATATACATTTCAATACATGATAATAAAAGATGGAAAGTGGAAACTTACCTTTTCTTTTTCATAAACGAAGACCAAAGTGTTTCTTGTAGGTTTTTGCATTCTGGTGGCAGGTGGAGAGGCTTTTTTATACCCAGATTTGTGCTGTTTCATAGAAGAAATAAATGGGAAGGGGAAAAGGGTGGAAAACAACAGAATTAAACATTAGAAAGCTTTTTCTTAATGCTACATTCTTTGTTAATAAAACAGGATTTAATTTTTGGAAGCATGACCAAATGAAGCCTCTTTTCACTTCCATGATTAGGCTCTCCATAAAAAAAAGGGATAGTGATACAGTCACCTGTGGCAGTCTTGACTTTAAGATAAATTCAGTTCACATTATGAGCTAAATTATACAGACATGTAAATTAGAAAAGCAATTTATAAAAGAAAGAGGCTTTGAAATATTGGATTTGCTAAAAAATATATTTACATATTTTGATAAGGAACAAATTTTTTTTATTTGCAAGTAAAAAAAGTAATTTAACACATTATATATTATACTGTTCCTTTGTGCGTGGACAATGAGCTGGGCCCAGAAGAAAATGGGAGGAGGAGGGCAAAACAGATTGTCTTTGGGAAATTGTACAGTGCTTTTTAATGATCCCAAAAGAAAAGTCCATCTTTTTAACCACCAAATTCCTCCTATGACTCGGGACAGCTTTGAGTCACGAATTCCAATGTCTCTGAAGAGTTAATACCAAGGATTATCTGAGGGCAATGGTTCTGCACGAGATAGGTTTTATCACCAAAGGGTAGACCACTAGGTGATGGATTTTTTTCCAGCCACAACAACTCATAAAAATGGTCCATCAGAGTTGTTATCAGCATGGGTGAGGAATTCATGAGCCCTTCCTAAGATAGTTTTGTCCTTTGCTTTGAAAGATGATGCTATGGACTATAAGCTATGAACACCTATGCAGGTGAGGCTGAAGAGACTAAGTCTTTTCTATATCTCTTTTTTAAAAAACAACCCAAAAACTAGATCTATGATTTCATTGGTATAGCGAACTCCCAATGAAGAAATTCCCTTTATCAATGAAGATGGATTTCTGCTCTGCAACTTACAGATATCTGGGGCCCTAAGACCTGACTAGAGTCACACAGTCGACATGTCAGAGAAAGGATCTGAATCTGGTGAGGATGTGAATGCCTGTGAGGCTAGCCCTCTAACCATTAAATCATGCTGCCCTCTCTATATTTAGCATAAATAAATTCTGTCCTTTGCCTAGTTAAAATCTGAAGGATTTGTTTGTTATTTGCAGCATGGTCTCCTAAATTCTGTGGCTGGTAATTATAGCTCACATTTATATACACATATACTCATTTATAAACAAATATATATGATTTGTGTTTATGTAGTGCTTCAAAGTTTTCCAAGTACTTTTCTTACAGCCTTCCTGGGAGGTAAATAGTAGAAAACATTATGAGTTCTATTTGATCAAGGAAGAAACTGAAGTCTACAGGAATGACATGACTTGCTCAGGGTAATGGCGAGAAATCAAATGCCCTCTGTTCTATATTACATTGCCCCTTCTATGCAAAATGAACAAATACCTTCATTCCTATCTTTTTATTTCAATAACACAACAATGATTTCCACGATATCAACACCAGAAAATATATTTTAAAAAAAACAGAAATTGGAGCCAACAACCTATCCCTGGTAATGAGCCGCTAAGTGGTACCATTGTTAGAGTTCTGAAGCTGTAGTCCAGAAGACTAATCTCCCTGAGTTCACATCTGGCCTCAGACACTTACTAACTCTGTGATCCTGGCCAAGTCACTTCACCCTGTTTGCCTCAGTTTCCTCATCTGTAAAATGAGCCGGAGAAGGAAAAGGCAAAACACTCCAGTATCTTTGCCAAGAAAACCCCAAATGGAGTCATGAAGAGCCAGACATGACTGAAAACTACTGCAGAACAATTCCCAATAATGCAATGCATTTCATGTTGCCTCCTAAGATCCTCTCAACCCATTCTTTCTCTGTCTTCTGGAGACCTAGAGAGAAGGGCTTGGTATCTCCCTTTCTAGACATGAATAACTCCATCTTAGGGCTATCCTCCAGGTCAGGCAAAAAATTAGCAGCTACATCCATTTCTTGAAATTTGAGCCTACTCCGTCCCATACCAGTGTGGAAGCATATTTAAAACCTTTTTTATTCAACTAAAAATATTTTAATAAAATAAATATATAATATGAAGAATACATTGCAATATCAATATTTACAATATATAAAATAATCACGGTCATAATATTAATATGATTTTTGTTCAGTCACATCCAACTCTTTGTGACCCAATCTGGGATTCCTTTGGCAAAGACACTGGAGTGGTTTGCTACCTCCTTCTCCAGTCATATTTTATCAACTAAAAATATTAAGAAATAATATTTTCTCCTATTTAAAAACTTTCCATACTTTCCCCTTTAAGGAAGTGTATAACAGGTCAAGAATAAAGGCTAAGGTAGAAGAATAAACATCTCTTTGCTTTTAAGAGTATTGCCATCTTTGTCCCCTGAAGCGATAGGCTGCAATGACCTCCCCCTTCTCCATTGAGGAAGGCCTATGATGGTGATCAAAAAAGAGAAATTCTTTAAATCTCTGAGGGGCTGAGTCAAGGAAAGAATTGAGTGGTTTTACTTATTATCCTTGTTCTGCAGTGTTAATCCCAAGCTGTATTTTTAAACACATTTTGACCTTTTTCTTTTTCAAGATTCATTTAAATGTTATCTCAAATTGTCTCATGCCAGAGAGACGTCCAAGGACATGGGGGGAGTCTTCCAGTTGAATATTTCCCCTCCAATCTAGAAGTACTCAGATTTAGATTACTGTTAAATTAAACAGAATTGTTTCTGGAAGACTTATGCCTAAAACACTGGGGAGAGTATAATTATTTTTTTCTTTGACACCAGAGGAAACCAGTATAGGGCATTCTGCTCAGCTCACAAAGCCAACACTTTGCCCAATTCCTCTTGAAAGACCAACCACAGATTGAAACTGGTCACCATCTTCCATTTGCAAGGTTAACCAAGACAAAAACAATAAAAGTGTTCTCAGGTTGGAGGGAATTGCTCCATCTGAATTCTCTAGGTGCTTTGTTTTCATGAATAAAACTTCTGACCTGCACTTGTAGGCTGTAGCTTCCCCTGCTTCCCCGCAATCTTTACTCTCTTCCTCTCCTTCTCTCTGCTCCCTTCACAGATCTGACTGCCTGTCATATACTGCCCCCACCAACCCCCCTGAGTCCTGTAATTACTTTCATAAAGTTTTTAGGGATTTCATCTTTCTAACATACTGCGTCTTTCAAACAGCACCAAAAACCCAATGTTTTAATAACCAACCAGCAATAGAATTGAGTTCTTTTTTTGTATTATTTATGAAACTTACATACAGACACTAACAATACCTAGCATCATCTCACCCTGCTCTGAAGTCAGACAATAACCTGGGAAATGGATAATACTCTATGCAAACCTGCCTCACCAAAGTCCCCTAAAATGGAAAGTAGGCCTTTCACTGGCTGCAGACAGGAAGTGTTTCCTCCACCTATATCTCACTCTTCAAGTTCTTCCCTTCTCTCAGACCCAAGGTCTATGGGGAAAAAGTAGGAACACCCCCCCAAAACTCCTAAAGCTTAGCAGTGGCAGGGGCTAGCTCCTTCCTCTCACCCGGAACTGTGAGTTGTGATAGTAATGAATAGCAGTAGGAAGGGAAATCTCTTTTACTCCCTATTCCTTCTGAATGACCCATTTCCCTATCCCAACTGCCTTCTCCCATCCCTTTCCCCCTCACTCCAACGGATCTCTCTGGGGCCCATTCCCCTTGATATGACTACAGAATTACACAACTTTAAACTATGTGAAGACCTAATAATAAAAACCCCCAAACCAAGACATTTAAATCCATTAAATCCACAGAACACTGGATGATGATTTCTTTCCTTTGAAAGTCCTATTCGATGCCTCCCCATGGTGTGGAGGTAGCCCTATCATGTTGGCAAGGCTTTGGGCCTGTAGAATCATCATCAAGAGGTTGTATCTGTTTTCTGAGGACCGGCCTAAGTACAGAGAAGCACCTTAGGTAGGATGGCCACCTGTCTTTGGCCATGAAGACCAATGAAACAAAGTAGTGCATAGTTAAGAAGTACTACTGATGCTTGTAACAAGCAAACAAACAAATAAAAAGAACTCAAAAGAGGTAATGCAAGCATCATTATTCCCATTTCATCTGAGAGGAACTGCGGACTCACCCAGCTAGTAAGAGCAAGGCCTCAAACTCCATCATTTTCCCTGTGCCCCGCTGGAAAGAGGCTAAGTGAATATGCAAACATCTGGAGATAGATTACTGCCTGCTATTAACTTCCCATTGTACAAGACTTTAATCTACTCTAATCTCCTTATTTATGGCATTTGGTAAGTAAATGTGTTAGCAATATCAGAGAAAGCAAGGATGTTCACCTGGCTTTCAGGCCTAAGGGGGTATAATTAACAGGCTTATTTACAGGAAAGCAGAGCAGAGAGGAATTACTGGTGTTTCTGAAATTAGTCCCATCATTCTACAAACCTAGGGTGAAAAACCAAGCAGGAGCAAGAACAGGAAGGGCAGCAAGGTCCTTTGGGCTCCTTTCCCTCTGCCTGTTTCTGCTTCCAGCACTGCCCAGCCAGGAGAAGTGTCCAGGAGACTCTCTTCAGTGTGTACCCTATGACAAGTCACATCTGTTTATGACCCTAAAAGCAAGCAGCTTGAGGACTCAAGACTCCTAAATGTTGTCAGTTTTGAGTCATTTCTGTCGTGTCTGACTCTCCATGACCACATTTGGGGTTTTCTTGGCAAAGGTACTGGAGTGGTTCACCATTTCCTTCTCCAGCTTCTTTCACAGATAAGGAACTGAGGAAAACAGGGTGAAATTACTTACCTAGGGTCACACAGCTGGTACGAGTCTGAGGCCAGATTTGAACTCAGGAAAACTCCTCTTCCTGACTCCAGGCCTGGCACTCTGATCACTGTGCCACCCACCTGACCCCAGACTCCTGAATTCCCAGAGAAAATTCGACAATAATGATTTCAAAGTCATAGATTTAGAGCTGGAAGATCATCTAAACCAATCCTCTCATTTTTTCAGATAAGGAAACTGAGGCCCAGAGAATCATCTGCCCAAGAACACACAAGTTGTTAAGTGTCAGAACTGGGATTCAAATTTAGGTCTGATTCCATGGCCAATAGTTCTGAGATTAAGTTTTAGGGAAGATTCAAAAAAAAACAAAAAATGAAAGAAGGATTAACGGGAAATTCCCTCTTTCTTCTTATGGTCAGATTTCTAAACTCTGAGATATGTTAGAAATTTACCTTTTGAGACGGTGTGCAAGCTCCATAATGGGTTTTTTGACAGTTTTTGTATATTTGTGTTTTTTGTAATTGTAGTCTTTCTTTGGATGATTCAACCAACTGCAAGACCCAAGGCAAACAATGCAATTAAAATAGTAATCCATATTTACACACACCTTTTTAAAGTATACAAAGTACTTTCCCCACAAAACTTTGATGAGTTATAAATCCTTTAATCAAACTAAAAACAATCACTCTCAATTCTTTTGGGGGGGGATGGGGTGAAGGAAATCTATTCTACAGAAGAAATGCAAGGCAAAGGTTGCCATCTCCATCCTATCACCTGTTGAGTTCCTCCTTGAAATCTATGGAATATTCAAAATAAGGTGAATTGCCTCAGAGGCATGAAAAGAGTTAATAGAAATTAACTTACTCTAATATGGGTGTATAAGGGGAGTGTTGGGGGCGGGGCTTCTTTTGGTGACCTTTGGTGGGCCAGTTAGATGTGACTGTGGACCTAACCAACCTCTAGGTATATTGGCCTGTGCAATCATGAATGGCAATGTTTCTTTTGGGACACCCTGTTTCCCCACCAGGTGATAGTTCCAGCAGATGTCACTTGCTTAGTGGAAAAGCAACAAGGAGCAGTTTTGGAAGCAGAGGAATGAGGGTTGTGGAGGCAGAGTAGAGGAGCAGTTGGGTACAATTTTTGTTACCAGGAGATACAGCTATAAGACTCCTTCCAACCATGACTCTAAACAAGAAGTATGACTTGTCCAGAGAATGTTCCATTTCCTGCCAACATAGCAGTCTGCAAAAGATTGTATTCCTTTGTGTAAGCAGTGGAGAATGAATCTATTACTTTGTTTACCCTTATTTGATGTACTCTTCTGACCCATTCTGTGGCTATCTTTCCCCTCCCAACTCTGCATCTGACTTTCCAGACTTTTGACATTTTACCCTGGAACCTCCCTGATCACCTGGGGTCTGCTCACCCTGGAACATCCATCATCCATTGTAGCCTTCTCCCCCTGGAACATTCTCAGACATTCTGGCTCCATTCTCTGATTGGTGAGTTCCTCCCAGGACCTCCATTTTCGGGGACAAGTCTAGGCAGTAAACCTTTCTTTCCTCTCCCATATCTGATTCTGGTTTTCTAGAATTGGTCTGTCATGCCCCCATGCAGGTATCCTCCCCCCTCCTCTTTTCCCTTGTGGGGTATTGTCTTCCCCCATTAGAAGGTAAGCTCCTTGGGGGCAGGGACTGTCTTATATTTATATCCTCAGCACAGCACTTGTCACATTCGTTACTGCTGTTCAGTCGTTTTTCAGTCATGTCCAACTCTTGGTGTTTTCTTGGCAAAGATACTAGGGTGGTTTGCCATTGCCTCCTCACTCTCCACTGCCCATGGGCAGCTTGTCACACGGTAAACACTAAATAAAGCTTGTTGCCTTGCTTTGCCTTGGGATGGCAAGGGATCCCAGACTTGAGTTCAATGCTTGATACTGTCCAACTATAATCTCTATGGATGATCACTTTAAAAAATATTTTCATTTGTTATCCTAACATTGAAAAGACCATTTACATCAGGTTTGAAAATCTGTCTTTGGTTAGCACAATAGATTAATCATAGTTAAGAATAAAGTGATTAATATTTAATGACTAGGGCCTAGTCACTGGTAGGGCTAGAAAACACCTCCTGTTAGTAACAGGAAGTCATATTTCTATTGTGTTATTGGCTATGGAGAAAGACTGACCAAAAATTTGATATGTGATGTCTATAATTCCAAGTCCAATATCTCCCCTAAAGAGGAGAGTGGTTGTCCAACCAAGGTGGAACTCTAGTCTCCTTGAAACATGGGGTGGGGCATTAAACATCTATTTATACCTTATCTATAAATCTCTGTTTTATTCTGGCTTCTTGGGTCTTTGTTACCCTGTCCCATATTACACAGGCTAATGTTAAGCAAGGGTAGCTAGGTGGTGCGGTGTGTCAGGCCTGGAGTCAGGAGGATCTAAATTCAAATTTGGCCTCAGACATTTTCTGACTGTGTAACCCTAGGCAAGTCACTTTACCCTGTTTTCCTCAGTTTCCTCATGTGTAAAAATGAGCTGGAAAAGGAAATGGCAAATCATTCCAGTATCTTTGCCAAGAAAACCCCAAATAGAGTCATGAAAAGTCAGACAAGGCTAAAACGACTTAACGACAACAACAAATGTTACACAAACTGTCTCTATGAGCCTCAGTTTCCTATCTGTAAATTGATATCAGTGTAAAACAAAACTGAAGCCTGTGCAAAGTGCATCATAGCTGATTCATTTCCCATGTGGAAGAGGATGAGGAGCCTGCTTCTGGGAGAGTCATGATGATGCTTAATGCAGGTGTCCTGGAAGACCTTTGGAAGATCTGTAGACATTGTAAATGATTCTGGTATGCTAACCACATGGTAGACAGCAGCCTTTTATCAGTTGCAGGTGTGGAGCCAGAACTGGAGACACCTTTGAAAGGCCTTCACCAGTCTTGGCCCACCCTGCTTTTGGCTTGACTCCTTTGTTTATTGTATCTGGTGAGAGACAATGCTGAAAGGGGAGAGATTCTTGAGCCCTCTCCCTCTGGGGTCAGCCTGCAGCACCATCAAAATGAACCTTTTCTTGGTGCGTGTTTGTTTTTTCATTTAAGATGGAGGAACTAAAAGCTATGACTTTGGGAATTTTGAAAGGCCAGGAGAGTCTGGGTGTCCAGACAGTGAACTCTAAGAGTGAAGTCCATGCCAGTTTTTGCAGCCAGCCGAGTATCAATAGCCCCAAGAATACAGGACCCACCTTCAGAACTTTCCCAGCTGTAGCTAATAGAGGCCTTATCTGGCAGAATGACTGAGTTAGGGTAGGGGAGAGTGTGGCCCTCAGGTGTTGGGGGAAATTTTTGTACTTTTGTCATTGATATATATTTGAAACTAAGATCTCTTTATAAAAGCTGGCTGATGTAAAATGTTTGAATGGAGTTGGGGCACAAGTCACCATTGGCTGATAGTGTGGGGAATACACCCAGTTGGAATTCTAATGCCAGTCCCCTCAAAGCTACCCCAAGGGCCCTGAAGGTAAAATATAGCTGACCCTCCTTTGGGAGAGTGAGGCCAGAGAGTATTTGCTGCACGAGTATCATACTACCTACCTCAAACATTGCCAGTAAAGTGGTATGTTAACCTTAAAGCTCTACATAAATATTATTAGCCACAGATATTAAATGCCTCTCTTTTCACTATTACATCCCATAATGTCATCCCTAATTGTCATTATCCATAGAAACTCCCTCCCAGGGACAGACTGTCACCAACTAGATTTCCAGAGAGTTTCCTAAATTGAATGAAAATATTCAAGCTCCCGGCCAATAAATAATAAATGGTTTGTCTGTTAAACATTATCCCAAAGACCGTGAAGTCTCATGGATCAAGTATTTCTGCCTTATCCAGCCATGATAGTTATTTCATGTTGTCAGCCTGGAGTTATGCTTCAAAGGCAATAAGGCTGTGGCAGTCTTGGAGACCAAAGCATCACTGGAAAAAGCAAGGAAGCAATTTGCAAAATTAATCAGAGGAGGAAAAACAGCAGCACCCAGACCAGATGGCATTCACCTGAGAACTCCTTCAGACCACCAACGAAATCAGTAGAATTTCTAGCAAATGTTTCAAAAAGAACTTTTAGGATGAAAAGTTCATTTAGGTAAATAACATGAGTCTGCCCACCTGCAAATATATTAGAAATAATAACATCATTGGTGAGGGTGGGGGGCAGATTAACTCCTTGTTCATCTCGGCTATTAGCTTTCACTCTTTTCTTACTTACATTAATGCTGTATTCCACCACTCCATTGAATGTGAGTTCCTTGAAGTCAGGGGCCATTTTGTTTTTGTCTTTCTATCTCCTGTGCCTTTTACCGTACTTAATAAATAATGACTTGAACTTTCAGAATTTGGTGTTGGGTAGTTGTTGGTTGGACGGTTGCATCCAACTGTTTGTGACTCTATGGACCACAGTACACCAATATTGTCCATGAGGTCTTCTTGGCAGAGATACTGGAGTGGTTTGCCATTTCCTTCTTCAGTGGATTAAGGCAAACAGAGGTTGCCCAAGGTCACACAGCTAGTAAATGTCTGCAGCTGGATTTTAACTCAGGTCTTCCTGACTAGAGCCCAGGGCTCTATCCACTGAGGCACCTAGCTGGGGAGTAGTAACATTGAATATTTTGTGGAATGGGATGGTAGCTGTCATCCATGATGTCTTCCTCAGAATCTCAGGTTGAACACCTAAGTAACTCCTCTGTACCTATGGAAGTGTCTCAGGTAGGTAGGTAGCGTGTGAAATGATTGATATCTGAAATGAACAGGTACAAGCCCAACCTTCATAATGGAATGTGTATGCCTGTTATCTGAGGAATAGTCTAGCTAAATTCTGAAAAATGAAGAATTTTTTGGTTCAATCTGTATCAGTGGAGAGATTGTGTACACAAAGAGGTACAGATGCTTGAAGTATTAAAGAAATTCAAAGGGTCGTGACCTCTTCTGATAAATCTAATAAATGATAAACATTATTATTCTTTCAGAAAAGGTCAACTGACAATCTATTTTAAGGATGTCTATATGGATCTATGAAACCACAAAGCTCTCAGACTCTTGACTATTAAGGTTTATTTCAACATCATAACATCATGGAGAAGGTAGAATTTTATCTGGAACTTGAAGAAGTCAGGGAAACAAGAAGACAGAGTTAAAGAGAGAGTTTCATATTCAGGAGATGGAGTATCACGTGTGAGAAACAGCAAGGATTCCAGGATGACTGGATTGATGACTGAACAGTTTCTGGATGGGAGTAGGGTATAGAAAGAATGGAAGATAGGCAGGAGCCATTGTTATTAAGGGTTTTACAAGCCAAACAGAGAATTTTATATTTGGTCCTGGAGCTAATGGGGAACCATGGGAGTTTACTAAATAGTAGAGCCAGAACTGCACTTTAGGAATATTGCTTTAGCAGCTGAGTGGGGGGTGGACTAAAGTGAGAAGTGAGACCAACCAGAAGGCTATCTCAATAGACCAGGTGAGAGACAATAAAGACATGCACGAGAGTACTAGCAGAATGTAAACTCCTTGATTTCAGGGACTCTTATTTTGTCTTTGCACCTCTGTTGTTTTGCATAGTACCATTTACCTGGTAAGTGTTAAGTAAATGTTAAACTTGAATTTATTTAGGTTAAATATAGCTTAGAAAACAGGGAGGTAGACACATAGGAAGAATGAAAGAACAGATTAACAATCCAAGTCTTGTGCTGGTAAAACTAAGAACAATAGGAAGGTCGCCAACATGTTGGGTAGATCCTTCATGAAGGATCTACAGGAAAACACAAGCAGGAATTATGTGAACTGAGATGTTATAGAGGAATTGGGATCTACATGAGTGGAAACGGGATCTATACCAACCAGATCACATAGCCATCAAAGCATCAGTGAATTCCAGATCTAAACTCTAGAGGTGGAAGTTTCTCAGGGACTGTCTGGTCAAACCTCTTCATTTGCCAGACTAGGAAACTGATGACCAGGGAGGTTGTGACTGGCTCAATGTCACAAAAATAATAAGTGAGAGAGGAAAACTTGAACCCAGGTCTTCTGACTCCCAACACAGTATTCTCTCCCCTGTATCAGGTTGCCCCTTGGGTGCCTCAGACTGCTTACTACTTAGACAAATATCTGGAAGTATAGACTATGAATTCTTAGAAGACTTTCATATTGGTATATTCTTACTAAAGTGAAACAGCCTTGGGCTAAGAATATTTTTAAGTCTGTTAAGGTTCAGATCAGGTATATCTCTGTTTAACTTACCAAAATGTGCTTCGGATTTATGTTTTGTAATAAAGTTCTCATTACCATGATAAGAAGCAATGGGCAAAATATTTTGGAAATTATGCCTACCATTTCAAGACATTTCAAATGTGGACTAAAATAGTAAATGCAGCAAGTGATAAAATAAAAGTGGTGAGTGTGTAGTCAGAACCTTCAGGCCTTGGCAGTTTCTGACTATACACTCACCATTTTTCTTCTCTCTTAACTTTATTGCATTTTACCACTTGAACTCAATTTACAAATGTGAGATGAAACAAAAGGCCCTCTCATAGGATAAAGATGAAATTCAAACAATTGAGATTAGGGAAAACTACTTCAAGAAAGACTCAATTCAATGGACCCCTATTAATCAGAATCACCCATGAACTATTTTTTTAAGCAATCAATTTTTAGAAATCACTTTAAAAAGCAAGTAAAGCACCAAAATATTGGGGGCTTATTTTAGAGATAATTTTCCATAGTGTCTTCCTGGAGACATTTATAGATTCAGTATAATCTCCTAAACTTTCCACGTCTATTTTTACTGAAAAACGATCACAGATGACGTCACTGGTGACCCCATAGATGACACTGGAAAATCCTAAATAATAAAATTATTGTTTTGAAGTTATGAACCCTACTAGACAGGAGAAGGGACAACAACAGTTTGAGGGGAAAAGTTTTCAGATCAATTCAGTTAACTATAAAATTTAATTAACCAGAAGGTTTTATTCTCTGAGGATTCCACTTAATTGAGCAATGATATATTTGAAATATTCTTACTAATCTTGAAAGAAATCTTAAGAAAATATATGGGTGCACACAAACTATATTTAGTTTGATTGGAACAATGAAGGGTTATGAGAGAGTCCATAAAAACCTAACAATTAAATAACTGAGCATGATAATTACTGATGAAATTCAACAAAAGAAAGATGGAAAGCAATACACCTTGAAAAGAACGAGTAAAACTAGTGAGATGTGATATTGGGTTCTGCTAACTGCATCTTATCAAGAGAATACTATCCTCACAAATGACTGAAAGGCTAGACTTCTTTAACAGAACCAAATTCTTGATTATAACCTTATTCAGATTATATATGTTTATTCAAAATCTGCCATCTGATGAGCTATCCCTCTGGTATTTTTTTTAGAGAGAGAATCTGAAACTGATTAATTCAAATTTTTTCCTCCTCTCTTGGTGTCTGGCAATGAAGTTGATAGGATGATAGTAAGTCCTAACCAAAACAGTGAATTGGAAAATTCAATTGAACAAATGTTTATTAAGTTCCTACTGCTTATACAGCCCTGTTTTAAGCACTTTAGAATAAGAAATTTGTTTCTGGCAGCTTCCTCTTTCAATTGGGCTTTCTCTAATTTACTTTTGATTCTTTTTCCTTCCACAATTTTTCCTTCCACCCCCACCCCCAATTACTATCCAACACTAAGGTGCTGCTTCATACTTTGGATTTTTCCCATCATCCTCTCTCCCATCAAAATTGAACTCTTCTGCATTCCCATTTCCAGTTAATCTGGAAAATGGATGCCAATGGGTTTTTAACATATCACTGTTCTGATGTAATATATTTCTACTTCATTGAATTAAGTGACATATTTTCATTCCAGTGAGTTAAATGATTTTCCCAGTGTCTCAGAACCAGTAAGTATCGGAGCCAGCCAAGACTTGAACCTAGGTCCCTTGATTCCAAATTTAGTGTTCTCTTCATTATACCATAAAACTACAAAGTAAATATAATGTTAGGAATATGAAAGATCATGGCAGGACAAAGAGAAAGATAATTTTGGTCAGGCAGGCTTAGGCTAGGACCCCTCAGGTCAGAGTACATAAGCAGCCTGCCACGTTCAAGATTTTAGTGACCTACGAAAGTGAATGTTGAGTTTAAAAATTAATTCATTTTAGGAACTGAATGAAAAAATACCAAGTCTCCTAATAAAGATTTTTAATGACATTTCATTTTATTCTATTTTTCCTGCCCTATATAATTTCAGGAAAAGGAATTGAAAATTAGTGATGTAATGTCAGGTTCCCCTGTGAAGACCATTGGGAAGTGGAATATCCCTGGCTGTCAATACAACTGGGAAAGAAGCATCAAGGTATACAGTTACACACATGGTTTTAACAAGAATCACTATGTTTGTACATGTGTCTAAGTCCCATGGCTTGATCACAGATTTGCAGCTGAAACAGACTTCACAGTTCATCTAGTCAGACCCTCTCAATTCACAGATGAGGAAACTAAGGCTCAGAGAGTAATGTGATTTGCCCAGAATCCTGCAGGTTGTCAGTGACAAAGCCATCTTTGAGTCAGCATGCAGCACCATGACTCACACATAGTAGGGATAGTTTGTTGAGCTGAATACAGTTTGTTGTTTATTGAGTGAATAAAATGGAATCTACTTCTGGGTTTCATAGCCATTCATTTTTTCACTCATTCCTTGCAGTTCAACCCTTTACCACTAACCAAATAAACAACCATCCATTAGCACCAGCCTGTTAAACTACAGAGTTCTTTCCAAAAAGCAAGAAATATGCCTAGGCTGTTAATTGTGCAGCAGCATTTACTTTCCTTCTGAACTGACCTTACCAATATCAGCAACCATTTATTAAGCACCTACTGTGTGTAGGACACTGAGCTTGCCACTGGGAAAAATGCAGAATTTTCTCTAGTACAAAGATGACCACCACATAGTCATGATAGATAATATTAAATTATAATTGCATTAGACAACTGCAAAACAAAATGAGCAAAGACTTAGGGTGGCAAGGGAGACTTGCTGGAGGGGATGATGATGAATTTGACTTTAAAAGGCTCTACCCACTTTCATTAGGGCGAGAGGCACTAAAGACAGATTGTCTCTGCCATCAGTAGTGATGTATTCTGATCAGACCTGCCCAACTCCTGTGTGAGTGGGAAAGTGAACAGGAGGTATGGTTCCTTCCTCCCGTGCAATCATGGTGACCTGGGATTTCTTTAAATGCCTCTGCTCTTTCTTATATATCAGGATCACCATGTTTTATTATGTTGTCAGAAATTATTACCCCACAGGGGATAGCAATCAGATCTTACACCTATTCTTCTAAGTAGAGACAAGATTCTTAACTAATAGCCAAGAGCTCATGAAGAAAAATTGATAATAGAGTCCATTAGAAAATCTTCTCTGGGCTCTCTAAGAGGGACAATACACTTTTACAATAATAATGAAAAGTGATTGAACTTCTCACATTATCTTAATTTTGAACAAAAAAATCCACATTAATATTGGTCTCCTAGAGGGTGAATTTCAATAAATAACCAACCTTCTTGATGTTCCTCACAAACCACACGCCATTTCCCAATTGACTGTCCCCCATTCCTGGAATGTTCTGCCTCTTCACCTCTGCCTTCTGGCTTCCCTGAAGACTCAGATCAAATACCACTTTCTGCAAGAGGCCTTTCCTTCCTACCCCTCCCCCACTATCTTTCCTCTGAGATTACCTAGCTTTTACACTCTATGTACCTTGTACGTGCACGGCTGTTTTCCTCAATAGAATGAGAACTCCTTGAGGGCAGAGACCACTTTTGTCACCTTTGTATTCTCCACTGCTTAGCACAGTGCCTGGTATATGACAAGTATTTAAAAAATACTTGTAGACTGTCCAGTTTGTCATCAATGGTCATTATTGTCACTTAAATATCCCATTCAATTCTTGCCTCAGACACTTAATAGCTGGGTCACCCTGGTCAAGTCATCTAGCCTCTGCTTGTCTCAGTTCCCCAATTTGTAAAATGAGGAAAATAATAGCACCTACTCCAAAAGGGTTGTTATGAAAATTATATATATATATACATGTACATATGTATATATATATATAAATGTATGTATGTATAGTGCTTTACAAACCTTAAAGTGCTATGTAAATGCTAGCTATTATTATTACTGTTGTTATTATTACTATTATATCATCATCATCATTGAAACTCTAGATCCAGTTGGGACCTTGGTCCACTCCATCCTACAACTGGGATAAAGAAAGAAGGACTTTCTTAGGACTGCATCATACAACAAATCTCATTTTTTTCTCCCTCATTGGAGCTGTTTCTTCAGGATTTTATTCTTGAGCATCTACCGTCTTTCCTGGGCTGACTTTCCCTGAAGCATTTTATTCCATGGAAACCTACCTATCTTTCCTATGAACCCTTTGAAATCTGCTCTTACAAAATTTAGTGTAAGTCAGGCTATACCCATATATATAGGATATATATAGGATAGGGTATGTATACTGTGCATATCTTGTTCAGTTGTTTTTCAGTTCTGTCCAAATCTTTGTGACCCCTTTTGGTGTTTTCTTGGCAAATGTATTGGAGTGGTTTGCCATTTCTTTCTCCAGCTCATTTGACAGAGGAGAAAATTGAGGCAAACAGGGTTAAGTGACTTGCCCGGGGTCACACAGCTAGTAAGCGTCTAAGGTCAGATTTGAACTCAGGTTCTCCTGACTCCAGGCCTAGCACTCTATCCACTTAGCTGCCTTTGATGACTTAGATCAATGACTTGGATAAAGGCAAAGATGCTTTTCATCAAATATAAAAATGATATCAAGCTAGGAGAGATATTAGATGACAGTCAGGATCCAAAAGGATCTTAACAAGCTAAACTGAATGAGATTGAATCTGAGAAGATGAAATTCAGTAGGGATAAATGTAAAGTCCTTCACATGGGTACCTAAAAAAAATCAACTTCACAAGTATAAACTGGAAAAGGTATGGATAGGTAACACAGATCTGGAAAAAGATCCAAGGGTTTAGTAGACAGTGTAAGCTCAATGTGAGATAATAGAGTGATGTGGCAACAAGAAACAAGCACACTCAAGGACAGACATGGCTACAAAGAGTCAGTCACCTGAGGAACGGGGCACTGTCAGCAAACATGACCCCTTGAGTCCAAGTGGAGTGGACCCAAGAAAGGAACAAACCTTGGCAGCCCAACTGAGGTCTTGCCCAGGTTAGACATTGCACCTAAGGGGAGTTGAATAAGGCCTCTATGAAGAAAGAAAGGTCTTTTTGATCTTGCAGCAGTTGTGAGTTACCATTTGCCACATGTGTGACTCACTACCACTATTCTCAGCTTGAATCTATTCCTTACACGGATGTTGTGTGTATTTGTGGGAGAGTATGCTCAGGTTTTTGAAGGAAATGTTTTGTACCAACCACTCTTACTGTATCATCTTGATAAAGCTAATTAAGTCTACTTGCTGACTGCTAATGAGAAGTACAGGGGTAGACGTTCTTGAGCTATTGTAAGCTAACCACTTACAGGGCTACTGTCCTAGGATGTGAGGCAACAACTCCGAAGTCTGTGTGTGAGTTGAAGAAACAGCAGTAGAAGGGGCTGCTATCCTAGCAATGTGTTCTGCTTCTGTTGTGCATGAAAAAATCATATAAACTGAGTTTCCAATTAATGAACTTTTCCAGCAAGGTTTGCGTGAAAGTACTAAGGATCAGGAAGAGGAATTTACACCTGAAAACAGAGGCAGAATGTTTTGATTGAAGTGCATTTTATTTAAACATGAACTCTCTGGTACAAAATTTTTCCATGCTAACATATCCCCCAAATTAAAATGGGAACAAATGGGAAAATAAAAATTTCCATGTGAATTCCAGTTTGTACAGAGTTTTTTTCAGATGTGATGCACTTGAATATGAAATTTGTCATCTCACAAAGGACCCCAGATATGCATACAAATCATTTCTATCTCAAATTGATTTAAATGGAACACTGTCAACTAAGCTACTACTTTCTTAATTTCTTTTACCCAAATGATCGAGTAACTTTAGCACAACAGAATATTCCCAGAGCTAATATGCAATAAGAAATCTCATATCTTAAACACAAAACCCAATGAGGGAAAACCTCATTTAAGAGAGGAAAAAAATGAGAGACATTTAATAAGAAATAATTTTTGTCTCTAACTTACCAGTACCCACCATGGGTCAGCTTTTTTGTTAATGCAACTCCCTAAAAGTCATGGAGATCGATTTCTTGGGCAAAATTTGTTTCTAAGTGTTTGCCCTTCTGTCAGACTCATTGCAATTGATTTAATCAACATATTGATTAAGTACTTACTATATACCAAGCACCATGCTAGGTTCTGGTGATACAACAAAAAATAAACAATGCCTGCCCTCAAGGAGTTTGTTGTTAATGCAATTTTTTATGAATCAGAGGAAAGTGTATGTATTCTTCTCTGTCTTCCCACAACGTTTTCCATAACACAGATATACTTCTTACCAGAGCTTCCTTGTTAGCAACTAATGATAAATCAATTTCTCCATGATAAACACAGCCCTGCACCTCTTCTGGTGTGTTAGAAGCATTTAACAGTAAAAATACATTGATGCTATGGTTGACGACACCTTGATTAATCAGGTAATATGCACTCCTCATAGTTGGTGAAATGGACTATATAACAACCACCATTTTATTGAATCTCAGTGGCCACGATTTATCTCCTACATTAATGACAATATAATGTCTGTGTCTTTACACCCAATGACCCTTTGACATTATTTCTAGCCCCCATATTTCATTGGCTCAATAGTATATTTAACTCAGCTAATGTGGTTTGAGAATTTGAAACTTAAACAGTAAATAACAGATAATATTTGGTATTCCATAGACCAGAGAAGAGGATTATAACAAAATGAAAATACTGAAATAGTATAACAATATCTATGAGACAGGATGATGGACAGCAGTAATTTCACTCTGAATAAGGCAGATTGGAAGAGCCTGAAAAATTCCCTTCAACACAACTGAAAACAAATGTGCCTGGCATCATTTCTTAATAGAATGCCATATTTATTCATTCATTCAGCACTAGCAGCCCAATCCAGACACACTCAGAGGGTGTGCTGTAAATATATGCCTGGTACATCATGCAGCAAAACAGGCAAGTAATTAGAAAAAAAAATATTAAGAGAGCACCAGAATTAGCAGACTTCCCACATAGGCTAATCAATGTAAAGGGAATCATGCTAATGAAATAGCTGGGAAGCTAAGAGGAGTTTGCCGTTTCTGGAGAACAAGTTCACTCATTTCTTTCCATTTCGAGAATAAAAAATTGGGCCTATATATCATAACCTGGTACCACTGTAATTTCCTTGACTACTGTAATTTCCTTCATCCTCCAGGTCACCCTCTCCAGCATTTTATTTTGCTTCCATTGGAAAAAAAATCAAATATCTTTTCTTATCAATGTAATCATATTACTCCCCTTCAATCAATCTGCTTATTGGGTTTCTAAGTTTGCTCTTTTCTAATAATCTCCTTGACACCAAGCCCACGGCTTCCTTTTTCTCTGGATGCTACCTGCATTGGTCTTGCCTCCCTCTTTTCTCCTTTTCTGAATCTCCTCTGATAAACCAACAATGAGCCCAGAATGACTTGCCGTTTACAGGGAGGGAAAACCTTCTATTCCTTCTGTATTGCCTTTCACTACAATAGTCCCCTTACACAAAATGGCATCACTAAATGACCCTAAATCAGTCAAAGGACCATCTTAGAGAGTGTCTTACAGCTTGACCTGAAGGGCTCTTCCTAATTCTACATTTAGAATCTTCTTAGATCATCTACACATAAGAAAACTAAAGCATAGAGAAAGAAAATGGCATTCATTTATTCATTCAGGAAACATTTTAAGAACCTACTGTGTAGAGAGCCTGGTATGAAGTGCTGTGGAAGGAATCTCCAAAAGGAAGACATAGAAAAGTCCAAGAATGGAGCCCAGGGCAACCCCACCCCCACCTTGAGTTAGTTGAGGAGGGGACAAAGAGATAGAGGAATTTTAGGGAATTTTGAAGAGGTGGAAAGGAGGACCAAGAGAGTGTGGTGGCTCTGAAACCAAGAGAAGAGAGAGTATTCAGTGGGAGGAACAGGTTAGTTGTGTCAAGAGTATCAGAGAGGTCACAGAGAGTGAGAACTTTAAACAAAAAGCTATTGGATTTGGTGATGATAAAGTCATTGGCAACCTTTCAAAGGGCAGACTTCAAGAAGTCAAGGTGACACTGGGTAGCAAGGAAGTAGAGACATCAGGAAGAAATTTTTTTCAAGAGGTTTACAATTAAGGGTAAAAGAAAGAAGAGATAGTAGCTGGATGTGCTTGGAGCATTGACTTGGAGTCAGGAAGACCTGAGTTTACAACCTGTCCTAGGGGCAGCTAGGTGGTGCAGAGAGTAGAGCACCAGCCCTGGAGTCAGGAGGACCTGAGTTGAAATCCGGCCTCAGACACTTGACATATTTACTAGCTGTGTGACCTTGGGCAAGTCACTTAACCCCAATTGCCCTGCCTTCCCCCTCAAAACAAACAAAAAAAAACCTGTCCTAGACACTTACTGGCTCTTTGATCCTGGCCAACTCACTTAACTTCTCTCAATCTGTTAAATGGACATAATAATATTACCTACTTCACAGGGTTGCTGTGGATCAAATGTGACAATATACATAAAATGTTTTGCAAACCTTAATGTGTTATGCAAATGCTAGTTATTATTATTAGAATTTGAAGATGCATAAGAGAGATGAGATGACTGCCAGAACAAGGTCATAGAGGAGGAAGGAGGGAATCAAGGCTTCAAGAATTAGCTTTATTGGAGTGGATTTGGCTCTTTTGTGACTGGAAAAGAGAGTGAATGATAACACAGACAAGTCTTAAGGAGTGGAAGAGAGGGTTCACCTTAGGTAGCCTCAGTCTTCTCAGTGAAGTAGGTTTCATTTACAATGGAGACTATGGGGAGTGAGATAGCTGAATTTATATAACATAAATCTGTACTGGATGAGATCAGCTCAGCTTTGACTACCATGTTATTTATCGTGTATGGCACTGGAAGGTCTCAGGTTACCTTCTAGTAGGAATCACACATTCATTTCTAGATTTGAACCACTTCCTACATGGCAGCCTAGTGCTTTGCATTCACCAACATTCACACCTCGAGTAAACAAAACACCTTTTAATAACAATGATTCTAACATGGTTCTTTGTGCTGACTTGTAGAAACCGACTTTGCTCCTAACTTCTTTCAGAGGAGCTCCCCAAGTCCCTCCCAGTACAGACAGAGATACTGCTTCACCCAACTCTTCTGCCATCTAGGCCCCACCTGCTTCCTTGCCTCCTTTAGAATGGCATGCTCCTTGGAACCCATGGGAACCCACTCCAGCTCTGCCATCTGTTATCCAACATGCTTTCAAGGATCACGCACACAGATGGACTATTTAAAGCCCTATAAGGCTGCCTTAGAAAGGTGCCTCACAATTATATTACCCTCCAAGTTACACCTAAAACCACCTGGGGTTACAATTCTAACATGTATCTATCTAATTTAGAATGGAAGTTCATCCCATTTCTAGCCTCTCTTCATGTGTACCCAGGGCTTTATAAATAAATCTGTATCATCTGAGAGCTGGTTCATCTCAAGATTTTACCCCTGTGGTCAGTCACAGAAAAAAGGGATGGACAACAGGAAGCTTTAGATGATATCAGGCATTTCTACAGGCTGGAGTGGAAGTTTTCTTACTCCATTAAGTCACATATTCCTCTATAGTCTTCCACTTATCACTAAGTAAATTTTCCACACACATCTTTTTTTAAATTCATATTTGGAAAAAAGTCTGTGAAATCACTGGTTATTTTAGACTCCAAACTGAAATAACAGGAATGCCGATAAAAATGAAAATGTATTTGATACTCTGACCTTTATCTACCACATTTTATCTATTCTAGTATTTGTGTATTCAGCATATAGGCTTCTTAATGAGCAGGAGAGAAGTTGGCTTGTAGCAAAATATGGATGAGCATATGATAAATGAAAAAGAAATAGCTCATTATATCAAAATCTCCTTGCTTCCCCCCACCCCATTTCTTCCTTTCTCTATCAGAATAGACATAAGCATGTGCTCTCCCTCTCTGTCTCTGACTCTCAAATTATTTATAAAAAACTATGCTTTGGCACAACAGTCAAACCTTATCTGCTTAGCCCTCAGCCATTTATATCTTGAGATTATTTGATCCCTTTTGAACAGGGAAGATGCAGAAGTGAAATTTCCTTAGCTATATAGTTTCTTCCCCTGGTGCTGCTCCCCTCCTTTGCTCCTTGGCCCACCCTGCATTCATTTTTTTTTCCTTTGGAGGCAATTGGGGTTAAGTGACTTGCCCTAAAGTTATGCAGCTAATAAGTGTCTCAAATTGGATTTGAACTCATGTCCTCCTGACTTCAGGGCAGGTGCTCTATCCCCTGTGCTACCTAGCTGGCCCCCACCCTGAATTCTTAACTCATCCTCAGTGGCTTCTAGGGATCTAGCACCAATTCCAAGTTTTCTTGCAGCCTTCTTCCTCTGCCCTGAAATTGCCTCCTAATTCTCCATCCTATTCATTCCTGGCCTCAAACAATTGGCTCCATATTCCCTGAATTTAATTAGCACAAAACTATTCCAAGGTCCCTTCCAATTCTAAAATATTATAATTCTTCCATGTTCTCCCCTACCATATTGTGTGCTTCTTACTCTGTCTCAAACTGCTCTCCTATACTATTCTTAGGCTGTTTCCCAACCCTTCCTTTCAATGACCCATTTCCCAGCCCAACATGGGCTCAGTAAAGGAAGACAACCAGAGTTGACTATTTAGAGTAGGCCTTTTAGAGTCAAGGGGAACTAGAGTCAAGGTCCAGCAAAATCAAGGATGTTTGGGAAAAGACAGTGGGCTAGACTGGGAACATTCCAGAAAATCCTGATTTATATTCACTTTGACAACAAAAGGGTTCCCAGATGTCTACAACCTACCCTTTTAGCCCAATCTATTGTTATTCCACTTTTCATATTCTGTGTTCTGGCAAAACTGGACTTCTGAACTCAGCACCCTTCTCTCAGCAGTCTGTGTTCTCCCAGGGTACCTCCCACTTTGCCTCTTCTCCACATCTCAGAATCCTTATCGCACCTCTCAGAATCTTCATTTTCACCACTCCAAGTCCTTGTTCCTTCATGGCCCTCATCAATTGTCACTTCCTTCATGAAGCCTTCAATGATGCCTCCACTTCTCATTCTCTCTCTCCTCCTCTCCCCTCTTCTCTTTTTCCTTCTCTCTCTCTCCCCTCCTTTCTCCTTCTCCTTTTCCTCTCTTTCTCCTTCTTTTTTTCTCTCTCTCTATCTCTCCTCTTCCCCCCACAAAGATCTCTATACTTTTATAAGGAGATAATCTCCTGGATGACTTTGCTTTTGTCTTGGTATCCCCAGTGCCCAACGCAGGGTTTAGCACAGAGGTGCTTAAATGAAAGCTTGTTGATTATTTAGGAATGGAATTTATCTGGTTTTTAAATCTTGCATGTACTTATTATGTATATATGGTAAGTTCCTTGAAAGCAGGGACTATTTTTGCTTTCTCTTTGCAGCCCAGCACTTAGCACAGTAACCAAGCACTAAACAAATGCCTATTGATTGAAAATTGCTTTAAAGAATGAAATTAAATTAAATCGAAATTACCCTGTAGGAATTTGCTCTGTAAGACGGTAGATATGAGCAAACATAAAGAAAACATATGAATATTATTTTCAAATCCTCCTGCATAATAGCTATTATACTGAAGAAATGTTATGTTGAAGAGTAAAGCCTAAAAATATCCATAGCAGTGAATAAAAATAAATAATTTCATTAATTAGAGTCCTGTTAATTCTATTAAAAAGGCTACTCAACTGCTCATTTTACATAACATGGTTCAACAGTCTCCCTGATCATATACTTTATGGTTTCTCTAGAGCTATTAGGCCTTGGTGAAGAGTTGTAGCTGTAATTCACCTTTCCAGTGTCCTTTGGATGAACTTCCTATTTAATTTTTCAGAGGCTGAGACTCTAAGTAATTTGCCTAGGGTCATAGTTAGTAAATATCTGGGGCAGGATTTGAACTCAGGTTTTCCTGACTTCAAATCTAGTGCTGTATCCACTATGCCCCTTAGCTGGTAGGTAGAGATCATAGATGGACTGGTTCAAGGGAGATAGTTTGGGCATGTGAAGGTGGCTTGGATAGTTACGCATGTGAAGATAGGAGAACAGGAATCTAGGACAAAGAGGAAGAATTAAGGAAAGTTTCTTGGAAAAGTAGGAACTATAGGGAATGAAGTTGTTTACAAAGAAAATAATATTTAGAAATGGAGTCAAAGTTAAGACTATCCCAGGAGACAACTGGTATATGTCTGACAGAGCTTTTTACTTTATTTTGTTTGATTTTGTTTTGGGAGGGATACGGGAGAAAGAACTAGCAGTGGCCTGTCGTCCTTGGAAACTGTCAGATCACCTGACATCGTGGGAATTCACTGACTTCATTTGGTGAAGAGACAAACATGAACTGAATCTTATCTTTCTTGATTCTTTGAACTCAAGCTATTAGTAGACAGATTAATCTTTATTGAAGAAAGAAGCAAAAGTTCATCATTACAGTTTCAGTTGAGTTGGTGATGGGGCATTCACTTTCATTACCATGTGCAAAGTCACTGTTTACAGATACAGGGGTTAAGAAAAAAATTTCTTCTACAGCTACTGAATAAATTATTTGCCTCCAAGCATGACCTCAGAGCCTGTGCATAGGATTTAGCCTCACCAGGGCTCCAGGGTCTAGTTTCTGAAACCATTCATGCATGGAGGGCTTACTTTATTACTTTATGCAGGAATAATTTTTCAGGGCCTACTGTGTGTAACAGTGTGCTAGGTAAGCATTGTGCATGCAGCTGAAGAATATTTAAGGTGATTAAGGGCCACTCTGACCACAGGTTATTCCTACTAGTCAGAGAAAGAATATGCTAGAGCAAGGGTTTCTAAGCTGGGATCCATCACTTCCCAAGAGGTCTGTGGAGAGATCTTAGGGCAGGCCTGCACAACCTGTGGCCTGCCAAAGGATTTCCTCTACATGTAAAGGATGTTCTCCTTTACATTTTTTGCTGGCAGCCCCAGGGGCCACAGGTTGTGCAGGCCCATCTTAGGGGATCCATGGAAAGCTCTTAGGGAAGGAACTTGGATGAAAAAAAAATAAATATTTTTACTTTCAATAACCTCTAACTTAAATTTAGAATTTCATTCAATTATGAATTTTTAAAAAGACCATTATTATGAGTCCTTAGACTTCACCAGACTGTCAAAGAAGTCTATAATTTAAAAAAGAAAAAACAAGTTAAGAGCCCCTGCACTAGAGGAACATCAAGGAATGATTGGCTGATGAATATGTATGATTTGCACCTAAACAATCTCCAACAACAACAACAATACCAAGAAGATATTCTCAGCATCTTGCTATGGTTCTGTGGCCCACACTGAAAGTCTTACCTAGGACTCTGAGCCAAACAGAAAGAAAGGCTTTCTTGGCAAACATGATGAGCCTCTGCTTGTCCTGAGGCTTTGGAATTGCATGTAGGTGACAGAGTAGTTCTGGGAGCGCGTGACAGGTGAAGAGATTCATATTTGGGGTACCCATATCTTGCCTACAATATGGTATCTCTACAAAAGAGATCTGTATATTGTATCAGTTTGTGATAAGAATGGAGAAATGTAGATTCAGTGCATTACAGCAGAGAGTATACTGGAAGTGTGTTCAAGACCTAGATATCATTGACTACCTCTGTGACTTGAAGTATGTTACTTAACTACCTTATTAGGCCTTAGTTTAACTCTAAACTGAGAGGGTGGGGTTAGAGAGCTTCAAGCTCCCTGCCATATCTAAAACTATGATTGTACAATCTTCAGTTGTCATTTTTGTGAATAAGAAAAAAATTCAATATTTATTTTAAAAATTGGTCTAATGGAGCTGAGAAAACATAAGTAGAACCTTTTAATACAGTTTTCTTTATTTGAAATATGCTTATGCAGAATTACCAGTGAATTCTTGAAACAAGAAAATATTCCCTAGAAGGAAAATATAACAATCAAAAACTGATTGTGAATTGTGGGCTTACAGATGGTGATAAAATATTTTTTTCACAGTATTCTCCTTTGTTGGACCAGATTACAGGAAAAGTAAAAGATCTTGAAATGGATAGTAGATTAAGGGTATGTTTATCAGCATTGAGAAAAAGTTGGAAAAACTTATTTGTTCTCTAGGTGCTCCAGAGGATTAGCCATAGAATGGAAAGGCCTAACCAACCCTGTAGTCTTTGTCCCTCAAATCAGACTTTCTGGATCACTTCTAAACCTAACGAAAATCAGCTGTTTTCCTCCATGAGACAATTGTATCGAGGCTTTGAGAGAGGAATTAATTTTCTAAAGTTTCTTAGATGGGTCTCTCCAAAGCTAAGGGGACCAAAAGAAGAACAGGTATGGATAGAGGTAAAGGAAATAGCCAATCACTTTTTAATGCTACAAAATAAAGATTCACACATTACTGGGGTCAGTAAAAGTCAAGTCTGTTTTCAGTTTCTTGCCACCACAAAAAGAGCTGCTCTAAATATTTTTTTATATAAAGGACCTTTTTGTCTTTCTTTAATCTAAAGAAACTAAGGGGATGCCCATCAATTGAGGAAAGAACTGTGGTATATCAATGTGATGGAATACTCTTATGCTATAAGAAATGAAGAAAAAAAGATTTCAAAAAGACAACAAAAGACTTATATTAACAGATGTAGTGGAGTCACCAGATTAAGAACATTTTATACCATAACATCAATGATACAAAAATGGACAATTTTGAGGAATTTTATAAACTGACAAGAAAGGAAATGAGCAGAACCAGGAGAATAATTTATACAATAATAACAACACTGTAAAAACAAACAACTTTGAAAGCTGTAAGAACTATGATCAATATATATTGACCATTCATGAATACAGAGAATCAATGACAAAACATGTTATCCATTACAGTGACTGATGGATTTAGAGAGCAGTGTGAGGCATATTTTTTAAATATAGACATAGAAGCAATTTGTTTTGCTTGACTATGCATATTTGTTATAAGAAATTTGTTTTTCTTTTCTTTTTTTAATAGGGTAGTGCTGGAATGAGGAGAAAACAGATTTTTATTCATTTTTTTGCCATTACAAAGAGAGATGGGGTACCACAGATGTGAAATGTTATTACCTTTAATTAACTATTTTACTTTGTTACAAGAGATTTCTCAAGAAAGAGTAATAATCTGTAAATTGATGTAAAGTAAAAACAAAATATATCAATAAAACTTAAAATAAAATAAAAATCAGGCTTGTTGAAGTAGATTTGACCCTACAGAGCTAAATCAAAAACCCACCATGAAGCAGTGTCCACTTTTCTAATTTTAAAAATGTGTTTTTATATGTTTGTGAATAAAATACAGTGCTGGGCTGGAGGGGGAAGGATGAATTAAACATGGAGATATTAAAGAAACTATCTATAGACCTTCCCTGTAAAACCCTATATAGCCCAGGGAATAAACAGATCCCAGGAGAATTTCCAGGAGGCCTTTAAGTAATGGAGAAGGGCAGGGTGGGCTGCTAAATTTAAAAAAGAGACTTGAGTTGGAATGGGAAGAAAAACACTAACGTAATGGTGACCAAGTGTGTGGTAGTTCTCTCCTCTTCCCACCCATCACACTCAAATATATCACACACGCACACACACACAGACACACACAGACACACACACACACACGTATATACATATATAATATATATTTGTAAATGAATCACTAAATCACTAAGCTGAGCAGGAAACAAAAACTTCTTCCATTTAGAAACGCTCAACAATGTTTCTGCTGGGACACCCTGTAGAATCCTGCATGTTTTTTGTCTATACATCTACACCAGAAGAGTAACCCTAAGTTTCTACAGAGTTCTAAACCAACAGCGTGCTAACCTTATGAATCCAGCTTTGCTAGAAGCCAAGATGCTTATGAATCGATACTGAGCCTTCTGTGATTCAAGCCTCGGCACAGATGATGGTAGCAAGGGCACTGGTGTCACAGATACCAGCCCAGAAAGAGTTTCTGCCTTTTGGAGGGGTTGGGTTCATGGAATGAAGAAAAGGTATGGTTAATGTCTTTATTATATTTATTACTTTTTTCCCTCTGATCAAATTAAATTCTCTTTGAAAGTAATGATGTTGATAGAAGTAGGGGAGTGATTAGTAGGTGAAGAATGAGTTCCCATAGGAAAGTTGTTGATGGGAAACAGATACAAATCCCTGTGCATGGAATTTTGAAAAAAAAAGTAATTACTGAGGGTGCACATGTGAAGTTGTACAGTATATTAGGACATGTGTATATGCAGGTTGTTAAATTAATTAATTTTCATGAAATGCAAAATGGATAATTTTTATTATATTAAATTGAAAAGGTTTGGTATAAACAAAGCGCAATGCAATGAAGATTAGGAGGGAAGTAGAAAATTGGGAAAACATTTTTATAACCAGGGTCTCTGATAAAGGCTTCATTTCTAAAACATACAGAGAACTGAGTCAAATTTACAAGAATACAAGTCATTCCCCAATTGATAAATGGTCAAAGGATATAAACAGGCAGTTTTCAAAGGAAGAAATTAAAGCTATCTATAGTCATATGAAAAATGCTCTAAATCACTACTGATTAGAGAAATGCAAATCAAAATAAAGCTCAGGTACCACATCTCTCTTATCAGGCTGGCTAACATGACAAAACAGGAAAACTATAAGTGCTGAAGAAGATGTGGGAAAATTGGAATACTAATGCATTGCTGGTGAAGTTGTAAACTGATCCAACTATTCCGGGGAGTGATTTGGAACTATGCCCAATAAAAATGTGCATACTCTTTGACCCAGCAATACCACTTCTAGGGCTGTATCCCAAAGAGACATACGAGTGGGAAAAGGACCCATATGTACAAAAATATTTATACCAGCTCTTTTTGTGGTGGCAAAGAATTGGAAATAAAGGGGATGCCCATCAATTGGTGAATGGCTAAACAAGTTGTGGTATATGAATGTAATGGAATACTATTCTGCTATAAGAAATGAGGAACAGATGGACTTCATAAGAACCTGGAAAGACTTACATGAACTGATGATGAGTGAGGGGAGCAGAACCAAGAGAACATTTGTACACAATTACAAACACATTGTATCTGTGTTGACCAACTCTGATAGACTTGGCTCTTCTCAGCAAGGTGAAGTTCTTTTTTTTTTTTTAAATTTAAATTTATTTATTTAATTAACATATTTGGTTTTCAGCATTGATTTTCACAACAGTTTGAATTACAAATTTTCTCCCCATTTCTACCCTCCCCCCCCACTCCAAGATGGCTTATATTCTGGTTGCCCTGTTCCCCAGTCAGCCCTCCCCTCTATCACCCCACTCCCCTCTCATCCCCTTTTCCCTTCCTTTCTTGTAGGGCAAGATAAATTTCTACGCCCCATTGCCTGTGTATCTTATTTTTTAGTTGCATGCAAAAACTTTTTTTGTTTTTGAACATCTGATTTTAAAACTTTGAGTTCCAAATTCTCTCCCCTCTTCCCTTCCCACCCACCCTCCATAAGAAGTCGAGCAATTCAACCTAGGCCACACATGTATCATTATGTATAACCCTTCCACAATACTCATGTTGTGAAAGGCTAACTACATTTTGCTCCTTCCCAACCCATCCGCTTTATTGAATTTTCTCCCTTGACCCTGTCCCCTTTCCAAAGTGTTTGTTTTTATTACCTCCACCCCAATCTGCCCTCCCCTCCATCATTCCCCCCCTTTTTTTTTTTTATCTTCCTCCCTCTTCTTTCCTGTGGGGTAAGATACACAACTGAGTATGTATGGTATTCCCCCTCAGGCCAAATCTGATGAGAGCAAGGTTCACTCATTCCCCCCTCACCTGCCCTCTCCCCTCCTCCCACAGAACTGCTTCCTCTTGCCACCTTTATGCGAGATAATCCACCCCATTCTATCTCTCCCTATCTCCCTCTCTCAGTATGTTGCTCTCTCATCCCTTAATTTCATTTTATTTCTTTTAGATATCTTCCCTTCATCTTCAACTCACCCTGTGTCTGCTCTCTCTCTTTTACATGTATATATATATATATATATATATTTATATATATAAAAACACACATATATATACACATACATACATATACACATAGATATATACATACATACACATTCACTTATATATATACATAAACATATATATATGCATATTCCCTTCAACTACCCTAATACTGAGGTCTCATGAATCATACACATCATCTTTCCATGTAGGAATGTAAACAAAACAGTTCAACTTTAGTAAGTCCCTTGCAATTTCCGTTTCTTGATTACCTTTTCATGCTTCTCTTGATTCTTGTGTTTGAAACTCAAATTTTCTATTCAGTTCTGGTCTTTTCACTGAGAAAGCTGGAAAGTCCTCTATTTTATTGAAAATCCATATTTTGCCTTGGAACATGATACTCAGTTTTGCTGGGTAGGTGATTCTAGGTTTTAATCCTAGCTCCATTGACCTCTGGAATATTGCATTCCAAGCCCTTCGATCTCTTAATGTAGAAGCTGCCAGATCTTGGATTATTCTGATTGGGTTTCCACAATACTCAAATTGTTTCTTTCTGGCTGCTTGCAGTATTTTCTCCTTGATCTGGGAGCTCTGGAATTTGGCGACAATATTCCTAGGAGATTTCTTTTTGGGATCTATTTGAAGAGGCGATCGATGGATTCTTTCAATTTCTATTTTGCCCTGTGGCTCTAGAATATCATGGCAGTTCTCCTTGATAATTTCTTGAAAGATGGTATCTAGGCTCTTTTTTTGATCATGGCTTTCAGGTAGTCCAAGAATTTTTAAATTATCTCTCCTGGATCTATTTTCCAGGTCAGTGGTTTTTCCAAGGAGATATTTCACATTGCCTTCCATTTTTTCATTCCTTTGGTTCTGTTTTATAATATCCTGATTTCTCATAAAGTCACTAGCTTCCACTTGCTCCAATCTAATTTTCAAAGTAGTATTTTCTTCAGTGGTCTTTTGGACCTCCTTTTCCATTTGGCTAATTCTGCCTTTCAAGGCATTCTTCTCCTCATTGGCTTTTTGGAGCTCTTTTGCCATTTGAGTTAGTCTGTTTTTTAAGGTGTTGTTTTCTTCAGTGTATTTTTCAGTATTTTTTTGGGTCTCCTTTAGCAAGTCATTGACTTGTTTTTCATGGTTTTCTCGCATCCTTCTCATTTCTCTTCCCAATTTTTCCTCTACTTCTCTAACTTGCTTTTCCAACTCCTTTTTGAGTTCTTCTATGGCCTGGGGCCAGTTCATGTTTTTCTTGGAGGCTTTTGTTGTAGGCTCTATGACTTTGTTGTCTTCTTTAGGCTGTATGTTTTGGTCTTCTTTGTCACCAAATAAAGAATCCAAAGTCTGAGACTGAATCTGAGCGCGTTTTCGCTGCCTGGCCATATTCCCAACCAACTAACTTGACCCTTGAGTTTTTCAATGGGGTATGACTGCTTGTAGACTAACGAGTTCTATGTTCCACGTTTGGGGGGGAGGTGCCAGCTCTGTCAGACCCGCACTACTCCTTCCCCAAGAACCCCCAGTCCAGACTGGGCTTAGATCTTCAGCAGGCTATTGCACTCCTGCTCTGATCCACCACTTAATTCCTCCCACCAGGTGGGCCTGGAGTCGGAAGTAACAACAGCTGTAGCTGCCCCACTTCCGCTGCCCCTGGGGCTGGAAGCTGAACTGCGAACTCCTTCCACTCCCGCAGCTTTTCCCACTAACCTTCTCCGCAGTCTTTGGTGTTTGTGGGTTGAGAAGTCTCGTAACTGCCGCAGCTCACTGAATCAGGGCGCTAGGGCCCCCTCCGCCCGGCTTGTGGTCTGGATGGTCCACGCCGCTCAGGCTGGGCTCTGCTCCACTCCGTTCCCAGCTCCCAGCTCCCAGCTCCGAGCTCCGTGTGGGATAGACCTCACCTAGAGACCATCCAGGCTGTCCTGGGCTAGAGCCCTGCTTCCCTCTGCTGTTCTGTGGGTTCTGCCGTTCTAGAATTGGTTCAGAGCCAATTTTTATAGGTTTTTGGAGGGACTCGGCTACGGAGCTCACTCTAGTCCCTGCTTACCAGCCACCATCTTGGCTCCGCCCCAGCAAGGCGAAGTTCTAAGACAACTCCAAAAGACTCATGATGGAAAAAGCGATCCACATCCATAGAAAGAATTACGGAGTCCGAATGCAGATTGAAGCAAACTATTTGCTCTTTCTTTCTGTTTTTTTTTTTTGTTTCTGTTTTGTTTGTTCTTTCTTATGGTTCATTCCATGTTATAATTCTACTTTACAACTTGACTATTGTGAAAATATGTTTAGTGTAAAGGCATACGTAGAACATATATCGGATTCCACGCCATCTTGGGTGGAGAGAGGGGAGGAGAGGGAGGTGGAGACAATTTGGAACTCAAAAACTTGTGGAACTGAGCATTGTAAACTAAAAATAAATAAATTTAAAAAGAAAAAATTAATGTTTACATTCGGTTCCATGTTCTTTCCCTCTCTCCTCCCTCCCCTATCCACTGAGAAGGCAAGAAATATAATACCCATTACACATATGAAGTCATGCAAAACATATTTCCATATTTGTCCTGTTGTGGGGGGAGGGGAGGAGAGAGCATAAAAAATGAAGTGGAAAAAATTACATTCAAATTTTAAAATAGAGCAATTGTGTGGTGTAGTCACAGAATCCGGTCATTTTTAAAGAATAATTAGGTGGTACAGTAGATAGAGCATTGAGCCTAGAGTAAGGAAGATCTGAGTTCAAATCCAGTCTCAGATACTTCCTAGCTGTGCAACCTTGGGTATGTCATTTAACCTGTTTGTCTCAGTTTCCTCAACTGTAGAATGGGGATAACAACAGCTCATACAGTGGTTATTTATAAAGCTGCTTAATACATAGTAGATGCTTAATAAATGCTTATTTCCTTCATTAGTTCCTATAAGAAAATATGTAAGTCCTCTTGGGGAAGTTATTTAATGATGTGATAACATCTTGAGCTAATTAAACCCCAATAAAACTGTTCAGGTTGTTATGCACACAGGCCAAAAATACAAAGAAAAATTCTTTACCACAATTCAGATTCTCTAACTTTTTTCATATTTTACAAGCAATTGTCCCATTACAGTCATAATCATAAGTCTAAAATCATTATTCTGCAGGTTTTGTTTGAGAGAGAGAGAGCGGGAGGGAGGGAGATGTGAAAAGGCAGAAGGCTGTTCCTTACAGATAGTGAATAAATTGCTCAAATTATAAAGACACAAATACACAGATATGTATATAATTTAACTAGCTCCACATTATCCCCACACGCCACTGCACGTACCATGAGAGCTGACAGCCACTCTCAGAAATAACCCTCTGTAAGCCTTCCATACACTTATTTATGGAGCCAGCTTTGTCTTTGTCTCACCATCACAGGACAGGGGTTAACACCCCCACTCACAGTGGCTAGATTTGAATTCTGAAGACTGCATCTTGTAACTGACCTACTGTAACCCCGCTGAGAACCTGAGACTCTTTCTTGTGGCCACCACCTCCAGAAGGTGGGTGTCACATTAAAAACATAACTGCCAAACATAACAAGTCAAGGCCTTAAAGGTACAGCAAAACCTCATTGTTAGATGTCAAGAAATTAGAATGAGTTCAGACAGTCCTCCTCTCACCAATTTTGTTGTTCCCTGATGTTCTGCTCTGACCCTTACAAACTGCAAATGTCCACCCTCTTCAGCTTAATGACTCATGTTCCCTTCTCTCTCTTCCCCACCACATCAAAACTTGTCAGCTTGCAAGGTTCTTTTTTACTGTAGTTTATTGTCCAATGAATGTTTATAAACTACATTTGACATTCAATTCGTTAGCATCAAATACCCTAAGAAAAGCTTCAACTGAGGAAGTGCAAGCAGAGTTTGGCCCCAAGGCACCAAAATTTAGAGGGTGGCCAAAAAAAACCCCTATATCTCAATGCCCACATTCAAAATCAGCTTCCCCTCCAACTCTGCTCCAAGTATGGTCATATTGTAATAAAAATTTATCGTACATGCCAGTTATTACTTTTTTGATATATCTTTTTTTTGCGAATATAGCTATGACATTTATTGTTTTTCCATGGATTACAGAATTATTATTTAAAATTTCTACAATACCTTTCTCTGAGGACTTTATCATTAGCATAATATTTCTACAACAGCATCACAGTACAATCAAATAGTCTGAGAGTATAGAATGAAAATATGAATTGGGTGTTTTTAATTTTTTTTCTTTTTTAAGGTTTTTATTTAGCATTTTATTTTCCCCAGTTACATGTAAAAATAATTTTCAATATTCATTTTTAAAAAACTTTGAGTCCCAAATTTTCTCCTTTCCTCTGTCCCCACCCTGTACCCATTGAAAGGCAAGCAAATCCATATAAGTTATACATGTGTAGTCATGCAAAACATATTCGTAATAGTCATATTGTAAAAGAAAACACAAACAAGAAAAAAACACAATAAAGAAAGCTAGAAAAAATGCTTCAATCTGTATTCAGACACCAACAGTTCATTCTCTGGGGATGGACAGCATTTTTCATAAATCCTTCAGAGATGTCTTGGATCATTGTATTGCTGAGAATAGGTAAGTCATTTATGGCTGATCATGTTACAAAGTAACAGCAATATTCTAAGATAATCAGCCAATATTTCACTTTGCATCAGTCCATGCAAGTCTTTCCAGGTTTTTCTGAGAGCATTCTGCTCAGCATTTCTTATAGTACAATAGTATTCCATCATGATCACATATCATGTCTTGCTCAGGTATTCACTCAACTTTTAATTCTTTACACCCAGAAAAGAGCTGCTATAAATATTTTTGTACATATAAGTCCTCTTCCTTTTTGTTTTTTATCTCTTTTGGGATACAGACCTACTAGTGGTATTGCATGGGCATGCAAGGGCATGCATGATTTTATAGCCCTTTGGGAATAGTTTCAAATTGCTCTACAGAATGGTTGAATCAGTTCATAACTCCACCAACAGTGCATTGATATATTTTTTCAAAAGGAAAACTGGCTTCGATAAATGGATTTGGATATAATTCTTTAGGTAAAAACTTCCTTTTCTTAGGAAAATTGATACGAATGTAGTTAATATATTTGTTCACTGGACTAACTGTAAACTATAGGGAAAACCTTGCAAAGGTGGACAAATTGGGGTGGGGAGAAGGATATACCCACCCCATTGATTCAAGAAATAGAACTGCTGAGAGAAGGACTGAGTGATTTCATTCTAATTTGTTGGAGTTGAGTTACAAGGTATTAGGGGCGGCTAGGTGGTGTAGTGGATAGAGTACTGTCCCTGGAGCCAGGAAAACCAGAGTTCAAATCTGGCTTCAGACATTTACTAGCTGTATGACCCTGGGCAAATCACTTAACCTGTTTGCCTCAGTTTCCTCAATTGTCAAATGAGCAGGAGAAAGAAATGGCAATCTACTCCACTATCTTTGCTATGAAAACCCCTAATAGGGGCATGAAGAGTTGGACATGACTAACTGACAAAAAAGAAACCCCAAAAAACAAAACCCAAGGTTTTACCATCCTTTCAGTGGCTTGAGTTGGCAGTTTTGTTTTTAATGTGAGAGTGCTTCTTTCCAGAGGTACTGGCTACAAGAAAGATCTTTAAGCCTGAGATGGTAGCTGAAGACTCTCCCAAGACATTCAGAATTCTGATTTACCCACAGTGAGGAGGAATGCTAAGTTTTCTGCTGTGGTATTTTGAGATAAGAACAAAGCTTGCTGGCTCCGTAAGTGCATGGAAGGCTTGCAGAGGGTTATTTCTGAGAGTGACTGTGTGCTCTCATGGTGAGGGCAGTGGAGTGTGAGGATTATTATGAGGCAGTTAAATTATACACATATCTATGTACTTGTGTCTGTATCATTTGAGCAATTTATTCTTCATCTCCGAGGAATAGCACTGCTCCTTTTCAGCTCTTATGAAAAACAAAAACAAACTATGCTCTTAAAATTAGGATTGTGGCATGGCTGTATTTTAATAATTGTTTAGAAAGAAATTTTTTAACAGGTTTAGAGATCTAGATTTTCCTGAAGAATTTTCCTTGTGTGTGTTGTGTGTTTTTGTTGTTGTTGATTTGTTTGTTTTTGCTCATTGCGTCTCCAGAACAACCTGAACTGTTTCTACTGGGAATTCATTATCTCAGCTTGTTGCCACATCATTAAACAAGTCCCCTAAGAGAAATTTCACATTTTGTTGCCCTTTAGAAATGTCTGAATCAATTCAAGTTAACACTTATTAAGCATCTACTGTATGCAAGACACTGTATATTCCAATCATAAAGTTTTATATATACAGATCAGAACCCTCTTTTTCAGAAGATACTCACATATGCATATACACACTTAAAGTTTTTCATAATATGTTCATACTAACATATACATGCAAAGGTTTTTTTATTTGAAAACTTAACATACACATAGTTTCAACACTACTTTTCAAAGTGTGTTTTTTTTAATTAAAGCAGTGTGGTATAATGGATAGAGAGCCAGTGTCCAAACCTAGAAGAACTGGGTTCAAGTTTCACCCCTGAAACATACTGACTGTGTGACCTTAGGCAAGTCACTTAACTTTTCTGCATCCTAGATTAAAAGTGGGGAACCTGCAGCCTTAAGACCACCTTAAGGCTGCAGGTTCCCCACCCCTGTCCTAGACAATTCTCTATGACTCTGAGTTGCAGAAGAATTGCTCGCACACATTTGTAGAGAGTTTCCTCCCCAGGAATTAGTTTCCTATAACCAGTGGAATCATTGGTCCAGTGAAAAAGAAAAAGTAACCTTCAACATAACCACATAAAAGAACCAACTTTTTGGAAGACTCACCTTTGAAATACTCTCAAAAGCTGCCCAGAATCACACAATTACAAAACACTTCTCACACAAATAAAGTTAGATCTAAATAAATGGAAAAACATCAGTTGCTCGTGGTTAGGTTGAGCTAATATAATAACAATGACAATTTTACCTAAATTAATTTACTTATTTAGTGCCATACCAATCAAACTACCAAAAATTATTTTATAGCACTGGATAAAATAATAACAAAATTCATCTGGAAGAACAAAAGATCCAGAATATCAAGGGAATTGATGAAAAGAAATGCTGGGGAAGGAGGCCTAGCCATACCAGAGATTAAACTATATTATAAAGCAACAATCATCAAAACTACTTGGTACCGGCTAAGAAACAGAGTGGTGGATCAGTGGAATAGGTTAGGTACATAAGATGCAGTAGTCAATGAATATAGTAATCTACTCTTTGATAAACCCAAAGAGTCCAGCTTCTGGGATAAGAACTCACTATTTCACAAAAACTGCTGGGAAAACAGGAAAATAGTATGGCAGAAACTGGGGATAGACTAATATCTTAGTTCATATACCAAAATAAAGTCAAAATGGGTTCATGAAGGCTGATACCATAAGCAATTTGGGAGAGAAGAGAGTAGTTTACCCGTCACACTTATGGAGAAGGGAAGAATTTATGACTAAACAAGAGATAAAATGCAAAATGGATAATTTTGATTACATTAAATTGAAAAGTTTTTGTACAAACAAAGCCAATACAACCAAGATTAGGAGGGAAGCAGAAAATTGGGAAAGAATTTTTACAACCAGTGTCTCTGACAAAGGCCTCATCTCTAAAATAAACAGGAAACTGACTGAGTCAAATTTATAAGAACAGAAGTCGTTCCCCAATTGATAAATGGTCAAAGGATATGAACAGGCAATTTTCAGATGAAGAAATTAAAGATATCCATAGTCATTATGAAAAAAATGCTCTAAATTATTGATTAGAGAAATGCAAATCAAAACAACTGTCAGGTACCACATCTCTCCTGTCAGATTGGCTAACATGTCAAAACAGGAAAATGATAAATTCTGGAGGAGATGTGTGAAAATTGGAACACTATTGCATTGTTAGTAGAGTTGCAAACTGAGCCAACCATTCTGGAAAGCAATTTGGAACTATGTCCAAAGGGCCATAAAAATGTGCATACACTTTGACCCAGCAATACCACTTCTAATGCTGTATCCCAAAGAGATTATACAAGGGGGGAAAGGACCTGTACATACAAAAATATTTATAGCAGTTTTTTTTGTGGTAGCAAAGAATTGGAAATCAAGGGCATGACCATCAATTATGGAATGGCTAAACAAATTGTGGCATATGAATGTAATGGAATACTATTGTGTTTAAGAAATGAGGAGCAGATGGACTTCATATGAACCTGGAAAGACTTATATGAAGTGATGATGAGTGAAGGGAGCAGAACCAGGAGAACATTGTACACAACCACAGACACATTGCTTCTGTGATGACTAACTTTGATAGACTTGGTTCTTCTCAACAATGCAAGGTTTTAAGACAGCTCCAAAAAACCCATGATGGAAAAGGCTATCCACATCCAGAGAAAGAATTACAGAATCTGAATGCAGATTGAAGCAAACTATTTGCTCTCTCTTTGTTTCTTTGTTATTTTATTTTATTTTTGGTTTTGTTACATCTTTCTCATGGTTCATTTCATTGGTTATAATTCTTCTTTACAACTTGATTATTGGGAAAATAAATTCAATGTGAAGTATATGTAGAACCTATATCAGATTATATGCTGTCTTGGGCGAGAGGGGGGGAGAGAAAGGAGGAGAAAATTTGGAACTCAAAAACTTGTGGAACTGAGTGTTGTAAACTAAAATAATTAATTAATTATTTTATAAAAAATTGCTGCCCAGAATCAATCTCAGAGCTGTGAGGGTGTTCTCTGTCTTGGAGCTCTACTAGACCAACATGTAACAGGCCCAATCAGTGGTCGTCAAGCTTCTATCTGAAGACCTACAGTTATGGAAAGCTCACAGCCTCTCACATTATCCCACTGTATTGCTAGGTAGCCACTCTTTACCATACTAAGGAATGCAACATTAAATTCTTACACTTTTTAATTTTTTTCAACATAAAGGGGGTATTCCCTATATCTATTGAGAAAATCAAATGATTTTATTGTTTGTAATACTAAAATGGTTGATAATGTTTATGGTTATCCTAATGCTGAATCAACACCCCCATTTTACTTCTGAATGGCTCTCATTTGTCCAGTTGGTTTTCCTTGTAGGCAGTCTGAATCTACTTCGCCACTTCTAATCATCCATCCTACTCCTGCCCTTCTGAGATAAGAAAAACAGTAATTCCTCCATAATGCAGACATTCGAGTACTTTAAAAGGCAACATTCTCTACTTCTTTTCTCCAAATAAAAAGATCTTGGTTTGGCATGATCCCAAATCCCCCAATGATTCTACACATCTTTCTCTGGCCTGATTTCAAATTTGTCGATGTCCTTCATATATTGTGATAGTTGGAATCAAATGCAACAGCTCCAGATTTGATCTGATCAGGACAGATTACAATGAGACTACCAACTGCCCCATCCTAGATAGTATAATTCATTAGTACCTCCCTCGGCTGTTACTGTTTTCCAAATAAGGATGAGGCAAAATATACTTTTTAAATTTAATACATTGCTTTCCTGCCAAGATGCTATTCCCTTAGAGAGTTAGCTGGATCCACTGAGAAGTTAAGTGATTGACCAGGGTCACAGAGTCAGGAATATCAGAGGCAGGCAACACTCAACAAACATTTAAATGCTTAATTACTCCATGACTGGCCCTGTGCTAAGTGTTAGAAATACAAAGGGAGGCAGAAGACACTCTCATTCTAATGCTAATAATTAGGCACATAGAAGACTAATACAGACTGAATTTGAACCCAGGACTTTCTAACTCCACTTCTCTACCCACCATGTAAAAAATTTAAAAGCACTCAAGGTTCATTGTAAGAGTTTGCTTTGAATTTTTAACATGGAGTTTTTGTTTTTAAAAAAAAAACAATTCTTTATGGATATCTTCCGAAATTACATTGCCTATATCTCTCCCTTCCTCCCAGAGAACTATCCTGTGTGACAAAGAATTTTTTAAAAAATAAAAAGAGAAAAAAATCAGTAAAAGTAATCAATATGTAGAAAAAACCCTGAAAAATATATGCCATGTTTCATACTCAAGGGCTTCCAAGTGATGCAAGAAGTAGGGAAAGGTATTTTCTCAAATCTCTTCTTTGAGGACATACTTGTTTTACATTTAGTTTTAAGATATGAGTTTTACTTTCTATTTTAAATTCATCTTTCCCTAACTAAACAGTGAGCTATATTTTATTAAATTATACATGGACATACATTTTAAAACATGGACTCATACATTATTTTAAATGATTTTACTATACTGAGTAAAATCCACCACAACAATTAACTGACCATATTCTCAAACATCACCAAGAATTGAACCTCTGCAAAGGATGCTAGATGCTACATTTGAGGTAAGAATGTCCTGGATGCATCAATGATGCCAAATCAGAAAATGGAAAGATTTAAATTTGAGCCCCTAAATCATAAAATGGGGTCCTTTGGTATACCCCAATAAAGGTGATTGGGTAGCAGGGGTAGCCCTAAATATAAAATTCAGAAGTGCTTGGGTGAACCTCTAAACATAAAATGTTGAGACATGTGCACAATGTAAAGAGTATAGACCAGACAGGAGAGCACAAAAAGTGAGGTGTATAGAGCATCTCCTGAATAATCAAAGACAAAGTAAAGATGCGAACCCTAAAATAGTGACTGTAGGAAATGAAGGTATAAAAAGAGTTAACAAATGTAGGGGTATACAGTAGATATCCAAAAGAATAAATAAATTATAGAAATCAAAAATACAAAATGTAGACTAAGTAAATGTAACATCAAATGAAAAAAAATGTAGGGGTTCTGGGTATACTTTGAAATTAGGAGGTCCCAGATGTACTCTGGATCCAGAAAGTGGCTTCAAAGAAAACGGTACCATGGATATCAACTTCAGCAGCCAAGATGGTGGAGTAAGCAGTAAATCACTGTAACTCTCCCACAACTCCTCCAAACAACCATTAAAACGAGCCCCCAAACAAATCCTGGAACAGCAGGAGCAGCAAAAAAGACTTTTAGCCCATGAAACTTGGAGGATTGGCAAGAAAGGTCTGTCTCACTCCAGTGAAAGGGGATCACAGTCCAGGACTGGAAGTATCCTAGCAAGCCAGAAGCAAGTTCTACCTCAGGAAATCAGCAGGACATCCTGAGCTCCAGTGTGGTGGAAGAGGCAAATGCCAACATCAGGGCGAGGTGCAGCCAGGAGAACAGGCATACTCTGGCTCCGAGAACCACTATGTGCTTTAGCACAGCCCCCAGGGGGCAGGCATCCTCCAGCAGCCAGACCTCCAAGTGCTGCAATACAGCCCCCAGGAAACAGGTAGCAGCCAACTCTATGGGTGCCTAAATAAACATGCAGCCACTAGCCAGCACCAGCCCTGAACCCAGGGCAAACAGGCAGCCTCCAGAGGGCAGACCGCCACATGCTTCAGTGTAGCCACTGGGAAGCACAGAAACACCCCACTGGGCCTCAGCACATGCCAGACACCACCACTAGGACCCCAGCTCAGCACCAGGCAAGCTGCCAGACTCCTACAGCCTCCAGCAGCACCAGCCACCTCCCACCCCATCCATTCAGTGCGCACCAGACATGAGGGTCCCCCATGGGCCTCAGAGCAACATCAGCACAGCACCAGGTAAACATCCAGGGCCTGCAGCCACTAGGAAAGGAGAGTCCCTTCCATCCTGGGAGGAAAGATCAAACTTAAAAGGAAAAAGTACTCCTCCACTCAAAAAAAGAACAAAAAACAACAAAAAAAGTAATTTGACCATAGAGAGTTAACGTGGTGAAGGGAAGACAAGATACAACCTCAGAAAAGGACAACAATGTTAAAATATCTATGGCCCAAATCCTCCCTGCCCCGCAAAGGGGAAGTGTCTCAAGCCCAGAAAGAACTCATAGAAGAGTTCAAAAAGGGGCTTAAAAATCATATAAGAGAGGTAGAAGGAAAAATGGGAAAAGAAATGAGAGTGGTGCAAGAGAATTATGAAAAAAATCAATAGCTTGGAAAATTACTTAAAAAGTAGAACTGGCCAAATGGAAAAGAAGATACAAAAATGCACTGAAGAAAACAGCTCCTTAAAGAGTACAATTGGCCAAATGGAAAAGAAAATACAAAAGCTAATTAAGGAAAACAAAACCTTAAAAGTTAAAATTGGGCAAGTGGAAGCTAATGACTCTATATGACAACATGATTCAATCAAATTCTAAAGAATGAAAAAATTGAAGAAATTATAAAGTACTCATAGGAAAAACAACTGACCTGGAAAATAGATCCAGGAGAGATCACTGGACTATCTAAAAGCCATAATCAAAAGGAAAAGCTGGACAGCATCTTTCAAGAAATTACCAAGGAAAACTGCCCTGATGTCCTGGAACCAGAGAGCAAAATGGGCATTGAAAGAATCCATGGATCACCTCAGGAAAGAGATCCTGGAATAAAAACCCCAAGGAACATTATAGCCAAATTTCAGAACTATCAGGTTAAGGAAAAAATACTACAAGTGGCCAGAAAGAAACAATTCATATATCAGGAAACCATAATCAGGATTACACAAGACTTAGCAGCTTCAACAGTAAAGGATCTGAGGTCATGGAATATGATATTCCAGAGGGTAGAGCTAGGACATGTTATGTTAATGAAAATGGGAAGATCTTTCCCATCCATTAAGAGGCTCAGGTGATCTGCCTGAGTCACATGGAAGCCTGAGTCACAAGAGCCTGTGGTGGGAGGAGCTTGCTGAATGGGTAGAGCAGGAAGGGGTGGAACAGGAAACTGGAGTGAGTCAGAGCTGAGAGAGAGATGGTGGGAGATGCATCTTGGAGAGAGAGGAGGCAGGCAGAGAAAACAGCAGCTAGCATGAGTTAGAGAGGGAGTGATTTTGCTTAAGGGAGTCTGTTTTGTGGGTAGGCCCTGATGAAGGGAAGGCTTGGGGAAGGTGATGCCCCCTGCATTGATAATGTGTATGGATTTCTTTTTTGCTGTGATGGATCTGGCTTTCTGGTGTTTGAATAAATATTTTGGTTTCTCCTTCAATTAAGAGAATCTGTTATATTTTATGATTCAGAACCATACTGGCATATTCATAGCAGCTACAGCCACTGTGGGCATTGCATTGGCACTACAGGACAACAACCAAGAATCATTTACCTGACAAAATTAGGCATAATACATCAAGGGAATAAGTGGTCATTCAATGAAATAGAAGGATTTCAAGCCTTCATAAGGAGAAGAACAAAACTAAATCAAAAATTTGACCTCCAACCTCAAGACCCAAGAGAAGCATAAACAAGCAAAAAGGGACAAGAAAACATAAGGGATTCAATAGAGCTAAACTGTTTACATCCCTACACAAGAAGATGATACTTATGATTCTTAATAACTGTATCCTTAACAGTACAGATAGAAGGAATATACATAGAGGATATGGGGATAAGATGAATTTGAGGGAATGACATAAAAAATTAAGGGATGAGAAAGAGGAGTACAATGAGTGCAGAAGGAAGGGAGAGGTAGAATGGGGTAAATTATTTCACATGAAGAGGTGAGAAAGACCTATTACATTGGAGGGGAAGATGGGGGAGGGGGCAACGGGCATCGCTTGAACCTTACTCTCAGTATTGGCTCAAAGAGGGAATAATATACACAATCAGTTGAATATAGAAATCTATCTTACCTGATAGGGAAGTAGGAGGGGAGGAGATTAAGTAAAGGGGAGGGGGGACTGACAGAAGGGAAGGCAGATCTGGGAAGGTGGTAGACAGAAGCAAAACACTGGTGAAGTGGGAAAGAGTGAAAGGAGAGAGAGGACAAACAGGAGGAAGAATAAGATGGAGGGGAATACAATTAACAGGTAGTAATCATAACTGTAAATGTGAATGGGATGGATGCTCCCATAAAACGGAAGCCGATAGCTGAGTGGACCAAAAACCAGAATCCTACAATATGTTGCTTACAAGAAACACACTTGAAGCAGAGAGACACACATAGGGTAAAGGGAAGAAGCTGTAGCAGAATCTATTATGCTTCAGCTGAAATAAAGAAAAAACACGCATATCTATGCTGATCTTAGACAAAGTAAAAGCAAAAAAAGACCTAATTAAAAGATAAGGAAGGAAACTATATCTTGTTACAAGGTGCCATAGACAAGGAAGCAATCAAATTGGAAGAGCAAGGAAACAGTCTACCTGTCAGATCTATAGGGAGGGGAAGAATTCATTACCAAACCAGAGATAGAGAGCATTATGAAATGTAGAATGGATAATTTTGATCATATTAAATTGAAAAGATTTTGTACAAACAAAACCAATACAACCAAGATTAGAAGGAAAGCAGAAATCTGGAAAACAATCTTTACAGCAAGTGTCTCTGATAAAGGCCTCATTTCTCAAATATATGGAGAACTGAGTCAAATTTATGAGAATACAAGCCATTCCCCAATTGATAAATGGTCAAAGGATATGAACAGACAGTTTTCAGATGAAGAAATTAAAGATATGTATAGGCATATAAAGAAGTGCTATAAAAAATTTCTGATTAGAGAAATGCAAATTAAAACAATTCTGAGGTACCATGGCTATTGGATTAGCTAATATGACAAAAACAGAAAATGACAAATGTTGGAGAGGTTGTGGGAAAATTGGGACACTAATGCATTCTTAGTGGAGTTGTGAAGTGATCCAACCATTCTGGAGAGCAATTTGGAACTGTGCCCAAAGGGCAACCAAAGTGTGCACAACTTTTGATCCAGCAATACCACTACTAGGTCTGTATCTCAAAGAGATCATTAAAAAAAAAAAAGGAAAAGGACCTATGTGTGCAAAAATATTTATAGCAGCCCTATTTGTGGTAGCAAAATATTAAAAAGTAAGGGGATGCCCATCAACTGGGGAATGGTTAAACAAGCTATGGTTTATGAATGCAATGGAATACTATTGTGCAATAAGAAATGATGAATAGGCAGATTTCAGAAAAACCTGGAAAGACTTGTACAAACTGACATGAGTGAAATGAGCAGAACCAGGAAAGCATTGTACACAGTAACAGCAACATTGTGCGATGATAAACTATGCTTGACTCAGCTCTTCTCAGCAGCACAATGATCCAAGACAGGCACAAAGGGCTTACAAAGGAAAATGCTATCCACATCCAGATAAAGAACTGATAAACTCTGAATGCAGATCAAAGCATATTTTTTCACTTGCTTTATTCTTTTTTGTGTTTTTTTCCTTTTGATCTGTGTCTTCTTCTACAACTGTGATAAATATGGAAATATGCTTTACATGATAGCACATGTATAAACTATATCAAACTGCCTACCATTTTCAGAAGAGAAGAGGGGAAGGAGGGAGAAAAATATGGAACTCAAAATCTTGTATAAATGAAAGCTAAAAATGTTCTTGATATGTAATTGGGTAAAAAAATACTATTTAAAGCAAAAAAAAGATTAGTAAAATAATAAAGTATGTGTGCTACTTGCCACGGAAGAAGAAAGGAAGGAAGGAAGGAAGGAAGGAAGGAAGGAAGGAAGGAAGGACAGAAGGAAGGAAGCAAGGAAGGAGAGAAAAAAAGGAAAAGGTACTATTTACAGGGGCAGAAATGTTGCTCTACCACCCCTTGGTGGAGCAAAAGAGAAGTGGCAACTCCATCCTAGAATCTGTGATAGAGAGGTGAAAATCTGGGCATAGTCAGAAATGCAGCCTAGATTTTGGGGTAGCAAACTTCAAATGATTCACAGGAAGGATCTGGGAAGAAAAACTTAGGAAAGGTAGTTTAATTGTCATTCTGGAGAAACTGTTAATGGTCATGTCCAGAGAGAGACTAAGTACAAAGATAAAGGACTAAGAGAACTTCTTTCCTGAGAGATGGAGTAAGTTAGCTGTATTTCATTAAAGAACTAAATTTAACTCTTATGTGGAGAAGATGTCTTAAAGAGAATTCATGAGAGTCTTTGGCTGCCATTCTGAGAGAACTGAAAGATGGGACTGTACTTCCACAGTTAAAAAAAAGTCAAGAGTTACAGTTCCTGGTTAGAGGTGACTGTGCCTGTGATCTCCCTCATTGTCATATATTTTTAAACTATCTAAATATGTACTTGTATTGTTTATTACATTGTTAATAAATATAAAGCCAATAATACTAATGTTTACTTAAGCCTATAAGATGAAATGTTTATATTGAGAGATAGCAAAACCTTATAGAAAAAGATATCTCTCCAATTTATTTCATAAACTGGGGTAGGAGATTAGAGCTAGTTAATTAATGAGAAATATTATGCACTTCTCTTAATTTATTAGTAATTATAAGAATATGGCCCTTTGATTTTCTTAGATTTCAATATAACAATATGGTGAGAAGTCAAATGGCAGGCTGTGGGATAGGGATCTGGTCTGATGGAAAACTAATATAGTTCATCACATAACCCACCTAGGCTATGGGAAGGGGTTCCCTAAACCCAGCTGGATACTTAAGCCTCAACCCAAGTATCATTCCCAATAATTAGACCTATCCTGATCCTCCAGTTGCCAGTGCCCATCCCTCCCCATCCTCCACAATCAACTTGTATCAATTTGGCATATACTGAATGTATATCAGTATATTGTTTCCTCTGATATAATATAAGCTCACTGAAGGCAAAGACTTTTTTTTAACTTTTGTTTCCCCAGTGCTTAGCACTCCCAGCTGCTTACTAAATGGTTGTTGATTGATTGGTTTATCTGCAGGATCTCATGGACTAAAGGTCCACAGGGGAAAGTACCAGGAGGGACATTAAATTCTCAAGAATGAAATTCTGAAGACATAAAAGAAAGCAATTCCAGCGGGACAGAAAATTGGGAGTCATTACCAATATGGATGCACAGAGAACTTACCAATCAACTTAGATTCTTTAAAGATATATATATATATATAGAATATGGAAGGCAGAGAATACAAGGTGAATAACAACAAACAACAAAAAGCACAGCATGCTCCTGTAACAACAATTTCAGGACCACAATTGGTCCTAGAGAAGAGATAAGAAAATTAACCCCTCCTCCCCCTTCTCTGGAGGGGCTTAAGCCCATAAGTGTATACACGGAAGTTTAGTGGATGTTTTGATTAGTTTTGCTTAACTGCCTTTCCCTTTTCTCCCCACTCTTTCTTCTTTCAAAAGAAAGCTGAGTAGAGAGAGGAAGAGAGGGAATGTATTCAGAAATGAAGTTGACATAAGAATATTCATAAAATTATTTTTTAAAATAATAATGGAAGGAGAGCTAATGCCTTTGAAGAATGTTAAGGATGACAAAAAGAGTTTGTAGTTTTTTAGATTTTTTGAGGAAAACAGGAAGACCAAAGTAGGGCTAGGAGTGCTGTGGAGGGCAGATGGGATGATGATAACTGGCAGGAGAAAGAGGGCTATTTCATACTTATTCTGTTTCTGTTTTTTCTGCTAAAGAGAATGAATGACCTTTAGACTATAAAGAGCAAAATGGCTAGTGGGTGGTGGTAGTGGTGGTGGTGGTTGTTATTGAATATAAATAAATAAATAGGTTTGTTTTTTTTTTTAATAGCACTACTGAATTCAACTCACCCAGCCTACTACATTTTCTTTTTTTATTTATTTAATATATTTAGCTTTCAGCATTGATTTTACAAGAGTTTGAATTACAAATTTTCTCCCCATTTCTACCCTCCCCCCCCACTCCAAGATGGCATATATTCTGGTTGCCCTTTTCCCCAGTCAGCCCTCCCTTCTGTCACCCCACTCCCCTCCCATCCCCCTTTCCCTTTCTTTCTTGTAGGGCAAAATAAATTTCTACGCCCCATTGCCTGTGTATCTTATTTTCTAGTTTCATGCAAAAGCTTTTTTTTTTTGTTTTTGAACATCTGTTTTTAAAACTTTGAGTTCCAAATTCTTTCTCCTCTTCCCTTCCCACCCACCCTCCATAAGAAATCAAGCAATTCAACATAGACCACATGTGTATCATTATGTATAACCCTTCCATAATACTTATGTTGTGAAAGACTAACTATATTTTGCTCCTTCCCAACCCATGCCCCTTTATTGAATTTTCTCCCTTGACCCTGTCCCCTTTCGAAAGTGTTTGTTTTTGATTACCTCCACTCCCATCTGTCCTCCCCTCCATCATCCCCCCCCCCTTTTTTTATCTTCTTCCCTCTTCTTTCCTGTGGGGTAAGATACCCAATTGAGTATGTATAGTATTCCCTCCTCAGGCCAAATCTGATGAGAGCAAGATTCACTCATTCCCCCTCACCTACCCTCTCCCCTCCTCCCACAGAACTACTTCCTCTTTCCACCTTTCCACCTTTATGCGAGATAATCCACCCCATTCTATCTTTCCCTATCTCCCTCTCTCAGTATATTCCTCTCTGATCCCTTAATTTGATTTTATTTCTTTTAGATATCTTCCCTTCATCTTCAACTCACTGTGTCTGCTCTTTCTCTCTTTCTCTCTCTCTCTCTCTCTCTCTCTCTATATATATATATATATGTATATATATATATATACATATATATATATACATATATATATATACATATATATATATACACACACATACATGCACATTCACTTATATATATATACATAAACATATATATATATATATGCATATTCCCTTCAGCAACCCTGATACTGAGGTCTCATGAATCATACACATCATCTTTCCATGTAGGAATGTAAACAAAACAGTTCAATTTTAGTAAGTCCCTTGCAATTTCTTTTTCTTGTTCTTTTTCTTGATTACCTTTTCATGCTTCTCTTGATTCTTGTGTTTGAAAGTCAAATTTTCTATTCAGCTCTGGTCTTTTTGCTGAGAAAGCTCACTACATTTTCAGGTACTGAAAGAATTATCAGTTCTGATTACTGGGCCCCAATCAATCATATTTTGGGGGCCAGCTAGGTGGTGCAGTGGCTAAAGCATGGGACCTAGGGTCAGGAAGGCTTTAGTTCAAATCCAGCCTCAAGACACTTACTAAGCTGTGTGACCCTGGGCAAGTCACTTAACTCATTTTACTTCAGTTTCCTCAATCTTTCAAATGAGCTACAGAATGAAATGGAAAACCACTCCAGTATCTCTGCCAAGAAAATCCCAAATGGGATCATGAAGAGTTGGACAAGACTGAAATGACCCAACTACAATGGTAGCCATATTTAAAAGATCTTGGGGGATGGATTTAGCACTACACTACTGGAGAAGGTCAAATGTACCAATTTTCAAAAAAGGGGGAAGAGAACAAAGACACTAAACTTGAGGCCAAGTGAGTTCGACTTTTATTCCTGGCCAAAATTCTAGAAGGAATCATTAAAGATGAAGAGCCAACAAAGCTTGCTCACAAAGAGTCAACATGGCTTCATAAATAACAAATAATAATAAACTGACCCTATCCCCACCTTTTTTGGAAGAGTTACTAAGTTAGCAAATTAGGGTACAGTTTACCTAGATTTTAGCTATGTGTTTGATAAAGTATCACGTGCTATTCTTGTGGATAAGATGAAAAAAAAGGGACCAAACGACCATGAAACTGGATGAGGCCAGAACTAGTTGAATGTGCAGATTCAGAATAGCCACTGATGATCAACTTAGCAGGAGGTCTCCAGTGGAGTGCCTCAGGGATTTGGACTTGGTTAGCAATGTGATGTTTAACATGTTTATCAATGGCTTAGAGAAAGGCACAGATGGCATATTTATCAGATTTGAAGATGACACAAAGGTAGCAGGGATGGTAACCCATTCGTTGACAGAATCAGAATCCAAAAACATCTGACAGGCTAGAATATTGGGCTGAATCTATTTAGTTGAGATTTGAAAGATATAAATGTAAAGTCTTATAATTGGGCTCAAAAAATCACAAATACAGGATGAGAGGGGAATTTTTTAGGCAGGAGTTTGGGTGAAAAGATCTTAAGTTTTTAATGAATGACACAGTCAATATGAACAACCATATGAGAGGGAGGAAAGGGATTGTTTCATTTTCTTTTTGTATCCCTGACACTTAACACTACCTGGCAAGCCCTCAATAAGTGCTTTTTGATTCATTGATTGATTGACTCATGTGGCAGCCAAAAAAAGCTAATGGGATCTTGGCTGCATTAAGAGAGATGTAGCTTCCAAGAGCAATGATGTGATAGTCATATCATATTCTGCCCTGGGGTCAAGGATAAGTTTTATAGGAGTTTCTGGGCACCACATATAGCAAGGACATAGATAAATTGAAGATTGCCCCAAGGAAGGCAACCAGAATTGTAAGGAGCCTATGCCATATGAGGATTGTTTGAAGGAACTCAGGATTGTTAACTCATAGAGGAAAAGACTTGGCCAGGGGATGGGGCATGGGAGTAAACAAACATACATACATACATAGCAGTATGTAAGTATCTGAAAGGCTTCATATAGAAGAGATTGGTCTTAGCCTATTCAGCCCCCAAGAGACAGAAACAGGAGTAATGAGTACAAATTGCAAAGTCAGAAATTTAGGCTTTATGCCAGGAAAAACCTAATGCTTAGATCCTAGGGTCAAGACCTTAGGGGTGTGCTGGGGCCAGCTCTAACTAGCTGGTAGCATATTATTAAGTTTTCAGTGTGAGCACTTGCACTTCAGAAATAGGCAAATTCTATGACTCAGGCCTAGGTTTGTTTTCTTTTTAATTGTTTAGATAAGAAAGTGATTAGAAACTGTTAATAATAATGGAGATCAAACTTTGGGGGGGTTCTTTTCGAGAGATGATTGTTAAACATTTACCAGTCCACCCTTGTAACTACACAGAAGTTGAATGGGTTGCTCTTCTCCCTCAATGGGGATGTCTTCAAGAGACTGACTGATCACCTGTCAGGTATGTGATAGTGGGCTCTTACTCTTTATCCAGAGAGGTTGAACTAGACGGCTGCTGAGGTTCCTTCTAAGAAACTCTAAAATTCTGTGATTTTGGAAGACCAAATAGATAGAGTAATAACATAAATATGCAGAGGCAAATGTACTTTAAAACATACTACTGATGGTGGGAGGCTTGAGGCATTTTTCCTAAAGTTTATCTAAACCATCCAGTGACTTCTTTAAAATTCCCTCCTTCTTGCCCTCAACTGAGACATCTATATAATCTTTGAACCCTTGTATTACATAGCAACTAAACTCTCCTAACTCTGAAAAGAAATGTTGCATCTGGCAATTCAAGAGATAGATTTATCTCCTTCCTTTTCTCCTCTCCATATCCCATCTGCTCCATGTCCTAGCCTCTTTGCCTCATTATTCCTCTTTGTACTGTCCCTTATCTTTGAATGTTTTCTGCTGCCAAATAAACCCTGAGACAATTTCCTCCTTCCCACCCACCAGGCAGTCATCCTTTCTTCCTTCATATCCCTCCACATTCAGAGAAACCATTAATGGAGAGTGCAGCACACAAGATATAAGCCCAGACAACCCCCAAATAACCTTGATTCTCAAGGATTTAGCCATCTTCATTCACATCTGCTGCTCTTATGAACTGTATTGTCTGCTTAACATACATTTCAAGTAAAAAAAATAGAGAGAGAGAGCGAGAGAGATAGTGGCCTCTCTGTATAAAGGAAAGCGCTGTGCCAACTTCAGAAATCATTATCGGTATTATATGAGTGTTAAAGGAAACACAGCTCCCTCTTCGACCTCAGTTACAGCAGATGGACAATAGGGGCAGGATTTCTTCATAGACTCCTTCTTCCCTTTTCCTGTTCACCCCAAAATTCCAAGGGAACAGATACAGTTCTTTTTCCTCTGTCCCGCCCCCTGTCCCCCCTCCCCCCACAGAGTTCATCTCTGCTTTTCTGTTCAATTGTAAATATGCTGATAGCAGATTGGAGCTGACTTTACAGCCCCACTCTCTGAAGTGTTCTGTGCCAACACTTCTAGTCAATTTTTTTTCTGCAGCTTTCCCACAGATCATAGTAGCTAGACAAACATATCATGGGAGAGCATGGAGAAGAAAGATGAAAATCACAAACCTGAGACAAACAGTAATGAAAGGGCCCAGAACGCTGTCCTGAACAGGGCAAGCAATAAAGCAAACTGGCTAAGGGGGACTGGGGGAGGAGGGGCACACAGAGAGGGGCTGGCAAAATACATAATGGGCAAAGATTAAGGAGCCTCAGGAAGAAGAGGAAGGATTGAAAGAACCCAGAGAAAGATAGACAAGAATTTAAGTGTAATTTCAGATGATTCTAGCAACCAGGCTTTCAAGGTGCCTTTAAAGTGTTCTGAACACAGAAAAAATGGGATTTCTGTGATCTTATTAGTTCTACATGGATAATGAAAGCAGAAAAGCAAATATTCAAAAAGTTATACAGGTTACATTCCTTTAAAAAAAAAAAAGGTTGACGATCATCTTTTTTTCTGTGTGTCTGTGTGTGAGGGAAAAGGGGACCACAGCACCAACACCATCCAACTGTAGCTGGATTTTCACATCTAGCCAGACACTCATTTTAAAAAGCAGAAGACCACACTCACCTTGAGCTATTCTGAAGCTTGGAGCTACATGATGCCAATGTGAACATTTATAATACTAACAATAATAAAAAGAATCGTAACACTGCATGGTTGGATACTCACACAAAAAAATGACAGAGGGCATTTTAAAAACCTAATTTCTACTTTGTCAGAGGACAAACGTTATATACAAATTAATTTTCACTCCACCATTACATCTATGCCCAAAGCAACCACATCTTTAATTATGGAAGACAAAGAATAAAAAATAAACAAAATCCATCGAGAGATAGTAAAGTGGCTTTTTTCCCCCCACGATCATCGATACTATCACTGATTTCAGGGATTCAGGGCATTCAGGGCGGTCCAGGCTGTGTTTTACTCCTTCCCTGGACGAGATGAGCCGCTGACCGAGGGGAGAGCGTGGTCCTGATCGGTCCCAGGGTAGAAGGGATCCCCCAGACACACGGACCTCGGTCGGGACACCCCGAAGTGCACCCTCCGGATAGTGGACGAGAGCCCGTGCCCCAGGAGCCCCCACCCTCCCGCAGCCTCCCCTCCTCTGCTGCCGGTACCTGTTTGCGGGGAGGGCGGCCGGTGCCGAGGGGAAACTGAGCCTCCTGGGCATTTCGGGGCTAAAGTTGACGGCTTTCTTGGCTTCGCCTTTCCAGTCCCTGGGGAAGGGAAGGAAACTAAGTTGTCAAACACGGGCAGGAGGAGCTCGGCTCCGGCTCGGCAGCTCCTCCGAAGCATCGGCGGACGCTGCCCTCGGATCCAGCCTGGACCGGGGGGCCCGAACCCGGTGCGGAGTTGGGGGGCTGGAGGGGCCCCTCCGCCCCCGAACCCCCCAGTCCCCCCGGACCAGCTGGCGTCCGCCCCTCCCCAGGTGTCAGCCGTCCCCTGGGCTCCCCCGACTCCGTCGCCTCGGGCTCCCGGGTGCCCCGAGCACGGGAGCAGGGGGACGCGCGCCCCTCTACCTGGAGCTCAGGGGCCCGTCGGCTGTGAGCCACAGCAGGTACAGGAAGAGGAGCAGGCTGGCGAGCATGGTGAGCAGAGCGACGGCAGCCCTCATCCTGAGCAGCAGCCGCCGCCGCTGCCGCCAGCGCCGAGAAGCCGGAGCCCTGCCCAGCCCGCCGCCGCCGCCGCTGCCGCCGCCGCACCAGCGGCGACGCCAAGCCCGAGCATTTAAAGGCGGCGGCGACATCGAGGGGCGGCGACAGCGGCGGCAGCGACGGCTCCCGAGCGCCCCGAGAGCGAGCCAGAGAGCGAGCGCCGCCGCCCCCCGGGCCGGCCCCTAGGGGGCGCCCGCGCGCCCGCCCGCTCTCCAGGGTGCTGGGCCCGCTAGAGCGCCCCGGACCCGGCCCGAGCGGCGCCTGGCTCTCACGACTCCGGAGCCGCGGGCGTCTGGGCCCCTCGCCAGCCCGATTGTAGCAGGGGACTGCGAAGAGAGGGGGCTATGTCCCTCCAGAACTTCTCCTGAGTGGTCACCGCCTCCATGCAGCTCCCCCCAGCCCTGTTCTTGAATTCGGTTTTCAAGAAGGTCCGAGGTTCGAGTCCAACCGAGAAGCACGGTCTGAAACGCTCGTACATTGCTAAGCGCTGGCGCAAGCAGAAGTCCCTTCCCACAAGAAGTTGACCTTCTAATAGGACAAGCCAACCCTTAAAAGAGACCGGGAAAGGCGGGGGCGAGGGGAGAACGGACTCACGGTGGGGAAAGTCAAGGCATGCGGTCCGGAGGAGGATGAACAACATGAAGGCTCTGAGAACAGCCATCGCGCTCAGAGGAGGCGGCCGAAGCGGAGGGTTCTGCTAAGCTAAGAAGTAGGCCCGGCTGGGAGGCCACGTGTCGCCCGAAGAGGGAACTGCGAAGCGAGGGTGACCGGCTAAGAAAGTCACAATGAACTTCCGGGGGGTGGCCACTGCTGACTTATTGTTGTTCGCCCTTCATTCTGGAAGAGGACTGAGACATCAGGGAGAGGATACCATGCATGTGAATTGGGTCTAAGCGAGGCTCGCTCTCTCCTCCTGAGCCATCTGGGTCCAGTGGACAGATGTCCATTGGGAGGACTGCACGTGGGCCCCAGAGCTGCTAACTACCCCAGTGGAGATGGCCCGTAGGGCAGAAAGAGCGCCCCCTCTGGAGGTTGGCGGATTGGCTTCAAAACCCACCGGGGCCACTGCCTGGGGCACCTGGAGTAAGTTACCAAACCTTCCTAGGCTTGTTTTAACTCATTTGTAAACATTATGTGAAGGCAGCTGAGCTAGATCTAGAGTCAGGAAGGCTCCTTTCTTGGAGTTCAGTTCTAGCCTCAGACACTTACTAGCAGTATGACCCCGGGCAAGTCACTTAACCCTGTTTGCCTCTGTTTCCTCATCTGAAAAATGAGCTGGGGAAGGAAAAGGCACAAATCACTCCAGGATCTCTGCCAAGAAAACCCCAAATGGGATCAGGAAAAGGGTCTTGGACAGGACTGAGCAACAACAATGTGCCAGGTAGTATGCTAAGGGCCGAGGAAATAAAGAAAGGCAAAAACCAGTCCCTTCTCTCAAGGAGTTCACTGTCTAGTTTAAGGAATAACTTTAATGGGGGAATATACTCTCTGCACTTGGGGGCAGATGGCCCTGGGAACCACTAAATGTCACATCTGTCTTGGAAGCTGTTCCCAGTTTAATTGAAAATTAAGAAAATAGATATATAATAACAGAATCATTAGACCACATATAACCCCATTCTCTTTCTCTTGATCCTACATTCATTCATTTAGGGATGTTTGGCCGAAAGATATGTCAAAAGTGATTCTGTACTTAAAAGAAAGAACCCCACCTCCAAAGAGCAGAAAACATTAAATACTTAAAAAGTAACATATTGATGTATTTAACCATACACACACTATGCAGTAATCAGTCAAGGAATCAATGCTATTTTTGTGTAAGGTTCACATATTTAGCTATCCAGATGGGGATAGTGCTGGAAGGGACCTTTGAGGTCATCTCATCTGATACCCTCATTTTGTTCTTCAGTCACAAGGCAGTCTTTGTGACCTCATTTGGAGTTTTATTGGCAAAGTTACTGGAGTGATTCACCATATCCTTCTCCAGGTCATTTTACAGATAAGGAAACTGAGGCAAACAGGGCTAAATGACTTGCCCAGCGTCACACAACTGACAAGTATCTGAAGCCAGATTTGAACTCAGGAAGTTGAGTCATCCTGACTCCAGGCCTGGTGCTCTATCCACTGCACCACCTAGCTCCCGTACTCTCATTTTACCAACAAACACGTTAGATGACTTGTCCCAGGTCGCACAGTTGCAGATTCAAATCCAGGTCTTCATTCAGTATTCTCATACCACCAGGTAGTTTTGGAATTCTTCTAAGCAAACATACCCAATCCAATTTCTCTCACATATTCGAAAGGTTATGTTCTCTGTTATGTCACATATAGCACTGTTATCTGTGCCATGGAAAGGCAGGCTGAATTAGGGGTATATTTTGGCAGTTTTATTTCTGCTATGAGCAGAATTGCTTAGACATTTCATGCCAAAGACGGTTGCAACCAAAAAAACAAGGTGTTATTGTCCAAGACAGGAGGCTTCAATTTTAGCTGATTTACTAAAGTTTACACTCTTGGCCCTGCTAGATGCAAGACGAGAGCAGACTTTGCCAGAAATGAATGGCTAACAATGGCTAACAGCAGAAGACTTTTAGAAACCCATCTTAATTGAAAAGTTGATTATAAACATTCAATGGGAATTCTGAACTCACTGTTAAAATTTGCCCTTGAGCCTTAGCCTTTAAAGAATCAGTGATTTAAAATATCAGGAATTGTTTCACATGCTCCTGATGGACACAAGTCCCTGACACCTCAATACGGTTCTTTAAATATTCACTGTCATTCATCTTCCATTGTAGTCACAAACTGAGATACCAAATGGTGTATGTAGGAATATGCTATCTGATGACCATTGGGTTAATGGGAAAAACAATCCTTTTCTATATATAGACAGCATCCTCATCTCCCCAAGAAGAAAAGATGATCTCTGGTGATGTCTAAGTTATTTGGTTTGGTATAAGAATCTGCAGTATCAGACATCTTTAGCTGGCAGGAGAATTGTACATTCACAATGCTAAATCACTCAGTTGTGGAGGAGAGGGCAGGTTTAAAAAAGGAGAGTTAGGGAGACAGCCTAACATTGTGGAAAGAGCAACCTTTCAAGTCTGAGGATCTAGAGGAAAACCCCACCTCTGAAGGTTATTTACCTGTGTAACCATGGGCAAGTCATTCAACCTCCCCAAACCTCAGTTTCCCCATGTGTAAAATGAATGGGCTGGATTAGGTGGCTTCAGAGGTGCTATGTCTGTAATCCTGTGATCTTTGAATTTATGAAGACAATGAAACCAAGATAGCTGTACTTAAGGGATATTGCACATAAGGAATGCTGCAATTTTAGGAAGCCAACAATGCTATGTTGGAAAATGTCATCATAGTCTGTGTCAAGGAGGTTTCAGTTTTGACTTTTTTCTTTTCCTTCATTGTTAATTGAACATGCCACCTTGGAGAACAGTCTGGTGTAATACAATGAGGGCTAAGCTGGGAGACGGGGTTCTGGTTCCAGCTCTGTCACTCATTAGCAGTGTGACCTTAGATGTACTAAAATTTAATTTAATTTTTTTCCAATTAAAAAATTTTCTCTCCCTTCTACCACCCCCATTAAAAAAATAAAGAAAAACTTTTGTGAGAAATATACATAGTCGAGCTAAACAAATTCCCAAATTGGCCACATCCAAAAAATAGATGTCACATTTTCACCCTGAGTCTATCACCTCTCAGTCAAGAGGTGAACAGCATGTGTCAAAATAGGTCTTCTGGAATTGTGGTTGCCTATTGCATTGATGAGAGTTCTTAAGTCTTTCAAAGTTGTTTCTCTTTAAAATGATGAAGTTACCATAGAAATGGTTCTCCTGATTCTTCTCACTTCACTCTGCATCAGTTCATACAAGTCTACTCAGGTTTCTCTAAAAATGTCCTTTTCACCATTTCTTACTACACAATAATATTCCATTACATGCACATGCCAGAATTTGTTCAGCCATTCCCCAAGTGCAGGGACCCCCTTAGTTTCTAGTCCTTTGGTACCACAAAAAAGACCTGCTATAAATATTGTTATACAGATGGGTCCTTTCCTCTTTCTTGATCTCCTTAGGCTATAGGAATAGTAGTTGTATTGTGGGGCCATAGGGTACACACAGTTCAATAACTTTGGGAGTAAGAATATTTGCAAAATTAAGGGTTTGGATTAAAAGATCTTCCTGAGTTCAAATTTGGCCTCAGACATTTACTAGCTGTGTGACCCTGGGCAAGTCACTTAACCCTGCTGAGTTGGAGAAGAAAATGACAAACCATTCCAGAATCTTTGCCAAGAAAACCCCAAGTGGGGTCATGAAGAGTCAGACATGACTGAAATGACTCAACAACTCCAGAGTATTTTGAATGATTTTGATTTAAATATTCCTGCCTAGAAGAATTGAGTGTCTGCTTTGAATTGAAATAAGAATTTGAAATACATACAGCAATAAACAGGTTTAGGACTTTCTCTGTTTCCTACAGTTACATCTCACTTGTGGGGAATTTTCTAAAATCTAAATTACAAAATAAATCAATTTAGAGTATTAGTTTAAGAGGTATTGTGGTAGAGTACTTAAATAGCTAGCCTTTAATTTAGGAAAACCTAGGTTCAAGTCCTGACTCTGGTTGTGTGACCGGAGGCAAGTAACTTAACCTCTCACTTCCCCAGCCAGGCAGATTATATAAATAGCAGAATGGTGGTTGTTCTATATTAAAAGACAGAGTGCTCCCACTGGGAGCTCCTAAAACCAATGAAATAACACATCCAGACTCCCCCAAAATGATTTGGTAAAAGTTTTTTTTTTCACTTTGCAAAATGATTCCTTGTAGGTTTTCTTTAAATGGGCATCTTCTCTGCCATATTCAAAGTGTGATTTCATCTGCATGGATCTCTTTAGAAACAAATCTACTGCATAAACATTTGACATACATGCAGTTATTCAGGAATTCAAATATTGCATAAAAAGAAATGAATGAAAGGTTTCTAGAGCTCGTCCCAGCCCTGGCTTCCCTGGTTTCCTCCAAGACCTCACTCAAAGCCTCCTTTCTCCAGAGGTCTTTCTTGGTCACTCTTCATCTCTCCCTTTCCCCTAGTGCCTTCTCTATGATATTACCTTCCATTGACACAGTCTACACCTTGGATGTACAAGGCTCTTTTCTGTGGCCTACCCCTTTAGAATGTGACCCTATTAAGGGCAGAAACTGGGCTTTTGCTTTTCTTTGTGGCCTGTGCACTTAACGTGGCACCTGGCACATAGTAAGGGCTTAATAAATGCTGCTTGTTGATTGACAGTTGAAACGGACCATCTGCTATAATCTCATCCCCTTCTTTGACAGAATAAACAATTGAAATTGAGGGGGAGTTAAATAATTTGCCCATAGTTATACAGTGGCAGGTCTATACTAGTGGCATGTCCTTTGGAAAGGGGCCAGAGTACAAGTCCATCCCCACATGCACTTCATGGGATAGCCCCTCTACTCTCCATGCTAGTACTCCTGTGTCCTAGTCAATTAATCAGTAAACAAGCACTTATTAGGCCCTTACTGTATGCAAAATACTGTCCTAACTCCTGGAGATGCAAAGACAAAGCAAAAACTGACCCTGCCCTTAAGGAGCTTACATTCTCAAGGTAGAGACAACAGACATGAATCAGAACATGCACAATAAATCAGAATCAGTGGATGGTAATCTTTGAGGGGATGACTCTAGCAGCTGAGGGTGTAGAGTCTTCTTTCTGTTAAACTGAACTGCCTCCATTACCCCTGCTGAACTCCAAATTTCTCACTGGTTTAAAAAAGTTAAATTTTAAAAATTGTTTTTAAAACTTTTGCTGTAAAATAACTTTTACAGGTGTTATTGTTGTTCAGTCATTTTAGTCATGTCTTCTTGACCCCATTTGGAGTTTTCTTGGTAGAGATATTGGAGTGGTTTGCCATTTCCTTCCTTCTCCAGCTCATTTTTACAGATAAGGAAACTGAGGCAAACAGAGTTAAACGACTTGCTCAGGATCACACTGCTAGTAAGTGTTTGAAGCCAGATTCGAACTCAGAAAGATGACTCTTCCTGACTCCTGGTCCATTGCTCTATCCACTGCGTCGCCCAGCCGCCAGGTGTGACATATAACCAGTTTTTTTTTCCTAGAAAACTAAAGAATGAGAAAATAACAATATAGTGGGGAAATATATACTCTTAAAGGAATTTATTGGCCTATTAAATAAATTAATAAATGTACAGTCAAGAAGACCAGAGTTTGAATCTTACCTGAGATATTTATTAGCCTCATGACTGGGCAAGTCAATCTTAGTCTCAGTTTCCTCTTCTATTAAATGGGTACCTAATAAGTCTCTGTTTTACAGGATTATTGTGAAGCTCAAATTAAATTATGTATGTAAAATGCTTTCTAAATCTTAAAGTTTCATATGTATTAGCTTTGGTTAAAAAAACAAGAGTTGTCCAAAATATCTTAACTGGCTGAATTGTAGATACATTTGGGCTCATATACACATATGTGCACATACAGGGTGTCCCACAATCATAGTGTAATTTTCTGTTATTAAAAGCTTGAAATTTCACTAAGATTTCTGGGCCAATGTTTGTATGGGTTATATATGTATGTGTTTGTATGTGTGCATGTATAGATATAGACATGTAAATTTATATAAATATCTACACACACATATGTATACATATGCATATATAAAAGTCTACAATAAAGATTCTCCATTTTGAGACCTTATAATCAATAGAATGAATCACTTGAAATATAAATCTAAAGTTAGACATCTATATCTAAGTATGTCATAAAACAGCTTCAAAAGTCACCAGAACTAGAGACAATGTTATGAACTATTCTTGTTGTTGCGGCTGTATCTGACTCTTTGTGACCCCGTTTGGGGTGTTCTTCCTAAAAATACTGGAGTGGTTTGCCATTTCCTTCTCCAGTTCATTTTACAGATGAGAAAACTAAGGCAAACAGGCTTAAGTGACTTGCCCAGGGTCACACAGTTAATAAGTGTCTGAGGCCAAATCCTAACTCAGGAAGATGAGTCTTCCTGACTCCAGGCCTAGTACTCTATCTACTGCACCACCTAGGTGCCCTTGTTATAAAAATCTGGAACTCCTGACCCCATGGTCAAAGAGCTTGAAACATTTTATAAACATTTCAACTTACTCTTACCATCAAATGAGAGATTCTAACTACCCTGAGTTTAGAAGAGTAGTAACCATGGCAGTGAAAGCCTATGAGACATTCCCTAGGTCACATAGAAATCTCAGCCATAGCCCGCAGGATAATCCTAGGTCTGCAATTCTAGACTCATTAGGCAGTGTGGGTCTGTTAATAAACTACGTGGTTCTGCAACTCAGTATAAAAATAGATTTCCAAAAATGACCAAACTGTGAACCAGAGTGGAAAAATATCAAAATACTTAAAACTTCCAGCTACAGTTTATGGACTGGTTATAATTAGCAGTCGAGTTCCTCCATATCCTGAATTTTTACGGCTCAACATTAGTATTCTATTATAGCTGAAAAGAACAGGGAGAGTCAGATTTTATAGCTTAAAGCAATGAAACTCAGCTAAAATACTATTCTTTCCTACTCACTCATATGTCCACCAAGATGGGTATGATTCAGAATTAGTGGCAGCCTTGAGTCTATACTGGCTTAACAAAAACAGTATTCAAGGCAAAATATCTTCTCTATCAATTCAATTCAGAATTAATGTGATCACAGGACAACAGAGCTGAAAGGAACTTTAGAAATGACCTAACATATGTCCTGATCTTACAAATGAAGAGGAGTAGTTCATAAATGTCTGATCCAGGAGTCTAACCAAAGTTGGCTGATTCAAAGTTCAAAACTTTTCCCATTATGTATCTTAGCCTCAGTTTCCTTATTGGTAAAATGGGGCTAATGATAGCATCTACTTCAAAGTTTACTATGAGGATTAGATGAAATAAAATATATAAAGCATTATGTAAATACGTTTGTTGTTGTTCAGTCATGTCTGACTCTCTGTGACCCCATCTGGGGTTTTCTTGGCAGAGATACTAGAGTAGTTTGCTATGACCTTCTCTAGCTCATTTTACAGATGAAGAAACTGAGGCAACCAAGGTTAAGTGACTTGCCCAGGGTCACACACCTGGTAAGTGCCTGAGGCCACATTTGAACTCAGGTCCTCCTGACTCCAGGTCCAGTGTTCTATCTACTGAGCTACCTAGCTGCCCACGTAAATACTAGCTGTTATACTACATTGCTTTTAAACAAAAAGTACATTCCTCCTGCTGGTAACTCTATGCTGTGATCTTATACTCCAAGGTTAAGGAAAATCACTTAAAAGATCTTTTGCCAACTATATGCACAAATTGTATTCTCCATACTGCTCACACATTAACTGGGGGGTGGAAATGAGGGACAAGAGGAACCAGGAAGCTACAGGCTATTGGCAGCTCTGCCCTTAAGTTATGTCATGCACCTTCTTGACCTGTAAGCCAGCTTGAAAGGGAGGGCACTAGTACCTGGGAGGATCAGGAAAGATCACTTATTAAGGGGTGCTTGAGCTGGGTCTTAAAAGAATAGAGGGATTTGGTTGAACAGAGATAAGGAGAGAGTGCATTCCAGGCATGGAGATGGGAGATGGAGTATGGAGTTTGGTCTATGGAAGCTAGAAATACGGGTTGGGATCAGGCTGTGAATGGCCTTAAAAGCTAAACAGAGAAGTTTGTATTTGATCCTAGAGATAATAGACTCAGTGAGTAATCTCCATAGTTTCCTATTCAGAGCTCTCATTCATCATCTACTGTTACTTTTAATGGAAAGAGTTAATGTAAGTAATGACCTGTAGGAAAAGCATAAATTGCCATTCAAAATTTCTGATGATCTATTATTAATCTATAAACTACAGTCACTTAAAAATTGCTTTGCTTTTTGACATTTAAGTGTCCAGAAATGTTTTGCCATTTATCTATTTGATTATATTTGGTCATGTGAAAACATTCATGCTTTAATAAGGATCCAAGCAACACAGATTTAACAAGCGTTCATTTCTGCCCAAAGAATGCACCTAGAACATGCATTGCAATGCCTTTTAAATGAATATTAAATAAAAGGGGATGATAGTAAGTGAGAGAAGTGCAGAGCTACAACCACATTCTGGCAGAGGAAAATACCTGGCACCCATCTGGAAGTACTATTCTTTCTCCTTCCCCATACTACTTACATTTTTATAGGTGCTGATAACTATTTCTGAGGGGTCAACAGAACAACATTCTTGCATGTGGTCCTAACCAGAGGCTCCCAAGGGAGGTGAAAGGTAGCAAAAACAAAATCCTTCTATTTTGAAGTGTTTTTGCCTGGGGCACCTCTGTTCCATGAAATCAGTTGCTCTCTTTGGGGGGAAATGGCATCTTATAGCCTTTCTAGAATATTCCTAGACCTGTTGTCCTTTTTTTCCAGGAGAGAGTGAGGGACATGGTGTGAGGTTAGGAAAAGGTTGCTATAGACCATTTTCTCCCCCAATGTATTTAAAATCAAGATTCATTTTGTTAATAAACTCCTTTTAAAAAATACAAATGATCCTGGGAAAGTTAAATCCATCAGTTCCTCAGAATCAGATCATCATAATTCTGATAATCAGATTTCCTAATGTCTAGCTAAGTTCAAGGGGCAGCTAGGTGACACAGTAAATAGAGTGCTGGGCCTGGAATCAAGAAGACTTATCTTCCTGGGTTCAAATCTGGCCTCAGATACTTACTAACTGTATGATCCTGGGCAAATCATTTAACCCTGTTTTCCTCAGTTTCTTCATCTATAAAATCTGAGTGGGAAAAGGAGATAGCAAACTACTCCATTATGGGGTCATGAAGAGTCAGACACAACTGAAATGACTGAACAACAACATGGAGGGAAATCTCTAGTGGAGTGCTCCATGGTTCTATAGTTGGACCTGTGCTTTTTAACATTTTTATCAATAGAAGAATAAATGGCATGCTTAACAACTGGCAAATAACACAAAATTGGGAAGGACAGAAAACACGAAGAATAACAGAATCAGGGTCTAAAAAGATCTTGACTGGTTAGAACAATAGATTAATTCTAATAAGACAAATTTTAATAGTAATAAGTACAAAGCCCCAAATTTGAATGAAACAAATTCACGAGTATTTGATGGAGATAAAGGTGAGTGGCTAGACAATCATCACGAAAAATGGCAGGGGATTTTGGCTTACTCCAAATTCAGAATGAGTCAGTGGTGTAGCATGGCAGGGCATAGTGCTAATGCAGTCTTTGTTTGCATTCCAAGAGACCTGGTATCCAGGATGAGGGAAAGGATTATCCCATTCTACTGTGCCCTAGTCAGGCTACATCTATAGTATAAATGTCCAGTTCAGAGCACCACATTTTAGAAATGACACTGATATACTAGAGTACATCCAGAGAAAGAAAATTAAGATGGTGAGAATATTGATAACTATGCCATGTAAGAATAGACTGAAGTTGGGGCAGCTAGGTGTTTCAGTGAGTAAAGCGCCAGCCCTAGAGTCAGGAGGACCTGAATTCAAATCCAGCCTCAGACACTTGGCACACTTACTAGCTGTGTGACCTTGGGCAAGTCACTTAACCCCAATTGCCCTGCCTTCCCACCTGCAAAAAAGAAAGAATAGACAGAAGGAACTGGGAACGTTCACCTTGAAGAAGGAGAGAAGAATTAGGTTGGACACGAAAGCTAGTTCCCAACGTTTGAAGGGCTTTCAGGTGGAAGAGAAATTAACGTGATGCTTTTGAAGGCAATGTGTCTTCTCTTTTTCTTGTCTTCAAACAAAGGCTGGAGGACCAATAACTGGAGTTGCTGTAGACATGATTTGTGCTTAGATACAGGTTGTTTGTCTACCTCATCTCTTAAGTCCCTTTTATTTTTGAATTTCTGTGATTCTATGATAAGAAGAAGGACAAGCTTGGGAAAAGTGGTGAGAAGGCGCCCAGAACAACTTTATCTATAGCCTTGATGTCCCCAACAGCAGCATTCTGATTCAAAAAATACTTTTGTTGATTGATTCTATGCTCAGCATTCACCCTAGTCCATCATGTGCCATATATGTCATGTAAGTAGAAATGTTGGTCACACTGTACAAAACGTGTATATGTGACTTGCCACAAATTGAACTGGCATAATTATATCTGACTTTATCTGCAATAGCTATTCCATCCTTCAAGAAGAAAGAGCTTTTAGTAGAGATGCAGATTCTTGATCATAGCGTATGATCACGTCTGTTTCATTTTTAATGGGTGGGAAGAAGTCAAAGCAAACAGTGAAATCACTCAGAAGTGTTCAATTATGGGCACACTGAGATGCCAGTTCAAGCTTCTCTAATCTCTACCTGTGGCAGTTTCTTTATCCCATTTTCCATGACCCACTGGCAGTCAGTAATGTAATCCTCCACACTTATTCCTGAGAGGCTAATTTATAAACCCAGTCTCCAAATCAGTTCCAGGACATTGGTCCACCTGCCCTTTCTCAAGGAAGAACTCATAATGTAGTAGAAGGCATTAGATTGCAATTAGTTGTTTAAAGATGCTTTAAACTAGAATAAAATGTACACAAGGATACAACAAGAAAATGACAAATTTGAAGGCCATGGAAGCTTGCGAACACCATTCATATTCCAAGCCATGGAGGTACATGTTGAGATCTGGGTCACCAGAGGGAACACCTACCCAGTGAAATCAGAGATCCTTGAAATATTCAAGTGTAATATATACGTGTGTGTGGGTCGATGGATAGATGGTTAGATAGATAGATAGATAGATAGATAGATATTCCAATGGCCCAACCATCTATCAAGTATTTATTGTACTCTTCTAAATATAGGTATGTATTATTTACTCTACAGGGCATGAAATATTTACTTAGTTTTTTTCCTTAAAAAGACATTGTAAATTATTCAGCGTCCACTCTATTTCACTGGTTTCCTGACATAGGTGAAAAAAGAAATAGGCTCCTTGGATCTTTAACAAAGCTTCAAGAACATAGCTCTGAGGTTCCACCAAAACACACTTCAGAGTAACCAAATATTCCCATGAGGATCCCAATTATGTCTGAAGCCAACCAAGGGAAAATAAGACACAGGCTGGAAACATAGAAAGTAACTACTTCAGGGGTAAGAAGTTGAACCCCAATGGAAGAGAAGGATACAAAAAGTAGATTTTCAACTCACTGTAACATCCTGGGGGACTAATAGGAAAACAGAAGGCTGCCAGCTCTCCAAACTTTTGCAGAGCTTTGAGACCAGAGACTTAAAGATTTTCATTCAGATCAGGACTCTAAGAATAAATTCAACTGTCAGATGAACATCGAAAGTTCATTTATTGTCTATATTGGTTCTGATAATAAGGGGAAAAAATCCTTGGTGACTAATAAGGCACTTAATATTAGGCCCCTTATCTATTTGCAAGCTTCCCCCCCCCCATTTCTTATTATAAGAGCATATAAATAATACTTTCTCTGGAGAGCCATTGAGAATTGAATATTTAGGATTTTAGCTCTGATTCCACATACTTTAAGAGGGCATTTATAAGTGTTACCTCTACTAACCTACTTAGCAGGGCACCTTAGCAAACTCATTGATCAAAGCGATGTTCCAATTTGCTTATACCAGTAGCAAGACAGTTATAATTCTCTCCATGTCTACGTGATATGCAAAGAGTGATTTCTCTTTTACACCATGAGATAACCACATGTTTACATATCTTAATTAGTTTTTTCTAGGATACACAGTTTGATGAATGAGGATTGGCTCTATTGAATGATGCTCCTATTCCACCTGTATTCAATAGCAACTGATTCTATTGAACCGAAAATTCAGCTTAGAGCAAGTATGCTATTTAACATCTTATGATATTCTGCATGAACTGATGCCAAGTAAAGAAAGCAGCCCCAAGAAAACGATATGCACAATAACTTTGGTTGTTCAGTCGGTTTTCAGTCAGTTCCATCTCTTTGGAACCAACCCTGTATGGGTTTTTCTTGGAAGAGATACTGGAGTGCTTTACCATTTCCTTCTCCAGCTCATTTTACAGGTGAGGAAACTGAGACAACCAGGGTGAAGTGACTTGCCCAGGGTCACACAGCTAGTAAGAATCTGAGGCCACTTTTGAATTCCAGTCTTCTGGACTTCAAGCCCAGCACTCTATCCACTGTGCCACCTAGCTGCCCCTGTACAATAACTACAACTGTGTAAATAGAAAGAACAACCACGTATGTGCGCGCGCGCGCGCACACACACACACACACAAATCAAAAGTGAATGTAACATAGTCATAAAGATCAAGCAGAATTCAAATGAAAAGATATGAGGAGACACCCCAATGAACCCTTTCATGGGGGTGGGAGGTTCACAGGTGTTACATACTTCATGTTTTAGGACTTTTTCAGTATATTGATCAGCTGTGCTTCCCCCCCCCCCCCCTTTTTAAAATATTATTTGTTTTATGTGTTGGTTCTCTGAGAGGGAGAGGGACATGAGGTAACTATGATGGTGTAAGAAATGGAAGGTACTATTTAAACTTATTTATTTAAAAATTAAATGAAAGCTTATTTAAACAAACAACATATGCTGTTTGGTAGTATTTAGCACAAAGAAAATTGTCACTAAATTTTTTAAGTCCATTTTTACCCATAATTATCCTTATGGTTTCTATGAGAGCATCACCTCATCTGTTATTTCCCACTCTGAACCTTTGTGATTCCATTTTGGGCAGGGAAGAATGACCTCTTGTTCATTCTTTGTTCATGTATTATTTCTCTGTTTCTAACCTGCATTCTAGAGGGGTCATCACCCCCCCAACCAGGATGAGCCAAGAAATGATAGATAAAGGATCCCGGGGCTTCTCAATGTAATAGCGAAAATGCTGGATTTGCTGTCAGGGAGACCTGATTCTGAATCCTTTCTGAGACACTTATTAGGAATGTGATACTGGGCAAGTCATTTAACATCTTAGCCTCAGTTTCCTCTATAAAAAAGGGAAATAACAGCATCTCTTTCATAAGGTGATTGTGATGATAAAATGAGAGGCCTGAAAAGTACTTTGCAAACCTTAAAGTGCTCTATCTACATTTGAGCTATTATTATGATCTTAATTCTGCCAATGAACTGTGACCTAGAACCAGAAACCTAGCAAAAAGTCCAACAGGAGGCAAGGGTTTTAAGACACGAGAGTCAAATCTACAGAGATCAGCATGGGAGACTCAGGTTGAAGGATAATAGCAACCTAGGAACTCCATGGTTACTCTTCCGAGACCAGTCCAGGGCAAGAGTGTAGAAGCCAAACCTCTCCTAAAGGACAGCATCAGATGTAATAAATGGCTAATGAATTTACTTCATGAAAACAACTACAGGAGAGAAGAATATATAGCAAGTGAATTATAACTTCTAAGACCAGAGCTGGTGAAACCTTGAGTCAGGATTCAGGACATGGCTGTTCTTTGGGGAAGCCATAGCATGGTGGGCATCAGGTCCTGGCCCAGGAGCAGAGCATCATGGAGAAAGGGCACACATTTCTCTGAAATAAAAAGCCTAAAGCTTCCAGGAAGCAGCTTTTCCCTTGGTTTCTCTGATTTTGGGCTCTCCGAACTCTAGCAGAGTCTTTCGACTTTGGACTCTGATTAAATACCAGTTAAACCTTCTGATTTCCTGCATATTGGGGTCCAGCACTTTCTCAACCAGTTCTTTGTAACTCTCTTTCTGCTGTTTGTTTGTTTGTTGTTGTTGTTTCTCCTGGAAGGGAAAAGCACTTTGTAGGATAAGGAGCAACAGACTTGGAGTCCAAAGAGCTGAGTTTGAGATCCAGCTCCTCCTGACATTTACTAGCTATGTAATCTAGGGTACCTAATTTCACTTTTCAGGAGTTCAGTTTCCTTTTATGAGAGTCTTGGACTAGTTATTCTTTAAGGTCCCAGCTTCAATCTCCTGTAATTCTGTAATTACTCTGATAATTCAAGCCAAAAATCATGGAAGTTGACTGGAATTTCTGGAATAACTCAGGCAGAGCCAGAGTTTTCTGTCTGTCTTATCCAAACAACTCCTTAATTATCTCCTACTCTCTAGCTGTGAGGTCTTGGCCAGTGGGAGGTGAAAGGATTTTTCCATGGTCCCGAAGTAGGTTATTAGCAGTTGAGGACCCAGGAATCTTGACTGTCTCCATAGGAACCCATCAAACACTTCCCCATGGTTTCCACAGAGTCGGCCAAAGAGGTTATTTTTCCCCCCTTTCTCTCCCTAAAAACAGCTGCATGCTGTTGCTGACACCAAATGATTATTACCTTCTGCCTAGGAGTTGCTGCATTTCCTACTATATAATTTGTAGAAGGCATGGGGGGAGGGAGTTTGTTGCATGAAAGCATTTAAATAAGCATATTAATATTATAGGTACTATCAGGGTTCACATTTTCAATTAATTTCCCATTTTCAATTCAATTCAAATAACACTTATCAAGTATATGCCAGGTGCAGGGGCCATAAACAGTTTTTTGATTGTGAATTTGGAGCATTTTCTTTTCCCTTCCCAAATGAGTAAATTTGGAACCATGAGAGAGGAATAGGTCTTGCTTAAGAGAAAAAATTTTTAGACATTTGACTAATAGCAGGGATGTTCTGAAGACTGAAATTTAATATTATTACGAAGTCTAAAGTTATAGTCAGAAAATGAGTTGCCATTTTAAGAAAGAACCTTTTTTTTTTATCAAGCCAACCATCAAATCTAATTAAGCAGATCTAAAATGGAAAGAATATTATCAGACACAGCTAAAGAAGACTCCTCCAGCATGAAACAGAACACAGTACTTGATAGCAACCTAGAGAAGAGAAATTCTTTGTGCTGTTTTAGTTAGCTTTTTTTAAAGTAAGAATTCATTTTTAGAGGAGATGTAAAGTATCTACAGGATTAGGAAGGTTGTATTTAAACAACAGCCTCACTGAATAGTACACAATTTAGAAGAACGGCCTTTGGCTTGAATTTTATCCAGAAGGTTTTGGTTATTGGGAGTAACCATATGGCCATTCTATTCAACATTGCCTTACTTGGACTATATTATTTCCCTAGAGGCAATACCTCCTTCTCCCTGGAGAAGGAAGTGGCAATCCACTTAGTATCTTTGCCAACATAGCCGCCCACGGAGACAGTGATCTATATCCTCTTCTAATCATCTTGACCTGACTATGGACTTAGACTTCCTTTTAATGCTTCTTGCTGAGACCTGCCCTGGTGGATCCATCTCATACGTGGGTCTCCTCCATCTCAGATATGTTCTATCCACAGCTGACAGCCCTATTCTAATCATCGGAATGTACTATCTGGGAGATAATGATTGGGAGATGCCTAAACCGGGCAGGAAGGCAAGGATACTGAGGCTCCGAGGGGTCGCCTGACTTGCCCAAGAGTATGCAGGTGGGAAGTGGCAGAAGCGAGATTCAGGCCCCCAAACGGGGATTATCTGCCCTTTGCCCTGACAGTAAACTGCCTTTCAGGTATGAGTGAATAAAACCTAGCAGGTTCATGATGCTTCTCGTACCAAAGCAGGTTTCTTTAGGGCTTGTAATGGCAACAGAGGGCAGTACAATAAAGTATAACAGCAACAATAATAATAGCTAGCATTTCTTTGAGGTTAGCTGGACACTTGACATGTTATCTTATTGGATCTTCACAAGCAACCTGGGAAATAAGTGCTATTGTCATTGTCCCTATTTTACAGATGAAGAAACTGAGGCTCGAAAAAATTAAGCGAATTGCTCAGTTAGTGTCTGAGCAGGATTTGAACTCAGGTCTTCCTGACTGCACATCCACCACTTTACCCACTGTACCACCTAGCTGCTTCTGGAGCTACAAGACTTGAGCTAGAACCCCACCTTTCCTTACTGCCTGGGTAATCATGCCTCTCTGGGTCTTGGTTTGCTGATATATAAAATGAAATGGGGCAGATAGGTGATACAGTGGATAGAGCACTGGGCCTGGAGTCAGGGAGATCTGAGTTCAAATCTAACCTCAAACATTTACTAATTATATCATCCTGGGCAAGTCATTTAACTCTTATTTGCCTCAGTTCCTCATCTGCAAAATGGGGATGCACTGGAGAAGGAAGTGGCTAACCACTTTAGCACGCTTTCCAAGAAAACCCCCTGGACAAAGTCATGGGGTCACACAGAGTCAGATTTATGTCTACACTCCAAATGTTCAAATGGACTATTTGTGCCCAGTCTGTGGTAGAGCCTTCCAAGCTCGTACTGGACTGATTAGCCACAGTCAAACACACTATACCTTGACCACAACATTGTGATATCATTGGTCCTCTTTGAGTACATAGGATAAACAACGACAGAGCTGCCTTGTAATGAATATATTAAACCACATATTTGGAAATATTTTCCAAGCTTCTTTAGAAGGTACCTTATGCTGCCAAGATGTTAAATTGGCCTTTCTTGCTGCAACCATGCTGAAAAGGACTTTTATTAAGACACTTTTATTTCATTTATTTTCAATAAACACTCTGAGTTCATACATATTCCCTGTAGCAAATCTATAACCAAGGACATAATTTTATAAAGAAAGCAAGTGGACCCTGCCAAAACACAGCTGCTTTGTCTAAAGTATGGCCCTTTTAAGTTAAATGTATTTAACTATTTTCAGGAATATTAAACTATAAAATGCTTCCATGGGAAAAATAAATACAGTGTAACACTAGTCAATCAATAAACATTTACTACTTATCTACTGCTTATGAACTACTTTACATACAAAATTTAGATAAGTCCTTGCCTTCATTAAGCTTATAGTCTTTTAGGAGAATAGTATGCAAGTACAGATAACTACAATGCACAATATTGTGTAATATATGCATTAGAGAGTTAAAATAAAGTGGTAGGTTAAGTCTGAGGGGGAAGGCCATTACTGAGTAGGAAGGCCAGTCAAGGAGAGCTATGGCTATATGTAATAGCCACAAGCAACATTTAATGTAAGGTGGAGACACAGCTGGCCTTAGAACCAGGATGACCTGAGTTCAAAGTCTGTCTCTGACACATACTGATTTTGTGACCCTGGGCAAGTCACTTAACCTTAAGTCACTTAATCTTTTGGTGCTTGAGGCAATAAATTTAAAAGAAGGTGCATTTGTGAAGGGAATGTTCTTGCTTGGAAGTTCCAGTGGCCAGTGAGATCACAGGCATAGTCCTTGTCCTGTGTTCATTGCTGGTTTGAAAGTATTTCACCGAATCTTTTCCTCCTCTGTTTTCTTCCTCCAACTGTACCTTGATGCATTTGTTTCACTATTCAAGAAGTTGGCCTCTTATGGAGACAAATTAAAATGGTGGGCAATTTCAGGTGTAGCCAATTAATTGTAGAGGCAGAAACCCCACAGAAAGAGGCAAAGCTGAACTTTCCCACCATGCATTCTAATTTAGGCACTTCAGTTTTGAGAGAAAACTCCCTGTCTTTGTTCCTTTGTTTTTTCTTATAAAAAAAAAAAAGACTATACCTGTGAGATGCAGAAAGCAGCTTACCTTCAATGCTCTGTCCTGGGTCTTCTGCATTTTTTTATGCGATTCTCTATTGTAGTTCCCCTTCCCCTGACCTGACTGTCACCCCGTCTCTTTTTCCCAGCCCCCAATCCCCTGAGCTTCCCTAGTCAGTGTCTCACTCACTGGAAATGAGCCATCCTATATCCTCTGCTAAAGAACAGGCTCTCTGTGATTTCCAAAGTGACAGCTAGCCTGATAAAATAACCCACAATAGTGTTCTAATTTAAAAAGGCCTACCTTTCAATTCGGTTCAACTAAATTCAACAAATGTCTATTAAACGTCTATTAGATACAAGGCATTGGGGGATGCAGAGATAGAAAAGACAAGGAGCTTGTGTCTGTTCTCACGGAGTTTACAATCTAATAAGCGTTTTGAAAGTTATATACACAAATGACTATAACATAAGAGTGGGTCAGAGGAGAGCAAAGGAGTTGTCCAGGCTGAGTTGTATGAGAAATTGAAGGAGGGCGAGGAAGAGGGACTTCAACAGAAATTGGAGAAAGGGAGCTGTCCATCCTTCTCCTGGTTAAGATGTGATTTGGCATTGGTCTTCTGGAAACCAAACGTTTCACCTTTGTTTAACTCTAACTAAAGGTTCTAATGGTCAGAGTTTCAGGGGATATAGAAAGGAAGGTATTTAATGCAGGTGGGACCTTGTTATACCACCATATCTGCCATACTTCAGTCTGACTTGATGGGACAAGGTCTAAAAGAAATCACATTCCATCTGCACCGATCTTCTCAAATATGGTAGACTCATATTTTGGCATCCCCCGGGGAGTAACATAACCAAGCATCACCTTTTCCTGAGGTGTTAAGAAGACCAACAGTCTTGTTCTAATAAAATCTCATAAAAAGTTATAGGGGACATAAAAATGTAAGTGACTGGGTTGGGGGAATCCTGGTTTTAGTTGGAGCCTGTTTCCCTAAGTGAGCAACAGCTATGCATGTCCCAATATAATTATGCCTCTAATATTCTTGTCATTTGGATTAGTTCTGTTTGGTGAGACCATTCATAGGGGATTAAAAAACAGTTGCATCACGTGGGTTTGCCCAGTATTTTGACTGAGCCCCAGGGCCATTTGAAAAATCTCATTCTCTACACATAACTCCAGTGCCCAAAGGAAAACCAACTAGGTGAATGGTAAATCTTATGTGGAAAGAGAATATAAGCTTAAATCCTTGAGAAATTTGATGAGCTTATTTAAATTTAGGCTTCTGCCTTCTCTAAAATTGACCTTTGTGGGGGAGCAGGAGAATGTAGGGAGGTCTATCTTGAGGCAGCTAAGTGGCACAGTGGATAGAATGTTGGAATTGAAAAGACCGGAGTTCAAATCATATCTCCACCTCTAATTAGCGCTATGATCCTTAACAAGTCACTTAACCTCCTTTAGCCTCAGTTTCCAGGCTTGTTGTAAGGATCAAATGAGATGATTTATGTAAAGCACTTTGAAAACCTTAGAGTTAGCTAGCTCGCTTGGTGGTGGCGGTGGTGGTAGTAGTGATAGCAGTAGTAGTAGTGATAATAGTAATAGTGATAGTAATATTATTAGTAGTAATAGTAGTAGTAGAAGAAGAAGTACTCTGTAGTAGTAGTATCAAACCTGAAGCCCAAACTAGAGAGCAGACACCATAGACCCCCAAATACCGAGCCAATCTGCACGTTAGCTACTCCAGCTAGGAACTATCCTTCATTCACAACCTTTATGATCCATCTCTAAGACCCAAATCTGAACCATACCAGCTACTCATCTGGCTGGTGTGGCCCATCAGTATTAATTAAGAATGAATGTTAATGTAAAGGGGAACTTAGAACTTCCTTTGCCTGGCAGTTGTGTTCTAAGTCAAAGACGATGAATAGCCTGGGCCACTACTTGTGAATTATAATCCACTCCTCCAAATTTGCGTCAGCTTTTTCAATTATCTTTTTGGGACCTTGCCAAACAAACTTCGTTCCCCATCTTTACCTCACCCCAACCATAGAAGGGAGAATATATTGGTAGAAATGTATGAAATGTATTTGTTTTAATATTTTAAAATTAGAAACATAAGACCAAAAGTGTTGAATTGCAGTGAAAGATATTTTCACCAAGAATGCTTGCTTGAGTCACATTTAAATTTAGTCACCTTTAACATTTCTGTGCTCCCCCTCCCACTCTCTAGGTCCACAATTCACTCTATTTCTACCAGTATAAGACTGGTCTGCCTCTACAGGATCTTATTCAATGTCTCATCGGGTCATGGCCCTGTGTTCTCAAAGAGCAGTAGAAGACACACTTTCAGATTCTATCATGTTGGAAAGGCTTTCAGATTATCTAGAACAGACTGAGTCTGCTGTCTGAGGATCAAACCAGGTAATTATGGAAAGAGTTCTCATCAGTAGGTTGGCCACTAGGTGGTAAATTCTTTGCCCATGGTAAGCCATGAAGCAAAGAAAAATAAAATATGGTTTTTAAATATTCTGTTTCCTCAGCAATAGCAGCATGGAAGTGGAAAGGGAGAATAGAGGTGCTAAGAATCACAGTTTTTAGACAATCTGCGTACATTGATTTAATAGTTGGCACTCTAACTGAAAAGCCTTTGTCCAGTGACCAGTGAATCAACATACTATTGGGAGAAGGCAGAAAGGCAGGCAACAAGCATTTATTAAGCACTTACTGTGTGCCAGGGACTGTGCTAAGCACTCCAAATACAGGCATAAAGTCTCTGCCCTAGAGGAGCTTATAGTCTAATGGGGGAAGACTGCATAAAAGAGAACTGAAAAGGATGGGAAAGGGGAAACTGTTTCCATGCTAAGGTATGGAATAGTGGGTATAAGGCTTGATTTGGAGTTAACAGACCTAGGCTTGAATCTAAGCTTCCTATTTACTATCTGTATGACCTTGAAAAAGTCCCATAACCTCTCTGGGCCTCATCTGGGCTATCTAGTCTCTGAGGTTGCTTCCAGCTCCAAGTCTATGATCCCATGGTACTAAGAACTAGTCAATATCAGTATCAGTGGGCTGGGATACATGCAATCAGAATACAAAATGAGGTTGCTGCCAAATAAAAGGAGGGCACTGAGTTTCTCAACAGAAAGGAAAACAAAGAAATTGGCAAAGCCCTTGGTATTGTTGTGTGTCCAAGGGCAATGCCTCACTTCCTGGGACACTTGGTCATCTCATCTTGCCATGTTCATGATGACTATTAGCAGGAAGCATAATAATAGCATTTTATAGACCAAGATCTGCTACGGGGGAGGCAAAAACATAGAGAAATTCTAAAAATTGACAAGATCTTCCAAACCAAATCAAGACATACTTTAACAACTGTTTATTTAGTGCAAAGGTGGTCACAGGGGAGGGTGGTGAAAAGTATGGTGGAAATACAGCAGTGGCCAGACCCCCAACTCTTGAGAAGATACCAGGTATCTCAGTGAGGCCTTCTCCCAAAGCATTTTATTTGGATTCTTTGTCCTCCCACAGTGTAGCCCTGCTGGATGATACCAGAAATCACAGCAAAAACGAAATGACAACAGCAACAAAACACCAAGAAGATCCTCCCCTCTCCCTCCGATCACGCCTTGACTGTTTGAGAGATGGAGTCTACCAGACACTGGTCATCACACAGCAACTGCCTTTGGTCATGCTATTCAGCCCTTAGTCTCTGTTAGTCTTGCCTTCCTACTCCTGAATGACTCCATCTCTAGACATTTTACCAGGTTTCCCAACTGAAGGCTGTACCATTAGCACATAGCTGTGTGTACCATTCCTGGCTCCCTGTGGATATGAGAGCTAAGGACACGATTGCTACCCTTCCATGTCTTCTTTTTAGTTATCCTAATCCCTCACGTTTAGCTCATGTCAGCCCCATGAAACTCTGTCTTCCCTTTAAATTCCATGAGCTGCAAATGCACCTACCTAAGTAGAGGCAGCTAGGTGGTGCAGTGGATAGAGCACTGAGCCTGGAGTCAGGATGACCCATCTTCCTGAGTTCACATCTGTCCTCAGACACTTACTAGCTGTGTGACCCTGGGCAAGTCACTTACCCCTATTTGCCTCAGTTCCCTCATCTATAAAATGCACTGGAGAAGGAAATGGCAAACCACTCCAGTGTATCTGATAAGAAAACCCCAAACAGGGTCACAAAGAGTTAGATGTGATTGAAACAACTCAACAACCACAAATGGGGTGAAACGCATGCACAATCTAATGGAAGATGTTGTCCAAAGAGAACATGAGGTCCAAACAGGGACATACTTCCTACTTAGAAGGAATATGATTCAGATTTCTGAAAGAAAGAAGTCAGGAGCTTACAGACTACTCAGAAATCTGGACTATATATCTTGAGACCCTTTTTGTCAAGAAGAGAGTCAGAAGTTGAAGGGCATAGTGAACATTAACTTGCATCACACACACCAAAAAATGAAACTGAGTATACCTTAACTGATTTAAAAAAAAAAACTAGCAACTGATGTGTGAGCCCTCAGAGATAGCTAGCTTTATGCAATCAAATCACTGCTTCTTTAAAGCAAAGGCCAGGACTGACATCAAATTAGAAGGAATAATGATGAGAAGATGCTGCATACAAATGTAAACGATGCAATCTGTCAATGCCCAAAATTGGGAAATGGAAGAAGGCAAAGATGTGGACCGCGGTAATCAATAATCCTAAAGTGTAATTTATGTAAAGCAGTTGTCACAGCAAGGAGACCACAAGAAACCCAGAAACCACCTTAACCAACACATTTGAAGAGAGGCAGGATTTTGTAGTGAATAAAGTGCTTAGCTTAGAATCAGGAAAACCTGGATTGAGGCTCTGTCTCCAACATACTAGGTATACAACCACAGTCAAGTCACCTCAACTCGGTGCCACCAAACAATTAAGGCCAGTAGCCAGTTTTCACTGGTTGAAGTATTTTCCACCCTGAAGACTTCTCCACACTAATGAAACTGTGGTTCCAATCCAAAAATTAATTCCATTAAGTTTCAATTATAATTACTACAATTATAATTACTACTACTGCTGCACTACAATTACTACTTCAATTATAATTACCCAAGATCGCTAGCATAGCATCTCGCAGCAGTCAGTTACACAACAGTAGTAGGGGACAGGTGATAGATAAGCCCTACTGACCTAGTATTTTCTGGGAGTCAATTAATTGGGAGATTCTTTTTGTTGGCTAAATAGCTCAGATTGATGTCACTTGAAGGGTTAAATGGGCTATTATAAGTCCATAAACTGCAACTTGGACATCTAGGTCAAACTGAAAATAAAAGAAACAAAAAATTTCCCTAGAAAGTGATAATCATAGTGAAATTTGATTAACAATTGTTAAATATGGTTTTATTCAAGTTTTTAAGGAGGGTATGTCTTGTTTTCAGTCATTTTCAGTCCTGTCCAACTCTTTGACCTCCTTTGGGGTTTTCTTGGCAAAGATACTGGAGTAGTTTGCCATTTCCTTCTCCAGCTCATTTTACAGATGAGGAAACTGAGGCAAACAGGGTTAAGCAACTTGCCCAGGGTCACACAGCTAATAGGTGTCTGAGGCCAGATCTGAACTCAGGTCCTCCTGTCTCCAGGCCTAGTATTCTATCCAATGCATAGTTCTAAAGGCAGCATGGTATACTAGACAGAGCACTAGACTTGGACTCAGGAAGACTTGAGTTTGAATCCCACCATTGTTACTTACTAGCTGTGTGACCATGAGCAACTCTGAGCTTCAGTTTTCCCATCTCTAAAATGGGAATAATAATAACCATAGCACATACCTCACAGAGCTATGGTGAGGATCAAATTACTTAATGTATGTAACTCACTTTGTAAAAATGTCAGTTATTACTGTTAGAGCCAATTCTAAAGGATCTTATGATGATTTTCTATTTGAAATGATTGTATGTGGTCTACCTTTGTTAGCATTTATACAGCACTTTAATATCCACAAAGAGTTTTATGTATGTTAATTCACTTGATCTTCTCAACAACCCTGGGAGGTAGGTGCTGCCATTATCCCCATTTTATAGATGATGAAACTGGTTCCCTTTGGTCAGCTGAAGTTAAGTGACTTGTCCAGGGCCACAAAACTAGAAAGTATATTTGAACTCAGGTCTAACATTCTCTCCACAGAACCACTAAGCTGCTACTGTTACGTAGAGAATTAGATGATCTCTTTCATTAATACAGACATAGAGTAGTCTGTGATATAATAGGAAAGGAAAACTTTATAAGTACTAAAAAGCAAACATTTTAAGACATTGCCACTGGGTAACTATTTATAGAGGACACAGATCTCACCAATTTAGCTTCTCTCAAGATTTAAACTTTCCCTAAGAGCTTTTCGTATAAGATGAGGAAAAAATACACATAGAAAACAGCAATAAAATTGTGATTAAAGATACTATCATTCTAATACATTTGCAAAGGTGGGGGAAATACTGATTTCTCAATCACTTTAAGGAAAAATCTGCTGATCTAGTCATTAGAGAGTAGCAAATTATTCAGTAACGGGAGACACAACTTGGAGGTGAGATTGACTTTGAAAATTTGCAAGTTCTGTTCATATTAAATTCTGTTAGGAGAAGCTAAATGTTTGATTTCTGAAAGCTTCCATATGGAAAAACCCAAGACAGAAGGTCTCATAGGCATCAAAATATTTTCAGCAGCACTTTTTATAGCAGTAAAAACCAGAAGCAAAGGGGGAGGAATGGTTGAACACATTGAGGTATATGAAGTTAATGAAATATTATCACACCACAGGAAAAGACAAACATGAGGAGTTCAGAAGACTTCCATGAACGGCAATGAGAGAAAGCAAGCCCAATCAAGAGAATAACAGACACAATGCTACAGCACAAACAAAAATAACACTGAAAGGAAACTGAACTCAGAGTATTTATAATGATTAATCTTGGTCTGGAAGAACAAATCAATCAGTAGGTATTTATTAAGGGCCTACTCTATGCCAAGCACTGTTTCGGTGCTGAATGAAATGTTTCCTTCTGCTTGGTAGAGAGAAAGTCCAGAGCCTAATTTGCCTATGTAAAGCACCTAGTATATGCCAGTCACTGTGCTAAGCACTAGGGATACAAAAGAAGCAAAAGAAAGTCCCTGCCTTCAAGGAGCTCACACTCTAAGGGGAGATAACCAGCAAACAAATATGTACAAAGGAGCAGTAATCAAGATTAATAAGAAGTAGAAATGAGAGGGAAGGCACTATAATTAAGAGGACTTGAGAAAGGCTTCCTGTAGAAAATGGAATTTTAGGTGGGACTTAAAGGAAGCCAATAGGCGCAGGTGAGGAGGGAGAGCATTCCAGGCATGGAAAACAGCCAGAAAAAAATGCCTGGGGCCAAGAGAGGGAGTTTCACTTTCATGGAACTTCAGTCAGTGGATTAAAGTGTACATGATAAACAGTAAGGTATGAGAAGATTTGGAATGGGGGGGGGAGGGGTTTAAGGGCTTTGAATAGATGACTCAGTATTTAATCATGGGGCAATAAGGAGCCATTGGAGTTCAGTGCCTGGGAGTGTGGGGGGGGATGGCGAGGTGGGGCGTGACACTTTAGAGTTGGGTGGGGGAGGTTTGCACTTTAGGAAAATGCCTTTAGTCGCTGAATATAGGATATATTGGAGTGGGAAAGACGCAGCAGGTAAACTCACTAGCAAGATACGGCAGTAACCCGGGTAAGGTGACCAAGCCTGTACCAGAATGGTGCGTTGTTGTGTCTGAGGGAGATGCTACAAAGGTGAAATTGTCAGACCTTGGCAGTAGACTAGATAAGGCGGAATGGGAGATAGTGAGGAGTTGAGGATGACTCCTAGGTGCAACCTGAGAGACTAGAGTTACTTCATAGGTTGGTTTTGTTAACTGTTTTCCTTGTAATAAGGATTCAGTGTATGGAGGGTGGAATATGTTATGAAATTGCTGATATATAGGCAAAGAACTGGAAACTGAGGAGATGGCTATCAAATAGGAAATGACTGAGCAAATGATGGTTGGCAAATTTCATGAAATGCAGTTATCCCTTCCACATTGCAGGGCTAGGGACATGGTGCCCTGTGATCTGGAAAATCCACATAAAATTTTTGGTCCTCCCTTCATACCAGAGAAGAAGTTTGATTTTTTTCTTTTTCTTTTGTGGAGTATATACAATACATTATTGTCAAATTTGGGTTATTTGGTCACAGGCTCTGGGTCATCTGCTGGCCTTTGCATGTCATCTGTGGCTTCCACAGAACTCCTCCCAAATTCCCATTTGATTTTTTTTATGCCAACCTGCAACTATCAAAACTGCGATGGGTAAAGTTGTGATGTGGAGGGGATAGCTGTATATTGTTGTGCAGTAAAAAGTGATGAAAGGGACAGTTTCTGAGAGACCAGGGAAAACTGAGAGACCAGTATGAGCTGATGCAGAGTGAAGTGAGCAGAATCACAATAATTTCTACAATAACAACAACGTTGGAAAGACAGAGAACTTCAAAAGACTTAAGTATTCTTACTAACACAATGACCAATAATGATTTATAGAACCCAAGAAGAAACATAGTAACTGCCTCCTGACATAGAAGTGAAGGATTCATGGTTAAGATTAAGACATATTTTTTGATTAAGATCAATTTGGACATGTGTTTTGCTTAACTACATATTTGTTGCAATATTTTTCTTTCCCCAATGAATGGGTGGATGGGAGAGAAAATAGATTTTTGCTTATGGAAAGTAATAAAATAAAATTTTAAAAATTACTGATATATAAAAAATAAAGGCAGCAGTAATTTTTTTCAAAAGAAAAGAAAAATACTTTTCAGCATTGGCTTGGTTCATAGAAGATATGTGGGTATATTTTCTCTTTCTGGAATCTCACCAATAAAGGCATTTAGGCTTCCTCCAAAGATTCTTGTTATTTTCCATTTCCTATTTGGTGATATTTCATGTTTTTTTTTTAAGCTGCCTTCCTTTATACCATCAGATATGTTGGGTGAAAATGCCCAAGTGCCATAAAAATGCACCAGCTACGTATACTATATGATTTTTAAAAATCACCTCATTTTCCATTTTGTTTAATTAGATCCAAGAAGCATTTATTAGGTATCTGCAATGTGATGGGTACTGGGATATAAAGATGAAAACAGCCTCATTTCTTCAAGGACTTTGCATGCTATTTGGGAACACAAGATATAAACAGTTAAGCAAATACAAGATAATCTGACGGGAATAGCATTCTAACCAACCTGAGGATCAAATAACTAGTTTTCTGTAGTTCGGAGAAATAAATTCACAATATTAAGCTTGGTTTAAATTCCTAAATAGTTCACTTGTTTCCCGCCTTACATTAGTCAGTTCACGCAGCTACAATGAGCATATTTGATCAATTTCCCGGGTTAGTAGTTCAGATTAGTTAAAGAACAAATCATAAATTTGGCAGTCTCCCCTCTTGTGGTACATCATTTGTCAATGAATCCCAATAAACACTAGGTGGCATAGAGATTGCTTTCACTGAAGAGGCAAAAGAGATAATGGATTGTACCACTCTCTGGTGACATGAATACTATGATCTATCTCTGCTGTATGGCATTGGAATATCATTTTCCAAAAAATACTGTTTCTCAGCAGATGAACATTGCCATTTTTTTTATTTGAAAATTGCCATTATGTCCCAGAAGACACAGTGTTCATCCAGGGAAGATTTATTAATGCCATTATTTACATTTTAATTTTTATTCTTGTTTTCCCATCACTTTGGTTTAGTTTGTTTTCGAAAGGATGGCACTCTCCTGGGAGGAAACAGAAATGGAACTTCCAAAGATTCTTTGAGGAACGATTGTTGCCTTTTCATGTGGGATTATATCATCCTATTTTCAGTGAAAAGTTGCCCATATGGGTGCTACAAACACACACGACATAATCTAAGGTCCCTTCTTGGACAACAGCGTATTGTTTCTAACTTTTCTTGACTGTCTGACATAGCAGCAGATCTTTTTTTGGCCATCACAATGGCACAGGGAACTACTTTTCTTTTCAAGTTACTGCTGATTTGATTTTTTTTAAATTGTCCTCTCTCTCTCTCTCTCTCTCTCTCTCTCCTCTCCTCTCCTCTCCTCCTCTCTCTCTCTCCTCTCTCTCCTCTCTCTCTCTCTCTCCCTTCTCTCTCTCCTGTCTCTCTCTCTCTCTCTGGCTCTCCCTCTTTCTCTCCTCTCCTTCTCTCCTCTCTCCTCTCCTCTTCTCTCTCTCTCTCCTCTCTCTCTCTCTCTCTCTCTCTCTCTCTCTCTCTCTCTCTCTCTTTGGTAGTGCACAGTTTTGGAAAACATTGATTAAAGTTTTCAGCTTCCAAATCCATTATTTTTGACATGGAACAATAATTTAACCTTTCTTTATGAAGTAAAAACTAAAAGGCTACTGATGTCTTTTACTTGCCACACTTTTAAACTTTGTTTCAAAGTGCTTTCACATACATAATCTTATCCCTACACTACCATGAAGGCAGGAATTATGTTATCCCCATGAGACAATGGAAAGGTCATGAGGCTGAGATAAGGTTAACCTGGTTAGTAGCATAGTTGCTTAGAATACCTAGTTTCCCTCAAAGCTCAGTTCAAGTGCTGCTTTCTACATGAGGTCTTTCTTGGTCCTAATCCCAGTTCCTGGTGCTTCCCTTAAAAATTATCTTATATTTATTTTGTGTGTATATATACACATACACACATATATGCCATCCATCTACATGCTAAGCCTTCTTTTCAGAGTTTGCAAAGTGATAGATGTCTTATCAGTTAGTGATCTATTAGAATGGCCAACAACTACATGTATGTACTTTATGTCTGTATACACATGAACATATAATACAAATGTGTGTGCACACATATACATATACATGCACATGCATCTATATTTACATACATGCATTTACATACAAAGGAGACCATGTGTCCACTGGTGACTGACTCATACTATGCTCTGGTCAAACTCCCTCTGGAACCTTCTTTTCAGTTCTTTGTGCCAAATTTTGGGGAGGATGATTACATACACATACATACATACGGACACATACATACATATATATGCATACATATGTGTATATGTATTACTTTCTCTGATTGAGTGTAAGCTTTTTGAGACATTGGGTGGCTGTCTTTTTGTCTTTGTATCCCAAGTGCTTAACACAGTAAGTGTTTACTAAATACTTAGTAAACTGGAACCCTGCTCTTCCTACTTCCTGGTGTTTATTAAATACTTTGTATCCCAAGTGTTTAACATAGTAAGTGCTTACTAAATACTTAGTACATTTCTGGAAGCCAGGTCTTCCTACTTCAGTAGTGGGGTTAGAGGATCATGGTTTTAGAAGCGGAGGGGACCTTAGAGGTCACATAGACCTTCCTCCTCACTTTAGAGAGCTGGCGCAGAGTAGTCATGTGCTTTCCCTATTTTCCTTTGAACAAGGAAGGATTTATCTTCATGGGTTGCTTGAAGGTGGATTGGGGATTTCTACAAAAATGCTTCTTTTTACAGCTTGGTGTATGTATGTGTGGGGGGGGGGGCGGGGTGTTAGGCTATATTTTTTTTTCTTCATTCAAATAGATCAGCTTTTTACTGAAGCCATTTATCTACATACTAAGCCTTCTGTTCAGAGTTTCTGAGGTTATGGATGTCCTGTCAGTCACTGACCTATTAGAAGAAATGGCCAGTAAATGTTTTTAATCATTTTTATGCGCACCTTTGTCGCCTCTCTGTCATTCTTTCATTACCCTGGATTTGTTGAGCTCGAGCTCTCTTCACAAGCTATTTTTCAAGAAATCAGTAAAGCTTTCACTAGAAATTACCTCAAACAAATGAAATTCCTCAAACATAGTCACACTGCCCAAACCCTTGTGCTTATCTTCTCTCATAAATGAAAAAAAAAAAAGAGGCAAGGTCATGCTTTGTCAACTTTTTTACTTAGAGATGACCAAGGGAAAGCTAGTGTGTACTTAAAATGGCAATATATATTCAGAAATTCCTCCTCTAGGTCAGCCTAAATTTATACCTGCTATGTGCCTCACACATGCATTTTTGTGAGTAGAATTGCATTGACTGGTTACTCTGAGTCATTATTCTAAGAGTGTTATGATTCTGACCTTGCCATTTCTCTAAGGTCATAGTTATCATCAGCCTGTGAACTTGGGTTCAAGAAATCAACTCCGTAATTATAAAATTTAAGAGAGGTGAGATCAGATACTAGTTCATATGAAAAATACGTAGGGGGTAAACGTAGACTTCAAAATCATCATGGGTCAACAGTGCAACGTGGAAGCCAAAAAGCATCACATGTCCACTAGTGACAGATCCACTGTACTCTGCTCTGATCAAGCAATATCTGGAGCCTTCTTTTCAGTTCTTTGTGCCAGATGTTATGGAGCACAATTATAATCTAGAGAATGTCTAAAGAAGTGCAGCAAGGATGGTGAAGGGCCTTGACACCAGGCCATGTAAGGATGTGCTGAAGGAAACCTGAGGAAGAAAATATAAGGGATTAGACTTATTTTACTCAACCTAAGGTGGCAGAGCTAAGAACAAAAAATGGTAATTTCAGAGAAACCATGCAGACTTAATGAAGGGGAAAGACTTCATCCTAACAATTAGAACTGTTTGAAATGCAACGGGTTGCCTCAGAGTATGGTAGAATCTCTCTCACTGGAGATCTCAGATGAAGTCTGAAAGACTTCTTACTGTGTGATATAGAGGGATTCTTATTCCAGTATGGGCTGGACCAGGTGGCCTTGGAGGTTTTTCACATCTGAGGGATTGGCTGGCTCTTGGTAGTTTGTAGGCTGAAAGAAAACTGGAGAGGATGTATGAGTTTCTTGGGGAGGCTTCTTGTCAGCACAGGGAGAAAACAGAAAAGTTAGGGTAGGAAGTTCACTGAATGACTTTATTACTGGAAATTTACCAACTACATCTGGAGAGCAATGAGGTGGGGAACCTGCAGCCTCCAGGCCACACGTTGCTCTCTAGGTCCTCAAGCGTGGCTCTTTGGCTGAATGCAAACTTCACAGAACAAATCCCCTTAATAAAATGATTTGTTCTGTAAAACTGGGACTCAGTCAGAAGGCTGCACCCAAGGGCCTAGAAGGTCACATGTGGCCTCATGGCTGCAGGTTCCCATCCCTGGACTAGATTTTTTTCCTCTGAAAAATTGAGGACTCTTGTTTTAAAGAAAAAGTCCCATAAAATTAGTATTTTCTCTAAGTCTAGAGAAGTATTTCACAAAATAGAAATATCAACAGGAGTATTCTGGCCTAATTCTGGGAAAATTGTGTCCCAGCTATTTTTTGTTGATTAAGAAAAACCTTTCAATCAGTAGAACAAACAGCCATTGATCACATAACTCTCCCTGTGGTAGGCTTTGCTTAAAGTTAATAATTAAAGGGTCATTGAACAGAGTTTTGTTTATGGATGCATTTGTCAGGGAATCTTTCATGATCTTAAAAATTCATTTGAAATTCCTCATTGGAATTTCATTGGAATAGATTTTTGAATAGATAAAGTCTTATTTTCAGCCCTAATAATTGCATGGCATTGTTATGCCAACTATACCATTTCTCAGTGGATAAACATCCCTCTTCACCACATTCCACATTCTCTTTTCATTTAAAAATTACTATTCTATTAGGAAGTCATATTGGTCACCTGAGGAAGATTTATTAAAGCTTTCATTTACATTTTAATGCTTTCTACCTTTAATTCCAAAGATAATAATGGTAGAGGAGTAAAGTGGGTTGGTTATATAAATTTTAAAAGTCATTTTTAAAATGCTAACCAACATGGAACTATTGGAATTACATTAAACAAGTAATTAGATAGCAAAACTATTTTTAGAAAGAACATAAGAATGTCAAAATACCCATACAATGTTAGACTAATGAACATGAATCAGGCAGTCTTTCTGATGAAACAAGGGACATTTTTGTTGAGAATGTAACATCTTCTCTAGAAGAGGGAAGGATGGACTGCACTTGGGATTTGGAGTTTTTTCTGCTCATCTCCTGAGGCAAAAAAAAAAAATATTCCCTGGTTTGAGATTGGAGGAGATTGGAGGAGATTGGGGGAGATCCCACAGAAACTTCAAATTCCCAAAGTCTATGCAGGTCAAGGTCATTCTTCCCCCACCAAAAATGCCCATAATGAGAAAGGAGAAAATCCAGTGAGACTTACTGATCTGGGTTCATATTACCTCTCTAGACAGTGAAAAAATGATGGTTCTCCAAAGGTTTCACTGCAGAGGGAAGAATGTCCTAGAAACTGAGGCAGAGAAATTCCAATCACATGTTCTTGGAACTATATGATCTCACTTGTGTGAATTTTCAGGGTTGAGGGAGGAGGTTGGTTGCAAGAATCATTCCCAGCTCTTCTGATCTAGAGCTGGCCTTGTTGTGTTTGTCCTTCGTTCTCAAAGAGGACCATGACATCAGGGAAATGATGACATGACTTGCAGTTGATTTTGATTTGAGTAAGGGAAGGCTGTGAGAGGTCACCAACCTCACTTTCTCTTCCAGAACCATCTGGGTCCAGTGGCCAGATGTTCACTAGGACAACTAAAGATGGCCCAGGATGCATTGTGAGGCCCTGGCCCTTTCAGGCTAAGGTCTTTCCAGGTTCTCACTTTGAGTGAGGTAACATCCATTCAGTGAATAGGCCTCTTTTAAGAAGTTAATCAAGGGATGGCCCCTTTAATGAACACTCCAAAAAAAAATCAAACTGGAGGGGAAGACCCTCAGGGTTCCTGGCAAAAGAGAAATAGTTACTATTTAGTATTTACATTCTCTCTGTGCTAGGAGGACAGGGACCTATTATCCAATCTATGAATTGGGTTTAAGGCTTGGTTTTTTGAAGAAGAAATCTAGCCAGTAAACCCAAAGTTAAAGAGGCAGCCTTCAGCCATGGAGATTGAGCACAGAGAGGAGGCAGAGGCAGAGGCAGAGGCTTCGTTCTCAGTGAGGACCATGACATCAGGGAGATGATAACATGACTTACAATTGAATTTGATTCGAGGGAGGGAGGGCTGTGCAAGGTCACCAGACTCACTTTCTCCTCCAGAGCCATCTGGGTCCAAGACCTGGCATTAGAAATGAATGAAAACCACCGCATGGAAGAAAGTTTCCTCATCTATCTTTCAGACCTCTGTTATAGCTTTTACAACTAACAAGGAGTTTCCTAAAAGGAGAAAGGGAGAAAAACCTTTCCCCTTCTAGTCCAGGCAGAAACACTGTGCCCTGCCAATCCCAAAGGGAAAAATCAGCACTTAGCACTGTGCTTGGCTCATAGTAAACATTTAATAAATGTTCATGGTGTGCCTGAATGATTCTTACTTCTGTGATTGTATCATAGGAAGTTTCGAATGGTAATGGGATCCTCTTCAGAGGTCTCAAATGTAGGCTGAATTACCACAAACTGGACATTGTAGAGAGGATTCCTACTCAGGTATGGACTGAACCAGATGGCCCTTGAGATTCTTACCATCTCGGATTCTGTGATTGCATGACTCATCTGTTTTGTAAGCTGATACAGAAATCATGGACAGGACGGATGCATTTCTGGGGAGAAGCTTCTAGCTAGCATAGGAAGAAAAGAGAAAAGTTAGGGTATGATGTTCACTGAATGACTTTATTATTGGAAATCCAGCAGTTATATTGAGAGAGCACTGAAAAGACTCCAGCTTCACTTCCTCTTTCATTTGCCATGAAAGAGTTTTTAGTTTCTTCTAAGGTATACAGCCACACATAGAATGAAAGAATGGAATCAAGTGCCCAAGATTAGAGAGAGTTAAGCCTAGCTAAAAAATTGGCAAGGCTTGATATCTGTAATCTGGCAGAAGATTACTTTTAAATCTTACATCCATTCTCCCTCCTAACTCCTTTTCTGTATCACCAACTGCCTATTAGACATTTCAGATCTGATGTTTTCAGTACTTAGAATATTCCCTGGCACATAGTGGGCCCTTAACCTATGTTAACATTGCTTCTTGACTACAATTGATTTGATGTACCAAAGACATCTCACACTCAATGTGTCCAAAACAACTCATTGTCTTTCACATCTAAATCTACCAATTTCTTTCCTTCATCCTACTTATCCACTCATTTGCCATATCTTCCCATTTCTGCCTCCACATCTCTCACATACATCTGACATCATTACTCACACAGTCACCACTTTTAGTTCAGGCAAAAGGCTCTATATGGAACACTACAAGTTTTGTTTGGAATAATCAAAAAGCAGCAATAATTACTAATTAAGCTTTCAGTCAATAAAATATTTACTAATTATGGCCTATAAGCTTGATACTTTTGCCATAACCTTGCTGATGTAATCAGACATAGATTAATATCTCAATTTATCCAACCTCTTCAAGTGATCAGATTTTCCACATAAATGCATTTCCCAGGTGATAAAAAATTTTCCCTTAAGTTCCAGAATATTTTTATTTTATTTCAAATGCTTAATATGGAAATGTTTCTCTTCCTTTTCTTAAACATATAATTACAGGATTTAGAGCTGAACCTAAGAGATTATCTAGCCCAATCCCCCCATTTTATACGTAACACTTCTTCTGGTACCACTCTACCAATTTATACTTTCATTGGCAGGTTGGGGACCCAGATGGTAGCTACTATTCTAACTTAGGGTTGTGGAGGTAATGTTAAAGGCTGAGATTATTAGAATTGTTACTCAGAAGCTCCCACTAGTGTATACCCTATTAAGTCAGCCAATAGATTCAATTAGCTTTTTTTAAAAGTCATTTACTAAGAAGGTAGAAGAACAGTTATGGGTATAACCTCTCCTTATACACATAAAGGGAGGATGGACTCAAATTTAAAATATAGGGGTAGTGAGGCACACATGTAGAGACCACATATGGTAATGGGGCTCCTCCTAAATTCTCTATTCTTAGGAGTTTACATTCAATTTGGCAGAGACAACACATTAACAGAGTTCAACTGTAGACTGAATGGAAGGGGCTGGTGTTCCTAAGTGTGCTATTACAGGGCTGATGGGAAGACCTAAGGATCCTTGGAGTTCATTAGCAGGTCAGATGGCCAGGCCTGGAGGTCTGAGGATATAGTGGCAGGGTAGAAAGTAAGGCCCAGTGGTGTGGAGGGTGTGGTGCTAGGTCAAATAGTAAGGCCAAGTGAACTTGAGGGCATAATAACAGAGAAGGCAGCAAGGGCTAGTGGTCTCCATCTTACCAAAAGGATTATAGTTATGGCTCCCTGCTCATCTAAGTGGTGTGAGTGGCCATGTCCTCCCAATAATGGGGAAGCTTCCTGAAGGAGCTTGGCCTACCACTGTTATGGAGTGGGTCTAAAGTTTCTAGAGGTGAGCTCCAGATTCCTTCTCTCAGGGATGAAGATGGGAATCAGGTCTTGCCAGGAGGTAGGGAAGAGAAGTGAGAACTGATGGAAGGGCTTCCTGCGGTTCCTGTTTCCTACTAGACCTGCAAGATGGGATCAACTCAATTCACTTAATGGGGGGTGAGTCCTAAAGGAAAGTCAGCACAGAAAATAAGAATATACATGGCCCATGCCCTTTAGAATAAGCTAGAGATGCTAGCCTTGAAGTCAAAAGGCCCGGGTTTGACACCCCCACTCTGCCATTGTATGGCCTTCAGCAAGTTACTTAATACCTCTGAGCTTCAGTTTACTCATCTATAAATTGGAGATAATAGAACTAACCCTTAACTATTTCCCAGAGTAGTTATAAGAATCAAATGAAATAATGTATGTGACAGTGTTTTGCTTGAGTTATGTAGTGTTATACTAATCTAAGGCATTATTATCGAATATAAACAGGAAATATCCCTTTATGCTCCAAAGACAGTTTATATTAGAAAGATAAGCCATTATATAAAATTTTTTTTCAAATACCATAATTGAGTCTCAGCAGTCTTCCTTTGAGAAAAAAAAATGGGCAAAAGAAGAGGTGAGCTGTGGTGACCCAGCAGATTTCAAATTATGGATTTCAGACTTTCAAGCTTTTAATACAAACTCTGAATTTAAGCTTCTATTCACATCAAATTGCTCTCTCAACACAGAGACAGAGTGAATAAGGATTCCTTAGTTGTATGCTACCTCGTTCAGTTATTCTTATGGAGGATGGAGGATCTACAGCTATCCAGGGCCTCAGGATACTGCATATGGCATCATAGTTATCACTCAGGGCAGGGCAGCCAAAGGTCAGCTTTGAAAGTCCGCCTTCCTGAAAATTATCCTTATCCATTGGCTTTGAATATCTGCATTTTAGAAATAAACCTTTTTTGGTTTGGTGTGTGTGTGTGTGTGTGTGTGTGTGTGTTTCTTAAAGGGAGAGGGAACTGAGTGTTGAAAAGATGTCAGGCTGACATCTAACCATAGAATTGATAAGTATGATGCAGCCACTGATGTTGTGGGTCTCCTGACTCTTCCATCTGTCTAAGTCTTTAGCCACTAGCAAGGCCAAATGTAAAACTGGGTCATCATCATTCATCAGGCATATATTAAAAGGCTGCTTGACTGCTTGTTCTGGGTTGCATGCTAATCAATTAGAGACCTGACTTTTGTTCTCTAGGAAATCATGATCTAATTATAGACCTAACAAAAGATTGAAAGGGAAAAATACTGGTCTTGGGGCACAGATTAATTTAAATAATTAAATATAAGTCATTAAAATAAATAATTAAAAGCTGCTCCTATAATACATAGCAAGGCAAGCTCTTACTGACATTCATCTACCTATCCTCCTCACTCAAATCCAGAGGCCCCTGGAGGTAAAAGTTTGTCAATACAGTGCAAGAGTCAATACATGACTTTTCACAGGTTTTGTGGTTCTAATCAATTATTTAACAGTATGAGTACTGGCCAATAATAGCTGGAAATCAAAGTTCTATATATTCAGTTGGTCAGTCAATAAACATTTGTTAAGTACCTACTATGTACCAGGCATTGTGCTAAGCACTAAGAATACAAATATGAAAAAGGAATGCCCTCAAGAAGCTTACAATCTAATGAAGGAAGACATCATTAAAAATTCATAATATAGATGGCTATATATGTATGTATATCTGTAACATATGTATTTCTTTTTGTAACCTTAATGCCTAGCACAGTGCCTTATACACTGTAGGCAGTTAATAGTGGGTTTTGCATTCAATTGGCATCTTCCACAAAATTCCTACTCTGATGCCTCATTTAAGAATAGAGGTAACCCTGAGTTCTCAAAGGCTATGCCATTGAAACATAAACTATGGCAGGTTACCTTAGGTGAAGAGTTCTTAAACTTTTTTGTGTCTCATATTTTTGGATAGTCTGGTGAAGCCTATGAACCGCTTCTCAGAATAATATTTTAGAATGCATAAAATTAAATGTTATTGTTGTTTGGTTGTGTCCAGCTCTTTGTGACACCATTTGAGGTTTTCTCGGCAAAGATACCGGAGTAGTTTGCCATTTCCTTTTCCAGCTTATTTTATAAATGAGGAAACTGAGGCAAATGGAGTTAAGTGACTAGCCCAGGGTCACATAGCTAGTAAGTGTCTGAGGCCAAATTTGAACTCAGTCTTCCTGGGACTCCAGGCCGAGCACTCTATCCACTGCGCCACCTAGCTGCCCCATATAAAACAAAAAGATAGAATTATAAACGAAACCAAATATATTGTAATACAGCTATCAAATTTTTTTAAAGTTCATAGACCCCTGGCAAAGAACCCGTTACTATGATGAGATGACTTCAAATAGGATCCTGTTGTCAAATTATATCTGCTTTTTGAGGACTAGCCCAGTTAAGTGTAACACTGATGGTATCCAGAATTCATCTTTCCTAGGTTCACAGTACTTTATGGGTCTACATCCATTCAAAATAATAGCTCATGAGCCCCCACAGACATGCTTACTTTTTTTCTAGTCAGCCAGAAGATACAATAAGTTCAAAGCAAAGGCATTTGATGAATTGTCATAGTGAAAAGATTTGCAATAGAAGTCTTTCCCCATAAACCTAGTGCATCTCCCCTTCCCCTCTCTGCAAATAGACATACCATTAGTGAGGAGAGTGAGCATGTACAGGGATCATGCATGATGGACCCACATGAGGGGTATATGGGTAGAAGCACAAGTCATAGCTCCAGTGCTATAGGGCCCCTGCTGTCTTCTGGTGATACCATCACATTGCCCTCACTGGACTTACTTGTTGCTGTGTGTGGCATCTCCCCTGGGCAAGTAATCTCTGCTGAGCTTTGCTCTCTACTACTATCTTCTGGATTCATATCTTTAGGGCCAGACAAGACATCTTGGCTTTAGTGTGGCTAGAACCTTTTTCTTATATGGGCAGGCTGACTGCTCTTCTTTCTCAGCTGCCACACCAGATAAAAAAAAAAAGTCAGGCAAAGTGTCCTCAAATTTGACTCCTATGTCTGGAGGAGATCAAAGCTTTTTGCTACAGATAACCATGTACCTTAAACTAAGTACTGACTCTCATATACTCCCAGGATTCTCTCTGATTTAGCTGTAAATGAATTTCAACCCAAACAAATCAGAGTAAGGAGATAAGGTCAATGTTTTTCACCCACCTATCCCACATACCTTGCCTTGACTGTGAATAGCTGTCAACAGCAAATCCCTATTCTTTTGGTGCTGTATTTTGGTCAGCAAATGAAAAAAAAAACCTGCCTCCCTATGAAAAATGTGGAGAGGCTTATCATCAACTGGTGGTCCATGATCTGATCTTTTTTCTTCCCTACCAATAGCCCATAAAACAAACAAAAGCCCCCACCAAAATGGTTCATAGTCCCATGCTACTTGCTACCTTCAGCTTTTGCAATGACTGTGGCAGGCTCTCAGTAATCTAGGACAATCCAACCCAGCACTTATTAAAAGCCTGTTATTTTGATTTTTGGCACCAGGTGCTGAGCTTCCAAAGGCAAAGCAAAAAACATACATTCCTTCTATCATCGGGTTGTTGTTTTTACTGGACCTGTAATTTCACAGTAGTAGAGAACTCCAGGTGGGGAAAGCCCCTCTACCAGGGCATCCTGATACCCACTCTGCAATGTCTTAGAGAAATACCTGAGGCATTGAAAGGAGCACATAGTCAGTAAGTGTCATAGGTAGGAATTGAACCTAGGTGTTCCTTACTTTGATGCATCCATAACTCCATGCTGCCTCTCACTTGGGGGGAAATAGCATGAAATGAGATAAGTATATAGATCATAGTTTGAAGCAGAATAATATGCCAACAATTAGGGTAATCAGGAAAAGCTCCCCTTAGGAGATGGCACATGAGCTGTTCCTTGAAGGAAGCAGGAAAGTGTATGTATGTGTAGGAGAAGGAGGGTAGATAATACCCCCCAAAATTACATAGTTTTTAGATTATCTAAAAATGTTAATTTTACTGTTAGTAGTCTTAATGTATGTTATTTGTCTGGCAATCAGTGAGTTGTACACTACTAGAGAAAATGAACCACATCCATTTTAGATATTTGTACTAAAATAAAATTTAAAATGACAAAGAAGTGACTTTAAATGAGAAACACTTCACAGGTTCTCTGGTTCTACTCACAGAGGCAAAAGAATTTCATTTCACCTTGATCTCAAAGGCAATGTTTCAAGGGAAAGTTGGTCATATTGCCTTGCAGTGCTTACAATGAACAAAAGCAAACAGATTACCATGAAGATAATTATAGCTTGTTCATCAGCATCAGCATCATCTGTTGCAGAGAAAGAATTAGAGAAAATCCATGAATAACTTTATAAACCCCTCTAAACTTAAGCCAAAATAAACCTTGGTATTCAGGTATTTCAATTCAGAAAGTAGACAGAAGCTTTGAAATACATTGGAAAACATGATTCTGGATCAAAAAAAAATGAAAGGGAGCAAAGATTTATACATATTATCACTAATATTTTCTTTGAGATGGAAATTGGAAGTTGCCATGTGTAGGAATCACTGAACATCATAGAAACTGAAATGAACCATATTTTAACAGATGGGAATTGACAAAACATGGAAGCCAAGGGCAACACCAATTTAGAGTACAAGCTTCTTTGTAAAATATTATGGAGAAAGGCAATAAATGAATACAAATAGTTTTGCCTCACAAAATGATAAAAGACAGTTTTGCAGAAAACAAGCCTTCAAAGAGCTTGGCATGAGACCCAGATGAACCAGGGCATCTCAAGAACATTTTTACAATGGAGAAACATTCAATAAGAACAGTGGAAGGAGGACAACAAAGAGGTGTGAAATTAAGCAGATACTCTGACATTTCCATGGTTATCTTGCTCATTAGTAACAATAGTTGAAACACTGTATTTGGAATCTGCACTTCAGTACCCAACATATTATGTATATATGAGAAAGTGGCAATGACGCTTTGGAAGATGAAGTCACAAAGAGCAGCTGTACATATACCAAAGAAATTCATGCTGGTCACAACATAATTTTAAGGGCATGTAAGGATAGATTTTTGAAGAATCTTAAAGAATGGAAATTTCCTGAAGAATATAAAAGATCACAACCTTTTAAAAAGATAAATAACTTCACACAAAGAATATAACAAGGAATCATATCTCACTGAAGTTGGTGACTATCATCATGGTGGATATAATTTATAAAATCTAAATCAAATACAGAATCCTTATCAATGGAGAGGTTATTTAGATGCTCTTATTTCATATGTTATTGTGCCAATTGCATCAAGCTCTGGAAGGCCACAAGGCATCTTTAGAATAAAAAAATTCTTATATTAACATGGTCCTTTAAAGTTTGCAAAGCACTTTGTAGATATCTCATTTAGCCTCATAATAATCCAGTCAAATAGATATTAGAACTACTATTGTCTCTATTATATAGATATGAAAATTGAGACTCAGACACTTAAGTGACTTACCTACACTGTTTGGAAGTATCAAAAGTGGGATTTTAACCTAGGTCCTACTCCTTCCTAATTCCAAATCCAGCACTCTATCCATTTTACCAGATTGCCTCAGAGGGTGGGGGAGTGGGGGTAGACAGTAGATGAAAGAAACATCCACATGTAAAAATGAAATGGATGAAAAGCGCATCATTATTGAGATAATGGCATGCAATTAGATAGACTACTCATGTATTTAGTTCATCAGCATGTATATCTTGGACAGTTGCTTCTAGTGAACCTATGCCAGAATTGAAGAGGAAAAGATCAGGCTCAATTGTCTTTTAAAACTGCACTGTGATATCAATGATTTCAAGCTACTTGTGATCACAAAAGCCAATTGGTTTTAATCACAGACAATCTCTTGGCGATATATTCCTTCAAATCAGAGATGCCACCACTGATCCTCAATTGAATGAAAATTGCAACTGACCCAAAGGGAAATAAAAAGACATACCACAGATGAAAGTAGGGTAGAACACCTACATTTCTTTATACTTGTTGCTGGTGAGTCACAGCCCAAGTATGATCTAGAACACGTTTCCCTCCATTAGAAACAGCTATCAATGTGATGGAATACTGTTGTGCTATTAAAATAAATGATGAAGGGGATGGTTTCACGAAAGTATGGGAAGATCTATATGAACTGATGAAAAATGAAGTGAGCAGAACCAGGAAAACAATCTGCACAGTAATGGCAACATTACAAAGATAATTAACTGGAAAGACATATGAACTCTGATCAGGATAATGACCACATGCAATTCCAAAGGACTTATGATGAAAATATTGCCCACCTCCAGATAAAGAAATGATGGACCCAGAATGCAGAATGAAGCATCTCTCTCTCTCTCTCTCTCTCTCTCTTCTCTCTCTCTCTCTCCTCTCTCTCTCTCTCTCTTTCTTTCTCACTTTTTCTTTCTTTCTTTCTTTCTTTCTTTCTTCTTTCTTTTTCTTTCTTTCTTTTTCTTTCTTTCTTTCTTCCTTCCTTCCTCCTTCCTACCTTCTCTTCATTCCTTTCTTTCCTTTCTTTTCTTTCTTTCTTCCTTTCTTTCTTCTTTTTTTTTTTCTTCTTTTCTTCTTTTCTCTTTCTTTCTCTTTCTTTCTCTTCTTTCTTCTTTCTTCTTTTCTTCCTTTCCTTTTTCTTTTCTTTTCTTCTTTCTTCTTTCTTTCTTCTTTCTTTTTCTTTCTTTCTTTTTCTCTTTTTTTCTTTTTCTTTCTTTCTTTTTCTTTCTTTCTTCTCCTTCCTTTCCTTCCTTCCTTCCTTCCTCCTTCCTTCCTTCCTTCCTTCTTTTCTCGCATGGCTAGTGAGGAAATTTGTTTTGCATGACTATACATATTTGTGATAGTTTTGTTTTTCTTACCTTCTCATTGGTGAGGGGAGAGAGAATTTGGAACTAAAAAAAAAGAATAAAGAATTCTGTGATTTAAAAAATTTTTTTAAAAGAAAAGGAACAAGATATCTACTTTTAAGCTAGATACTCTGTGAAACCAAGCCCTCCCACCCCCACAATCTGCCCATTGATTTGTTTTTTTATTGAACTCCATTTACCAACCTTTTAAGTAACACTATACGCAGTGCATTGTCTTAGGTAGGATCAGTAAAAGCTTTGGGTAGGGGGCAGCACCTGAGTTGACCATGAAGGAATTAAAGATTCTCAGAGGTGCAGGCTAGGAAAAGGAAGTACATTTCAGTCCTGGGGTGGGGGTGGGAGAGATAGGGAGGGCTACCTCTACAAAGGTACAGAGGTGGGAAAGTGGGAGATGCTGAGATTAGGAAACAGCTAAGAGGCCAATTTGTTTGGATTGTAGTGAATGTAAGTAACATAAAAAAAATCTTTAAAGGAGCCATATTGAAGAAGGTTCCATACTGGGCTGAGGAGTTTGAATATTATATAGAAAGCAATAGGTCTTATGATTAGAGCACCTACATTTCTCACCTTCCTTAAGTTTCCTACCATTTCCTAACCTGTATTCTTTTAAGGGACCAGACCTTTAGGAACATTTTTAACATAAGAAATATTAAAAGTGCAAAATAAAAAAGCTCCTCCTCTATCTTCCTCCCAAGACACATTACATTTCAGAGTCCCACTCAGGCTCTGTCTCTTGCAGCCCACTTTGATTTCTCCCTTCTTTGAATTCCTAGAGCACTTATTGTCTGAATCATAAAATTAAATATGGCACTATTTGTTTCTTTGCATTGTTCTCTAGTTGTTTCTGTTCATAAATCTGGTGTACCTAACTAATTTTAAGGAACACTGTCTTCTACTTGGTGTTTCCCATGATACTTGGCCCAGTTTTAGGGCACATAGTAAATGCCTAATAAAAATTTGGGCTTGTCTCAATACGAGTAATGAATGCAGGCATGCAAATTGTGCAGAAATACCAATATCACTTGCCATGATTCAGTGTTCAGACTTTTCACAACTTACTTGTATCACCATTTTAGGGAACCTCCCCATCGTGTTCTAGTCACTGATCCTAAAGAACACCTGTGAAAAAGCCTGTATTATATTTGTTCCAGGCTTTCCAAAAGCTAAAGCTTAATCCAGCCTTCTTAGTTCTAGTTATTCTTGACTTGTAGGACCACACTTACAGATCTGGAAGGGACCTCAGAGGCCATCTAGTTCAATTCCTTCATTTTACTGATGAAACTGAGGCTCAGAGAGGCCCAGGATCCCAGCTGGGAAGTGAGTGAATGGCAAACCTGGAGGTTTTCCTGACTCCAGTTTCAGCACTCTATCCACTATGTTGTGGTGATCCTCTCACTCCACACCCTGTCATTTTCCCCTCGTACAATGATGCCTCTCTTAGGGTCACCAGGTGACTGCATTTGGAGTGGCATGGCCTAAGCAGGCATAAGGTTCACAATGTTTTTTTATTTGTTTCTCAAGTCCCTTTCAACAACAACAACACAACAGAAATGTGCTGTGAACCTAGGGGTGAGGAGGAGGTGTATTTTATACATACAAAATACATTATTAGCGTAATATAATGGGCAATTTTTTTTTGCTTATGACATCATTCATTAGGAATTTTTAGCCTGACCTCTTGTACCACTCACTTGAGTCTCTGACTTCTGAACTACTAAATGGGAACCGCTAGCCTAGCATATGAGTTGAAGTTTGGATGGCTTGTTCAATTTAGGGGCAGAAAACCAGGTTTGAATTCTGGCTCTGATACTCTCTGTGTGACCCTGGTGAAGTTGTCCAAGCCTCAGTTTCTTCTCCTGTAAAATGAAGTAGCAGATGATCTCTGAGGTCTCTTGCAACAAAGACAGCAATGCTTGGCACCTGGGCCAGTCTTAGGTAGACCTGTAGAATGGCTCTCCATCTTTCTCCTTTTCATCAGCCTGCACAGACCTATACCCAGTCACCCATGTCTTGCCCTTTTGGATCATGGCGCCACCTAGGTGTGGTAGTGGTTAGCACATTGGACTTGACATCAAAATAGATCTGAGTACAGATTCAGCTAGCCCCATGATCATGGACAAGTCACTTAACCTCTGTCGATCTCAGTTTTGTCATCTGTAAAATGGAGATATCGGCACCTCCTTCCTAAGGTTTTTTGAGGCTAAAATGAAATGCCGTTTGTGCAGATCTTGAAGCACAACATAAATGCTGGCTGTCGTTGTTGTTCCTGTTCCTATCCTTCGTTGGATCATAGAGCTGAAAGCTAGAGAGGCTTTAGAGATACCTAGTCCAGCCTGTTCATTTTGGAGGAGGAAAAAAGCAAGGCCAAGAAAGGTCAAACAACTTGCCAAGTGTGAGATAAAATATGAATTAATATTATCATCCTGAAGGAGGAAGGAGGGGAAGCCAAGTCCCTTTCAGATAGTTCATTTTTCAGACCTTAAGTGGCAGCATTTGCATATGGAAAGGCCAGGAAATCATTGAACAGTTAGCAAAGATAATGACTTTGCCTCCAGAGCATAGAATTGCCTTGATACCTTTTTTTCCATCTCATTCATTTACATGGACAACTAAGAGAAATTTGGAAGCAAAAATTAGGAAAATCTTAACTATCGGAGCAGTCGTGTGGTTATTGGGAAAATAGCCATCACCCGGGGTATGGCCTGGCTAGCAGAGATTCAAGCAGTCACCCTGAGGTAGTGAGATCTCTGATCAAAGCGCCCAGTCCTGTAGTTGAAAGGGGCCGGATGAAGCAAAGCCTGAGAATGTTAAGTTTGCTGGGATGACTTAGCTCTTTATTCTGAAGGGCTCACTCAGCCTGGGCGTGGGCATCTCCAGACCAAGATTCTCAAGAGCCTTGTTTTTTTCTTACAGTCATTTTCAGTCATGTTCTTCTCTTCATGATCCCGTCTAGAGTTTTCTCGGCTTGGTTTTTAATTGGAGTGGTTTGCCATGTCCTTCTCAGTTCATTTTACAGATGAGGAAAATGAAGCAAACAGGGCTAAGTGACTTGCCCAGGATCACACGCTAGGAGTGTAGGAGGCCAGTTTTGAAGGCAGGCATCTTCCTGACACCATGCCTGGCACTCTATCCACTGCACCACCTAACTACCCTCACAGAACAATATAAATAATGTTAATTTTTGTGGTTTCGTAAGTCAATATTCTGCTAGCAAAGATCCATTTCTATTTGAGTTTCACACACCAACTCAAATAGAAATAAGGTCACTGAACCTACATAAGGATCCCTGCAGGCCAAAAGGATCTTTTTCTATTGACTTAGAAAACCGTGTATTTACATTATATATGTTTTGTTCTATTTTTATTTATTTTGCTAGACATTTCCCAATTAACTTTAATCTGGTTCTATGCACTCAGGAGAGTTATGGGTCACAGGCAACCCAGAGGCCAAGTGTCTGCCATTTCTGCCCCAGATGATCTTCCCTACTGTCCTTTCTAGAACAGACCCTGTGCTTACCACATTCCTTACTTGGGTCACATTGCTCTTTTACCTTGGCCCCACCACTGGGCTTCACTTGTCAGGATCCCATGAATTCTTGAAGACCTTGCTCCAATGCCCTATGTCCCCACCAAACTGTGTTACTTACCATTCCTAAACTACTTACTATGTCCATACTTTCCCAGTTGCAGAGGAGCAGAGGCTAAGAAATTTTTTCTTTGCTGAGGAAAGAGCTAAGACACTGCAAATAATTTCATTTCATTTAATGATAGCTTTTTTATTGATATATTATTTCAACATAGGACATAAATTTCAACTAGCTCACAATTTACTTAATAAAGTTGTAGAAAATGCTTTTTTCAAATCTATTTTTTTTAAAGAATTCTAATATGGCCTCTTAGCCCCAGGGGCAATCTTTTAATGGAAAAAAGAGGGGCTTAGCATGGTAATAAAAGAAAAACCTTTTTAAGAACCAGAGACAAACCCTTTGTTTATTTTTAATTCAGGAAGTGATCCTTCTGAAGGGAAAGGAGAAGGAAAAGGGTGAAAAGATCCTCAGCCTTATTCCAATAGCAGAGACTGTAAAAATGAGATTAGCAAAACTTCACAGAGCTTCCCAACCCTATGACTACCAGGACCCTCTAACCTTTGGTGCATACCTAAGCGAATAGGGAATCCTCAGGCCATGTGGTCAAGGACTCAACACAGATTCACCCCGTTCTAAACCCTTCAGCATTCTGGGCTCCCAAGAAATGGGTAAACTCAAGAGCCTGGCCCAGCATACTAGCGTTCCCGGAAATGAATTCCACTCTAGGAACAGAAACACAGACACGTTGGGGAAGGCAACCCACGCTACCAGACCCCGTAGGGCCAAACTGCATCATCACATCTTCTGTCCTGCCAGTGTACAGTGATATAAGAAATGCTGCCTTAGGAATCAGAGGACCTGAGTTCAAATGTGGACTCACTCCCTGACTTGGGTGACCTTACGCAAATCATTTAGCCTCTTCATGCTTACATTTTCTCATTTGTATAAGGGAGGGTTGGATCATGACCTTCAAGGCCCCTTCCAGCTCGAAATCTGATTCTGTGTCCTTTTTCAGGAGGTCAGCCTATGACAATCAGGAGACAAGTCCTATTTCTCCTAGGTTTCATGTGCTGACTGCAGAGAGCCCTAGCATGGAGGGTTCTATAGTCCTAAGGACCACTGCCCATAGCAGCTTCCCTACATTGCCAGCCCCCCACCCTCCCTCCACCACAGCTGCTCTGGTCTCCTTACTGTGGTAACATACTGAAGTAAGGTGACATTATAACTCTGAAAATCTAGTTATAATTTTCTGTAGGTTTTTTGTTTTCATGGGGCATCTAGGTGGCACAGTGGTTAGAGCCCTGGACCTGGAGTCAGGAAGACCTGAGTTCAAATCCAGCCTCAGACACTAGCTACATGACTCTGGTCAAGTCACTTAACCCAGTTTGTCTCCACATGTGTAAAATGAACTGGAGAAGTAGATGGCAGTACACTCCAGTGTCTCTGCTGACTCTAAGAGTTAGACATGATTGAACAAAAGCTCACTAAGATTTTATAGAAAAGGAGTTAAAGTCTTAGCAGCCAACCTCCAAATGCACCAAATGTAGTATATAGAGCAAGCTGACCTTGGCTTCAAGTCAACAGTCAGTCAGCCAATAAAGACTGCAATGCCAGGAACTATGCTAAGTACTGGGGGTGGAGGGAGGGGGAAGTGGAAAAAAACATTCTCTGCCTTTAAAGAACTCACATTCAAATGGGGAAGATGATATGCAAACAATTTGTACATACAAGATATATGCAGTGTAAATGGAAGGTTAGGTCAAGAGGGTAGGCTGGGGGGTGGGGGTGGGCTGGGGCAGGGAGCAGAAGAGACCTACTTTGGTAGAAAGACATTCCTCACCTGAGAATCCATGGACCCCCTTTGGCAGTCTGGTGAAGTCTGTGGATCTTTTCTTAGAAGAATGTTTTTAAATACATAAAATAAAATACGTAAGATTAGAAAGGAAGCTGATCACATAAAAATGCAGTTTTAAAAATACATTTTTAAAAAGTTCATAGGCCTCAGGTAAGGACTCCCTACCCTATACCAATGAAATCACAGATTCAATTCCTAGCTCCTATCTTATAGAATAACAAGTAGATTATCTGGTAGGATTTAATTCACCCTTATAGAGATTTGGTGGGGAGGGGAGGTTTGTTATGGAGGACAATTGCCTCTTAATTTGCATGGTCTAGCAACCTGTCTTTGTGGTTGTTAGAAGTTAATTGTATTTTTAGCATCAGATAAACTTTTGAGAAATAACTGCTCCACTGAGTGCTTTGTTACCCTGGGTGAGTTCTGGGCTGCTCCCAGTTGCTTTGCTGTTCCCCATGTAACCCACAAGCATTCTCAGTGAAGCAGAAATGATAAGGAGAGATGCCCCCCTCAACCGTGTCAGGAGAGAGATGATGAGCTGCCTGATCCCAGGGAGGAAGGTGAAGAGTCGCCTTCTTTTACAGAGATCAGTTTACACAGAGCTAAAATAGGGGTGGTAGGTAAAAATCAAAGTCTAAACTCAAATGCAGACTCTTGGTGGTTTTGACATGAACATTGAAGAGTTTTGTTCTCCCTATTGCTAAAGGCATAGGCTTACGATAGATATGCCAGGATGTATAAGAAAATAAAGTACAGAAGCTATAACCAGGCAAACAAAATCCTTGAAAAATCATAACTCGCAACTTCTGGCTGCTTCTTTAATCCACCATTTTGAGAGACAAAGAGTCTGGTGCTCCTAGCGCAGAATTTTAATAGCTTTATAGATCACATATCTTAGAGCTGATGTGAGATCTCAGAAATGATCTGATTCAGCGTCTTCCTTTCAGGGAATCAAGGTGCTAAGGTGTAATTATTCCCATTTTAAAGAGGAGGTAACTGAGGGTTCCAGAAGTTAGATGATTTACCTAAGTACCTAGATCATAAATTATGGAGAAAGGTATATTGGGTAGATCTCCATGGTGGTGGAAGGGTCAGGCTGTGGGAGTCTAGAATTCATGGAGGGCGGCTAGGTGGTCCAGTCAATAGAGCACTGGCCTTGGAATCGGGAGGACCTGAGTTCACATCTGGCCTCAGACACTTGACACTTACTAGCTCTGTGACCTTGGGCAAGTCACTTAACCCCAATTGCCTTGCCTTCCCCCCCAACCCCCCAAAAAAGTAGAGTTAATGGACAACTGTTCTGGGATGCTGATATTTGTGTCCTTGGGTGTTGTGTGAATCTGGAGAAGTATCGTGTGCTAGGCTGGTAAGCCTCACAAGGAGAGGGGGGTTTGAAGTGTTGCAGCTGGGACTTTTTTCATCTGAGACAAAAACAACTGAAGACTTGAGGGGGAACTGATACAGAAGATAGTCAGAATGTGTGTGAAGCGATGCTGTGAGACTGTTCCCTAGAACATTCAGCCAGCTTTGTTTCAGGGGATTGGGGAGAATGGGGTTCCTGTAAAACACAAAAAATGGTGAAGGGATGCTAGGGTTAGCAGCCTGAGGCTTGACAAGGGAATAGTATCACGTCACACAGCAAAACCCAATGGAGATGTGGGAGGTACAAAGTAGAGCAGCTGTGTGGCAGTGGATAGCATGGGGCTTGAAATCAGGAAGATTCATCTTTATGAGCTCAATCTGGCCTCAGACACTTAGCTGTGCGACCCTGGGCAAGTCACTTAACCCTGTTTGCTTCAGTTTCCTCATCTGTAGAATGAGCTGGAGAGGGAAATGGTAAACCCACTCTAGTATCTCTGCCAAGAAAACCCCAAATGGGGTCATGGAAAGTTGGACACACTTCAACTACTCAAACACAACAACCACTGAGGTACAAAGTACAGCACTAGCTTCCACACTGCTGTTAGAGGAGACTCTGAATGTCCACATCTTGGGTTAAATTCCCATCACCGGGGGCGAGCCAAGATGGCAGCTGGAAGTAGGGACTTTGCGTGAACTCCCACCCAGGTCCCTCGAACACCTGTAAAAATGGCTCTGAACAAATTCTAGAACTACAGAACCCACAAATAGCAGAGGGAAGCAGGGCTAGAAATCAGGACAGTCTGGATGGTCATGAAGTAAGGTCTATTGCATGGACCTGGGAACACAGAGGAGCGGAGCCCAGCATGGGCCGCAGGGACCACCAAACCGGGAGCCAGGGTGGAACAGATCCTAGTGCCCTGAGTCAGTGAGCTGTGGCAGTTACCAGACTTCTTACCACAAATGCCAAAGACAACAGAGAAGGCTAGTGGGAAAAACTGCAGGGGTCAGAATTAAAGGAGTTTTGCAGATTGGCCACCTCCCCAGGGACAGTGGAGGTGGTGCGCTACAGAACCACAGCTGCAGTTGCTTCCAGCCCAAGGCCCATCTGGTGGGGGAAATTAAGTGGCAGAACTGAGCAGGAGTGCAGAGCCAGCTGAGATCTGAGTCCAGTGGGGGGGGCGGAGGGGCGGTTCTTGGGAAGCAGGAGCACTGGTGTGGTAGAGCTGGCTGTGGTAGCTCTGAAAACAACAGCACAGCCCCTCAAGCTTGGGACAAAGTACTCTCTACTCTACAAGCAGTCTACCTTTACAAAAGCACAATGGTCAAGTAAGTTGGCTGGGAACATGGCCAAGAAGCGAAAAAAGGACGCAGACTCAGACTCAGACTTTGAATCTTTCTTTGGTGACAAAGAAGACCAAAACATACAGCCAGAAGAAGTCAACAAAGTCAAAGGGCCTACATCAAAGCCTCCAAGAAAAACATGAACTGGTCTCAGGCCATGGAAGAGCTCAAAAAGGATTTGGAAAAAGCAAGTTAGAGAAGTAGAGGAAAAATTGGGAAGAGAATGAGAGGTGATACAAGAAAACCATGAAAAAACAAGTCAATGACTGGCTAAAGAAGACCCCCCCAAAAAAAATACTGAAGAAAATACACCTTAAAAAATAGACGAACTCAATGGCAAGAGAGCTCCAAAAAGCCAATGAGGAGAAGAATGCCTTGAAAGCAGAATTAGCCAAATGGAAAAGGAGGTCCAATAGACCACTGAAGAAAATACTACATTAAAAAATTAGATTGGAGCAAGTAGAAGCTAGTGACTTTATGAGAAATCAAGATATTATGAAACAGAACCAAGGAATGAAAAATGGAAGACAATGTGAAATACCTCATTGGAAAAACCACTGACCTGGAAAATAGATCCAGGAGAGAGAATTTAAAAATTATTGGACTACCTGAAAGCCATGATCAAAAAAGAGCCTAGATATCATCTTTCAAGAAATTATCAAGGAAAACTGCCCTGATATTCTAGAGCCAGAGGGTAAAATAGAAATTGAAAGAATCCACCTACTCAAAAAGATCCCAAAAAGAAAACTCCCAGGAACATTGTTGCCAAATTTGAGAACTCCCAGATCAACGAGAAAGTACTGCAAGCAGCCAGAAAGAAACAATTTGAGTATTGTGGAAACACAATCAGGATAACACAAGATCTAGCAGCTTCTACATTAAGGGATCAAAGGGCTTGGAATATGATATTCCAGAGGTCAATGGAGCTAGGATTAAAACCAAGAATCACCTATCCAGCAAAACTGAGTATCATGGTCCAAGGTAAAATATGGATTTTAATAAAATAGAGGACTTTCAAGCTTTCTCAGTGAAAAGACCAGAGCTGAATAGAAAATTTGACTTTCAAACACAAGAATCAAGAGAAGCATGGAAAGGTAAACAAGAAAGAGAAATCTTAAGAGACTTACTAAAGTTGAACTGTTCTGTTTACATTTCTACATGGAAAGAGGATGTGTATAATTCATAAGACCTCAGTATTAGGGTAGCTGAAAGGAATATACATATATAGAGAGACAGAGGGCACAGGGTGAGTTGAATATGAAGGGATGATATCTAAAAAGTAAAATCAAATTAAGGGATGAGAGAGGAATATATTGAGAGAGGGAGAAAAGGAGAGATAGAATGGGGTAATTATCTTACATAAAAGTGGCAAGAAAAAGCAATTCTGTTGGAAGGGAAGAGGGGGCAGGTGAGGGGGAATGAGTGAATCTTGCTCTCATTGGATTTGACTTGAGGAGGGAATAACATACACACACTGAATTGGGTATCTTACCCCACAGGAAAGAAGGAGGAAGGAGATAAAAAAGGAGGGGATGATAGGAGGGAGGACAGATAGGGGGAGGAGGTAATCAAAAACAAACACTTTTGAAAAGGGACAGGGTCAAGGAGAAAATTGAATAAGGGGGATAGGATAGGAAGGAGCAAAATATATTTAGTCTTTCACAACTGAGTATTGTGGAAGGGTTTTACATAATGATATGCTTGTGGCCTATGTGGAATTGCTTGCCTTCTTAGGGAGGGTGGGTGGGGAGGGAAGAGGGGACAGAATTTGGAACTCAAAGTTTTAAAAACACATGTTCAAAAAAAAAGTTTTTGCATGCAACGGGGAAATAAGATATACAGGCAATGGGACATAGAAATCTACCTTGCCCTACAAGAAAGTAAGGGAAAAGGGGATGGGGGGGAGTAGGGTGACAGAAGGGAGGGCTGACTGGGGGACTGGGCAACCAGAATATACACCATCTTGGAGTGGGGGGCAGTGTAGAAATGGGGAGAAAATTTGTAATTCAAACTCTTGTGAAAATCAATGCTGAAAACTGAAAATATTAAATAAATAAATAAATAAATAAATTGTCGTCCCCCCTCCCCCACCAAAAAAAATTCCCCATCACCCACCCTAGTTATGACTCTGAGTCCTTCATAATTTGTGCAATGTTTTGTATCATGCTCTGTATCACCAATAGCTCCCTGACCATGCTAGGATACTCAAGCTATATTGGAAACTAATAAAAAGAATACCAATCTCAACATGAAAATTGTATTTGAACTATATTTGAATTATGTACTTTTTTGTGAACAAGTTTCAACTTGTTTATAATCACAACATAGTAGATGGCTGCAATTTGATTAGCCTGGAGATGGTGACTATGACACTTTAAATTTGACTGTTAAGGGAAAATGTCTATAGGATTTTAATGCTTTTGCTCTTGCTCTGTGCAATGAGGAGAACAGAATCTGGTTAACATTGCATTATTGATCTTTACCTATGCAAGCAAACTGGGAAACAGATAATGCAGACCAGGGGCAGTGTTAATTTTTTTAAACAGTCAACTCCCAAATATGTGTTCTGTGATTTAGCTACAAAAGACCTAGATTTACATCTCCCACCATCTGGTATGATTTCAGTACTGGATTCTCTATGTCCAAAAATCCCCCTATATGCTGAGACAACTAAGACTAATTTTAATGTTAATGTTATATATGTACATATATATTACATATATTCTCAAGTATGTGAATGAATGAAGTGCAAGTATAAAGTAATCAGTTTCATTTGCTCCAGGGTGTACATACCCATTTCTTCAATCAATGGCTTCTTGTCACCTCACTGTCTTCATCACTGTTCTTTTTGCTAATGTCCTTTCTAAGATGGAACACATGTACACAGTACACCAAATATGATATGCCCCATTTGATCAAATCAATCAACAAACTTGTATTAAGAACCTGCTTGTATAGCCTGGCTAAGTGGTGCAGTAGTGTGTTCTGTGACTTTTGCTAAGAATCAATGTAAAGCTCACTGGCCTAAAGCTTGAAGAATGTACTTTCTTTCTCCTTTTGGAAGATCAAATATTTCCCTCTTTCCGGTATCATGGCACTTCTCTCATGGCCCACAGTTTTTTAGAGATCATCTACAGTAAATAATTCAGCAGTCACACCTACAAGTTTTTTTCACTGTCTTGTAGTTGGCCTGGGCTTGGTACCTTGTATGCATTGAAAGTGGCTAGCTTCTCTCCTTTCATCTCCTCACTTATCTTGAGTTTCAGTCTGTCTTTAAGAAGGATTTTAGTTCTGATAGAATACTATTGTGCTATAAGAAATGACAAGCAGGATGCTCTCAGAAAAACCTGGGAAGACTTACATGAACTGATGCAAAGGGAAATGAGCAGAACCCGGAGAACACTGTATATATTAACTGCAATATTGTATGATGATCAGCTGTGAATAACTTAACTATTTGGAGAAATAAAATGATCCAAGACAATTCTGAAAGATTGTGATGAAAAATGTTATCCTTCTCCAGAGAAAGAACTGATGGAGTCTCAATGTAGATCGAAGCATACTTTTTGTTTACTTTATTTTTCTTGGGGTTTTTTGTCTGTATTTTCTTTCACACATCACTTATATGGAAACATGTTTTGCATGACTGCATACATATAACCTGCATCAAATTGATTGCTTTCTCAATAGGAGAAAGGGTGAAAATTTGGAACTCGAAATTTGAAAAAAATGTTAAAATTGTTTTACATGTATTTGGGGAAAAATAAAATATTAAATAAAAAGAAATGTACAGAAGTTTAAAAAAAAAGAATTATAAGGTCCTACGTTTAGGTCCAGAAGGACACTTAGGAGCCATCAAGTCCAATCCACCTCATTGAATGCATATTGAATAGGTCTGCTTTCCCCTTTACTACAAACCATCATCTACACAGCTATCAAAGTGATTTTGTTAAAGCACAGATATGACTATGTCACTCCTCTGCTCTATAAATTCCCTATTGCATCTAGGTTCAATTATAGGCTTCTCTGTTTAGCTTTTTTTCTTTTTTTAAAAAATTATTATTAGTATTTATTTAATATTTCTAGTTGCCAGCATTGATTTCCACAAGATTTTGAATTACAAATTTTCTCCCCATTTCTACCCTCCCCCCCATTCCAAGATGGCATATATTCCAATTGCCCCATTCCCTAGTCAGCCCTCCCTTCTGTCACCCTATTCCCCCCCCCCCAATCGCTTTTTTCCTTACTTTCTTGTAGGGCAAGATAAATTTCTATGCCCCATTGCCTGTGTATCTTATTTCCCCATTGCATGCAAAAACAACTTCTTTTTTGAACATCTGCTTTAAAACTTTGACTTCCAAATTCTCTCCCCTCTTGCCTCCCCACCCACCCTCCCTAAGAAGGCAAGCAATTCTACATAGGCCACAAGTATATCATTATGTAAAATCCTTCCACAATACTCATGTTGTGAAAAACTAACTATATTTTGCTCCCTCCAATCCTGTCCCCCTTTACTCAATTTTCTCCCTTGACCCTGTCCCTTTTCAAAAGTGTTTGCTTTTGATTACCTCCTCCCCCTATTTGCCCTCCCTTCTATCATCCCCCCCCTTTTTATCCTCTTCCTCCTTCTTTCCTGTGGGGTAAGATACCCAACTGAGTGTGTATGGTATTCCCTCCTCAAGTCAAATCCAATGAGAGCAACATTCACTCATTCCCCCTCGCCTGCCCCTTCTTCCCTTCCAACAGAATTGCTTTTTCTTGCCACTTTTATGTGAGATAATTTACCCCATTCTATCTCTCCCTTTCTCCCTCTCTCAATGTATTCCTCTCTCATCTCTTAATTTGATTTTATTTTTTTAGATATCATCCCTTCATATTCAACTCACCCTGTGACCTCTGTCTACATACACACACACACACACAGACCTCACACTCACACACACAGACACACACACACACACATATATATATATATATATATATATATATATATATATATATATGTAATGTATATTGCCTTCAGCCACACTTATACTGAAGTCTCATGAATTATACACATCATCTTTCCATGTAGGAATGTAAACAAAACTGTTCAACTTTAGTAAGTCCCTTATGATTTCTCTTTCTTGTTTACCTTTTCATGCTTCTCTTGATTCTTGTGTTTGAAAGTCAAATTTTCTATTCAGCTCTGGTCTTTTCGCTGAGAAAGCTTGAAAGTCCTCTATTAGCATTATGCTCAGTTTTGCTGGATAGGTGATCCTTGGTTTTAATCCTAGCTCCATTGACCTCCGGAATATCATATTCCAAGCCCTTTGATCCCTTAATGTAGAAGTTGCTAGATCTTGTATTATCCTGATTGTGTTTCCACAATACTCAAATTGTTTCTTTCTGGCTGCTTGCAGTATTTTCTCCTTGATCTGGGAGCTCTGGAATTTGGCGACAATATTCCTAGGAGATTTCTTTTTGGGATCTATTTGAGGAGGTGATTGGTGGATTCTTTCAATTTCTATTTTACCCTCTGGCTCTAGAATATCAGGGCAGTTTTCCTTGATAATTTCTTGAAAGATGATATCTAGGCTCTTTTTTGATCATGGCTTTCAGGTAGTCCAATAATTTTTAAATTCTCTCTCCTGGATCTATTTTCCAGGTCAGTGGTTTTTCCAATGAGGTATTTCACATTGTCTTCCATTTTTTCATTCCTTTGGTTCTGTTTCATAATATCTTGATTTCTCATAAAGTCACTAGCTTCTACTTGCTCCAATCTAATTTTTAATGTAGTATTTTCTTTGGTGGTCTTTTGGACCTCCTTTTCCATTTGGCTAATTCTGCCTTTCAAGGCATTCTTCTCCTCATTGGCTTTTTGGAGCTCTCTTGCCATTTGAGTTCGTCTATTTTTTAAGGTGTTATTTTCTTCAGTATTTTTTTTTGGGTCTCCTTTAGCCAGTCATTGACTTGTTTTTCATGGTTTTCTTGCATCACTCTCATATCTCTTCCCAATTTTTCCTCTACTTCTCTAACTTGCTTTTCCAAATCCTTTTTGAGCTCTTCCATGGCCTGAGACCAGTTCATGTTTTTCTTGGAAGCTTTTGATGTAGGCCCTTTGACTTTGTTGACTTCTTCTGGCTGTATGTTTTGGTCTTCTTTGTCACCAAAGAAAGATTCTAAAGTATGAGTCTGAATCTGAGAGCATTTTCACTGCCTGTTCATGTTCCCAGCCAACTATTTGACCCTTGAGCTTTTTGTCAGGGTATGACTGCTTGTAGAGTAGAGAGTACTTTGTCCCAAGCTTGAGGGGCTGCACTGCTGTTTTCAGAGCTATTTTTACACAGCAAGCTCTGCCACACCAGCGCTCCTTCTCCCCCAACAACTGCCAACCAGGATTGCAGCCCAGATCCAGGCAGGGCAAAGCAGGCTTTGCACTCCCACTCTAATCCACCATTTAATTCCTCCTACCAGGTGGGCCTGGGCCCAGAGGCAACTGCAGCTGTAGTTCTGGAAGCAGCCTCAGAGCTGTACCACCTCCACCGCCCCCAGGGCAGTGGCCAACCTTGAACTCCTTTCACTCTGTCCCAGAAACTTTTCCCACTAACCTTCTCTGTTGTCTTTGGCATTTGTGGGTTGAGAAGTCTGGTGACTGTCACAGCTCACTGATTCAGGGTGCTATGCCTGTTCCACCCAGCTCCTGGTCTTGGCATGGCCCATTCTGTGCTATGCTGTGCTCCGCTCCCAGCTCTGTGCAATAGACCCTTCCCCACGACCATCCAGGCTGTCCTGGGCTGGAGCCCTGTTTCCGTTTGCTATTTCATGGGTTCTGCAGTTCTAGAATTTGTTCAGAGCCATTTTTCCAGGTGTTTGGAGGGACCTGGGTGGGGGGTGGTGGAGCTTAAGCAAGTCCCTGTTTTCCAGCTGCCATCTTCGCTTGGCCCTCTGTTTAGCTTTTAAAGTCCTTCAGAACCTGGCCCCAACTTACTTTTCCACATGTTACTTCCCTTCATTCTTCCTTTGTGCTATCTGTCTTGGGCTACGTTTTTGAAATCTGATTTCACCATTTAGTTATTTTTACACAACTCTCACTATCTCAAACATAAGGACAAGGAAATGCATGAAGGTAGGGAATTGCAAGGAATCGTTTCTGGGGAAAAAATGGAGAGTAAATGAAGGGGATTTATGCGAAATAAGATTTTAATTGCAATCTGAAGCCAGATTTGGAAGGGATTTGAATTTGGCATTTGGTGGGCTTTAGAGAGTCATTGAAGGATTTTGAACAGGTGGGCTTAAATGATCAGTCCTGTATACTAGGAAGATTACTTGGTTAGCCAAGTGTAGGGTAAACTGAAGATGAGAGAGAGGGTCTGAAGATAAAAAGCCCCATCTAGAAAGATATTGAAATACTATATTTCCCCATGTGTAAGACACCCTTTTTTGAAAAATTTGGGGTCTAAAAACTCGGTGTGCTTTATACAGTAGTTGTAGTTTTTTTACTTGCATTTCCCGCTTTTTCACACTTGTTGTCTTTGGGCTCATTGTTTCGCATTTGTTACTGGTATGTTAGGTTATGTTTTGCCATGTTCTGCCCAGAAATGGCTCAGAAAAGATTTTCGTACAATGCTGAATTCAAGTTAAAAGTGATCTAGTTTGCAAAAGTGAATGGAAATCGTGCCGCTGAACGTAAATTTGGTCCTCCTCCAAATGAGAAAACAATCCAAGACGGGCTACAGGAAGAAGAAACCGTACTGAAAACGCCATGGTAGAAGAAGGCCATGAGAGGCAAGTCAGCAAAATGGCCTGATTTAGAGAGGGAATTGAAGATATGGATTGAAGAGCAAAGGGCAATTGGAATTCCCGTGTCCACAAAGATGGTTCATCATGAGGCAAGAAGAATTGCTGATGAAAAAGAATTTACTGATTTCAAAGGAGGACACAATTGGTGCCTCAGGTTCATGAAACGGAATGGACTAGCATGTGTACATGCACCAGACTTGCCCAAAAGATGCCTGAAAGCTATGAGCAGACAAATAAAACTTGAGTTCAATAACTTTATGAAATACATTTTTTTTTTCAAATTTCTGGCCCCAAAATTAAGGTGCGTCTTATACATGGGGAAATACGGTAATTCTGATGAGATTATTGTTGTTGGGTTGTTTTCAGTCATGTCCAATTCTTTGTGATCCCATCTGGGGCTTTCTTGGTACAGATATTGTAGCGGTTTGCTATTTCCTTCTCCTGCTCATTGTATATGGAGCAAAAAGGTTAAGTGACTTGCCTAGGGCCACACGGTTAGTAAGTATCTGAGGCAAGATGAATCTTCCTGACCCCAGGCCCAGTGCTTTATCTACTGTACCATTTAGCTGTCCCTATATCTCTCTGATGAGACTGAGTTAAATTAAGGGTAGTAGTTGGGGGCAGCTAGGTAGCACAGTGAGTAGAGCACTGGCCCTGGAGTCAGGAGGACCTGAGTTCAAATATGACCTCAGACGCTTGACATACTTACTAGCTGTGTGACCTTGAGCAAGTCACTTAACCCCCATTGCCCAGCCTTCCCCCCTCCAAAAACAAAGAAACAAAAATAAGGTAAGGGTAGTAATAGAAAGGATAAGTGTGGGAGAAAAAGAAAAAGAAAACAAGGATTTATTAAGCACTTATTATGTTCCAGGCGCCATACCAAGCACTTAGGATGCAAACATACAAGAGAAAAGATAGCCCTTGCCTTCAAGGAGCTTACATTTTAACATGGGAAGACAATCTACAAAAGGGACTGAAAAATCAGTAGTGGAGAGAGTACTCTGAACAGGTGACAGAGTTCTCAAGTCCAAAAAGTAAGGAACAGAACCAGGAAGAGAATGAATGTCACCCAGCCTGGGCCTTTCCATAGGATAAAGGTACCAAAAGGAACTCTCCAATGGCAGTAGCAGGATAGGTCTTATGGAGGAATATTCCAAGGTTAGCAGGCCTCAGGAATAGTAGGTTATTCTAGACAGAGCGAAGAAGCTCCCGGTGCTGAGGGTGGTCCCAGGATGAGTCAGCAGTAGAAAAAACATAGTTTTGAAGTCCATGAAGTCAGAAACAGGACAGGAAGGAGAGTTTATCACAGAGGTGGAATTGACATGAGTTGAGCCCAGATTGGATAGGGGGGCAAGGGGGAAAAAAATAAATCAAAGATGACTTTAAAATGAACTACCCTGTAGTTCCTTTCCAATACTGAATTGGGATGTGATTATTCTGGCTTTGGAACCATACACATTTGATCACACATGCTTCCTCTACCCTGGGCCAAAAACCATTATCCAAACAGTCCAGCTGTGAGTAGCCAGCATCCAGCTAGGTGAGGATGAGGAAGAAACCTTCAGATGCTCTAGTTTAATGAATGGAATGGATTCATTGAGATCCTGCTGTGCTTCTAACATGAAGCTAAGCTTACAAGCAACAAGATACTGGCCTGAATATCCAAGTCAGACCCTTGGGAGTTCCTGATGCATTGTTCAATATTGTTGCTTGTCCATTATCTCTTTGCGATAGAGTTGAATGGGAAGTTGGGATAGTCCAGAGTCACTTTGGAGGAGGGTTTGGCACCAGAGTCTTCTCCTTCACCTCTCTCCATTACAAAGATGCTTTTCTTTTCCTCCTCTCATAGCCTAACTGAATGTATACCTGTGGTTACCCTGGCCCACAATGCCTGAAGGCCAGACATTGTGCGTATAACCCCTCCCTCAGGGTTTCCCAGTACCCTTAAGGGGGCTTGGGGTGCATCAATCTCTCTGCCATAGGCTCCAGGCCCCATCAAAATTGTTTCCCCAGTTGTAAGAATCCCCTGAAGCCCTGTTCCATTTAACCACTTTACCTTTTACAACAGAATGTTTACTTTAAAGGAACAGACAAACAAATATACAACCATCTCCCCAAAACCTGGGGACATAGTACACACCTGCTTTGCCACCTCAGTCTTTGCAGAGAGGAAGGGAATGAGGTTGACAATTTAGCTCAGTTGCTAAATAGCACAGTCCCAATAAATTCAAAGTCCAAAGCCTTCCTCGAGCTGGAGTCCCAAGTATCCTGACTTCTCAAGGTTTCCTTGCTGGCCTGGCACCAATATCTATCCTAGAATTCTGGCTCCCAGGCCACCATGGCTCAAGCTCCAGGTTTCAGTGGGGACTTCACTGCCTGCACCTACAACTGAAAAAGACAAATGAAACGGGTCATATCAAAACCCTAAACCCATTTCTTGGGGCCATAGGGCCTAAAAGGACCAGTCAGTTCATGGCACCCAAGCTGAAGGTGAGTCAGACCTTGACTGACTTGTTCTCCGTAGTCTCATAATTTTAACCACCCAACCTGTTCTGTCTATGCAGCCAATAGAAAGAGGCTATTGCCACCCATGTGGTAGACAGATCCAACATGTCTTCTCCCCAAAGTGCCTCCATGTTAGGTGATTGGACATGTAAAAGTCCTATCAGATATGCAGATCCACAAAGTCTTTTCTATGAGATGTCATGCAAAACTTCAAGATATCCTGGGAGAAGCCATAATAGCATACTCTCTTGGATTCTCCGTAGAGATTCTTACCTTGTTGAAAACTTACTTCCCTGGCTTCTGGAGTAACCTGTTTTGACTGAATGTAATTGGAGGTGATGAAGACAGTATTTCATTAACCAAGATATTTTGCAGTTGTCAGGGGTTCAATTCAATAAACATTTATGAAGCACCTACTCAGTGCCAGGCACTGCTACTAAGTGCTACTAAGAACTGCTCTCCATCTCCCTGGGCTGTGAAGACTTATAGCAAGGTGAGATTTTCAGTTAATGCCAAATAATTGAAGCAATTATTCAGATCACCCTGGAAAGAAAACTTTTAAAAAATTCTCATGATATCCTATTTCTTTTTTCAAATTCTCACCCATAATATGGATTTTGCTACTGGCTATTGCAGTAACCCTTATGAGGCAGGCAGCACAGTAGTCCAGACCTTTCCAGAGTCTGTGAGTAAATATACTTTGCTTGCAGCTGCCCCTGGAGACTATTCAGATGTCAGCTGGTCCAGGATGCAACTGTATCTCGTCCTCATTGGCTCCCAGAAGCATGAACAACCGTGTTACAGTCTGCACTGGCTCCCCATTTGCTTCTGAGCGCAATTCATGGTAATCACTTTGATCTACAAAGACATTTTGGGCCTTGGTTAACTGAAGTCATTTGGATCTAAATGTTCCCTTCTAATGGTTTCTAATTTTACTCATAAAATTTTTCCATCACAAAATCCACATTTGTAGTACCAAATTGGGAGCTCTGTCAGCAAATGACTTGATCTGCCCTCATTAAGGTGGGTTTTACAAGCACAAGATCAGGGAATATTGCTTTAAAATATGGCCTTATGTCCATGCCAGAGGACAAGCTAACCATTTGTTCAGGATACTGTTAATGTTCCACTTTTGCCTAAAAACATTGCAACTTACTGTAATAGTCATGTCTTTTTTTTTGCAGGTTTGTATAATTTGAGAAACCTTTTAAAACGAGAGAAATGAATTGGGAATGAGTGTCTGCGTGTTTTCATTAAATAAACCCTAGGAAATCTAAGCCAGTTCACGCTAGACCTATAATAACCTTTACTATCCTGCCTTCTAACACAAATGCATTAGACAGAAGCTAATATGGAGCTACCAGCTGGAAGAATTAGCCTGAAAACTAAAAGAAGTTAGTCTAAAATGAAGCAAAGACGTATTAATCAATTTTCAAATATCCATGGAGAAGAATGTAGGTGTTTTAATGCTAACTAACGGTAGAGACCTTTTCTTTACAAACTGCAGTCTGTGGTGTGGATGATTGTCTCAGAATCATTGAATTTGGGTCTATGGCACCATTATAGGCAAGCACATTTCTGTGGTAGATCCCCACTTAATTGATTTAATCTGTGGGAAAAGAACAAGGTGCCACAGCTATGTAAGATCCTGACCCTAGAAGAAAAAAAAACCACCTGAGCTTTGTGAGCATAACTCCTGACTTAAAAAAAAATTACTGAAATACTTAAAAACTCATTGTTTCCTCCTATTATAACAATTACTGTCATTTATTTATTCCTAACCCAGAAGAGATCAGAGATAGATTTCAAAATGTCTATGAACTGTATGGGAAATAAAGTTCTGCTTTAATTTTTATTTATCTCTAAATGAAATTGAACTATTCCTTCAATTATGATTTTTAAAAAATATATTATTGCATCATCAGACTGTTAAAGGGACCCTTGACACCAAAAAGGTAAAAAAAAACATGTAATTCAGTTTTTTTTAGAATTTTCAAATGGCTTTATGTATTTGATCTCATTTGAACTTCACAATGACCTACTGCTCCTACTGGTGTTGTTTAGTCAATTAGGCGCATCTGACTCTGTAATCCCAGTTGGGGTTTTCTCAGCAAAGATACTGGAGTGTGAGAGAAATTATTATTTTACTATTATATTAATAACCAATTATTAAATTGGGATCCAGTTTTTTCTCCTCAGTTTCCTCACTAAGGCCTAACTCCTGTAAAATCTCAGTCTCTGAAGGACATGACTGATTGAGATCACCCCTAGCCTCAGGAAACATGCTCTTCAGTCTTGGGCAGGACCCCTCCACCCCCAACTAGGACACCTACCTTCTGTTTAGAATATAAACAAAATCCAGTCTAGGAGAATTCTTACCCTGGGAAAAGAAGCCTCTGTTCTTGTACCCCTCCATTAGAGTTTAGTGTGACCCAGCTGATGAAGAAGAAAACCAACCAGAGTGGTCTGGATGGAGATGAATTCCTGTGTCCAGATTGCTGGAGGCAGCTGAGTCTCATGATCAAGCCACATCCTTGGTGGGAGGACCTGAAAACTTCTAGGACTGATCCTCATTAAACATGCACCTATCAAGGTTGACTTTCATTTGTCAGGAGCATTCCCTATAAGAAAAAAAGTACATAAAGCTTTCAGGCTCTCCTTGGGTTGTCTTTGGTTAGAGAAAAACCACTGATCACCAATTTATTGATTGTTAGCTAGCCTAATTAATAAATTGATTAATTATCCAGAAACTCTGTCTCTTGGGGTTTTTCATTTTTGACAATTGGTTTATCATTTCCTTTTCCAGCTTATTTTATAGATGAGGAAACTGAGGCAAACAGAGTTAAGTGACTTGCCCAGGGTCACACAGCTAGCAAGTGTCTGATACCAGATTTGAACTCAAGTCCTCTGACTCTAAGCCTGATGCTCTATCCACTGCATACCTAGTTGCCCTTACATGGCATAGTGGGCTTTCTATAGCCCAGAGTTTCTACCACTTTAATCCCTCTAACATCTGGTACCTCTAAGGTAGGAAGAAGTACCCAAGAAACCCTTCAGGAGTATGAGGATGTGGGGGAAGATAGAGCTGGGGAGATGGAGCTACAAGGAAAGAAGAAAAATAACTTCAGCCCTGGATCGTAAAGGGACCAAATTGAGAATCGTATCAGTCAAAGGTAAATGAATTATTGCTGTTTGGGGATAAAGTTGAATGACTTTATTAAAGTATGTGGTAGTGATGATTATGACAAAACAATAACATAACATAAAACGTAACAATAGGGATAGGGAAAGGAGCTGTGATTTCACTGGTGTAGGGAACTCCAGGAGTTCCCTCTACCAATCACCTTCTTTGTAACTTAGAGTCTTAGAATGTTGCACAAATCACTAAGAAGTGGCTTGCCCAGGGTCACACAAACCATGTGTGTCAGAAATGAGACTCGAACCCAGGTCTTTCTGGTTTCAAGGACCACTATCTATTCATTTGGCACACTGGATGTCTCTCTTCAATGAGGCATTTATTGTTCAGTCATTTTCAGTCATGTCTGACTCTTCCTGACCCCTTTTGGGGTTTTCTTGGCAAAGGTATTGGAATGGTTTGCCATGTCCTTCTCCAGCTCATTTTACAGATGAGGAAACTGAGGCAAACAGCGTTACAGTGACTTGCCCAGGGTCAACATGGCTGATACGTATCTGAAGACAGATTTGAACTTAGAAAGATTCAACTTCCTGACTCCAGGCCCAGCACTCTATCCACTGCACCACCTAGTTGCCCTCAAGGAGGCATATACCAAATAAAACCAATAACAACGATGTTGATTATTAAAAGAAGAAAATTGTTATAAGACTTTTAAAAAAATGAAAAAAAGTCATTTGGATATGGAAAAGTCACAATAATAGCTGATATTCATGCAATACTTTATGGTTTTCTAGAGTGCTTTCTGTACAGTAGAGTGGATATTATCATTACCATTTTATGGAAGAAGAAGCTAGACTTAGAGAGTTTAGACATACAGGGAGTTAGCAGGGATTGCTGAGCCTTGACTCCATGTCTTCTGACTCAAACTCAAAGTTCTTTCCCCTCTAGCATGACTTCGGCAAATTACTCTGATATATAGGAGTTCCTTACCATTTAAAGATTAATTACCGTGCAACAAAACAACAATTATCCATATCATTAAATATGCATCACATTAACTTTGTTGTAAGTTCCATTTGATTATAACAGTAAACTATATGTATTTACGCTCAGCCTTTAACGGTCTGTTGCTCACCCAGCATTGTGATCTGTTCATCACTAAAACAGAATGGGAAAACTGGTCTCTATATAGTTCCTGTAATGGAGCCTGAATGCTATTTGACTCAGGGTTTTCTCTGGTAAGTAACTTTTTCACTCTCCTTTGGAGGTCATGAAAAGCCTATTCCATCACTGTTGTGGTTTCACCATTCAGAACTCAGTGTAACTTTGTTGGGCGAGAGAATGTAAACCTTTCTGTGGATTGGTAGGGGCAACATATGGTGACTAGCCAATAGATTAAGGAGGGCAGCCTTCCCTTTCAGAAGTATTCCCTATTTATATTCCCCTCTAGCACATTCCTCCCTGAAATCTGAGGTCATGTCTTGGTAGCCATGGTTTCCTCCATAGTGTTGGCTACACTCACTTGGTTAACTCCAGTAGACAGGTAGGTATTTTCCTGGTGACTTTTGGGGTAATGTGCAATTTTTGTCCCTTTTTCAAGGTGGAAAACCAGTTAGCACTGACCTGCCTCTTCCTAGTGACTTTGACCTCATGTCATGGAAATTGGCCACGTTAAGTCAGTAGGTGGTTCAACCCTCATGAAAACCCTCAATTTTAGGAACATTTAAATAGATATTTCAAGATCTGTAATTTCATCCACTCTAGCTTTCATAAATGGAGATCACAACTCTTCTCTTGGACATTTCGGGCACTTAGCATAGTGCCTGACGAATTATAAAGTGCTTAATCAGGCAACTTGGCATAGTGATTAGGGCACTGGACTTGGTATTAAGGAAGACCTGTGTTTGATTCCTGACCCAGAAAAGTTAGGCTAGGAGCTCCTTGAGAGCAGATTTTTTTGTGTGTTTCTTTGTGTCTCCATCAATTAGCACAGTACTTGGCACTTGGTAGGTGCTTGGTGAATGAATGCTAAGTTGTCTGGTTAACTGACTGACTGGCTCTGGGCAAATCACTTAACCTCACTCAACCTCAGTTTCCTCATCTGAAAAATGGGAATAATAATAGCACCTCACTCTCAAGATTGTCTCGAAGGTCACGTGAGATAGTATAAGGAAAGAGCTTTGCAAACCTTCAAATGCCATATACATGTTGGCTAGTGTTATTATTTGTCTGGCCTTTAACTTAGCCATTCATTCATAGTCTTTCAAGAGTTGCTACTAAGTCTGATTTTCACAATGATTAGGGAAAAAGGAAAAGAGCCTATATGTTCTAAAACCCTTATAGCAGCTCTCTTTGTGGTGGCAAACAATTGGAAACTGCAGGGATGCCCATCAGTTAGGGAATGGCTGGACAAGTTGTGGTGTATGTGATGGAATACTACTGTGCTGTAAGAGATGATGAGGTCGACGATCCTAGAAAAACATGGATAGACTTGCATGAAATGATGAAAAGTAAGATGAGCAGAACCAAGAGAACATTTTGTACAGTAAGAACAATATTGTTTTAAGAATGACTTTGAGTGACTAAGGCATTTTGACTATTATAAATACCCAAATTAACTACAAAGGACATATGAAGGACTATGCTATCTGTACCCAGAGGGAAAAAAACCTGATAAATAGAAATATGTGTAGGATAGTTTTACACATATGTGTATGTATATATACCTAGATATACATTCATATATCCTTTTTTTGTCTAATGGTAGCCATCTCTAGGGCAGGGGTGGGGAGGGAAGAGAAAAAAGTAAAAAAGAATGTTATGTGATAACTTTATTATATATTTAAAAGGAATGGCAAGTTGTATGTAACAGATTTGCAGTTTCATATACTATCAATTTTTTTCTATTTTACTGTGTTATGGAAATGCTTGTTTCATTTCTTATGTTCAGAAAAAAGTAAATAACTTTTTTTTTAAAAAAGAGTTGCTCTGGTGGAAAAATTCATTACTCTGTGGGCCAACCTGGTGAAGAGGTTCTCCAGACTAAGGCTGATTCTCAGACAAGAGTTGCAGATTTCCTCATCAGGTCCAAACTTGGAGCCTCTCCAGTTTGGTAAGATCAGGTTTTCAAAATATGGGTTTCCAGAACCTAGAATCACCTCTCCACTGTGATGAGGTTTCCAAGGACTTTAATTCCCAAGTGCCCAGTGAAAAGAAGATGACCTTATAATCGACAAAATACCATACCTATTACTTCGTCTCAAAAAAATACTTTTTTGTAATATATTTCTTCCTCTTCTCCTCTGTTTTGCTGAAATTATATGAGGACAACAAAACCAACCAGCAGAGACATAACTTGAATTTTTTGTGCCCAAGGCAAGCAGTGCAATATGTCTCCTTCGAGTCTGTCTCTCATTCTCTCTCTGTGTCTCTGTCTCTCTCTCTCTCTCTCTCTCTCTCTCTCTCTCTCTCTCTCTCTTTCTCTCTCTCCCCCCCCTCAAGATAAATCCCGTTGAGGGTGCTGCTGGTGGCTTTCTTTTTAGCTAATTATTCTTGCTAATTAGGTGCTAAGCACAGTTGTTCCTTTACTGCTCAAGGATTTTGGTACTCTAGATGCCCTTTATGTGTTAGTGCCCTGGGGCAAAACTTTGATAATTCTACCCTAGGTAAGGGTCTGCTAACCACTTTGGCCTAGTACAGGGCAGAGAAGTATTTCAATATCATTCTCCTGTATAGATTCGTCAAGTGAAAATAAGATATTCTTGCACACCATTGGAAGTAATTATAACAAAAGGAAATGCTGAAAGATAATTCTAGAAATAGTATAAGCATTAATCCCTGAGAAATCCTATATGCATACAGTTTCAGTGAAATTGTGTTCTCCATTTTAAAATATAAAGAATTCCACCCTCTATGTCTGCTTTTGCAAGATTATAAAAATGCCTTCTAATTTAGTGAATGGAGGGTTTTCTTTTCCTCTTCCATTAACTCTCCCCAGCAGGACATTTATCTGCATCTTATTCTTTGTTGTTTAAAGTTCAATGTTGCCATTTTAAAATTATTGAACATCCTGCCTTTCAAAGACAAATATTACCTTAACACCGAGTATATAATGAATATTCCTTTCTATGGAATACTTGCTCTTTATATAAAGAAAAAAAAATCTCACAGAGCAGCCTTTGTTGGGTTTTCTTTGTCTAGGGCCACACCAAAAGCAAATTTTTCGAATTAATTCACTTATCTATTGTCTCTGACTTAGACAACTTGGAACAATGGTCGTGTCGTGTACCTTCAGGTATTCCCTACTGTTCATGCCTGTCGAAATCCCAAACAATTATAGATGAACTCCGTGCTCTCTCTATTAAGGTCTGCTTATTTCTCTCCTGCTGTCAGGACTGCCTGCTGTGTTTTTCAAACATGGAAATCTTTTCAATAGCAATATCCTTAATTGTGCAAGTGATAATCTTTGCCTGGGTTGTCTCAGAATTTTAATAACCTGGAAATTTACAGTAAAGGAAAGAACATCAACCAAATGACTCATCCTGGAGTAGACCTGGTTGCCTTTCCTGATATTTGCTTGTTCTTCTGCCTACCTGCATAGATTGATTGTCGCAACTCCTTTTTCCTTAACTGACTCTCTTATTTTTTAGATCTGCCTCTTTGAACCTTCCACCCATTGTTCCTTGTTCTACTCTCTGGGACTAAGCAGAAAGAGTCTGATCCCTCTTCCCCATGACAGTCCTTCAAATGTTTAATGAAACCTATCATGGCTTCATTCCCTCCTCCAAGTCTTTTCTTTTTTTAAGTATTTACTAATGTATTTATTTTTTAGTTTTCAACATTCATTTCCACAAGATTTTGAGTTTCAAATTTTCTCCCTTTTCTCCCCTACCCCCCACCCCAAGATGACATCTCTTTTCTTTTCCAGGCTAAATATTCCTTAAATATTTCTTCAGCTAATCCTTCTCAGGCATGATCTCAATGCCTTTCACCATCATAGTTATCTTCTCCAAGATGTTTGTTCTCTAATTCATCAATATGACCTCTTGAACTGAACAGCATAGTCTAGTTGTGGTCTAACCAAGAGAGAGTGCCACATGATTATCACCTTCTTCATTCTCTTTATCATTATCCTTTTCTTATTGTAGTTTAAAATTATATTAGCTTATTTGTGGGGGTAAGGTCACACTGTTGAATCGTATTGAGCTTACAGTCCCCCAATAATCAAAGATCTTTTTCATAGCAACTACTATTTAACCACTCTTTTCCTACCTTGTACTCATGTAGTTGATTATTTGAACCCAAATGTAAGACTTTACATTTATCCTCTTGATCATCATTTTGTATGGTGCTCAGTTTTCTTACCTATTCTTCTTTTGAAATAAGTCAACATAGTTGTGTGATTTTTTTAATGGTATAAGCTTAACATCCTCTAGTCTTGATGTCACCGAAATTTGTGTGACCAAATTTTTTAACTTGTCACACATATCCTGATTTCACAATACTATAAATTCCTTAAGGAATAAAAAAGGAAATTGATATTGAAGAAAGGAAAGAAGCATTTTATTAAGCACCAACTATGAACTAGGTGCTATGGGAACCACTTTACAAATAGCCTCTCATATGATCCTTACAAAAACCTTGGGAGGTAGGTGCTATTACTATCCCCATTTTACAGTTAAGGAAACTGAGGTGGACAAAGGTTTGCCCAGGGTTACCCAGCTACTAAGTGTCTGAGGCTGCATTTGACCTAATGTCTCCCTGACTACAGGCCCAGTGCTTTATCCATGTGTTACCCAGCTGCTTTCAGCTAGGAAGAATCTCTGGGGACTTTCCCCCCTTAACTAAATGATCCTCTCTCACAAAAGAAATTTAACTTCTTCCTATTTTGACTTCTTGTATGATTAGAAAATATTCATCCTGCTAAAGTCTTGTGCTTGAGCCATCATTATTGAAGACTTCAGATGCATACTGTTTATTCAAGATAGAAGCCTCAGAAGGTCTAGAGAGCTAGTCCCACTGTCATCTTTAGATGAGTCCTGCTGCTAATTGAAAAGGTTTGGGAATTCCATCATGAATTTCTAAATATAGAGAACTAAAGAGTGGAAAAAAACATGAAAAATGATTGAGGAGACATAACACAAAACTTTATTGCTCATTTATTTTGTCAAGTGTGATTTATGGCATTGTAATGTGTTGTAGATAAACTATGCAAGATTTTCATTTTTATGAAGTCTTAATAATCTACGTGGCAGCATTACTTTTGGTCTTGCAATTGTCCTCATAAATTAGCTGGAAATTTTTAGTCATTTATTAGTTTGGGGCCAGAAAAATACATTGATGAAAGAAACTATCTTCCAACTCAACTCCTCTGGCTCTACTTTTGATTTCCATTGAATGCTTGACCTGGAGTTAAGGAGACAGGAATAGAAATCTTGCCTCAGAGATTCTGGGCAAATCACTTCACTTGTCTCAGCCTCAGCTATAAAATGGAGTTAAGAATAGCACCCACCTCCCAGAGAAGAGCAAATGAAATAACATAGAGAAAGCACTTTGTAAACCTTAAAATGCTAGACATTATTCCTATTGCTCATAAGTTCATATTAAAAGCAGTTTTAGATATGATCATAGGACCCTAATTAATATATATATATATATATATATACAAAATTAAGACTTTTTCAAGGCATGCCTAAAAGAATTGTATGAACTAATGCAAAGCAAAAGCTATAGAATCATAATGACCACAATGATATGGGCAGCTAGGTTGTAGAGTGGGTAGAGTACCAGGCTGTAATGGTAATCAGGGAGGGACTTTTTTTTAATTGTTTTTTCTTTGGGAATACTGAGATAATCAAGTACCTTTGATGAATCTTGCCTTTCAAATGTAATGGCAAGCAAAGTGGGACTTTCTGCTGCTTTTTGTTTGAGTACTTCTCAGCACTGAGTTAATCAAGTACCTTTGATGAATCTTGCCTTTGTTTCAATCAGGGGTCTTTGATTAAATCAAGAGTCTTTTATGACCTGCTTAAGAAACAAGAAAGCCCCAGGCTCCAGGCCCTATACCCTTTTGCTAAGTAGGTACTAAGCTCCAGGGCCCTGAGAAGGGTATGTATGATCTGAGGCTGGTGTTTTTGTTTTGGGGCTCTCACTCACTGGAAGAGTGCCATGTGACTTGACCAGACGCGATTCTGGGTAGCCATCACAGAGCCCCCCAGGTTTGAAAACCCAGATTTTTATACTTCTCTTTCTGGTAACTGTATGTATTGCTATAGTTAGTTGTTTAGAAGCTTGTCTATTGGTTTGTGTTTATTTGCTCTGTTTATATAATGTATGCTTGTAATTTGTACATTCCCTGAAGTTCAGGGTGCTGGCTTGCCCCCTGAACTCAGTGAATGACATATGTATGTTTAATTAAAGTTAGATTGTAAACCCCTTAAAGTTGCTTTCCTTAGAAAAGCATATCAAAGAACCTGTGCTAGCAGCCCTCCTGTGTGCTGGTGTTATTCAGCCTTATGCCCCCACAGCAGGTGCTAGTAACATTGTTGTTATATAGGACTGGAGTCAGAAAGACCTGAGTTCAAATTGGGCCTCAGACATTTACTACACATATGGGCCTAGGCAAGCCACTTAAACTCTGTTTGCCTCAGTTTCTTCATCTGCAAAATGGGGATAAAAACAGCACTTATCCCCCAGGATTGTTTAAAAATCAAATGTGCTAATAATTGTAATGCACTTCTACTTGGCGCATAGTAGGCACTATATAAAAGTGACATATTGTCATCTTGATCATTATTGATATCAATTAGTATTATTGGTATAAAATTATTATATCAATAGTGTCACTTTTATTATATTGTTAACATTATTATTGTTGATATTATTGTTGATGTAAGAAGTCATACTAAAAGACAAAAAATTCAGATTAAGTGCAAAAAACAATATGATTCCAAAGGATACTTCTCTCAGTCAAGTAGCAGAGGACTATGGGTCTGAAATGCCATGTATGCAGCACCAAGTGTGGTCGTTGTATACATTGGTTTTAGCTTAATCATGATTCTTGTAAGGGAGGGTTCAGTGGGGCTGGGGGAAGTTATTACAAAACCTACTGGAGTAAAACAAGAAGCATCAATAAATCATTTTTTAAAAACATGAAAGGCATGCTTGTACCTGCCTGAGGATGAAGTGAGAAAAGCTGGGAGTTCCTGCTAAAGACTGGACTAGATTTAAGGAAATAGGTCTGAGGTAAAGACCTCAGAAGAGAAAGCAAAATACAGGAAGCAGACCACTAGCTCAGACAATGGTATTAGACCAACTCTATGGGCTAATTGTACAGCCGCCCATCACAGAATTAGGCATTTAGGCCTTGTTTGTTCTTGTGTAGATAGTGAGGTCAAACTTTTGAGTATTCATGGCCCTCATTTAGAAGGTTTTGCAGTTTTCAGGGCTTGGTGCCATCTGGACAATTCCAGCCACAACTGGGAGAAGGGAAATGGAAGAAATATTTCTATAGCACCTACTATGTGCCAGGCCTTGTGCAATTATTATCTTATTTGATCCTCACAACAACCCTGTGGGGGAGGTGCAATTATAACCCCCATTTTATGGTTGAAGAAACTGAGGCAAAATGAGGTCAAGTGACTTGCTCAGAGACACATAACTAGGACGTGTCTGAAATTGGATTTGAAGTCATGTTTTCCAGACTCCAGGACCAGAGTTCTATCCTCTGCAACATCAGCCTACATCTGTAGGACCTCAAGTCTTCCTTTTGGCCCCCATTCTGGACATTCTTTGTGACAGTGACAAACAGCTTTGGTGAACACAATATCCATTTTATAATTTGCTTGATATTAATAATGAAAGACTCATTGAACAAAATTAACTCTGTCACATTTTTCTAGTAAGCATGGATGACTTTGACATATGTATGAGACTCACCTTGTAGGAAGAGTGCCTTTAAGGTAGGTTTTTCCAATGAGATATTTTACATTATCTTCCATTTTTTCATTCCTTTGGTTCTGTTTTATAATATCTTGATTTCTCATCAAGTCACTAGCTTCCACTTGCTCCAACCCAATTCTTAAGGTGGTATTTTCTTCAGTGGTCTTTTGGACCTCCTTTTCCATTTGGCTAATCCTGCCTTTCAAGGCATTCTTCTCCTCATTGGTTTTTTGGATCTCCTTTGCCATTTGAGTTAGTCTATTTTTCAAGGTGTTGTTTTCTTCAGTATTTTTTGGGTCTCCTTTAGCTAGTCATTGACTTGTTTTTCATGGTTTTCTTGCATCACTTTCATTTCTCTTCCCAATTTTTCTTCTACTTCTCTAACTTGCTTTACCAAATCCTTTTTGAGCTCTTCCATGGCCTGAGACCAGTTCATGTTTTTCTTGGAGGCTTTTGATGAAGGCTCTTTGACTTTGTTGTCTTCTTCTGGCTGTATGTTTTGATCTTCTTTGTCACCAAAAAAGATTCTAGAGTCTGAGTCTAAGTCTGAGTCTGCATCCTTTTTCTTTGCCTGGCCATGTTCCCAGCCAACTATTTGACCTTTGAGCTTTTTGTCAGGGTATGACTGCTTGTAGAGTAAAGAGTGCTTTGTCCCAAGCTTTAGGGGCTGTGCTGCTATTTTCAGAGGTACTTCTTCACAGCAAGCTCTGCCACACCAGCGCTCCTCCTCGCTCAGGAACCACCAACCAGGACTGTGACCCAGATCCAAGCAGGGCAAAGCAGGCTCTGCATTCCCACTCTGATCCACCACTTAATTCCTCCCACTGGTGGGCTTGGGGCCAATAGCAACCACAGCTGGAGCTCTGGAAGCAGCTGCAACACTGCACCACCTCTGCTGCCCCTGGGGCTGGGACCACCTGCACACTCCTCTCACTCAGGTCCAGCAGTTTTTCCACTAACCTGCTCTGTTGTCTTTGGCGTTTGTGGGTTGAGAAGTCTGGTAACTGCCATAGCTCAATGATTCAGGGCCCTGTGGCCTGTTCTGCCCAGCTCCTGGTCTGGTTGGTCCTGGCACCCTACACTGGGCTGCGCTCTACTCCCAACACAGTGTAATAGACCCTTCCCAGCAACCAGCCAGGCTATCCTGGGCTGGAGCCCTGCTTCCCTCTGCTATTTCATGGGTTCTGCAGCTCTAGAATTTGTTCAGAGCCATTTTGAAGAGACCTGGGGGAGAACTTAAGTGAGTCCCTGCTTTCCAGCTGCCACCTTGACCCCACCCCCTTCCATTCTTAATATTGTACAGCTAGGTTGTGCTATTATAACAGTCTAAATGCTATAATAGTGACAGCCAACATTTATATAGATAGAAACTTTCAGGTTTCCAACATGCTTTGCAAATATAAACTCATTGGATCATCAAAACAACCTTGTAAGGTAGGTACAATATATTATTACTCCTGTTTTACAGATGTGACTGTGGCTGACTAGCTTTATGTCACCTAACTGCCATGGTGTAGCAAGGCATCATGGTATGTGAGGGTGAAATTCACATCTTTTTATACTTTCAAATCTTTGATATAAAGATCTTTAAAGAGCATTTAGATGTTTTGTCTGTAGTTCTTGTACTGATTTCATCCTTAATTGTTCTTGTGTTGATTTTGATTAAAAGTGCTCACAAAGTTTTCATAAAACTTGTTTTCCTCTCTAGTGTTTCTTGCTATTGTATGACGCAATGCTGCTCACAACCTTCTAGCTCCTCCATACAAATTTCAAACAAGTTAATAGTCCAAATGCATATAGCCTTCAGCTGTTATGTCTCCATGTAACAAAGAAATCAAGTGTTTTCTGGTTAAGGCAGTTTGTAGGCCCTTTAGATCCCCTCATTATGACAGTTAATTTACATTAGTTAGCTTTATTTAGGAAATGTTTATAGGGGGGCCAGAGCCAAGATGGAGACTGAAAAGCAGGGACTAGTGTGACCTCCCCACCAAGTCCCTCCAAAAAACAAAAAAAAATGGCTCTGAACCAATTCTAGAGCTGCAGAATCCACAAAAGAGCAGAGGGAAGCAGGGCTCTAGCCCAGGACAGCCTGGATGGTCTCTGGGTGAGGTCTATCCCACACAGAGCTGGGAGTGGAACAGAGCAGAGTGGAGCAGAGCCCAGCATGGGCGATGTGGACCAACAAGACCAGAAGCCAGGCGGAGCATGCCCTAGTGCCCTGAATCAGTGAGCTGCAGCAGTTACCAGACTTCTCAACCCACAAACACCAAAGACAACAGAGAAGGTTAGTGGGAAAAGCTGCGGAAGTGGAAGGAGTTCCCGGTTTGGCTACCGCCCCAGGGGCAGGGGAGGTGGGGCAGCTACAGAACTACAGCTGCAGTTGATTCCAGCCCCAAGCCCACCTGGTGGGAGGAATTAAGTGGCAGATCAGAGCAGGAGTGTACAGCCTGCTGAAGATCTACGTCCAGTCTGGGTTGGGGGGTTCTTGGGGAAGGAGGAGTGCTGGTGTGGCAGAGCTGGCATGTCCCCCCAGGCATGGAACATAATTCTCTAAACTCTACAAGCAGTCATACCCCGCTGAAACACTCAAGGGTCAAGTTAGTTGGTTGGGAATATGGCCAGGCAGCGAAAACACACTCAGATTCAGTCTCAGACTTTGGAATCTTACTTTGGTGACAAAGAAGACCAAAACATACAGACAGAAGAAGTCAACAAAGTCAAAGAGCCTTCATCAAAAGCCTCCAAGAAAAACATGAACTGGTCTCAGGCCACGGAAGAGCTCAAAAAGGATTTGGTAAAGCAAGTTAGAGAAGTAGAAGAAAAATTGGGAAGAGAAATGAAAGTGATGCAAGAAAACCATGAAAAACAAGTCAATGACTTGCTAAAGGAGACCCAAAAAATACTGAAGAAAACAACACCTTGAGAAATAGACTAACTCAAATGGCAAAGGAGCTCCAAAAAGCCAATGAGGAGAAGAATGCCTTGAAAGGCAGAATTAGCCAAATGGAAAAGGAGGTCCAAAAGACCACTGAAGAAAATACTACCTTAAAAATGAGATTGGAGCAAGTGGAAGCTAGTGACTTGATGAGAAATCAAGATATTATGAAACAGAACCAAAGGAATGAAAAAATGGAAGACAATGTAAAATATCTCATTGGAAAAACCACTGACCTGGAAAATAGATCCAGGAGAGATAATATAAAAATTATTGGACTACCTGAAAGCCATGATCAAAAAAAGAGCCTAGATATCATCTTTCAAGAAATCATCAAGGAGAACTGCCCTGATATTCTAGAGCCACAGGGCAAAATAGAAATTGAAAGAATCCACCGATCACTTCTTCAAATAGATGCCAAAAAGAAATCTCCTAGGAATATTGTCACCAAATTCCAGAGCTCCCAGATCAAGGAGAAAATACTGCAAGCAGCCAGAAAGAAACAATTTGAGTATTGTGGAAACACAATCAGAATAAACCAAGATCTAGCATCTTCTACATTAAGAGATCGAAGGGTTTGGAATACAATATTCCGGAGGTCAATGGAGCTAGGATTAAAACCAAGAATCACCTACCCAGCAAAACTGAGTATCATGCTCCAAGGCAAAATATGGATTTTTCAATAAAATAGAGGACTTTCAAGCTTTCTCAGTGAAAAGACCAGAGCTGAATAGAAAATTCAACTTTCAAACACAAGAATCAAGAGAAGCATGAAAAGGTAATCAAGCAAAAGAAATTGCAAGGGACTTACTAAAGTTGAACTGCTTTGTTTACATTCCTACATGGAAAGATGATGTGTATGATTCATGAGACCTCAGTATTAGGGTAGCTGAAGGGAATATTCACGTATATATAGATAGATAGATAGATATAGATAGATAGATATAGATATAGATATGTATGTATGTATATACATACACACACATATATATGTTTGTGTACATATATGTATATGTGAGTGTGTATGTATATATATATGTATGTATGTGTATATATATATATATATATATATATATAAAGAGAGAGAGAGAGAGAGAGAGAGGGCACAGGGTGAGTTGAAGATGAAGGGAAGATATCTAAAAGAAATAAAATCAAATTAAGGGATGAGAGAGGAATATATTGACAGAGGGAGATAGGGAGAGATAGAATGGGGTAAATTATCTCGCATAAAAGTGGCAAGAAAAAGCAGTTCTGTAGGAAGGGAAGAGAAGGCAGGTGAGGGGGAATGAGTGAATCTTGCTTTCATCAGATTTGACCTGAGGAGGGAATACCATACATATTCAATTGGGTAACTTACCCCACAGGAAAAAAGGAGGAAGATGAAGATAAAAAAAAGGGGGAGGGGATGATAGAAGGGAGGGCAGATGGGGGTGGAGGTAATCAAAAACAAACACTTTAGAAAGGGGACAGGGTCAAGGGAGAAAATTCAATAAAGGGGGATAGGTTAGGAAGGAGCAAGATATAGTGAGTCTTTCACAACATGAGTATTGTGGAATGTTTATACATAATGATATACATGTGGTCTATGTTGAATTGCTTGACTTCTTAGGGAGGGTGGGTGGGAAGGGAAGAGGGGAGAGAATTTGGAACTCAAAGTTTTAAAAACAGATGTTCAAAAACAAAAAAAAAGTTTTTGCATACAGCTAGAAAATAAGATACACAGGCAATGGGGCGTAGAAATTTATCTTGCCCTACAAGAAAGAAAGGGAAAAGGGGATGGGAGGGGAGTGGGGTGACAGAAGGGAGGGCTGACTGGGGAACAGGGCAACCAGAATATATGCCATCTTGGAGTAGGGGGGAGGGTAGAAATGGGGAGAAAATTTGTAATTCAAACTCTTGTAAAAATCAATGCTGAAAACTAAATATATTAAATTTAAAAATGTGGAAAAAAAAGAAACACTAAGGAGCTTAGAAATAAATGGAGTTTTCATTAAAAAAAGGAAATGTTTATAATCTCTTTCAAAGCCCATTCCTCCATTCATTTTCCATTTTGGGAATATCAACTTGTTGTGAAGATCAAATGATATAGTATCTATAAAAAGCACTTAGCACAGTGCCTGGCATATAGTAGTTTATTCCCTTTCCTTTTTTGAAATAAGCCATATCTTTTTCTTCTTTTAGTTTTAAATTAATTTTTATCTTTGTTTTAACAAGTTCATGGCCTGATTGTACATGAATAGCTGATTTGGAAATGTCTTCTGTGTTAGTAACATTTATCATCTGTTAAAATATAATCAATTTCAATTTTTGTGATGTTCTAAGGATCATAGATTTAGAAGCTGGAAAGGACTATGGAGAACACTGTACAGATGAGGAAAATGAAACCCAGAGAGGTTAGGTGACTTGCCCTGGGTCACACAGACAGTATGTGACTGAGGTGAGATTTGAGCCCAAGCTCTTAGGCTCCAAATCTGTTGTGCTTTCCTTCATACTATACCACCTCTCCCTGTTTTTAGGTGGACACATAGAAAAAGTGAAGGATAACTAATGAGCAGCCCATGTAGTTGAGTACCATCTATGCAAAGTCAGGACATCTAGAGGAAGCCCATCAGAACATTGGGTGAACCCTCTGCTAAATTTAGAGGAAGATATAGAAAGGAGACACACAGGATGGATGAGTTGCAGTCTCTGCCATAGGAACAATTGATGTGATCATCAATCCATCAAGATATTGGGTGTTTTTCATTTCTACAACCTCCTAACTCTTTTCTTCAAGGAATCATTCAAGATTTACAGATGTGGAGCTCATGCAAGGTCTATAAACTGTTGGCTTCTCTCATTTTTAAACTCTGAACCATATTATCTAAACTTTTTTGCCATCCTTACCATGCCACCTTTTGCTCTGAATTTGCCAAGTTATCAAAGAACATGTCTACTTATTGATTGACAAGAAATAAACATAGTCAAACAAAATCAATCTGCATATTAGCCATGCCTGGAAATGCATGTGCTATTCTGCATCTCTAGTTCATCACTTCTCTGCTAAGAAATAGAAATTATGTTTCGTCATCATTTTCTGGAGGTGTGATTAATAGTTACACTGGTCATAGTTCTTAAGTTTTTTATGGTTCTTTTCTTTAAAATGTTGTAGTCATTGTTTGAATTGTTGTCCTGGTTCTGCTCACTTTGTTCTGTACCAGTTCATACAAGCCCTTACAGATATTTCTGAATCCATCCTTTTCTTCATTTCTTATGGTACACTACAATTATTTATATGCCACATTTATTCAACTATTCTCCAAGATAGTCATCTTCTTTGATTCCATTTCTCTGCTATAACAAAAAATGCTGCTATAAATATTTTTTCTGCATATAGGATCTTTCCCTTGTTTCTTTGATCGCTAGCATAGATACCTAATAGTGGTATAGCGGTTTAGTGATTTTCATATTCCCAAATTGCTTGCCAAAATGCTTGGAGCAATTCGTAGCTTCACCTGCAATTATATTATTATGGTTATCCTCTAATAGTTCTTCCAACATTATCCTTTCTTCCCTTTTTCTCATCTTTGTCAACTTAATGGGGGATGAGATGAAACCTCAGAGTTGTTTTAATTTATACTTCTCTTATTATTAGTTATTTGGAGTATTTCTTCATATGGTTGTTGATAGGTTGCCTTTCTTCTTTTCATAGTCCATAGCCTTTGACTATTGTATATGTTGAATCTGGAGGGTTCTATTGAGTTCTTCATTGAACTGCAGTGGATGTTGGCACATAATCTACAATTGTTTTCATGTTGACATTCTTGTAGATGTTTATTATTAGCACCACAATACCATATGTCTCATAAAATGAGGTTTCAAGAAACCAAGATGTCCAACAAAACCAGCTCTAAAGAGAACCTGTGAGTCACCCTTCCACGTAGCTACAGCTTCCTTTTGTCTCCTGGTTTCATTCATAACAACAATGCCAAGTCAATATGATTCACTTCCTCTTGCAGGAAGTCCTAGTGTTAGTATTAGACAGAGATCTCACATTGAGAGAAGAGCAGTCTAAAAACAGTTTAAACACCCTGTGATTCTTTTATACTCTCTTGGGCTCTTGCAGACCACTCCTCCACCACCAACATAAAGAAGTAGGTTGCAGCCACTGAGGACTGATGGTCATTTGGACTTTTTCTTTTTGAAATGAGTTGCTTTGTCCATAGAATTCTTTACCAAGTTGCCTGACTACTAGTGATAAGCATCTCGTCATTAGCTAGGCTGGTCCTCAGAGGGCAGACTCTGTTGTTGGGGCCATTCTCAAAGCCTTTCCATCATAGTGCAGTTTACCAGATTTATGTGCTCTAAAGATGTACCTCTCCGAAACTCAGGGACACCTGGATGCCATGATGAGGCATTGGAATAGGAGATCATGGAGGATAGTTGACGAAAGTTACAAAATTTTCTGTTGCAAATTTGCTATATGATTTTAACATTAACTAAACCATTCTTACGAATCTAAATCTGGTTGCCAAAATGATGAATGAGGATGAATACACTTTAGGCATATCATTACCAATATTGTTGTAGAATAAGGTTGGGGAAGTTTAATTCCTTGAGGAAGGAATGAACTGAGAAACCTAATATACAAGACCAATTGCATACTAATGATTTTAATTTACATAATCCCCTCGGGATAGTCTCTGAAAATGCCTGGAAACAAGGAAGATTCACTAGACTGACTGAAGAAGCTTCATTCATTTAAGCAAATCTCTAGTTTAGAGAATAGAGCTCTAGCTTTGACTCTACCAGGAGCTAGGCACTAGGTGAATTATTTCTGTTTTCTGTGCATTCATTTTCTGAATTGCAAAATAGGATATTTTATATATTGTTAGTAACCTATTTCACAAATTCATTGGGAAGATCAATTAAATATGCATGATAAGCATAAAGCACTCTCTGATTAATAAGAAAATAAGGAGAGGCAACATGTTGTAGTAGAAGGGGAACTGAACTTAGAGTAAGAAAGACTTGGGTTCCAATCCAGCCTCACTAGCTGTGTGACTCAGTTTTCTCATCTGTAAACTGCAGGGGGTTAGACTCAGCCTCTAAGGTCCCTTTTAGGTTTAAATCTTTAATCCTATTATTATAGGAATCATAGGATTACAGATTTATAACTGAAAGAGAATGTCCATTTCCCATTTCTGTGCCCTGCTTGGAATGTTCCCCACTAATTCCTGGAAGCGATAGCTCTCTTCAAGGCTCAGCTTAAGTACTGCCTCTTCCAGGAGCCTTTCCTGTTTCCTTCACTTGTTAGTTCTCCACCTCCTCCTACCCCATCCCATCTCCAGCCCTGATCACTTTGTCCATATCCCCTATATTTACATGTCAGCTAATATGAGGTGGAATGGTTTGGTTGAAAGAATACCAGATTCGGAGTCTGAAGACCAGGGTTCAAAATCACAGCTCTGTGCAACTTTGGGGAAAATCACATCTCCCTGATTCCCTGTTTCTTCATTTATAAAATGAGAGGGTTGAACTAAATGGCCTCTAAGGTTCATTCTGTATCCAAAATTACAATTTTATGTTGCATCTCTCCAGTAGAATGCAAGGTCCTTGAAGGCAAGCAGTGTGAGGGAGGTAGGATGGTGCCTCAGAATGCCTTCTTAGTCATATGCTGCTTGTGTGATTTGGGGCAAATGGCTTACCACCTCTGAGCCCCCATTTCCTTATCTGTAAAATAAAAGCACTGGACCAGATGACTTCTGAGTCTCTTACAGCTTTCGATCTTATAATCACACCTTTTTATTTGTGTCCCCAGTGCCTGAACACTGTGAGAACTTAACAAATGCTTATTGATTGATTGATCTCAGAGGTCTCTGTCTCCAACCACCTTGTTTTATGGATGAGGAAATTGAAGCCCAGAGACATTAAGTGGTTTGGCTCAGTAGAAAGGCAATGGATGTACGAGTGGAGAGATGACGGGGAGCATACACCCCCAAAGGCCTACTTGCTAATGTCTTTATGGAGTCATGCAAATGCATGGCAGGGTGTATGAACTGTCTATGGATCATTCTGGGATCATGAATGTGTGCTTGAAGGATAATAGGAATATATAAGAAGCTATGCACAGCAGATAGATAGACATACTTGAAATCAGAACACTTGAGATTAAATTCTGCCCCAGACACTTACTAGCTGCGGGACCCTTGCAAATCATTTAAACTCTATCAGCCTCGGTGTCCTCACCTGTAAAACAAGGACAACAATAGCACTGACTTCACAGGGTTGCTGTGAGATAACAAATGAAAAGCACTTTGCTAATCTGAAAGTGCTATGTGACAGAAAATTGTTAATACCAATTGCAATGTTACCCGCTACTCCCTAAATGACCCTAGCCATGTCAGAAGGTCAGTAGCATTACCAGCAAGATAGTATTGATGAGGTTGAGCTCAGTCACACCTTAAGTCCCATCCTGACATCTCACTTTGTGGGGGAACCTGGCTCAAGCTACTTCTTGGCCTTTGATGTCCTTGCCCCCTCCCATTGGAATTCATGGCATGAAGGGCAAAACAGCCAAAATGAAGTGATTCTCCTTGCTCAGATTGCCAGGGCAGCTGGGATCTCTGCCTCCCCCCTTCCCTCCTAAGGGTATAAAAGACTTTTCCATGGGCCTCTATTTTGGGAAATCTGCTGGACATGCCCCAGAGTGGCAGGTTTGCTACCCTGTCATCTCAATTAAAGATGCTTTATTCCTCAACCCATGGCTTTGATTTATTTCAGGACTTGACATATATAAAGGCTAGCTATTATCATTATTATTACCCCGACTATGTATCCTCGAATCCTGCTATATGCTTTGGAGAAAAAAAAAGTGAGTCAGTGTATTGAACTGTCCCAGTGTTCATTGTACTGGATTTGCCAAAATTTGCCATTTTATGGACAAGGAAGCTGAGGGCCAGAGAATTTCATTGGCTTGTTCAAGATCACAGCTTAGTTAAGTCGTGGGGCCAAAATTTGATCCCAGGTCCTTTAACCCCAAATCTATGGCTTTTAGTACTTAACCATTCAGCAGCAACTTTAAGATGAATAATTTATTTTATACTGAAGGCTGAAACAAAACCCAAAACTATTATTCAGGAATCTGGCAGTGGCTTCAAAACATGACAGTGTAACTGAAATATGTGAAGTTTCAAAGCCCACATTTTTAAGAACAGGAACCTGCCAGCATCGACACAAAATAAATCTTTACTTTGCCCTCTCAATGACACAGCAGCCATTGGAATTTTGACCCGATGTGACAGCTTGGTCTATGTCAGCCTGAGCTCCAGCAAAGCCAAGGACAGTTTACCATAAGACCCAGCTGTCTGTTCATACAGCTTCCAACTTTAGGAACTATCCCTGAAGTCAAGAAAAAGCAGAGTGATCCTCTAAAGTAGCAAGGAAAGAAATGAAGTCAGTCTGGGCCAATGAGTTGGCTTCCCAGAAAGGACTTGGCAGGGACACAGGCCAGTTGTGAACTGTAATAACTGGATAAAGGTTTATTTGCATCACAACTCAATAATGCTTCAGCATATGAAAGAACCTTCCCAGATTCTGGACTTTGACCAGATTCCTTCCTCCTCCAATAATTTCACTACAAGAATATCCTGAATTACCAGGGAATATGAGCATATCGGAATGATGACAGCTTTGAGCATATTGAATCTACATTATGTTGTTTCTTGATTCCCTTCATTGCAAACTAAAATAAGCCTCAGGCAACCATTTTGCTACTACCCAATGCATTTTTATAACTCAATGGTAAACCACCTTTTCCTATCCGCAAATTAATTCCTTTTTCTGTCTTTCAGTGCAGGAGATGTAAATTTTTCACAATCACTGCCTTTAAAAACTGCTAAGCACTGTTTATTCAAAAAGCCATTTTCTTCTATGCTATCCTGGAACAAACAGAATGATTGTACTAAATGTCATAAAGCTGCCTACTTGATAGCATTTTTAATATGTCCTTAATTTTAATACATCTCTAGGCTATATATTTTATTAGTTGGAGGAAAAGTAAGGGACTCTGCATTCAATTCTGAGGGAATTAGAACAGCAAGTGGTAGCGGAAATTGGGTAAAATACACTGACACCATCTTATGATTCAATTCTGGATCTAACTCAGTTCCCTTTCTAGTCAATTATGGGTCTAGTCGAATTTCTGTCTTGTGGGAAAACTTTATTCAATTGTGGGAATTGGGAGAAAACTTTGTTGCATTGTTTCAACCTAGCCCCATGTGGCTGGGAAGTTGGACCACCTCTACCTAATGTTGATAGACCCTTAACTGAGGACCTAGGTTATGGTGACCTGGTAAGATCCAAAGATTGATGCAAGGAGTTTTCTCACAATTATATATCTCAAGCAACCCATATGTCTAATCTGAAAACTGGCCCCATGCTGACCAATCAGTTATTGTTTCCATGTACCTTTGATTGAATACAGATACTTGGTGAAATTGGGATACTTTTCTGATTTCAGGGATTGTACCTGTTTGCTCTCCCTCTTGGAAAGTCCCTAATCTTTCCTCCCATTAGAAATCTGATTTCCTAATTTAGTATCTTGGTTAATTGTTTTCTTTTAATTAATTGGTCTTATTTGATTAATTGTTTTTAATGTATATAAAAGTTTGTCTCCCCCTGGGTTCAGAGTCCAGCCCTAAGCTGAGGAAGTCTGGTCCCAATTTGTTATGCAATTGGCATGCATTGCATAATAAATTGATATGCTTGGAAGCTCAAACCTTTGTTTCCTCAATCATTTCATTTTTCACCCACTACAGTTCCTAAACCTTACTGAATTACTGTGTAACCTTCCTTAAATCAATTAGTCTTCTGCCTTCATTTTCATAATTAGATAAAAATTTTACTGCATAATGCCCAATAAGATGTTCTAAAGTTTAAGGTTTAAATGGTGCTTGGAATCCCTGAAATCAAAGGTAAGTGCTATGAAAGGAGTTATTCTTATACATAGTACTTGAGGACAGGTACATACAAACACATACACACACACACAATCCTCCTACTGTACAGGGTGTCCCTAAAGTCTTTGTGTAGTTTTAAAGTAATAAAGCTTAAAAATGTACAGAGACTTTTGGGACACACTGTATTTCCAAGTTTACCTTTTCTTTAAGATGTCAGGTGTATTCAGGAGGGAATGGAGCCAAGATGGTAAATTAGAGGCAACCCAACAGTATTCTTCCAACATTCCTTGCCAAAAAACTTTAAAATAATGCCTCATTCAAGTTTTGGAGTGGAAAAAACAGCAAAAAGTCAGGGTGAGACAATTTTCCAGCCTAAGAAAATTTATGAGATCAGCAAGAGACATCTTTGACACCAGAGTGGAAGCCTGTCCATAACCCATACACACAGCAGCAGCCACAGCAGCAGCAGCTTTGAGAGCTATCAGCCCAGGGATGATAAGGGGTTTGGATAACTGGTGAGAAGGAGATTACAGACAACCCTTTGCTGGTACTGGGTACAGCTGGCACTTACTGGCAACTCTATTGCCCATGAAGAGCATTGAGTGTCAGTCACAAGGGAGCAGGGGCCCTGGTCACAGTGCCTGATCAGAGGCAAAGAGAGTTCTAGTGCTTATGGTTTCAGGGGACCAGGATCCCTTCCTGGGTAAAGACCAGAGTGCAGGCTAGGAGACAAGTAATCATACCTCTCCCAGGATCACACCATATTGAAAGCATCAAAAACTTGCAAACACCCAGAGCTAGCTCTGAAAACAGCCGCACAAAAGAAAAAAAAAACCTAAAGCTTGGGACAGGGCCTCCCCACTTCCAGATGAGCAGAGCCCAACTTTAATGTAAAGCTCAAAGTCAAGAAACAGGATGGGAAAATGAGCAAACAACAACAAAAAAAGAATTTGACCATAAAAAGCTACTACAGTGGCAGGGAAGACCAAGACATAAAATTCAGAAGAAGACAACAGTATGAAAACAGACAAAGCCTCAAAGAAAAATTCTAATTGGATCCAAGCCCAATAAGAATTTCTGTAAGAGTTAAAGAGATAAGAATGGTAGAGGAAAAGTTGGGAAAAGAATGAGAGTGATGCAAGAGAACTGGGAAGAGAATTAACTGCTTGGTAAAAGAGGCACATAAATTTACTGAAGAAAAGAACTCCTTATTTATAACAGAATAGGTCAAATGGTAAAAGACGTACAAAAATTCCCTGAAGAAAAGAACTCCTTAAAAAAATAACAGAGTTGGCTAAATGGAAAAAGAGGTCCAAAATCTCAGTGGAGACAGTAGTCCCTTAAAAATTCGAATTGGGCAAGTGGAAGCTAATTGCTCCACAAGACACCAAGAAACAATAAAGTTAAATTAAACGAAAAAATAGGAGAAAATGTGAAATATCTCACTGGAAAAAAAACTGACCTGGAAAATAGATTGAGGAGAGATAATTTAAGAATTATTGGACTACCTGAAAGCCATGACCAAAGAAAGACCCTAGACACCATATTTCAAGAAGTTATCAAGGCAAACTGCTTCAATATCTTAGATGCAGAAGGTAAAATAGAAATTGAAAGAATCCATTAATCACCTCCTGAAAGAGATTCCAAAATGAAAACATGCAGGCATATTATAGCTAAATTCTGCAGCTCCCAGGTCAAAGAGAAAATACTTCAAGCAGCCAAGAAGAAACAAGTCAAGTTTGTAGAGCCACATTCAGGATTACAAAATACTTAGCAGTTTCTACATCAAAGGAATGGTGGGTTTAGAATATAATCTTTTAGAAGGCAAAGGAGATAGAATTGCATCCAAGAATCACCTACCCAGAAAAAATGAGTATACTCTTTTGGGTGGAAAAGGATATTTAATGAAATAGATGTCTTTCAAGCATTCCTGATAAAAAGATCAAAGCTGAATAGAAAATTTGACATTCAAACACAAGACTCAAGAGAAGCATAAAAAGGTAAATTACGATGCATACCCTTTGACCCAGCAATACCAGTTCTAGGGCTGTATCCCAAAGAGATCATACAAGTGGGCAAGGAACCTGTATGTACAAAAATATTTATAGCAGATCTTTTTGTGGTGGCAAAGAATGGGAAATCCAGGGGATGCCCATCAATTGGGGAATGGCTAAATAAGTTGTGGTATATGCATGTAATGGAATACTATTGTGCTATAAGAAATGGGGAAGATACAGATTTCATAATAACCTGGAAAGACTTACATGATCTGATGCTGAGTGAGGGGAGCAGAACCAGGAGAACATTGAGAGGCATATAGCTTCTGTGAGGACTAACTTTGATAGACTTGGCTGTTCTTAGCAATACAAGGTTCAAAGAGAGCTCCAAAGGACTCATGATGGAAAAAGCTGTCTATATCCAGAGAAAGAATTATGGAGTCTGAACACAGATGGAGGCAAACTATTTGCTCTCTTTTTTTTTCTCTTTTTTTTAGTTTTGTTTCTTCTTTCTCATGATTCATTCCATTGGTCATAATTCTTCTTTACAACTTGACTATTGTGTAAATAAGTTTAATGCAAAGTTATATGTAGAACATATATCAGATTCCATACCATCTTGGGGGGGAGAAGGGAGGGGAAGAAAATTTGGAACTCAAAAACTTGTGGAACTGAGTGCCGTAAAGTAAAAATAAAAAATCTAATTAAAAAAGGTAAACATGAAAGAAGTCATAAGGGTCTAAATAAAGTTAAACTTATTTACATTCCTATATAGAAAGTTGATACATGTTACTCCTAAGAGTTTTGTCATTACTGGTGCAGTTAAAACTTCACATAGATGGAAGGCATGGATGTGAGTCATTTAAGATGGAATCATCTCCAAAACGATGTAGGGGAGAGAAAGAGGGGTGTACTGGGAGAAAGGAGAAGGGAGAAGGGAGCGGTAGAATGGGGAAAATTTTTTTACCCAAAAGAGGCATACAAAGAAGAATTTTTACAGTGGAAGGGAAAATGGGAGGGTGGTGGGCAATGTTTGAACCTCATTCTCATTGGAATTGGTTCAAAGTGGGAAGTGGGTGTGTTTGTATGTGTGTGTGTGTGTGTGTGTGTGTGTGTGTGCACTCAGTTGTATATAGAAATGTAACTTATCCAATAGGGAAATAAGAGTAGAAAGTGATAAGAGAAAGGGAGGGAGTGATAAAAGAAAGGACAGGTTAAGGGAGGTAATGTTTAGAAGCGAAATAGATTTTTTAGGAGGGATGTGATAAAAAGAGAGAGAGAAGAAAAAGCAAAAGAAAATGGTATAGAGGGAAATACACAGTGATCATAACTGTGAATGTGAATGGGATGAGCTCACCCATAAAACAGAAACAGATAGCAGAATGGATTAGAAACCAGAATCCAACAATGTGTTGTTTATGAGAGACACACATAGGGAGAAACGGAAAGACACACACAGAGCTAAAATAAAGAGCTGGAACTGAATCTCATATACTTCAGCTGAACTAAAAAAGGCAGGGATAGCAATCATGATCTCAGACAAAGCAAAAGTAAAAATGAACCTAATTAAAAGGAATGATCAGGGAAACTACATTTTTCTAAAAGGTACCACAGACACTTTTACAGAACTTTATCTAATAGAGGCCTCATTTCTCAAATTCATATTGAGTACAGACGGTTGTCCCTTTATATAAGTGGACTCTTCCAAAGACCTCTATGTAGAGTGATTTTTTTGCAAAATGCAATTTGCCAGTGGACACAGGGGAAGGAAGGCATAGAGGAAGAGAATGGGCCCTGTGTCTGGGGGCACAGTTCAAGGACTCATGGGGACCAGGGAGAAGGGAGTGAGAACAGGAGGAAGAACTTGATGCAGGGGCAAGCCACCTGGTAGCCTGACCTGAACTAAAAAGAAGAGGGAGTAGGCAGACAGGAGAGAACAGGCCAAGGACAGACATGCAGACTTTAGCACAAATGAATGGAAGACAGACATAGGAGAGCTGGATACTCAGACAGGTAAGCCAAATAGGGCAAAAGACTTTCTCAGCACTGGAGGTCTCAAGTCAAGCCCCCAGTGCTCTCCGCATGTCCATTCTTCTGCTTTCCTTTGGAGGTTGTTTTGTTTCGTTTTTAGTGGGGGGTGGTGGGGGTGGTGGAAGGCCTTAGAGCACCAAGGGGGGGGTGGGAGAGGGAGAGAGGAGAGAGGGGGAGAGAGAGAGAGCAGCACTGTAATTACAAGTGTTATTTTGGAATACAGATTTCTTTCAGAATTCTTTGGACAACAAATTTGTATAAAGCAGATTCATATAAAACAAGACTTCTGTATAAAACTGAATCAAATTTATAAAAATAAGAGCCATTCCCCAATTGATAAAAGGTCAATAGATATTGACAGGCACTTTTCAGAAGAAATCAAAGCTATCTATAGTCATATAAAAATGCTCTAAAAAGGAAAATGAGATATGTGGGAAAATGAGACATTAATGCACTATTGGTGGAGTTGTGAACTGATTTAACCATTCTGTAGAGCAATTTGGAACTATGCCCAAAGGGCTATAAAGCCATGCACACCCTTTGATTTAGCAATACCACCACTAGGTCTGTATCCCAAAAGAGATAAAAAACAAAAAGGAAAAAGGACCTATATGTACAAAAATATCTATAGCGGCTCTTTTCTAGTGGCAAAGAATTGGATATTGAGGGGATGCCCATCAATTGGGGAATGGCTGAACAAACTGTGGTATGTAATGATGCTGGAATACTATTGAGCTGATGCAAAGTGAATTGTACTGTGTACAAAGTAATATCAATATTGTAAATTGTGAATGACTTAGCTCTTCCCAGCAATACAATGATCCAAGACAACTCTGAAGGACTTATAATGAAAATGGCTTTCTATCCCCAGAGAAAGAACTGATGGTGTCTGAATACAGATTGAAGTATACTTTTTTAAAACTTAATTTTTCTTGAGGTTTCTTTCTTTCTTTTTTGGTCTACATTTTCTTTCACAACATGACTATTATGGAAATGTTTTACATGGCTACACATCTATAACCTATATGGAATTGCTTGCCTTCTCAATGACAGAGGGGTGGGAGGGGGGGAAAAGGGAAGGAATTTGGAACTCAAAGTTTCTAAAAACAAATGCTAAAAATTGTTTTTATGTGTAACTGGGGAAAAATAAAATAGTAAATAGATTAAAAAGAGAAAAATGTTCTAAATCACCATTGATTACAGAAAGGAAAATTAAATAACTCACACTTATCAGAAATGACAAATGCTGGAGGGGATAAGGGAAAATAGGTACACTAGCAAATTATTTCTGGAGTAGTGAACTGGTTCAACTATTCTGGAGCAATTTGGAGCCATGACCAAAGAGCTATAAAACTGTGCTTACCATTTGACCCAGCAAAAATCTACTCAGTCTGTATCCCCAGGGATTTAGGAAAGAGGAAAAGGATCTATATGGACAAAAAGTATTTATAGCAGCTCTTTTCATGGTGGGAAAGAATTGGATAACAAAAGGATGCTCATCAATTGGGGAATGGCTAAACAAGTTGTGGCATATGATTATGATAGAGTACTACTGTGCTATAGGAAATAACAAGGGTATTGGTTTCAGAAAAACATGGCAAGACTTATATGAACTGATGCAAGGTGAAATGAGAAAAACCCCAGGAGATCATTGTGCACAGTAACAGCAATGTTGAAATGATGATCAACTGTGAAAGACTTGGATACAATACAATGATCCAAGACAATTCCAAAGGACTCACGAAGAAAAAAATGCTGTCCACTTCCAGAGAGAGAAATGTTGATCTCTGAGTGCAAATTGAATTATGATTTTCTTACTTTATTTTTCTTGCTTTTTTTGGAAATATGGCTAATATGAAAGCTTTTGCATGATTTCACATGTATAATTGATACATTTCTTGCCCTCTCAGTAGGTGGGAGAGGGAGTGGAAGGAAGGGAGAGAATTTGGAATTCAAAATTAAAAAAAAAGAATGTTAAAAACAAATATTTTTAAATAAAAAGTCACACTCATTCAACATAATCTTTGTCCACCGATAAAAAAGAAGTTCAGAGCAATTAGCAGCTATGTAGCTCAGACCCTAGGAAGAAAGCAAGATTGTATTTCCAGCTTCTAGCCTAGTCTGAAGCCCGCAGAGGAATAATCCATTCAAGAATCACAGACGAAGGGGAAGCCGACAGTTCTATCACCCTGAAGCAGCAGTTTCCCAACTGACTGATAATAGCTGAATCAAGAATCAGTCTACTCTCCTTAGACCCAAACCCAAGCCAGGCACTTGCAGAGCTCAGAACAGGGTGGTGAGCAATCAAACTTTGCCATTGATCAGACCACCCTAAAGCATGAAAAGCTTACAGATCTGCAGTCTATCCCTAAGATGTTGAAATAACACAACGCTCTGCCCCAAGAATGCTGCAGTAGGATCTACCCAGACCTTCCTTCTGAAAATGCTGCAAAGTCCAACCCTAACATCAAATCTGAAATCAGAAGGTAGTTTGGAAGAATGAGAAACAAGAAAATGAATCTATCATGAAGAGCTATTGTGGTGACAGAGAAGTTCAAGACACAGTCTTTGAAGAAGAGAAAGACTCCAAAACATCTACAGACAAAACCCCAGAGAAAAATGTAATTTGGACACAAACTCAACTAGGTCTGGAAGAGATGGAACAAGAATTTTAAAATTATTTTCATAAATGGAATGAGACCACTTGAGGAAAATAATCGAAAAGGAACAAGAGTATAGTAAAAAGAATTGGAAAGGAAATTAATAGCTTTGTAAGAGGTACAAAACCTTATCCAAGCAACAAACTCCATGAAAATTAGCATGAACCAAATAGAAGCCAATGACTCCATGAGGCAACAATATTAAAACAAAGCCAAAAAACTAAAAGAAAAGAAAATCTAATATATGCCATAGCAAAATCTACTGACCTAGAAAACAGATGGAGGAGAAAACAATTAAGAATAATTGAACTGTCTGACTGCTCTGACCCACCCCCTGAAAAAAGAGTTTCCACATCCTACTTTTCAAGAATTCTTAAAACAAAACAGCTAGAACTCTAAAACCAGAAAGCAAAATGAAAATAGAAAGATTCCATCAGTTACTTTCTGAAAGAAACCCCCAAATGAAAACTCTCAGGAATATCATGGTCAAAATCCAGAATTTCCAGGTCAAAGAAAAAACTACTACAAGCAGTCAGAAAGAAAGAATTCAAGTACTGAAGATCACACATGACTTAGCATCCACCACTGAAGTGGAAGGAAGAAGAATTTGGAATACAATATTCCAGAAGGCAAAGGTTATTTGGCTTATAGGTAAGAATAACATCTGGGGAAAAAAAACCTGACTATAATGCTATGGGGAATTGGGAGTGGGAATGGATCTTTAATGAAATAGAGGACTTCCAAGCATTCATGATGAAAAGATCAGAGTGGCATAGAAACTTTGAAATTCAGGGCAGCTAGGTGGCACAGTGAGTAGAGTACCAGCCCTGGAATCAAGAGGACCTGAGTTCAAATGTGGCCTCAGACACTTGACACATTTATTAGCTGTGTGACCTTGGGCAAGTCACTTAACCCCACTTGCCTTGCCTTCCCCCCTCCAAAAAAAAAAAAGAAACTTGGAAGTTAAATACAAGAGTGAGGAGAAACGTTGAAAGGTAAACATGAATGAACAATGATAAAGAGCTAAACAAGAATAAACTGCCTACATTCAAATATGGGGAGATTATGTATGCATATATATATATATATATATGTCCCTTCTGAATCCTAATCAGGAGTCATAGAGGAAGGCCAATTAGACAAGGCCTGGGAGTGATTCTGTTATGTCTAAATCAGGGATGTAGAACTTGCAGCCTCCCTTGGGTGTAGCCTTTTGACTGAGTCCAAGTTTTACAGAACAAATCCTTTTATTAAGGGGATTTGTTCTGTGAAGTTTGGATTCAGTCAAAGGGCCACGCTTGAGGATCTAGAGGGCCACATATGGCCTGGAGGCTGCAGGTTCCCCACTCCTGGTTTAGATGATTTTAAGAAAAGAATGAAAAGAGAGGAAGAGGAATATCCTGGTTTGGGAGGAGGCGGTGAGAGGAAGTTTGGGGAAATTATCTCACATAATCAAGGTGCACAAGTAGATGTCTGTACCAAAAAAAAGGAGGAAGGGGTGAGAGGAAGTGGCTGACACTTGAACCTCACTCTTTCAGTCAAAAACCTACTATTTGTCAGGTATTTTACTAAATGCTGAGGATATAAATACAAATAAAAAAGACGGTTCTTGAGAAGCTTACAATAGAATGGGTAAAGACAACACACAACAGGAAGCTAGAAAACAGCGAAGAAGGAAAAGAAGATACCCAGCATAGCAGCCCAATAGAGAAGTCCAGAGGAATCCAAAGGCAGTGCAGCGGGTGAGAAACGAGACGGCTGTCCTGAGCCCTCTCCTTAAATGGAAGTTTGGGATCTCGTTGCTTTCCCCTCTAATCAGAGGAGCAGAGGGTGCTGATGAGATGTGAGTCCCAAGGCTAATTCAGTTTTGCAAGATGATACAATTTCCTAATGATAAGATTACTGGGGCATGATGGCAAATTCCAACAGCAGAGCAGCTTTCATCTCAAGTAGTCAAAAGAAGGAAGAATACACACACACACACACACACACACGGGGGGAGAGAGAGAGAGAGAGAGAGAGAGAGAGAGAGAGAGAGAGAGAGAGAGAGAGAGAGAGAGAGAAAGAGAGAGAGAGAGAGAGAGAGAGAGTTGTTGGGCTTAAGAGTTCATCTAACAATAGTTTAGGGGGAAAGGGAAGAGGGAAGATGGGGAATTAGAGGAAGAGTAGATTACAGGAGGAATTAGTCCTAAGGGGAAAAACTCTAAGGCTATACAAAGATATTTATAGCTCTTTTTGAGATGGCAAAGAATGGGAGTATGAGAAGGTGCCTATAGATTGGGAAATCTATGAATAAGTTGTGATATATAAATGCAATGAAATACTATCATGTTGAAATCTTATCCATGTAATGGCACATCATAATTTCCAAGAGTTAATTATATAGCACGCTACCCATTTCTTGACAGAAAGGTGAAGGACTAAAAATACAGAATGAGACTTTTTTTGACACAACCATGTGAAAAGTTTTTGATTGACTATACATGTTTGTAATGGATTTTGTTTTTCTTGTTTTTTTTCATTTGGGAGGAGGATTTGGGTGAAGAAGGCAGATTTTGGCTGATTAAAATAAAATTTTTTTAAGGAAGAGTTATGAGCCAATGACACTCAGCAGGAATCAGGATTGTAGCCTCAGTAATGCCTACAACATATCACAGAATCACAAAATCAGAACGGCCCTCAGATCATCCAGTCCAACCCATATATGCATGAGAATCTCACCCTAGCATGTTACCAATGAGGGCTTCTCTGGGTTTTGTTTGAAGACCTGCATTTGGAGATAAACCACAACTTTCCAAGGCAGCCTGTTCCATTTTTTAAATAGACTTACTTGTTAGTAAGTGCCTTCTTATGTCAGTTCTTCATAACTTCCCTACATTGTTCCTAGTTCTGCTTTCTCGGGCCAAGCAGGACTAGCATGATCCTCTCCTTCATATGATGGCTTCTCAGATATTTGAAGACAATGAACATTTCTGTCTCTCCTAAGTCTCTTCTTTCTCTGTTAATGATCCCCAGTTCCTTTAGCAAATCCTCACAATCTTCAAACCTTTCACTAAGTTGGTCAGTTTCACATGAACCTTCCAGTTTATCAAAGTGGTCCTTAAAATACAGCATCCAGAGCTGAATACAGCACTCTAGTTGTCTGACTAGGTCAGAGTACAGTACAACATTCGTCATCAGCTCAGTCCTAAGTGCTCTGCCTCTCTTAATGCAGCCTGAGAGTATATTTGATTTTTTTGACTGCTATATATCACTGTTTACTCATATTTAGTTTATAATGGAATGGAACCAGGATGGCAGAGCAGCAAGAAGTAAAGTGAAGAGCTTTCCCCCACCCCCAACTCCTGCAAACTGATCTAGAAAATGCAGTGGGCTAAATCCTGATGGGGAAATCCAAGGTTATATAATCCACTAAAACAGCCTGAAGAATGGTGAACTAAGCCTCCCACCTTTCCTAGATTGTATTTGTTTTTTATTATAATTTAAATTTTTTTTATTTTTTATTTTTATTTATTTATTTATTTGCAATTGACAAAAAATTTATTTTCTCTCCCTCCTACCTTCTTTCCCAATTTAAAACAAAAGATAAAGTAAATCCTCTATCTTGAACTTAGGAAGTATATTTTAAACTCAAGTGCAAGACTTTACATTTATCCCTATTAAACTATACCATTTAATTTGGCCCCATGTTCTACTCCATCAAGGCCTTGTTAGTTCCTGACTGTAACCTAGTATGTTAGCTATTCCTCCTAGCTTTGTGTCATCTGCAAATTTGTTAAGTATGTCTTTTTGGCTTTTATCCAAGTCATCGATAAAGGCTGTTTAGCAACAAAGAGCCAAGCATAAAATCCCAGGGCACTACACTCCAGACCTTCTATCATTATGACACCAAACCATTCACAGTTGTTCTTTGAATCTATCCACCCAATCCACCTAACTTTATTATTGTCTAGCTGAAATCTTTCCACATATATGTGTATGTACATATATATGTTAGCGAAATGATGAGAGACTTTGGCACATGGAGCAGCTTATGCTGTTCTAATTGGCACAAGAGAGCTGATTGTTAAATTTTCAACATGGCATTTATACCTCAGAAATTGCTACAAATCACAGATGAATTTTATTGTGTTGTTGATTATCTAAAGGAAAATGTTAGTAACATAAATTGAACTTAAAAGTGTGTCCTGCCATGAATTTGTCAGGGAGCTGGTTGTTAAACATTTACTTGTACACTCTTGTTTTTATCTATCCTTTACTAAGGGATAGGCTCTAGATTTGTGATTTCATTGGTATCAGAAACTATTGAGTGAGGAAATCACTCTATCAATGCAAGCCCACACTTTCCCTGAAACTTTGAGTCTCAGGTGCTTAGGTGACAGGGAGGTTAAGAAATTTGACAGGGTCACATAACCATTATGCATCAATGGTGGGACTTGAATCCAGATCTTCATGGCTTCCAGGCCAGTTTTATTTACTATACCATGCTGCCTCTTCCTTTACTACAATCTAGGCATACAATCTCCAGTCTGAAGAGGTAGGGAGAAAGGGCTCTACCAGCATGGAATGTTGTCTATACTAAAAGATAAGGTCACTTTATTGGTCAATTCCACTTAAATATTTTTCTTTGTTACGATTGGAGGAAGGTTGGAGTTATATATCAGGAAATCATTGTTGTTTTTAAAAATACAGCAATAAAATAAGAGCAATAAAATAAAATCTAGGTTACTACATCTATGGTATTCCCCAGATCTGTCAATCTTCAATAAAGGAAAAGAAGTCAGTCTGGTGTGGCCTTTTCTGCAAGAAATCATGGTGGCTCTTTGTAAACAAAGCTTCCTTTTTTAGATATTCAATAACCATTGCTTTAATCGACATTATAGATTTTTTTCCCCAGGAACCAAAAGTCAACCTTGCTAAACTAGAGTTTGCAGACTCCTTGATTCTTTGTTTTTTAAATACCAGGACCACAGTTGCCTTCCCTAATCCTTTAATATTGTTCCCCTCCAGGGTCTTGCAAAGATCACTGGCAGTGGCTCAGCAATCATATCTGCCAATTCTTTCAGGACCTGAGGGTGTCGTTCATCTAGGACTGGTGACATTAACTCATCAAGGACATCTAGGTACTCTCTTACTATCTCACTATTCCTTTGATGTCTAAGCTTCCTATTAGCCATTTTTCCAGGCCAAAGATTATTGTCTTTGATAGAGAAAATAAAAGTCAAATAAGCTCTCGCCTTGGTGATAAGTTATCATTGTCCTATCTACCCTAAGCAGGAGTTCTATCCTTCTTTTGAGCTTCTTCTCTTTCTAAACATAGCTTTATAAAAGAAGCATCCTAGCCCTATTCCAGCATCCTTATATTTGCTTCTGGGTTCATTTGCCCTTTTGCTTCCCAGGATTTACAACATCTGGGAACAGCAGAAGTAAGATGCTGATTCTACATACAGGCTCATAGAGCTGGAAGACAAAGATAGAGACTTAGAGGAAATTCTGGCCAAAGAGATAGCACATCCATTGGTCCTTCTTCTGCTGGGTTCAGTGGCATTGGTCCTAGGATCTTTTAAGTAATTCCCCTTTCCGGTAAAAGAGACACTTCAAGGATGGACAGACAAATGAACAGAGTAGCCATAGACCCTAGAGCAATACTCAGGGACCTGCTGCCCTCCTTACTCATACAACTATGACCCTGCCGATCACTGGCAATTTCCACAATATTCTCCAAGCCTAGTGTAAACAACCTGTTGTCAGTTAAATGCCTGCATCCCACTCCACTTTAGTGGAAGATAGGTGGTTTACTATAGGACACAATTTCTGGTTTTGCTCTCTCCTGTCCTGATGCTGTATTTCAGAAGCTGAAGGATCAGGAGCCAGACTCCAATACCAGAAGGCTTTATTTGTTTGTTTGCCTTGGGAGTTGGAACTTAGAAGAAATGGAGTGTGGCACTTTGTGCCACCAAACCATAAAGCCATAGTAAGTTGGAAATCCATAGACAGACCTATCAAATTATCTAGTCTCATAAAACCATTTGCTCAAATCTGATCTTGAATGGAAGTGACCAGCTGATACAGTATGCTGAATCAGGAAGAGAAGAAATGTGTGGTTGATAGGTGGAGGCAGAATTGTATCATACATTATGATTGACAGTTATTTGGGGGCCAGAGCTACGATTTCATTGACTTAGGGAACTCCTAGTGAGGAAAGTCTGTCTACCAATTGAGATCAGCAACTAGTTTGTAAGTTATAGTCTTGAGGAGATTTATGGGCTATTGAGAGCTTCAGTAAATTGATCACAGCATCAATCTTTGTCAGAGATAGAACTTAAATATAGCCCTTTCTAACACTGCACTTGGTTCTCTATACGCACTACACAACACTGCCAGCTAAGTTATATGTATTCCTAGAGAAAGAGCCCAAGATGTACCAGCGTGGAAGACAGGGCTGGGTCACTGTCAGCCACCTGCCCATGGCCCTGTCTGTTCATGGGATCCAGATGATAACACTAGGACAGCTTAAAAAAACACTTTTGGGTGGCAGCTAGGTGGCACAGTGAGTGAGTCAGAAGGATCTGAGTTCAAATCCAGCTTCAGACATGTGACACACTTACTAGCTGTGTGACCTTGGGCAAGTTGCTTAACCCCAATTGCCATGCCTTCCCCCCTCAAAAAAAAAGGAAAAGAAAAAACCCTACCTTTTTGTTTTCCTCGGCTTTTTCATCATCCTTGGCTCATTCTTAATTTTAGCATGTCTTACCCCATTCTTTGCCACATGTTGATGTTTCCTATCTGTTTTCTGCCCTTGATTATATCTTTTCTATGTGTCTGTTAAAAATCTAACTTGGTTGATGAACATCTTGATCATCAGAATCTGCTTATTGGACAACTTTCAATTTTGCTGTGCACTGAAATTGTTTCCCTTCACGTTTTTGCTTTATCCCTCCCTGTCTTCCTCTATAGAATTCTAGCCCATGTGGAGTCTTACCTAACAATTCTGATGCCTGAGACATGACCAGCAAAATACAACCTAGAGAAAAGATCTTGAAAGGTATCCTTAAATCAACTTTTTAAGACAAATTTAGTTAAAGGAAAGAAAGATCTTAAACTTGAAATGCAGGGCCCCATGGTGGGAGACCCTAGAATTCACACAAAGCCACTGTTCAAGGAGCAATCACAGCAATACCATGCTGAGGAGGAGCTCCCTTGAGATGCGGCCTCTGAGAGGAGGAAATGGACCATTAGGGAACAACAGGGAAAGGGAAAGGAAGGTTAGATAATGTGTCTCTAAGTTGAAATTTAATCAATCATACAATAAGAAAAAAGCTTGGTGTCAAAATTCTTTTGCAGTTCAAAAAACATTAAAGTTATTTTTTTAAAGGCATCAAAGCAAGGGTTCAAAGAATGCCTAATATTCACAATCATTTGCAATCCTATTTCTTTTGATTTTTAATATGTTATATTCAAGCTCTTTCTGGTATCCTCATTTTGTTCAGAAAATTCTATGCAATGAAAACAAATGTTCTTTTATATCTGAGGTTTTTCTTCTTGGCTGCATGGAAAATAATTTCTTTATCATTGTAGTCTTAGAGTTCAACAATAATATGTTTGGATCACTTGAATGTAAGGCTCATCCTGTTTAAACTTGTGGAGTTTGTCAATTTGTTTGCGGTCCCCTGGTTTCAATATATCTGGCAAACTCTACTGTCCGATTTTCTGAAATAGAAGAGGATTCTTCATTTTTTTTGAGAATCCAGAGCCTTTCAGGTTATTTTCTTGAGCTTTGTTCTTCAGATCCATCACCTCTGTTTCTAAGCATTCTATGCATGTTGTTTTTCACTATTATTTTCTTTTTGCTAATTTTGCTATTCCATAAAACTATATGCTTTTTTCTCAGTGAATTCATTGTTTTAATTATATTCTCAAAAATTTTTCAGTTTGTTGAGTTTTTCATCAACTTGCTGTGTTCTTTGTTTTTTCTTAATTTAATAACCGTGTTCTAATACCTCATATATTTCTTGTATAACAGAAGGAAGTTTTAGGGATCATGGTGTTGTATTTATTTATTTTTTCATTCCAGCAACTTAATTTGTATGTCTTTATGTCCATAATATGTTGTCTATCCTATCTGAAGCAGGAAATGCCTTCTGTTATATGTATTATATATGAATAGGTATATGTATATGGGTCTATGTGTATCTGTATGTGTATAGCAGATAGTAATCCATCATCTGCTTAAATGCTCTCAATAGTAGGGAGCTCAGTACTTTATAGACTAACTCATTCCATTTTGTACAGTTCTAATTATTTTAAAAGTTTTGGTTATATTGAACCAAAAGTTGCTTCTCCTCAATTTTCACCAATTGGTTCTTGTTCTGCCCTCTGGACAATTGGTAACTATTTTCAGTTGGATCTCTAAGATTTCATCTAGCTTTCCCACTCAACTCTGCAAGTCGATGAATTTGAGCTGATTTCCAAATAACATCAATATTACTCATCAGTATAGCAGTTCTTCTCACAGGGCTAAATACTGTTTCCTGCTTTGTTAATCTTTAAAACAGAACATATAGGACAATACGGGTTACTCACAGTGCTTTTCAGTCAGACCATTGACTAGTCAGGACAAAGGCTGATTCTTGTTCTGTCCTCTGGAATGATGACATCAGCATCAAACTAGAAGAAAAAGTCGAGATGAGAAGCAGATATTGTGTAACTATAATGGCTTAAATTTGACTTATTTAAACTATTCTAACTTATTAAACTAGTTGTGGAAAATCGGAGATGGACGAACATGAAGAAACGGACTCTGTCACCATTTCTCAGAGAAGTTCAACTGAAACAGTCATTACAAAAAGGTAGCCAAAGAAACCCAGAAACCACCTCAACCATCAAATACTTGATCTCCTTGGCACATGGAAAAGAATGTCAGCTAAGGACATCTATTAAGAGCACAAGCTCATCTGTGAAATCTTATGTAAAAGGATAAAGATAATTACAAACTGAATCATCTAATAAAAGGACAAAAAGAAGTGGAGAGGCAAACAAATACATAGAAAATTTAACATGAAACTTAATGCAGATAACCTCAAGACCATTTTTAGATGAACCTGGGAGAGAAGACACCTAGGATCTCTATATTTGGAAAGAATAGTAGAGGTCATTCAGTTCAATGCCTTCATTTTTTTATATATATGAGGAACCGAGTTCTAAGAGTTTAAAGGACTGTCCAAGTTTACACAGATAGTAAGCAACAAAAACTGAGATCCAACCCAGTAGTGCTATAAATAACATTTTGGCAATGATAGCTTCTTCCAATAGAAGAAGTCTTGCTGTAGTCAGGATGAGATATGAATGACAGGATAATTTAGTATATATTCCTGAAAATTACTTTTCTGTTGACTGAGTTCTTTTAATGGGTCTTTGGGGAACAGAAAAATACTGAATTCCTTTATTAATTTTCTATTCATGTTAAGGCTGATTTTGGGTGACTAAACTGCTTTGCAATAAAGTATACTTTTCTGATTTGGGCTCTAAATTATCTGATAATTATTTTATAATGGATAGGATAAATAGGTGGCAGTAGAAAAAGTAACCAATAGCTGTTGCAATTAATAACTTCTCAACATTTAAACAAGAGTAGAAGAATTGTTGGCCCCTAACAGACAAACAGGCATCGTGTTCTTAAGATCAAGATAAGAAAATTCTCAAAAAGCACATGGTATATCTATCTATCTATCTATCTATGTACTCAAGACACACTAAACAGAACATTAGAATAACACTCATAATAAAAGAATCTTGATACATAAATTGAAGAATCACTGTAAAATAAATTGGATGTTTTATTTCTTTGAGGTCAAGGATATTTTTCTCTCTTGTACATGCAAAGGAAAACTGTGATGAAAATTAAAATAAAATAAAACATCTCAATAGGCCAATTGCTCACCTACCAAATACAACCAATTGTCTAAGTCTCTAATGGAACTGATTCTATAGAAAAACTTGAGTCATCTTCCATAATTTAGGGAAATTAACTAATTGCAAGAATATAAAGAGAGAAGACAGGTTTAAACCACAGGAATCACATCTGTGAACTACATGAAAAAGAATGTTAAAATGTTATGTATAGGAGACGTTCGGATTCGGAAAGCGCAGAAGTTCGGTTCTCGACCATAAGCGGTCTGCTTTCCGCCGGAAACTACCAGCACAGCCAAGGAAAACATGCCTTACCAACACCCAGCGTTGACACCGGAGCAAAAGAAAGAACTGTCTGATATAGCTCACCGAATTGTTGCTCCGGGCAAGGGAATCTTGGCAGCAGATGAGTCCACCGGTAGCATTGCAAAGCGGCTGCAGTCCATTGGAACTGAGAACACAGAGGAAAATCGACGCCTCTATAGGCAGTTGCTTCTGACAGCAGACGATCGAGTGAACAACTGTATTGGAGGTGTTATCCTTTTCCATGAGACACTCTACCAGAAAGCCGATGATGGCCGTCCTTTCCCCAAAGTCATAAAGGCAAAGGGTGGCATTGTGGGCATCAAGGTGGACAAAGGTGTAGTGCCCCTGGCAGGGACCAATGGCGAGACTACCACCCAAGGTCTGGATGGGCTGAGTGAGCGCTGTGCCCAGTATAAGAAGGATGGAGCTGACTTTGCCAAGTGGCGTTGTGTACTGAAGATTGGGGATAATACGCCTTCTCCACTTGCCATCATGGAGAATGCCAATGTGCTGGCCCGATATGCCAGCATTTGCCAGCAGAATGGCATCGTCCCCATCGTGGAGCCAGAAATTCTCCCTGATGGAGAACATGATCTGAAGCGTTGTCAGTATGTCACTGAGAAGGTCCTGGCTGCTGTCTACAAAGCCCTGAGTGACCACCATATCTATCTGGAAGGGACCTTGCTGAAGCCTAACATGGTCACCCCTGGCCATGCCTGTACCCAGAAGTATTCACATGAGGAGATCGCAATGGCAACTGTGACTGCCCTTCGCCGGACTGTGCCTCCTGCAGTCACCGGTATCACCTTTCTTTCTGGGGGTCAGAGTGAAGAAGATGCCTCCATCAATCTGAATGCCATCAATACCTGCCCCTTGCATAAGCCATGGGCCCTGACCTTTTCTTATGGTCGAGCCCTGCAGGCATCTGCCCTTAAGACCTGGGGTGGAAAGAAAGAAAATGTCAAGGCTGCCCAAGAGGAATATATTAAGCGGGCCTCGGCTAACAGCCAAGCTGCTCAAGGCAAGTATACTCCAAGTGGAAAGTCAGGAGCTGCAGCCAGTGAGTCTCTCTTTGTCTCTAACCATGCCTACTAACTTAAGTCAAGGCCTTCCACCTGGGTATGCCCTAACACTCCAGGCCATCCCTCACAGTCCAGGACGAGGCTGAGATCCCAGAGCTTTGTGCTGACGTCCCATCACTCCTAACTTGTGTGGTATTGTTGCTCTCTGGTGAATCTAGTGACCCCTCCTCAGCCCACTTTTTCCAATAAACAACTATTTAACAAGGAAAAAAAATGTTATGTATAAAAGATCAAGACCAAAATTATTTCTTTTACATTTTTTTAAAAAATCCTTATAAACTGGGAAAAATTTATAAGATGAACACTCCAATTACATTTCTGTTTCCTATACATACCACAGAAAGCAGGGACAAAATTGGCAAGTAAATTTGGTTCTC